>NC_133126.1:186966226-187566226 GCF_048418815.1 Hemitrygon akajei | reverse complement strand
TTTCTGGCATCTCTAAGCCTGAACGCTTGAAACTACAGTGAGCAAAACAATGCTGATTTGTCCTGCTGCTTACTTCTCACCAACTATTAGTGACAAAAATCAGTGCTTTTTAACACAAACACACCCAACTGACACTATTTAAAAACTGTTCACTCTAAGCATGGTGTAGTGCCTAATGGCTGCACAACACACACCTCTGACACTGGTTGGAAACTTCAGCAACAGCCTCCTGTTCCAATTAAGCAGTATGATATCCCAAATAAATGAATGAAATACCAGCTACCTTTTCAATCAGTTTTTGTTCTTTAAGAGTTGTCCTAAGTGGCGGCTGCCCCAATTAACCGATGACCAAACTATCTGGAATCCACTGTACTTGGGAAAATTGTTTAGTAAGTTGACTTTACAGGTTTTTTTAAAAGGTAAGATTAAGAATTAAGTTTAGCTTTAGTTGTACATCGGAACATGCAAGCATACAGTGCAATGAGTCATTTGCGTCAAATCAAATCGAAGATTGTGATGGGGCAGCCGGCAAGTGTTACCATGCTTCCAGTGCCGAATAGCAGGTCCATAGCTCACAAACCCGAGAATCCACATGTCTTTAGAGCGTGAGGGGAAACTGGAACACACAGAGGAAACCCACGTCATCACAGGGAGACCACAACCAGTGCTTGTTGGTGCTGAGAAGTGTGCAAACCACTACGTTGCTGTGCTATGAAAGAAATTAATTATGCTGTGGTTAATTAGTTGTGTCTTCATCTTGAAAATATTCCGATAAAGACCCTTTGCTCAAAAGCTATAGCTTGTTTGCATACTGAACCATTCCGCAATGTGACAACTTGAATCCCTAACTGACGCCAAGGCGCCTTCAGAGGTGTATACGGTGACTATCCATCTTGTGGATTCGATGTGCCATTCTTCATCGCTCTGTCACTTGTTGTGCACCAGGCCCGTGGTGACTCAGAGGGGAAATAGTCCTGATGACAGGACGGCCTACAGGGACGAGGTCCAGCACCTGGCCGCGTGGTGTGCCGACAACAACCTGGCCCTTAACACCCGGAAGACCAAGGAGATCATTGTGGACTTCAGGCATGCTAGGAACCACGCTCACGTCCCCATCTACATCAACGGAGCTGTAGTGGAGCGCGTATCAAGCTTCAAATTCCTTGGTGGCCACATTTCCGAAGATCTCACCTGGTCCCTGAACTCCTCCATCCTGATCAAAAATGCGCAACAGCACCTTTATTTCCTGCGGAGCATCAAGAAAGCTCACCTCTGTCCCAGGATACTGACAGACTTTTACCGCTGTACCATTGAGAGCATACTCATGAACTGCATCTCAGTGTGGTATGGCAATTGTCCCGTATCGGACCGCAAAGCACTCCAGCGTGTGGTTAAAACTGCCCCGCGGATTATTGGCACCTAATTGCCCACTATTGAGAACATCTACCAGAAACGCTGCCTGGGCAGGGCGAAAAGCATTATCAAGGATGCATCTCACCCTAACCATGGACTTTTTACTCTCCTCCCATCCGGTAGGCACTACAGGAGCCTCCGCTCGTGCACCAGCAGGCACAGGAAGAGCTTCTTCCCTGTGGCTGTGACCCTGCTGAACCTCACATCACAGCACTAAGCAGTATTGCACCATATTGTACTGTCTCAGTACTTTTATATTTGTGTGCTGAAGCACTTACTTTTTATTCGCAGTTATTTTGTAAATAACACTTTTCTTTGCATTTCTGGTTGGATGCTAACTGCATTTCATTGGCTTTGTATCTGTACTCGGCACAATGACAATAAAGTTGAATCTAATCTAATCTATTTTAATCTAAATGTTCCTTGCACTTTTGAAAAAAAGGTAGGAAGAGATCTAATTCCAGACCTATGAAATGTTATTCAGATTCCTCACTCGAGATATCAATCCGATTGAAAGGCTGGGCTCTCTTCCGAGCTGGATGGTTTTTTTTTCCCTGAAGGCAAACATCCTGCTGCTGGAGTTGAGAGATTTTAAAGGTAGGGCTTGTACAGAGCATGTCTGATGTCAGAAATGACTGCAGAAGTCTGAAGACAATAGGACATAATCTGATCAAGATGGCGTTGAGCTACAGTCTCCGTCAAGGTCGCGGCACAGATTTTGTTGTCTTTTAAGGTTCATAGGGATGGTTTTGGGTACAGAGAGGGGAGTTAGGGGTCAGGTTAGGGTTTAGAGGCAGGGGCCGGGGGACTCTAAGCCATAAGTTCAAGGCAAGCGACCTAGATGTGGGACATCCGTGGTTGGATGTTAGGCTGCCAGACCATCGTGCATGAGAGTTGGTGGCCTCCTCATGGTCAGTGAGTTTTCAGAAGGTTCCAGAATTGGAGCTCTGGGCGGACAGGAGGAACAAGGGTTGGTGGCCCCCTAGTTACACAAATTGGCAAGACCAGAGTTCAAGGCCCAGTGTTCGGGTCCCATCATCGGCAAGTTCAGAGTTCAAGTTCCCTATTCAGGGTCTTCATTTGACATCAACAGCGAGTGCTGGGTCAATACTGAAGATCAAAGCCCAAAGGTCAATCGAAGTCCGAAAGTCGAGGCCCAATACACCAGAATCTCCACACAAGAGTCCACTGGAGGTGTTGAAGGCCCAATGTCTACAAGTTTGAGCTCCGTGGTCGGAGGACTGATTGGGGGCGGGTAGGTGGGGGAGGATGGGGCTTGCTTTGCTGCTGTTGCTCTGTCGCTTGTTGTGTTCTATGTTGCTCTGCTGAGCATTATAGGCATGTTAGGTTGGCAGTGGAACGTGTGGTGACACTTGCAGGCTACTCATAGTACACACGGGTGAGTTAACGCATTTCACTGTATGTTCCGATATGCACGTGATGAATAAACGTGGGTCTTGGTAGGAGACCGTTGGAGCTTGGGAATGATGTCCAATCCTAGACTATTATTGTGGAGACAAAGAATCAAGTCACTTGGACCAGGAACCAGATTTGGTTGTCATAGAGTCATAGAACACCACTGCCCAGAAACGGGCCTTTTGGCCCATTTAGTCTGTGCTGAACAAGTGCTTTTTGGTTGAACTTGTTGCAGCTGGTGTACCATACAGTAGGTCAATATGCCCTCAACTGCACACCAGCGGCCTTTAAGCTCCTATGATGGTATAGACGTTGCTGAGCCTTCCCTATTATCAAGGAGGTGCTGGTGGTTGAAGAGAGCTCCTAAAAAAATTAAAGCTGGAGACCTTTTCCACTGTATCACTGTTTATGAGCAGTGGGGCTTGTTCTTACCTTCTTGATTTCCTGAAATCGGTAATCACTTCATTGTTTTTTTTGATGATGAGCGAGAGGTTCTGGTTATCGCACCATTCAGACGGTTTCTGCACCTCCTCTCTCTGTGCTGTTTCATTGTTATTTGTAATTAATCCAGTCACTGTGGTCTCATCTGCAGATTTGACAGTGGAGGTGGTGGCATAGGCAGGGGCACGATCATGGGTAGAGGAGTGGGCTCAGTACACATCCCTGCGGTGCACCGGCGATCAGGGGCAGGGGGATTGAAGTGTACTTGCCTAGACTGACTGGGTGCAACTGGTAAGAAGGTCCAGATTCCGGTGCAAGTTGATATATTGAGTCCCAGAATGTGTAGATTAACAGTTGGCTTCCGTGATGTGCTGAGCCATGTCTACGAGTGTCAGCAGTTTCCTGTCGTCACAAGAAACTTACACTTAATCCATTTATCTGTGCTTATTAAATCTGATGTGGGCCTTCACTTTCTGATTTAATTTGAAAGTCATGAGCAGGTCCTTGTGTAGTCAGGCCGTGTTACCTACAGTGTGAGTACAGGCAGCTCCGTTATCATCCATGGTATAGGGCCCTGTAGTAGTGTACCGGTTAGTGTGACTCTATTAAGCTCGGGGCATCAGAGTCCAATTCTGCCACCGTCTGCCAGGAGATGGTAAGTTCTCCCCGTGACCAAGTGGGTTTCCTCCAGGTGGTCTGGTTTCCTCCCACAGTCCAAAACCGTACCGGTTAATTGGTCATTGTAAATTGTCCTGTGATTAGGCTAGGGTTAAGTAGGTGGATTGCTGGATGGTACAGCTTGTTGGGCCAGAAGGGCCTGTTACACACGGCATCTCTGAATGAATAAATGAACCCATGCTTCCATAGCAGGGGCAAATCTGGTGTAATCAGGCTGTGTTGCCTGAAGAGAAGGCAGGAGAGTGGGGTTGAGAGGGATAATGAATCAGCCATGATGGAATGGCAGAGCTGACTTAATGGGCTGAATGGTCCATTTCTCTTCCAACGACTTACGGTCTCAGGCACGGCAGTTGCTAATCCAAGCCCTAATGCATCAGGATAGAATGCTTTCATTAGAGTACATCAATAAAAATTGCTGAGGGTCAGAGAGAACCAAATTTCTTTAGCTTCCTGAGAAAAGTCAAGGCACTGGTAAGACGTGGAAACCATAGAAGGGATGCAGAGGAGACTCACAAGGATGTTGCCTGGATTGGGGAGCATGCCTTATGAGAATAGGTTGAGAGAACTCTGCCTTTTCTCCTTGGAGCGACGGAGGATGAGAGGTGACCTGATAGAGGTGTATAAGATGATGAGAGGCATTGATCGTGTGGATAGTCAGAGGCTTTTTCCCAGGGCTGAAATGGTTGCCACAAGAGGACACAGGTTTAAGGTGCTGTGGAGTAGGGACAGAGGAGATGTCAGGGGTAAGTTTTTTACACAGGGAGTGGTGAGTGCGTGGAATGGGCTGCTGGCAATGGTGGTGGAGGTGGATGTGATAGGATCTTTTAAGAGACGCCTGGATAGGTACATGGAACTCAGAAAAATAGAGGATTATGGGTAACCCTAGGTAATTTCTAAGGTAAGGACATGTTCAGCACAGCCTTGTGGGCCGAAGGGCCTGTATTGTGCTGTAGGATGTCTATGTTTCTAAGTGTGAGTGGGTAAATTTGACATTGTGCAACTGATATGTAAATGGAGTAATAAGGGGACATATTGTTTACATTTCTTCAACATTTTTCTTCAGGGCCGATGGAAAAACTCTCTGGAAAAGATTTAAACAGATGGCTAATTTGATATCACCCAAATTTGCATCCATTGGTAAAGTCACAATTGTAGTGCCTGCTTTAAACCGTTCACAGGTGTTGGTATAGCTACTGTGTAATTATGCTGATTAGTTCCCCTCTTTGGAAAGATCATAAGTTGCTGAGCTGTCTCAGGGGACAGGCGAGAGCCACCGCCTTCTGTGCATCTGCAGTCACGTTCAGGGCAAGACCAGAGAGGAATTTCTTTAGCCAGAGGGTAATGAGTTTTATGGAATTTATTGTTCTTGATTAGTAAGGGTCTCAAGGAGGCAGGAGTTGAGAGGGATAATAAATCAGCTATGATGGAATGGTGGAGCAGACTTGATGGGCCCAATGGCCTGATTCTTTTCCTATGTCTTATGGTAAGAGAAGCAGTTAACATTTCAGATTGCGGACCCTTCATCAGCATTAGAACGAAGGTTCTGTTTGTCTCTCCAGTCCTATTCATCCTCCGTTTCACTTGTTGCCTTTGATTTTCCCAGTCCTGACAAAGGATTATCAACCTGAATTTCTATCTCTACTAATGGCAACAGTAAGTCTGTTTCTCTTCCCATTGACGCCGCCTGACCTGCCGAAAACCTCCAGGATCAGCCATGATAGAATAGAGGAGCAGACTTGACGAGCCGAAAGGCCTGATTCTGCTCCTGCAGTGCTGTGCAAAAGTCTTAGGCACGTATATATTGTTGGAATGCCCAGGACCTTTGCACAGTACTGTATTCGTGGAGCGGAAAGCAAGTTTGTAAACCCGGCGGGTATAAAGGATGTTGGGAATGGTGAGGGTGGAGTGCCACGGGAGGGGTGTGGGACAGGTGGCAGAGAAGCAGTGACTGGGGCGGGGGGTGGTGCGGGTGCAGACACAACCAGCTCTGAGACATCCAACAAAGTCATTTGATTCCAATTATTGATCATTACAGAGTGTCTCTCTGGTGCTTCCCGCTCCTCCCCTCTCCCTCCCCAACTTTCCCAACCATGATTCCCCTCTCCTTGCACCCTTTCCACTCTCAGTACACAATGGAGACCCATATCAGAATCAGGTTTATCATCACTCACATGTGTCATGAAATTTTTTTATTGCGGTAGCAATACAGTGCAATACATAAATCACTTCTTACAAATGTCTAAGGCACCCTAGCTATATACTGTATATGTGCCTAAGACTCTTACACAGTAATGTCTATCGTCTGATCTTATGGCAGATATACTTCAATAGACAATAGGTGCAGGAGTAGGCCATTCAGCCCTTCTAGCCAGCACCGCCATTCACTGTGATCATGGCTGATCATACACAATCAGTACCCCGTTCCTGCCCTCTCCCCATATCCCTTGATCCCGCTATCTATAAGCGCTCTATCTAACTCTCTCTTGAATGCATCCAGAGACTTGGCCTCCACTGCCTTCTGGGGCAGAGCATTCCACATATCCACCACTCTCTGGGTGAAAAAGTTTTTCTGCATCTCAGTTCTAAATGGCCTACCCCTTATTCTTAAACTGTGGCCTCTAGTTCTGGACTCACCCATCAGCGGGAACATGCTTCCTGCCTCCAGCGTGTCCAATCCCTTAATAATCTTATATGTCTCAATCAGATCTCCTCTCATCCTTCTAAATTCCAGTGTATATTCTTCTAAATTCAGAAGGACATGAGTGGACCTGGTGGATTTTTAACCACAACCCAGTCATTTCATAGCCAATAATGAACCCAGATTTATTTGTTTCTCAGAATTCCTGTTTCTTCCCAGTTGTTGCCATTTGGGTTTGAACTCGTCTTCAGGACATCAGACTGTGCTTCCCCATTCCAGCGTAGATTTAGATAAGAGCGGTTGGGTCTTGATTTTGTGGTGGCTTTCATCTCATTGTAATGTGGCAGAGCAAGTGCAATTGCGTCACTGAGACAGTTTCACCTTTGGCATCTTGTTTTCATGGCTGCCGACTCTCTGATCCACTAGAGACCCTTCCCTTGCTTTCTCTGTGGACTTTCCAAATGATGTATTGGTGCTTATTCAATTGAATCATAAGACATTGGAGCAGAATTTGGCCATTTGGCCCATCAAGTCTGCTCCACTTTAAATAGATCCAATAAGACCACAAGACCATTAGATATAGGAGCAGAAATAGGCCATTTGGCCCATCGGTTCTGCTCTGCCATTTCATCATGGCTGATCCAGTTTTCCGCTCAGTCCCAACTTCCTGCCTTCTCCCCATATCCCTTCATGTCCTGACTAATCAAGAATCAATCACCCTCTGCTTTAAACATACCCAATGACTTGGCCTCCACACCCACCTGTGGCAACGAATTCCTCAGATTCATCACCCTCTGGCTAAAGAAATTCCTCCTCATCTCCATTCTAAAAGGATGCCCCACTATTCTGATAATACAATCCATGTCCTCTGGTCTTAGACTTTCCCACCATAGGAAACATCCTCTCCACATCATCTCTTTCGAGGCCTTTCACCGTTCAATAGGTTTCAATGAGGTCACCCCTTATTCTTCTGAATTCCAGTGAGGAGAGGCCCAGAGCCATCAAATGCTCTTCATATGGCAAACCATTCACCATGGAATCATTTCCAACTTCTTCTCCACAAGCAATGAATTCCTCTGAGTCACCACCCTCTGGCTAAAGAAATTCTTCCTCATCTCTGTTTTAAAAAGACATACTTCTATTCTGAGGCTGTGCCCTCTGGCCCTAGGCTCTCCCACTTTTGGAAACGTCCTCTCCATGTCCATTCTATTTAGGCCTTGCAATATTTGGTGGGTTTCAATGAGATCCCCACTCAGTCTTGCAAATTCTAGCAGGTCTGATCAGAAACATCATTTGAGCCTCATATGTTAACCCTTTCTTTCCTGGTATAATTGTGTGAACCTCATCTGGACCCCCTCCAACACCAGTATCTCCTCTCTTGAATAGGAGGCCCAAAACTGCTCACAATGCTCCAAATATGGTCTGACCAATGCCTCAGCATGACGTCCTTGCTTGCATATTCAAAATTCTATATAGTCTTTAATACTGTTCTTCAGGTGTTGGGGCAAAAATTGAATTTGGAGAATGTGTGTTAACACCATTGGTAAGCAATATAACAAGACAACTCGCTCAACAACTGCTGCTTCTTTTCCAGTTTTCCCAACCCTATTGGATGCCATACCTGCAAGCCTTCACGTCATGGTTCTACTGTTTTCCGTAGCGACCATTGTATTTGCTCTGGTGGCAACCGGATTCTTCATGTTCAACGCTTTTGGAAGACCTTACGAGACCCTCCATGGTCCTATGGGCTTGTACCTTTGGAATACCATTGCATGTGAGTATCTTTGGGATCGACATAATGCCTTGCAGATGACACAATGATCGGTGGTGTTGTGGATAGTGGAGAAGGTGTGGCAGATTACAATGCACATTGACATGATGCAATGCTGGACTGAGAAGAGATAGCTGGAGTTCATCCCAGAAAAGTATGAAGTGATACACCTGGGTCAAACTTGTAGGCAGACAACAGGGTTAATGGCAGGATTCTTAGCAGTGTAAAGGAATAGAGGGATTTTGGGATCCATGTTCGTAGATCCCCCAAAATTGCTCGCAAGTTGGCAGGGTGTTTGAGAAGGCACATGGTGCGTGGGCTTCATTAGTAGAGGGATAGAGTTCAAGAGCCCTGTGGTAATGGATGGCTACGAGGGAGGGAAGGGTTAGATTAATCTTAGTCAGTTTAAAATGTTGGCATGTCATGGGCTGAAGATCCTGTATTGGTCTATGTTCTATTTCTATTCCAGGACTTAGCAGATGGACATGGGATATTGTCAGGACTTCTGCTAGACCACTTTAATGTTGATGTATTAATCAGTGTTGGATTGGACTGTATTACTGTTATCTTCCTTGTAGTTTAACTTTCTTATGTTGGTCTGCTTTTTGTATTTTATATAATTACCTATGACGTGCTTTTTAGTGGTTGCATTTGCAGGTATCGCATTACTTGTATAGGGGCTATCTATTGGTTAATTCAAGCAATGAAATATCTGCTGTCAACAATTTAGTATAAAAGGACCATGTCTCTGTCTTTCTCTCTTACTCCCCTCCCTCTCCTCCCTCTCCTTTCTCCCTCCCCCTCTCTCTCTCTCTCTCATTCTCTCTCCCCCTCACCTTTTTCTCTCTCTCTCTCTCTCTCTCCCTCTCTCCTTCCTCTCTTCGTCTCTCTCTCCCCTCTCTTTCATGCTTCATCTTCTTTCCCCTTGTTTCATTCTTGTAACACTTAACAAACAATCATAATCAACAAATTTTATGTCTCATTCTTGACTTCTGAAGAACCTTCGATCACAAGAACATCAGGAACCAACATCAGCCTTTACTGTACAGAGAAATCCTTTATGCAACTCATTGGTCCCATCTGAACTGCAATTGTTATGATCCCCATTGATAGATGCATTTGAATCAGAGATTGTTCACCTTCTCTGAATTTTATCCAATTCACCTTCAATAAACAATCAGAGAAATAGACCCTTTGACCCAGGATGACCATGATATCTCAACTAGTTCCATTTTCTTGTATTTGGTCCATGACAGTTTGGTTCCTTTTCACACCCTGTGCATCAGGCGGCATTTTTAACCATTTCCGTGGCATTTGACTATTTTTAACAAGGCCGAGTTACTACCTGTATGTTCACTTACCATACAAGGAGCCGGCCAGATTTGAACTTGGGACAATTCACCTCAAAAGTCCAGTTTTGATGCCACTACACCATCAGCCAACTAGTTGGCCCATATCCATGTCTAGACCTTTTCTATCCATGTATCTTTCAAATGTAATTATACCCAGCTCTGCAGCTCATTCCATACACCTATTGCCTCTATGTGTGGGAAAAAGTTAAAAATTGGGTTCCTTTAAAATCTTTCTCCATTCAACTTAAATCTACATCCTCTAGTTTTAGATTTCCCTATACTGGGAACAAGGTTATGACCATCCACTTGACCTTTGCCCTTTCTGATTTTATAAATCTTTATAAGGTCGTCCCTCAGCCTCCTATGCTTCAGGGACAAAGTCTCAGCCTGTCCTCATCTGTGCTCTGTGCCCCCCCCGCCCCCGGTTTTCACCTGAAGAAACTAATTCTTCTTATTTCTTCACCATTATGTGCCTAATCATATGACATGGGCGATCATGCTCTTTGACTGACTGTTCTTGGCAAATTCTTCTATAGAAGTGGTTTGCCATTGCATTCTTCTTTCAAAATCAGAAAGGGTTTGATAGAGGTTGTGGAGAAACTGTTGCCGGTAGTGGAAGAATCAGTGACCTGAAGATTTAACTTGAAATAGAACCAGACTGGAGGAGAAGACATCCTTGGGTGGGTGATACATTTCACTGTATGTTCCGATCTACCTGTGATAAATACATCTGAATCTGAAGATTACATTCGGATACGGGAATGTGCAAATGTGGAAGATGGAGTTGGCCACTCTGCCCCACTAATCATCTCCTGCAGTCCACATGACAAACTACTGCATATCATGGATCCACTAAACACTCAAATAAACTTCGTATCCACCACCCTTTGAAGGACATTGCGAGGACCTAAATATAATTTGCACGCTCAGATTCAGATTCATAAGACCATAAGTCATAGGAGCAGAAAGGCCATTTGGATTATCGTGTCTGCTCCACCATTCCAGAAAAAGAATCTCAGGGACATATGTGCTCCGATAATAAATTTTACTCTGAACTTTGATCATGGGTGATTTACTTTCCCTCTCAACCCCATTCTCCTGCCTTTTCCCCATGACCATTGAGACCCTGACTGATCAAGAACCTATTAATCTCCACTGTAAATATATCCAGTAACTTTGCCTCCTCAGCACAGTTGTCTGTGCCAATGAATTCCCCAGATTCACCACCCTCTGGCTAAAGAACTTGCTCCTCATTTCTAAAGGGACGTCCTTTTTATTCCGAGGCTGTGCTCTCTGGTCCTAGACTCCCCCACTATAGGAAACATCCTCTCCACATCCACTCTATCTAGGCTTTTCAACATTCAATATGTTTCAATTACCTCATTCTTCTAAACTTCATTGAGCTTAAAAGATTTGCAGACTTTCAAGTATTGGGCTTCCAACCTCTGGACAAGCTGACAATGGGGCTTCAACCTTTAGTTCCCTACCACTGATCTCTGTAACTTTGATCTTCAGCCTTCAGCCCTCCACCTCTGATCTCAATGAAAACACTCATTTCATTTCATTTGCAGAACTCAGCAGGCCAGCATTTTGTGTTTTTATTTATTTCCAGCATCTGCAGACTCACTCGTGTTGCCTCTGATCTCAATGACTTTGGTCTTCAACCTTCAAGCTTTTACCTCCAGACTCACCAAGCTCTGGACTTTGACTTTTGGCTTTACCCTCTGGACTTGGGTATTGACCTCAGGACACTCCAATCACAGGTTTAACCTTCAAGCCTCAGCCCCAGGACTTGCTGATCATGGGTTCGACCTTCAGGCCTCAACTTCCAGACTCACACAGACCTCTGACCCCAATGACTCTCATGGCTCTTGCCTGTATTGCCCTCTAATCCGGGGCTCGCCAACCTGGAGATCGCTGGTCTCCTCAGCACCTGCCAACTCGAGCTTTGCTCACCTGCGAACTTCAGAGCACTCCAATCTGGACTCCAAGCACTGGCTCCCATCCCTGACTCTTCACTTACTGCCTCTTACCTCCAGCTGTCTGTCATTCCTGTCCCTAAGCCCTAACTTCTAAATGCCCACTCTGTTCCCAAAAGCATCCCTATGAACCCAAAACATGGCCTAGTCTGAGCCATGACATAAAGGTACGTTGCACCACTGTGCCATCTGGAATACTCCAGCAACTTCCAGAAGCATTGTAGTTATTTGGACTTAAATAAGATTTGAAGAAGAAATTCGCAGTGATGTTGCTAGGGTTTAAAAGACTGGAATATGGCAAGAGGTGGGACAAACAGGTCTTTATTCCTTTGGAGTGTAGGAGACTTGGGGGTTAATCTTAGAAAGATGTACATAGTTAGGGCATGGATAGGGTGAATGTTCACAGCCTTTTTCCCAGGGTTGGGCAGGTACAATCTAAGCCTAGGTTTAAGGTGAAAGGGGAAAGGTTTAGTAGGTACTCAAGGGGTGACTTTTTCTCACAGCTTTTCCTGGATTCCATGGGAATTAACTTTCCAGACCCACTTACGATGCAGGACCTTGCTGAAGGCTTTGCTAAACTGCCAACAGGTAACATCTGCTGATCATCCAGGATGTTAGGATAGATTCCCTTAATGCAGAAAATCTGTGCATAGGGAGGCTGGTGCATGGGCAGTCACTACACAGTCCTTGACAGATCGGGGTCAGGGTCCAGCCGATCGGAGTGCAAGACAACTGGGGACCCTTCACTGCTGCAGCCTTCACCACCGTTCTGATGTGTCATCATCTTCCTCCAGTTCCACCACTGAGGTCTTGTGGTTGAATCATTCTTTGTCCAGAAAATCCCCCTTGACCTTATCATCATGGGTGACCCTACCAGGAGCTAAGCTCCAGATTGTTAAACTCCAGGCGGCGTCACTCTCTGGGTCTCAGGAACTCACAAACCCCTCCATCACGACAAAGTGATGGACCTTGGAGAGAGCCATTTATGTAAGACAGGAGGATGTCTCATCTTAAGTGTATGCCCTCTAATTTTGGACATTTGAACCCCAGGAAGATACTAGCTGTTTATGTATGTCTCTCATAATCTTATAAACTTCTATCTGGCCTCAGCCTAGAGAATACAACCCTGTGTCCCCTCCTAAGGTAGGGACATGTTTGGCACAACTTTGTGGGCCGAAGGCCCTGTATTGTGCTGTAGGTTTTCTATGTTTCCTCCTTCCCTTTCTCCTACATCCTATGGTCCACTCTCCTCTCCTTTCAGATTCCTTCCTCACCAGCCCTTTATCTTTCCTACCTTCACCTATCACCCTCTAGCTATCCTCCTTCCCCACCCTCCGCCTTTTAATTCTGACATCTTCGCCTTCCTCTTCAGTACTGATGAAGGCCCTCAGCCCAAAACGTCGACTGTTTACTCATTTCCATAGATGCCGCCTGACCTGCTGAGTTCCTCCAGCAGCTTGTGTGTGTGAATCAATAGATGAGTCCTGATTGAATTGAATTAACTTTATTTCTTACATCCTTCACATACATAAGAAGTTAAAAATCTTTTCGTTACGTCTCCATTTAAACATGCAATGTGCAATCATAGTAATTTATAATAATTTATAATAAATAGAACAGTCAATGTAATATAGAGTACACTCAAATCAGTGTGAGTTCATCAGTCTGATGGCCTGGTGGAAGAAGCTGTCTTGGAGTCTGTTGGTCCTGGCTTTTATACTGAGGTACCGCTTCCCGGATGGTAGCAGCTGGGATAGATTATGGGTGGGGTGACTCGGGTCCCCAATGATCCTACGGGCTCTTTTTACATATCTGTCCTCGTAAATGTCCTGAATCATGGAGAATTCACAACTACAGATGTGCTGTCCCCTCTCTGCAGAGTCCTGTGATTAAGGGAGGTACAGTTCCCATACCAGGCAGTGATGCAGCCAGTGAGGATGCTCTCAAGTGTACCCCTGTAGAAAGTTCTTAGAATTGGGGGCTCATACCAAACTTCCTCAACCGTCTGAAGGGAAAGAGACCGTGTTGTGCCTTTTTCACCGCACAGACCACGTGAGGTCCTCGGTGATGGGGATGCTGAGGAACCTGAAGCTGTTCACCCTCTCAACCCCAGATCCATTGATGTCAATAGGGGTTAGCTCGTCTCCATTCCTCCTGTAATCCACAACCAGCTCCTTTGTTTTTGTGGCATTGAACGAGAGGTTGTTTTCTTGACACCACTGTCTCAGAGAGATGACTTCTTCCCTGTAGGCCACCTCATTATTGAGCTCATCTGGGAGAGAGGCCGCGATGTTGACAGCATCACAACGTTTGGCTTTGACATCTACGATGGGATGCAGCCCTCGCCACAAGTCACGTGTGCTATTCGTTGTGAATCTTGACTCAATCTTGTCCCTATATGGTTGTTTCGCAGCCTTGATAGCTTTGCACAGATCGTAGCTGGTTTTCTTGAGCTCTAGTTGATCTCCAGCGATGTAGCTCAATGTCACACAGTAAGTGCTGCTCGCAAGGAGCTATTGATCCAGATTTTCTGGTTCGGGAAGACTCTTACTGTTGTTCTGGGGGACAACATCATCGATGCACTTCCAGATGAAGCTCGTGACTCCATCAGTGAACTCGGAGATACCCTCATCATGGAAGACATTCCAGTCGACGTCATCGAAGCAGTCCTGCAGCATGGAGGCCGATTGGTCGGACCAACAGTGGACGGTTTTACTACAGCTTCAGCTTCTGCCTGTATGTCGGCAAAAGCAGGATTGAAGAGTGATCTGATTTTCCAAAAGCTGGGCAAAGGAGAGCTTTGGAAGTGTTGCGGAAGGGAGTGTAGCAGTGATCAAGTGTGTTGTCTACACGAGTACTCAGCTGGATGTGCTGACAAAAATTGGAAGAGACTTCCATCAGTGATGCTCGATTAAGGTCAGCAGCGATGATGAAGGCAGCCTTTGGGTGTGCAGTCTCCAGCGTGTTGACAGTCTCGTTCAGT
This sequence comes from Hemitrygon akajei, assembly GCF_048418815.1. Classification (NCBI taxonomy): domain Eukaryota; kingdom Metazoa; phylum Chordata; class Chondrichthyes; order Myliobatiformes; family Dasyatidae; genus Hemitrygon; species Hemitrygon akajei. The sequence continues at coordinate 187,551,555 of NC_133126.1, read as the reverse complement.
TCCTTGAGAGCCAGGTCAGTATCACCCTGTGGCAGAATGTACACCACTGTGATAATAACAGCCACGAACTCCCTAGGTAGCCAGTAGGGTCTGCACAGCAGTACCAGGTATTCCAGGTCTGGGGAACAAAAGGATTTGAGTGCATGCACATTCCGGGGGCCACACCAAGCATTTTTGACCATGAGGCATACCCCACCTCCTTTACTCTTCCCAGAGAGGTTTTCTGACCTGTCCGCCCAGAACAGGGAGAATCCAGAGGGCTCGATCCGGTATCTCCTCCATCAGCCGGGTCTCCACGAAGCAATAAACATTGCATTCCTTTCTTTCCTGCTGATAGAATATGCTGACTCTCAGTTCACAAAGCTTGTTATCCAGGGACTGAACGTTTGCCAAGAGTATGCTAGGGAGTGGCGGTTGATTTGCACGGCATCTCATCCTCACCAGGACACCATACGCTGTGCCATCTTGGACGAACAACACAGAGAACAATATAGATGAAGGCTCTCGACCCGAAACGTTGACTGTTTCTTCCCATCCATAGATGCTGCCTCAGCTGCTGAGTTCCTCCAGCACGTTGTGTGTGTTGCTCTGAATTTCCAGCATCTGCAGACTTCCTCATGTTCCGAGTTTGTCCAAACTCTCCTTATAGTACACAGCTTCTGATACAGGCAGCATCCTTGTGGAATAGAATAGAATAGAACTTTATTATCATTGCTCAAGACAACAAGATTGGAAATGTCCTCTGCTCCTTCTCCGATGCCTCCACGTACTTCCTATAATGAATGCAACCAGAACGGAATGCAATATTCCAGATGTGGCCTAGTTAGAGCTTTATAATGCTGCAGCATAACTACCCAACTGGTGAACTCAGTGTCTCAACTAATAAAGATAAGCATGCCTTAGAACAAACACAAGGAACTCAGCAAGTTAGGCAGCATCTATAGTGAGGAATAAACAGTCCACTTGCCATACACTTTCTTCACACAGAGTGCTGCAGCTGCTAGAGAAACTGGTTATATAGGTACATTAATAATATGCAGAGGGCACTCAGACAAGTATGAGACTAAGAAGGGTTTAGATGTATCTGGACCAAACACATGCAAATGGTACTAGTTTAAATGGGCACTTTGGCCAGCGCTGATGAGTTAAGCCTTATTCTATGCTCTATGATTGTGTGAAGAAGGTTCTTCCACATATCACAGCTCGACTTCTTCCTACTGACTCTGAACCTACTCCTCAACCTTACATTCATAAACAATGAAAAGTTCCCCACAGATTACCATATCTATACTTAGAATTTTATATGCCTCAATCATGTCCCCTCTTAAACCCTCAGCTCCAGAGGACTCAACCCTACCTTTTTCAATCTCTCCTTATAACTGAACTGCTTCATTCTAGGCAACAGCCTGGTGAATCTCATCTGTTCCCGACCCTGCGCTGTCTGGGATAATGCTGAAGATGTCTTGGTGAAGTTTTAGAAAGCATTGCTCAGACCTCATTTGGAGTATTGTGAGCAATTTTGGATTCCATATCTAAGAAAGCATGTGCTAGCTTTGGGGAGAATCCAGAGGAGGTTCACGAAAATGGACCTGGAATGAAAGTGATGTATGATGAGTGTTTGATGGCTCTGGGCCTTTTTTGCTGGACTTTAGAAGAGCGAAGGGAACCTCATTGAAAACGAATATTGAAATGTCTAGATAGAGTAGATGTGGAGAGGATGTTTCCAATATTGGGAGAGCCTAGGACCAGAGGCCATGCTCTCAGACTACAAGGATGTCCCTTAGAACAGAGATGAGGAGGAATTTCTTTAGCCAGAAGGTGGTGAATCTGCAATATTCATTGTGGAAGCCAAGTCATTTGGTATATTTAAAGCAGAGGTTGATAGGTTTTTGATTAGAAAGAGCGAGAAAGGTTACAGGAAGAAGGCAGGGGAATGAGATTGAAAGGGATAATATATCAGCTATGATGGAATGGTAGAGAAGACTTGATGGCCATAATGGCCTACGTCTTATGGTCTATTATTATGCAGTAACAGAACTAGCAAAGGAGGCAAACTCCCGTGTTGTGTCAAATATTCTTCTAACACTGTCCTGGTTCTCTCTGTACATTTTAGGTTCCTGTGGTTTCATGGTGATGATACTGTTTACCTCGGAAGTGAAGATTCATCATCTGTCTGAGAAAATTGCAAATTACAGAGAGGGAAGCTTTGTCTTCGAGACGTACACTGAGACGTTTGGGTACCCCTTCTGGCTTGTCTTCGGGTGTTCATTGGTTCACTGCAGTAATATACTACTCATCAGGTTCATGGGAATCCAATTTCCTTTCCCACTGTCAAAAAGTACCAATTCAAGCGATGGAGGAGTTGACCTGATGTACTGACCTCTCTACCCACAACTTACAAGTCAAATTTCAGCAAGAATTCTCTGAAAGTCAGCACAGAGCTTCCTGAAACCTGAAGTTCATGGATTCAGGATGTTAGGAGAGCATCTTACACCAACTCATCGGTGCTGTGTATGAACGTGTGCTCTGGGTAACGTGGCATACAAATATACTCAGTGTCTTCTTTATTAGGTACGTCAGGGTTTAACATGTGCATTCAGAGATGCTCTTCTGCACGCTACTCATTGCAATGAGTGGTTATTTGAGTTACTGTCACCTTCCTGTCAGTTTGAACCAGTCTGGCCATTCTCCTCTGACCACTCGCATTGACAAGATATTTTCACCCACAGAACTGCCGCTCACTGGATTTTTTTTTGTTCCTTTTTTGCACAGTTCTCTGTAAATCAGAGTCTGTCGCGCATGAACATCCCAGGAGATGAGCAGATTCTGAGGTACTCAAACCACCCTGTCTGGCACCAAAAGTCATTCCACGGTCAAAGTCACTTAGATCACATTTCTTACTCATTCTAATGTTCAGTCTGAACAACAACAGAACCACTTGACCATGTCAACATGGTCTTGTACATTGAGTTGCTGCTACATGATTGGCTGATTATATATTTGCATGAACGAGCAGGTGTACAGGCATACCTAATAAATTGGCCACTGAGTATGTATGGGAAATTTCATAGGGCTGAAATAAACAACATGATGTTGTCGGTGTATGACGAAAGCAAGGTAACTTCACAGATAAAACACTGTGTACATCCAGAAACCTGGTTACCGAGCATCAGTGCCTCTGAAACTACTACATCAATATAAAACGGCATCAAACCTACCAGCATATCCAGATGAACATCATCTACCATCATTTTAATCAAAGCAGTAATGATGGTCAAAGACTTCCTTCTTCTATGGTGTGACAGCTGACAAGGAATTGATTAAGAATACTTATATCAGAACACAAGGAAACCTGTCAGAGTGATACTTTTAGTAGGTTATTTCTTCAATTCTGTGTCATTGGTTCTGCTTCAGGTCACTCCAACCAATTCTTTCAGTTTATCTCGAAATTTAAACTGTCCAGATACTTCCAGATACTTCCATGCACCCATTAAGCCAGCCTTTGTGTGGAAAGCTTTTTTTGCCTTTCCCCTCTTAATTTTAAGGTTAAATCTTCTTCACCCTCCTGATTTCCTCAACAAAAGAAATGCAAGTCAGTATTAATATCAACAGAGCAGTTTCAGTTTCAGTAACTTCAATCTAAATTGTCAGTTGTAAGTAGGTCACTATCATGGTATCAAGGTATTAAATGCTGCAATAATTCTATCTAGGATAGACAAATATATGACAGGATTCTGTTTCTAATCTATGGGTTTACACTGGTCATTCTGTGATTATTAATAATAATTAAGACTGCTGATCGATGTAATAGAACTGGGAGTGAGATTCAAGATTATTTGTTGTCATTCATCAATTCACAAGTGTAAAGGAGAAGGAAATGATTGTTACTCTGCATCCGATGCAGCATAAAAAATATAATAAGCATGAAGAACACAAAAACACAATAAATATAAATACATAAGATTAGCTTATATACAGTATATATAGAACAGATTGTATGTAAAGCATTTGTTTTAAATGGACGCCCTTCTATACTGAGGCTGTGTCTTCTTGTCCTAGACTCACTACCATGGGAAACATCCTTTCCACATCTACTCTTTCTAGGCCTTTCATAGAAACATAGAAACATAGAAAATAGGTGCAGGAGTAGGCCATTCAGCCCTTCGAGCCTGCACCGCCATTCAGTATGATCATGGCTGATCATCCAACTCAGAACCCTGTACCTGCTTTCTCTCCATGACCCCTGATCCCTTTAGCCACAAGGGCCATATCTAACTTCCTCTTAAATATAGCCAATGAACCGGCCTCAACTGTTTCCTGTGGCAGAGAATTCCACAGATTCACTACTCTCTGTGTGAAGAAGTTTTTCCTCATCTCGGTCCTAAAAGGCTTCCCCTTTATCCTTAAACTGTGACCCCTTGTTCTGGACTTCCCCAACATCGGAAACAATCTTCCTGCATCTAGCCTGTCCAATCCCTTTAGAATTTTATATGTTTCAATAAGATCCCCCCTCAATCGTCTAAATTCCAGTGAGTATAAGCCTAGTTGATCCAGTCTTTCTTCATATGAAAGTCCTGCCATCCCAGGAATCAATCTGGTGAACCTTCTCTGTACTCCCTCTATGGCAAGAATGTCTTTCCTCAGATTAGGGGACCAAAACTGCACACAATATTCTAGGTGCGGTCTCACCAAGGCCTTGTACAACTGCAGTAGAACCTCCCTGCTCCTGTACTCAAATCCTTTTGCTATGAATGCCAACATACCATTTGCCTTTTTCACTGCCTGCTGTACCTGCATGCCCACCTTCAATGACTGGTGTACAATGACACCCAGGTCTCGTTGCACCTCCCCTTTTCCTAATCGGCCACCGTTCAGATGATAATCTGTTTTCCTGTTCTTGCAACCAAAGTGGATAACCTCACATTTATCCACATTAAATTGCATCTGCCATGAATTTGCCCACTCACCTAACCTATCCAAGTCACCCTGCATCCTCTTAGCATCCTCCTCACAGCTAACACCGCCACCCAGCTTCGTGTCATCTGCAAACTTGGAGATGCTGCATTTAATTCCCTTGTCTAAATCATTAATATATATTGTAAACAACTGGGGTCCCAGCACTGAGCCTTGCGGTACCCCACTAGTCACTGCCTGCCATTCTGAAAAGGTCCCATTTACTCCCACTCTTTGCTTCCTGTCTGCCAACCAATTCTCTATCCACATCAATACCATACCCCCAATACCATGTGCTTTCAGTTTGCACACTAATCTCCTGTTTGGGACCTTGTCAAAGCCCTTTTGAAAATCTAAATATACCACATCCACTGGCTCTCCCCTATCCACTCTACTAGTTACATCTTCAAAAAATTCTATAAGATTTGTCAGACATGATTTTCCTTTCACAAATCCATGCTGACTTTGTCCGATGATTTCACTTCTTTCCAAATGTGCTGTTATCACATCTTTGATAACCGACTCTAGCATTTTCTCCACCACCGATGTCAGACTAACCGGTCTATAATTCCCCGGTTTCTCTCTCCCTCCTTTTTTAAAAAGTGGGGTTACATTAGCCACCCTCCAATCCTCAGGAACTAATCCAGAATCTAAGGAGTTTTGAAAAATTATCACTAATGCATCCACTATTTCTTGGGCTACTTCCTTAAGCGCTCTGTGATACAGACCATCTGGCCCTGGGGATTTATCTGCCTTTAATCCCTTCAATTTACCTAACACCACTTCCCTACTAACATGTATTTCCCTCAGTTCCTCCATCTCACTAGACCCTCGGTCCCTTACTATTTCCGGAAGATTATTTATGTCCTTAGTGAAGACAGAACCAAAGTAGTTATTCAATTGGTCTGCCATGTCTTTGTTCCCTATGATCAATTCACCTGTTTCTGACTGTAAAGGACCTACATTTGTCTTAACCGATCTTTTTCTTTTCACGTATCTATAAAAGCTTTTACAGTCAGTTTTTATGTTCCATGCCAGCTTTCTTTCATAATCTTTTTTCCCTTTCCTAATTAAGCCCTTTGTCCTCCTCTGCTGGTCTCTGAATTTCTCCCAGTCCTCAAGTGTGCCGCTTTTTTTTGCTAATTTATATGCTTTTTCTTTGGACTTGATACTATCCCTAATTTCCCTTGTCAGCCACGGGTGCACTACCTTCCCTGGTTTATTCTTTTGCCAAACTGGGATGAACAATTGTTGTAGTTCATCCATGCGATCCTTAAATGCTTGCCATTGCATATCCACCATCAACCCTTTAAGCATCATTTGCCAGTCTATCTTAGCTAATTCACGTCTCATACCTTCAAAGTTACCCTTCTTTAAGTTCAGAACCTTTGTTTCTGAATTAACTATGTCACTCTCCATCTTAATGAAGAATTCCACCATATTATGGTCACTCTTACCCAAGGGGCCTCGCACGACAAGATTGCTAACTAACCCTTCCTCATTGCTCAATACCCAATCTAGAATGGCCTACTCTCTAGTTGGTTCCTCAACATGTTGGTTCAGAAAACCATCCCGCATACATTCCAAGAAATCCTCTTCCTCAGCACCCTTACCAATTTGGTTCACCCAATCTATATGTAGATTGAAGTCACCCATTATAACTACTGTTCCTTTTTTGCACGCATTTCTAATTTCCTGTTTAATGCCATCCCCAACCTCACTACTGCTGTTAGGTGGCCTATACACAACTCCCACCAGCGTTTTCTGCCCCTTAGTGTTATGCAGCTCTACCCATATCGATTCCACATCCTCCAGGCTAATGTCCTTCCTTTCTATTGCGTTAATCTCCTCTCTAACCAGCAATGCTACCCCACCTCCTTTTCTTTCCTGTCTATCCCTCCTGAATATTGAATATCCCTGGATGGTGAGCTCCCATCCTTGGTCACCCTGGAGCCATGTCTCTGTGATCGCAAATATATCATATTCATTAATAACTATCTGCACATTCAATTCATCCACCTTGTTACGAATGCTCCTCGCATTGTCACACAAAGCCTTCAGGCTTGTTTTTACAACACGCTTAGCCCTTATACAATTATGTTGAAAAGTGGCTCTTTTTGCTTTTTGCCCTGGATTTGCCTGCCTGCCACTTTTACTTTTCACCTTACTACTTTTTGCTTCTACCCTCATTTTACACCCCTCTGTCTCTCTGCACTTGTTCCCATCCTCCTGCCACATTAGTTTAAAGCCTCCTGAACAGCAGTAGCAAATGCTCCCCCTAGGACATTGGTTCCAGTTCTGCCCAGGTGCAGACCGTCCTGTTTATACCGGTCCCACCTCCCCCAGAACTGGTTCCAATGCCCCAGAAATTTGAATGCCTCCCCATTGCACCATTTTTCAAGCCAGATATCTGAAATATCCTCCTATTTCTACTCTCACTAGCATGTGGCACTGGTAGTAATCCAGAGATTATTACCTTTGTGGTCCTACTTTTTAGTTTATCTCCTAACTCCCTAAATTCACCTTGTAGGACCTCATCCCGTTTTTTACCTATATTGTTGGTACCTATGTGCACCACGACCACTGGCTGTTCACCCTCCCATTCCAGAATGTCCTGCAGCTGCTCAGAGACACCCTTGACCCTTGCACCAGGGAGACAACATACCATCCTGAAGTCTCGTTTGCGGCCGCAGAAACACCTATCTACTCCCCTTACAATCGAATCCCCTATCTCTATAGCTCTCCCACTCCTTTTCCTTTCCTCCTGTGCCGCAGAGCCACCCATGGTGCAATGAACTCGGCTGCTGCTGCCTTCCCCTGATGAGACTTCTCCCCCAACAGTATCCAAAACAGTATATCTGTTTAGGAGGGAGATGACCTCAGGGGACTCCTGCACTACCTGCCTACTGCTCCGCTGTCTAGTGGCCACCCCTTCCCTTTCTGCCTGTGTAGCCTTTACCTGCAGTATGGCCAACTCACTGAAAGTGCTATTCACGACTTTCTCAGCGTCGCAGATGCTCCAGTATGAATCCAATCGCAGCTCCAGACGCTCAATGCGGTCTGCCAGAAGCTGCAGCTGGACACACTTCCTGCACACATAGTCGTCAGGGACACTGGAAGTATTCCTGATTTTCCACATGCTGCAGGATGAACAAACCACGGGGCCGATCTCAGCTGCCATGACCTACCCAATACTTGCCTCAACTTTTGAAATTTTCTCCTTTCTCCTTTCTCCTTTTTCAACTTTCCAAAGGTTTCAATGAGATCCCCCTTCATCCTTCTAAATTCCAGCGAGTACAGGCCCAGAGCCATCAAACGTTCCTCGTATGATAACCCTTTCATTCCTGGAATCTTCCTTGTGAACCTCCTTTGAACCCTCTCCAATGCCAGCTTATCTTTTCTTAGACAATGAGCCCAAAACTATACTCAAGGTGAGGCCTCACCAGTGCCTTATAAAGCCTCAGCATCATATATCTGCTCTTGTATTCTGGACCTCTTGAAATGAATGCTAACATTGCATTTGCCTTCCTCACCACTGACTCAACCTGCAAGTTAGCCTTTAGAATATTCTACACAAGGACTCCCAAGTCCCTTTGCATTAAGGTCTAAAAAGCCATCTCATAGGCATTCAATGAATTAGCTCTCTTGAGATCTGTTTCCAACCTGATTTTCCCAATCTACCTACATGGTAAAATCTCCCATGACTATCATAGGATTGCCCTTATGACACACCTTTTCTATTTCCTTTTCTAATCTGTGGTCCACATTCCAGCTACTGTTGGGAGGCCTGTATATAACTGCCAACAGGGTCCTTTTTCCTTTGCAGTTTCTTAACTCAACCACAAGGATTCAACATCTTCTGATCCAATGTCACATCTTTCTCCAGATTTGATGCCATTCTTTACCAGCAGAGCCACACCACCCCCTCTGCCTACCTTCCTATCCCTAACCTTGGACATTCAGCTCCCAACTATAACCATCCTTCAGCCACAATTCAGTGATGGCCACAACATCATACCTGACAATCAGCAATAGTGCAACAAGATCATCAACCATATTTCTTACACTCTGTGCACTGAGGTATAACACTTTGAGTACTGCATTTGCTATTCTTTTTGATTCTGCATCCCTAATGCACTGAGATATTCACCCTGCTGGCTGCAATTTTGTCCTATCATCTGCCTGCCCTTCCTGAAAGTCTGACTGCACGCTATCTTTGCTTTTTTACCCTCCGTCCTATCCCGAGTCCCTTCACTCTGGTTCCCAACCCCCTGCCAAATTAGTTTAAACCCTCCCCAACTGCTCTAACAAACACTGGGGTTTGAATATTGAATCCCCCTAGGGTTCAGGTGCAACCCGTCCCTTTTGTACAGGTCATACCTCCCCCAGAAGAGATCCCAATAAAAGAAGAACTTGAAGCCCTGCTTCTCAGCCATGCATTAATCTGCCGAATCATCCTGTTTCTATCCTCACTGACACGTGGCACAGGTAGCAATCCAGAAATAACTCCCCTTCTCAGCTTTCTGCCTGTCTCTCTAAGATCCCTCTTCAGGACCTCCTTGCTTTTCCTTCCTGTGTCATTGGTAACACTATGTGCCAAGACATGTCACTGCTCTCCCTCCCCCTCCAAAAAACTGAAGGGGAAGGGAGAGATTAAACCACTTCCCGAGTTCTGGGAGACTTGACCACAGACAAAAAGTTCAAAATTCAAAGTGAATTTATTATCAGAGTACATTAATGCCACCATATACAATCCTGAGATTCATTTTCTTGTGGGCATTCACAGTAAATACAAGGAAAATTCAATAGAACCAATGAAAAACTGCTCACCGTAAAGCCGTTCAAACAATCAATGTGCGAAAGACAACAAACTGTGCAAATACAAAAATGAAAGCAAAGAGAAAGTGATAATAATAAATAAGCAATAAATATCGAGAACACGAGTGGTAGAGTGAGTTGGTTCGGTGCTGGGATGAGTGAAGCTGTCGACTCTGATTCAAGAGCCTGGTTCTTAAGGACAGTTTTGCAAGTCTGAGTACGGCTGTTTTCCTACCCTTGTGACATCGCCAGAAACAAGGATAGGTCCCGACTCTGAGCAGAATTGTTTCAAAAATGTCCCGGTGGCAAACGTAATAAATATAAATTAACAACATGTAATGAAACCATAGCGGCAGAAACCTGCAACAGTATAACTCGCCACTTGCATTTAATCAACCCACACAAAGTGCTGGAGAAACTCAGCAGGTCAGGCAGTATCTGTAGAGGGGAATAAACAGTCCTCATTTCAGGCCAAGAACTTCTTCAAAGGAAGGGGGCAGAAGACAGAATAAGATGGTGCAGGGGAGGAGGAGTAGAAGTTGACAGATGATAGGTGAGACCAGATGAGAGGGAAGGTGTATGGATGGGGAGGTGTTTCTTCTCACCTCCCTCTGGTTCCCCTCCTCCTTTCCTTTGTTCCACGGGCGACTGGTCTGTTCAATTCCTTTCTCTTCAGCTCCTGACCTCATCCACCTATCTCCTACAAATTCTTACTTCATTCCTCTCCCCCATCCACCAACTCCTTCAGCTGATCTCAACTATCACCAGCCAGCTTCCACTCCTCCCCCTCCCACACCCTCTGATTCCAGCTTTTGCCTCCTTCCTCTCCAGTCCTGAGGAAAAACCTCGGCCTGAAGCACCGACTGGTTATTCCCCTCCATAGATGCTGTCTGAGTTGCCAATTTCCTCCAACGTGTTGCGTGCGTTGCTCAATCTCTCCAGCATCTGCTAACTCTCTTCAGTTTATGATTTGGACTTTAGCAAATGGTTTTTGCGTCAGTAATAAAAAGTAGTTCTGCTGAAGTGTCAAGGAAGCTCTATTTTGCTCCGCAGGTGCTGTCTGACCTGCTGAGGGATTCTGGTACTTTTTTTTATATATTTCATTTGCCAGCATCTGCAGTTTCTTGCCTCTATCCTTCAATTTAGTGTTGTTTATAGATGAAAATGATGAATTTGCTGTTAGATTCTTATAGACAGGCTGTGCCAATGACTGTTAAAAGCAAGTGAAAGGATGTGAAATGTTGAACGAGACAGTAAGTACCATAAATTTCAGAAAGAGCCTATTTGCTTCACACCTGTGGGCTCAAAGTATTACAATGTTGAAGCAAGTCCTTCGGCCCATCTAGTCCATGCCTGCCTGATCTTCTGCCTATTCCCATCCACCTGTACCTGGAGCATATCCCTCCAAACACCTCCCACCCAAGTACCTATCCTAATTTCTCTTAACTGTTAGGACATCCACCTACCTGCCTACATTGCAGTTTTGTGGAAATTGTGGTTCTGTGATTTTTTTAATATTTTATTGAGACACAGTGACATAGAGACATAGGCCCTTCCAGCCCTTTGAGCCACGCTGCTCAATAATCCCCCAATTTAACCCTAGCCTAATCACAGGACAGTTCACAATGACCAATTAACCTACCAACTGGTACGTCTTTGGACGGTGGAAGGAAACTCATTTGGTTCACAGGGAGAATGTACAAGCTCCAAGCTCCTTACAGACGGCGACAGGAATTGAACCTGGATTGCCTTTACTGTAAAGTGTAGTGCTAACCGCTATACTACTGTGTCGCCTGCACAAAGAATATTTAGTTTCTGCCACAATATTCTAAAGAATACTAACAAATGGGACTTCCGCCAATGACTCCCTCATACACCGAGCCTCTGTGTATTGGATGTCTGCTCTGCAATGGAGAGAGACAAAGGTGACGACACAGCGATGGTGGTGCTATGGGCAACGTTTGCAGAGGAATCAGTGTTTTGGAATCCGGGTCATGGGATTGGATTCAGATTCATTTATTTACCACATGTGCATTAAAACCTCCTGTGAGATACAGTATGTCGTTTGTGTTAACAACCTCCACAACCAGGAGGCGGCCGGCAAGTGTCACCATGCTTCCGGTGCAAACATGGCACGCCCACGATACTTGCCAGAGCAACACAAAACGCAACACAACGAGTAACAAATCAATAATGTAAACCAAGCCCCCTTCCTCCCTCCCTCCTGCCCACACACACACACGGACACTCCTCCATTCCCAGGACAGTGTCCAGTGACCCTCAAAGAAAAGACAACATAAATCATCGGTGGTGGTTTTGAGAAGTTAAATCACCTACCAAAGAAGGGCAAACTCATGGATTCTTTGTGCAGGAAGGAACACCCCCCAACTCCTGGGTCATCACGGCCAAGTGCCACCCCCCACCACTTCCCAGAACTTGCAGAGGAAACTGTCCTCATGGGCTATGGCAAAGCCACAAGATAACACCGTTATTAATCCATACAAAACATCTCCAAAGCATAAATCTACCCCCCAATACAAATTTACTCAGTCGACACTTTATCAGGTACTGGTGTGACCACTGAGTGTATTTCTGTAAGTCCGTAGTCTTCTGCTGCCGTAGCCCATTCAACATGTTGAGCCTTCAGAGATGCTCTTCTGCACACCGCTGTTGTAACGTGTGGTTATTTGAATTACTGTCAGCTTGAACCAGTCTGGCCATTCTCCTCTGACCTCTCTCATTAGCCAGGCATTTCACCAACAGAACTTTTCAGGGGCCTTTCACACTATTCTCTATAAACTCTAGAGAACATTGTGTGTGAAAGTCCCAGGAAATCAGCAGTTTCTGAGGCAATCAAATAATGGCACCAACAATCACTCCACAGTCAAAGTCGCTTAGATCACATTTTTTCCCCATTCTGATGTTTGGTCTGAACAACAAACGAACCTCTTTTCCATGTTGCTTTTATGCATTGAGTGTCTGCCACATGATTGGCTGATGAGATATTTACATTAAGGAACAAAAGTACTGTACCAGTGTACCTAATAAAGTGGCTACTGAGTGTATGTTTTTACCATCAGCAATGAAAGATCAATATTACTTTTCTACGTGCCTTTTGCCTAAAACCCATTTGGAGTTATTTTCTGATGTTCAAAGATAAAAAGATTGAAGATTTGTTTTATTTGTACATTGGAACATACTGTGGAATTTGTCATTGGCATCAACGACCAACGCGGCCCGAGGATATGCTGGGGGCACCCCACAAGCGTCAGCTTGCTTCCAGCACCAAAAGGATGCCCACAACCTACTAATCCTAACCCTTTGGAATGTGAGAGGGAACCAGAACATAGACATTACAGCACAGGACAGACCCTTCAGCCCATAATGTTGTGCTGACCTTTTAACCTCCTCTAAGATCAATCTAACTCTTCTCCCTCACATAGCCCTCCATCTTTCTATCATCCATGTGCCTAATTGTGATTCTTAAATTCCCCTAATGTAATTACCAATATATCCCCTTCACAGGGAGAACGTACAAACTCCTTACAGACAGTGGCGGGAATTGAACACTGATTGTACAGCTGGCTCATCAAGTTACAGAAAATCAAGTTTTCAATCTAATTTTACTTCAAAAATATTGAAAATCTCACAGTGCAGAAGTTGGTCATTTGGCCCATCATCTTATGCTAGCCCTTTGAAAGCACTGTCCAGTGAGATAAATGATCTAATTGATCACCATCCTCCAAACCCTCACCCTCTTTCCCAACAGCTCTGCAACAATACCAAAGGCTGCAATATTGACAAAGCTGTATAAGCCTTATAAGATTTGTTATAAACTATAATTTGCATCCGTCATAACAAAATATCTTTTCAGGCTAAAATATAGCGGCCTTTCCTGTACTTCCAGGGATAGAATAAAGAAATAAATTTCCTAAGTTACAATATTCAAACGAATTACCATAATAGCCATCACTCACATTTCGGACTCCCATGTCTTCCTTTCAATTATTTTAATGTTTTGAAGTTACAAAACATAACCCAGGACCTGCCCTCTTCTCATTGTTACCATCAGGTAGGAGGTACAGGAGCCAGATGGCACACACTCAGCAATTCAGGAACAGCTTCTTCCCCTCTGCCATCAGATGAACCTTGAACCCATGAACACTACCTCACTATTGTTTTTTTTCTCCTTTTGCACTACTTATTTAATTTAACATTTTCGGGCAGGTGGGGCTCGTACGTCCTGGTCGACTGCCCACCTAGGAGAAGGAAAACTCGGATTTTAAAACCTCGGCTGCCTTGCGGCCACACCCAATCATGGGAAAAGCTGCGGGAGCAAACCCTGAGAAGAAATCTGGAGCCGGAGTACCGTAGGCGGTCAATAGGGAGGACTTCATCAATCTATTGTCCGGCAACTCCTGCAGCCGAAGAGGCCACCATGTGTAACGATCTTCATGCCAGTGGGTCCTGATCTCCGAGGCCGAGAGAGTGGGACTGTCTCCGTGCTAAGGCTTTTTCACTATAATATCTTTCACGCTCAGGTCCTTGTGTTGTGCATCTTCGTCTTCTTTCTCTCTACAAAAGTCCTACAGCGATGGGAGAGCAGCGAACCAACAGGTGGAGGTGACCACTGAGTTGCAGTTGCAAACCTGCACGTAGGCGGCCCTTGGACAGTGCCCACAGACGTTAACTGCGCAACACATTTGTCTTCCTCGGACTTCGAGAGACTACTACTATACTTCATACCGTAATTTACGATTTTTATTGTTACGTATTGCAATGTACTGCCACCACATAACAACAAATTTCACGACGTATGCCAGTGATATTAAACCTGATTCTGAATTAACACAATGGTCCAACAGTCGTAAATTTAGCGATGATTCAACTTCTGGTTTATGCACGAGATCAGCTCTCTCTCTCTCTCTCCCCGTCCCAATAATCCTCCAGCTCAGTGTCATCTCTCACGTGTCCCCTCGTCTTTTCTGCCAAAGACCTTATTAAACATTGAACCCTTTCAGCACAGTTTATGTGGCTGTCCCACTTCAGTCTGCCTTGACCTCAGCGTACCCATGTGATGAAATGATCTGTGTGGGTAGCCTGCAAGGCAATCCTTTCTGTAGATCAGTTTATTACTGTCACATCTGCTGAGATTCAGTGAGAAGCTTGTCTCACGTACTGTTCACACAGATCAAATCATTACACCGTGCACTGAGGTAGAACAAGGGAAAACAGCGGCAATGCAGAACTAACACAATGTTACACAAGCCGAGTTTAAAGATGAGTGACATAGAATTCCAGAGGGAGGGAATTCTGTAGCTGAGATGAAGGCATCATTTACTTTTCCAACAGTATGAGGAAAAGCAGAGGGCCCATTAAGGGGGAGGGGGAGGCAAAATGAAATCCACATGTGATTTTGAAAGTAGGTCCTAAAATCTGCGAACATCGATGTGATCACATGTCTAAGTTTGAGGTAATGAGTGAATTAAAACCTACAAAGGTAGGCATGGAGGAACGTAGATTACTTGGTTATATTCCACTGTGGTACAACGTCTTGATGCACAGAACTGCCATACCACCTCGACCTACCTCGAACCTGATGTACTGATGGGTTGAAGGGATAGCATGCAAAACAGTTTTCTGATTTGCTTTATTATCGTCATAGGTAGCGAGAGACATTGAAAACCTTACAGTACGGGTGGAGAGGAAGAGGGCAGACTACTAGATGGGGGGAGTTGAAGGAGTACAAGATGGCAATTGATGCACCATCAATAACTCACGCTGAGACGTAGGAAGCGAGGTATCGGCTTTTATTGACTGGAAGAATGAACAACACAACATCCTGGAGAATGAGGCCGGGCTCAGGCCTCAATCACCTTTATACAGGGGTCTGTGGGAGGAGTCACAGGAGCAGTCAGCAGGGGTCTGTGGGAGGAGCCACAGGAGCTGTCAGCAGGGGGTCTGTGGGAGGAGCCACAGGAGCAGTCAGCAGGGTCTGTGGGAGGAGCCACAGGAGCAGTCAGCAGGGGGTCTGTGGGAGGAGCCACAGGAGCAGTCAGCAGGGTCTGTGGGAGGAGCCACAGGAGCAGTCAGCAGGGGGTCTGTGGGAGGAGCCACAGGAGCAGTCAGCAGGGGGTCTGTGGGAGGAGCCACAGGAGCAGTCAGCAGGGGTCTGTGGGAGGAGCCACAGGAGCAGTCAGCAGGGGGTCTGTGGGAGGAGCCACAGGAGCAGTCAGCAGGGTCTGTGGGAGGAGCCACAGGAGCAGTCAGCAGGGGGTCTGTGGGAGGAGCCACAGGAGCAGTCAGCAGGGGGTCTGTGGGAGGAGCCACAGGAGCAGACAGCAGGGGGTCTGTGGGAGGAGCCACAGGAGCAGTCAGCAGGGGTCTGTGGGAGGAGCCACAGGAGCAGTCAGCAGGGGTCTGTGGGAGGAGCCACAGGAGCAGTCAGCAGGGGGTCTGTGGGAGGAGCCACAGGAGCAGTCAGCAGGGGGTCTGTGGGAGGAGCCACAGGAGCAGTCAGCGGGGGGTCTGTGGGAGGAGCCACAGGAACAGTCAGCAGGGGTCTGTGGGAGGGGCCACAGGAGCAGTCAGCAGGGGTCAGTGGGAGGAGCCACAGGAGCAGTCAGCAGGGGTCTGTGGGCGGAGCCACAGGAACAGTCAGCAGGGGGTCTGTGGGAGGAGCCACAGGAGCAGTCAGCAGGGGGTCTGTGGGAGGAGCCACAGGAGCAGTCAGCAGGGGTCTGTGGGAGGAGCCACAGGAGCAGTCAGCAGGGGGTCTGTGGGAGGAGCCACAGGAGCAGTCAGCAGGGGTCTGTGGGAGGAGCCACAGGAGCAGTCAGCAGGGGTCTGTGGGAGGAGCCACAGGAGCAGTCAGCAGGGGTCTGTGGGAGGAGCCACAGGAGCAGTCAGCAGGGGGTCTGTGGGAGGAGCCACAGGAGCAGTCAGCAGGGGGTCTGTGGGAGGAGCCACAGGAGCAGTCAGCAGGGGTCTGTGGGAGGAGCCACAGGAGCAGTCAGCAGGGGGTCTGTGGGAGGAGCCACAGGAGCAGTCAGCAGGGGTCTGTGGGAGGAGCCACAGGAGCAGTCAGCAGGGGTCTGTGGGAGGAGCCACAGGAGCAGTCAGCAGGGGGTCTGTGGGAGGAGCCACAGGAGCAGTCAGTGGGGGGTCTGTGGGAGGAGCCACAGGAGCAGTCAGCAGGGGTCTGTGGGAGGAGCCACAGGAGCAGTCAGCAGGGGTCTGTGGGAGGAGCCACAGGAGCAGTCAGCGGGGGTCTGTGGGAGGAGCCACAGGAGCAGTCAGCAGGGGTCTGTGGGAGGAGCCACAGGAGCAGTCAGCAGGGGTCTGTGGGAGGAGCCACAGGAGCAGTCAGCAGGGGGTCTGTGGGAGGAGCCACAGGAGCAGTCAGCAGGGGTCTGTGGGAGGAGCCACAGGAGCAGTCAGCAGGGGTCTGTGGGAGGAGCCACAGGAGCAGTCAGCAGGGGTCTGTGGGAGGAGCCACAGGAGCAGTCAGCAGGGGTCTGTGGGAGGAGCCACAGGAGCAGTCAGCAGCGGTCTGTGGGAGGAGCCACAGGAGCAGTCAGCAGGAGTCTGTGGGAGGAGCCACAGGAGCAGTCAGCAGGGGTCTGTGGGAGGAGCCACAGGAGCTGTCAGCAGGGGGTCTGTGGGAGGAGCCACAGGAGCAGTCAGCAGGAGTCTGTGGGAGGAGCCACAGGAGCAGTCAGCAGGGGTCTGTGGGAGGAGCCACAGGAGGAGTCAGCGGGGGTCTGTGGGAGGAGCCACAGGAGCAGTCAGCAGGGGTCTGTGGGAGGAGTCACGGGAGCAGTCAGCGGGGGTCTGTGGGCGGAGCCACAGGAGCAGTCAGCAGGGGGTCTGTGGGAGGAGCCACAGGAGCAGTCAGCAGGGGGTCTGTGGGAGGAGCCACAGGAGCAGTCAGCAGGGGTCTGTGGGAGGAGTCACGGGAGCAGTCAGCGGGGGTCTGTGGGCGGAGCCACAGGAGCAGTCAGCAGGGGGTCTGTGGGAGGAGCCACAGGAGCAGTCAGCAGGGGGTCTGTGGGAGGAGCCACAGGAGCAGTCAGCGGGGGTCTGTGGGAGGAGCCACAGGAGCAGTCAGCAGGGGTCTGTGGGAGGAGCCACAGGAGCAGTCAGCAGGGTCTGTGGGAGGAGCCACAGGAGCAGTCAGCAGGGGGTCTGTGGGAGGAGCCACAGGAGGAGTCAGCAGGGGGTCTGTGGGAGGAGCCACAGGAGCAGTCAGCAGGGGGTCTGTGGGAGGAGCCACAGGAGCAGTCAGCAGGGTCTGTGGGAGGAGCCACAGGAACAGTCAGCAGGGGGTCTGTGGGAGGAGCCACAGGAGCAGTCAGCGGGGGGTCTGTGGGAGGAGCCACAGGAGGAGTCAGCAGGGGGTCTGTGGGAGGAGCCACAGGAGGAGTCAGCGGGGGTCTGTGGGAGGAGCCACAGGAGGAGTCAGCAGGGGGTCTGTGGGAGGAGCCACAGGAGCAGTCAGCGGGGGTCTGTGGGAGGAGCCACAGGAGCAGTCAGCGGGGGGTCTGTGGGAGGAGCCACAGGAGCAGTCAGCGGGGGGTCTGTGGGAGGAGCCACAGGAGCAGTCAGCGGGGTCTGTGGGAGGAGCCACAGGAGCAGTCAGCAGGGGTCTGTGGGAGGAGCCACAGGAGCAGTCAGCAGGGGTCTGTGGGAGGAGCCACAGGAGCAGTCAGCAGGGGTCAGTGGGAGGAGCCACAGGAGCAGTCAGCAGGGGTCTGTGGGCGGAGCCACAGGAACAGTCAGCAGGGGGTCTGTGGGAGGAGCCACAGGAGCAGTCAGCAGGGGGTCTGTGGGAGGAGCCACAGGAGCAGTCAGCAGGGGTCTGTGGGAGGAGCCACAGGAGCAGTCAGCGGGGGTCTGTGGGAGGAGCCACAGGAGCAGTCCAGACAGGGGTCTGTGGGAGGAGCCACAGGAGCAGTCAGCAGGGGTCTGTGGGAGGAGTCACAGAAGCAGTCAGCGGGGGTCTGTGGGAGGAGCCACAGGAGCAGTCAGCAGGGGTCTGTGGGAGGAGCCACAGGAGCAGTCAGCGGGGGTCTGTGGGAGGAGCCACAGGAGCAGTCCAGACAGGGGTCTGTGGGAGGAGCCACAGGAGCAGTCAGCGGGGGTCTGTGGGAGGAGCCACAGGAGGAGTCAGCAGGGGTCTGTGGGAGGAGCCACAGGAGCAGTCAGCAGGGGTCTGTGGGAGGAGCCACAGGAGCAGTCAGCGGGGGTCTGTGGGAGGAGCCACAGGAGGAGTCAGCGGGGGTCTGTGGGAGGAGCCACAGGAGGAGTCAGCAGGGGTCTGTGGGAGGAGCCACAGGAGCAGTCAGCAGGGGTCTGTGGGAGGAGCCACAGGAGCAGTCAGCAGGGTCTGTGGGAGGAGCCACAGGAGCAGTCAGCAGGGTCTGTGGGAGGAGCCACAGGAGCAGTCAGCAGGGGGTCTGTGGGAGGAGCCACAGGAGCAGTCAGCGGGGTCTGTGGGAGGAGCCACAGGAGCAGTCAGCAGGGGTCTGTGGGAGGAGCCACAGGAGCAGTCAGCAGGGGGTCTGTGGGAGGAGCCACAGGAGCAGTCAGCAGGGGTCTGTGGGAGGAGCCACAGGAGCAGTCAGCAGGGGTCTGTGGGAGGAGCCACAGGAACAGTCAGCAGGGGGTCTGTGGGAGGAGCCACAGGAGCAGTCAGCAGGGGTCTGTGGGAGGAGCCACAGGAGCAGTCAGCGGGGGTCTGTGGGCGGAGCCACAGGAGCAGTCAGCAGCGGGTCTGTGGGAGGAGCCACAGGAGCAGTCAGCAGGGGGTCTGTGGGAGGAGCCACAGGAGCAGTCAGCGGGGGTCTGTGGGAGGAGCCACAGGAGCAGTCAGCAGGGGTCTGTGGGAGGAGCCACAGGAGCAGTCAGCAGGGTCTGTGGGAGGAGCCACAGGAGGAGTCAGCAGGGGTCTGTGGGAGGAGCCACAGGAGCAGTCAGCAGGGGGTCTGTGGGAGGAGCCACAGGAGCAGTCAGCAGGGGGTCTGTGGGAGGAGCCACAGGAGCAGTCAGCAGGGGTCTGTGGGAGGAGCCACAGGAGGAGTCAGCAGGGGGTCTGTGGGAGGAGCCACAGGAGCAGTCAGCAGGGTCTGTGGGAGGAGCCACAGGAGGAGTCAGCAGCGGTCTGTGGGAGGAGCCACAGGAGCAGTCAGCAGGGGTCTGTGGGAGGAGCCACAGGAGCAGTCAGCAGGGGGTCTGTGGGAGGAGCCACAGGAGGAGTCAGCAGGGGTCTGTGGGAGGAGCCACAGGAGGAGTCAGCAGGGGTCTGTGGGAGGAGCCACAGGAGGAGTCAGCAGGGGGTCTGTGGGAGGAGCCACAGGAGCAGTCAGCAGGGTCTGTGGGAGGAGCCACAGGAGGAGTCAGCAGGGGTCAGTGGGAGGAGCCACAGGAACAGTCAGCAGGGGGTCTGTGGGAGGAGCCACAGGAGCAGTCAGCAGGGGGTCTGTGGGAGGAGCCACAGGAGCAGTCAGCGGGGGGTCTGTGGGAGGAGCCACAGGAGGAGTCAGCAGGGGGTCTGTGGGAGGAGCCACAGGAGCAGTCAGCAGGGGGTCTGTGGGAGGAGCCACAGGAGCAGTCAGCGGGGGGTCTGTGGGAGGAGCCACAGGAGGAGTCAGCAGGGGGTCTGTGGGAGGAGCCACAGGAGCAGTCAGCAGGGGGTCTGTGGGAGGAGCCACAGGAGGAGTCAGCAGGGGGTCTGTGGGAGGAGCCACAGGAGCAGTCAGCAGGGGGTCTGTGGGAGGAGCCACAGGAGCAGTCAGCAGGGGTCTGTGGGAGGAGCCACAGGAGCAGTCAGCAGGGGTCAGTGGGAGGAGCCACAGGAGCAGTCCAGACAGGGGGTCTGTGGGAGGAGCCACAGGAGCAGTCAGCAGGGGTCTGTGGGAGGAGCCACAGGAGCAGTCAGCAGGGGTCTGTGGGAGGAGCCACAGGAGCAGTCAGCAGGGTCTGTGGGAGGAGCCACAGGAGCAGTCAGCGGGGGGTCTGTGGGAGGAGCCACAGGAGGAGTCAGCAGGGGGTCTGTGGGAGGAGCCACAGGAGCAGTCAGCAGGGGGTCTGTGGGAGGAGCCACAGGAGGAGTCAGCAGGGGGTCTGTGGGAGGAGCCACAGGAGCAGTCAGCAGGGGGTCTGTGGGAGGAGTCAGCAGGGGGTCTGTGGGAGGAGCCACAGGAGCAGTCAGCAGGGGGTCTGTGGGAGGAGTCAGCAGGGGGTCTGTGGGAGGAGCCACAGGAGCAGTCAGCAGGGGGTCTGTGGGAGGGGGGCACAGGAGCAGTCCAGACAGGTATATCTAGTTCACCACAGCAAGTGATAGATCAGACCAGGTGAGCTGAAAGGTGGTTGGGTGGGAGAGGAGGGGATGAACTAAGAAGCTGGGAGGTGATAGGTGGAGGAGGTAAAGGGCTGAAGAAGAAGGAATCTGATAGGAGAGGAGAGTGAAGCACAGAATTGTATTATCAGAAACATTCAAAGACAGCTGAAACTGACTTAAATTATTTTCAATAAACATTGATATATACATTTAACCACTTAACTAATTATAAACAGAAATATAAAGAGAAGTAAAAATAAACAAAAGAGACTTGCTAATATCAACTTTCAATTTAGGTCATGGAACTCATCCAAATGAATGGGGTTGCCCAATCTTGGCTGGTCACCAGCTTTTAATAACAGACCAGCAGGATCGTGATCAGCATTGCTGCTTTTAGATACTTTCTGTTGTAAAACTTGCATGTTTTAATTCACTTTATTTAATTTCCCTTCATGAAGGAGGAGGAGGCTCAACTTTATTCACCTTACACATTTACATGTATTAGGAATTTGCTGTGGTCTGTTAGTGTGACATGCAACAAAAAGAACAACACTAAACAATTATGAGAATAAAAATGATTTTCCCACCACTTCGGTAGGACTTGAACTGTAAGCGGAACCTCCTGGTGGCCAAACATTTTAGTTCTAATTCCCATTCCTGTTCTGACATGTCACTCCATAGCCTCGGCCTCTTGTGCCAAGATGAGGCCACCCTCTAGGTAGAGGAGCAACACCTTCAATTCCATCCAGGTAGCCTCCAATCTGATGGCATGAACATCAAATTCTCCTTCCAATATAAAAAATTCCCTCACCCCTCCCCTCTTCTGCTCCTCACTCTGTCCTTCTATCTCTTCTCACCTGCCTATCACCCCCCCCCCTTCTCCTTCCCTTTCTCCTATGGTCCACTCTCCTCTCCAATCAGATTCCATCCTCTCCAACCCTTTACCTTTCCCACACACCTGGCTTCACCTATCACCTCTAGCTACCCTCCTTCCCCTCCCTCCACCTTTTTATTCTGGCATATTCCCCCTTCCTTTTCAGTCCTGAAGAAGGGGCTTCGTCCGAAACGTCGACTTTTTAATATTCACTTCCATAGGAGCTGCCTGGCTTGCTGAGCTCCTCCAGCATTTCATGTGTGTTGGTTTGAACTGTTGCAGCCGTGCTTGCCTGCACCATTGTACACCATCAGTGTAGGCAGCTTCTCAGGTCAGGAAGGTAAATGCATCCACATTTCGCCTCTGGCATATTGGGGGCTACACGGTAGCAATAGTTAACGTAATGATTTACAGCACCAGCGTCCAGGATTCGATTCCTGCCGCTGTCCACAAAGAGTTTGTGCGTTCTCCCTGTGACTGCATGGGTTTCCTCCCACATTCCAGAAACACACAGAGGATTAATTGATCACAAGAGTGCAATTGGCTTGTTGATTCATTGTGCCACGCTGTATCTGTAAACAAGTAAGAATAAATATTCTTTCTTTAGAACACCTAGCTCACCGTCAATGTGGCCTTGCCACTTAGCTCAGATCAATGCCTTTTCCATAAAAGTTGTGATGAAATATTAATGCTCTCTCTTTCTCTCCTGGTGAACTCAATTTTTTTAGAAAATTTCCAGCATATTCTGTTTTAGTTTCGGAAAGTATGACGGTTATATTTTAGATCCGCTTTCCTGCTCCGGGCTCCAGCCTTCGGGCCTGCTCTATAGGCAGAGCAAATGAAACTTGGTTGGTCATCTGGCCAAAATTGTCAGATCACAATTTAGAAGAGCTCAGAAGTTGTTTGCATCCGAAGGAACAATTTTACCCTCAGTTCTACCTATAGCTGAAAATTACTTAAATTGTGTTTGAATAAACATATGAAAAGAACATTTTATCATTTAATTAATTAGAAGGAGAATTATGCAGAGAAGTAAAAAGAAACAAAAAAGATTTGCTAATTTACCCTTTCAATTTAGATCATAGACCTCATCCAAATGAACGGGATTGCCTGAGATTTGCCTGACACTGGCTGGTCACCAGCTTTTAATAACAGATCAGAGAGCAGTGAATCTGTGAAATGCTCTTCCACAGACTGTGGGAGAGACCAAGTCCGTAGGTATATTTAAGGCAGTTGATCTTTTCCTAATCCATCAGGGCATCAAAGGATATGGCGAGAAGGTAGGTGTATGGATTTGAGTGGAATCTGGGATCAGCCATGATGGAATGGCGGAGCAAACTTGATTGGCTGAATGGCCTAATTCTGCTCCTCTCTTATGGTCTTATCAGTAGTATCATGATAAACCTTGCTGCTTTTAGATTTTTTTTTGTTGTAATATCTGAATTTTTTTGGTGTAAAAGTCAATTCTAGAACGGTACAGTACAGGAAAAGGTCCTTCAGTTCCCAACATCCATGCTGACAATAATGCCAATCTAAACGAATACAGTCCAAAGACGTATTGGTCAATAGGTTAATTGGTCATTGTAAATTGTTCAGTGATTAGGCCAGGGTTAAATCAGCGGGTTGCTGGGCAGCACGGCCTGGTGGTCCAGAAGGGCAGGTCTGCGGTGTAATTAAATAAATTAAATTAAATTAATTTGTCTGCTCATTTGCCTATCTAAATGCCTCTTAAACTTTGCTTTTGTATGGCTTCCACAATTACCCCTCATGTTCCAGACACCCGCCATTCTTTGTGTAAAAAAAAACATCGCCACAGAATATTCCTTTAAAATTTCCCTCTCTCAGTGTAAACCTCTGGTCTTTGCCATTTCCACCCTGGGAAAAACTCTGTCTACCTTCTCTATGCCTCTCAGAACTGCAATGATGATCACGGACTACTGACTGGTTATTAAAACACTGACTGTTTTACTTCTCTTCCTCTTGTGGGCACCTGACAATCAGACAATGCAGTTTAAAGTCTGGTTTAAGATGGCGTTGACGATGCTCAGTGACTAATTACTAGCAGCAAAGTACAAGACCAGGAAAGCTACTAAACACCTTATTAATAATGCTTTGTGAATAACGATCACTGGTAACAATGGAGAGCTGTGCAGAGGCGAGGCTGGGTGAGCCGAGAAGGAGACGGAGGCAGAGGCAAAGGTGAGGCGTGGTGGAGGCAAGCGGAGGCAGCAGCAAGGGAAGTCCTGATGCCTGATCGATTTAAATGCCGGGCTGAGTTGGAAACATTGGGTACTGGCCGAATTGTGGTGATGGCGTCCAGGCCCCAGAGCTGTCCGAGAATGAGGAACGACACGATGTTTGATCGATTTTGGAATGTTGACGAGGGTAAGGCAGTGGATGTAGTCTATATGGACTTCAGCAAGGCCTTTGACAAAGTTCCACATGGAAGGTTAGTTAAGAAGGTTCAGTCGTTAGGTATTAATGCTGGAGTAATAAAATGGATTCAACAGTGGCTAGATGGGAGATGCCAGAGAGTAGTGGTGGATAATTGTTTATCGGGATGGAGGCCGGTGACTAGCGGGGTGCCTCAGGGATCTGTTTTGGGCCCAATGTTGTTTGTAATATACATAAATGATCTGGATGATGGGGTGGTAAATTGGATTAGTAAGTATGCTGATGATACTAAGGTAGGAGGTGTTGTGGATAATGAGGTGGGTTTTCAAAGCTTGCAGGGAGATTTATGCCGGTTAGAAGAATGGGCTGAACGTTGGCAGATGGAGTTTAATGCTGAGAAGTGTGAGGTTCTACATTTTGGCAGGAATAATCCAAATAGAACATACAGGGTAAATGGTAGGGCATTGAGGAATGCAGTGGAACAGAGAGATCTAGGAATAACAGTGCATAGTTCCCTGAAGGTGGAGTCTCATGTAGATAGGGTGGTGAAGAAGGCTTTTGGAACGCTGGCCTTTATAAATCAGAGCATTGAGTACAGAAGTTGGGATGTAATGTTAAAATTGTACAAGGCATTGGTAAGGCCAAATTTGGAATATTGTGTACAGTTCTGGTCACCGAATTATAGGAAAGATATCAATAAATTAGAGAGAGTGCAGAGACGATTTACTAGGATGTTACCTGGGTTTCAGCACTTAAGTTACAGAGAAAGGTTGAACAAGTTAGGTCTCTATTCATTGGAGCGTAGAAGGTTGAGGGGGGATTTGATCGAGGTATTTAAAATGTTGAGAGGGATAGATAGAGTTGACGTGAATAGGCTGTTTCCATTGAGAGTAGGGGAGATTCAAACGAGAGGACATGATTTGAGAGTTAGGGGGCAAAAGTTTAAGGGAAACACGAGGGGGTATTTCTTTACTCAGAGAGTGATAGCTGTGTGGAATGAGCTTCCTGTAGAAGTAGTAGAGGCCAGTTCAGTTGTGTCATTTAAGGTAAAATTGGATAGGTATATGGATAGGAAAGGAGTGGAGGGTTATGGGCTGAGTGCGGGTAGGTGGGACTAGGTGAGATTAAGAGTTCGGCACGGACTAGGAGGGCCAGAATGGCCTGTTTCCGTGCTGTGATTGTTATATGGTTATATGATTAAGCATCGGGCTGAATTGGGAAAATCGGGAACGGGCCGAATCGTGGTGGTGGGTCCAGGCCCCAGAGCTGTCCGAGAATGAGGAACGACACGATGTTTGATCGATTAAGCATCGGGCTGAATTGGGAAAATCGGGAACGGGCCGAATCGTGGTGGTGGGTCCAGGCCCCAGAGCTGTCCGAGAATGAGGAACGACTGAGTGTTTGCACAATTTAAGTGCCAGGCCAGATTGAAAAGGTCGGGGTGTCAGGACTGGAGGCGAGGGGTGGGCCTGGTCGCTGCTTCATGATGTTTACTCATCTCTGCACTGAACTGAGCCTGTGGCCTGCTCCAGCCACAGCAATATGGTGGAGCAGACTCGATGGGCCAAATGGCCTAATTCTGCTACTATATCTTATGGTTTTGTGCCTGGCTTCACACCTGTGCTCCCTTGACATTAACTCAGCTCGTGATGAACTGATCCTGTGGCCTGCTCCAGCCACAGCAATATGGTGGAGCAGACTCGATGGGCCAAATGGCCTAATTCTGCTACTATATCTTATGGTTTTGTGCCTGGCTTCACATCTGTGCTCCCTTGACATTAACTCAGCTCGTGATGAACTGATCCTGTGGCCTGCTCCAGCCACAGCAATATGGTGGAGCAGACTCGATGGGCCAAATGGCCTAATTCTGCTACTATATCTTATGGTTTTGTGCCTGGCTTCACATCTGTACTCCCTTGACATTAACTCAGCTCGTGATGAACTGATCCTGTGGCCTGCTCCAGCCACAGCAATATGGTGGAGCAGACTCGATGGGCCAAATGGCCTAATTCTGCTACTATATCTTATGGTTTTGTGCCTGGCTTCACATCTGTGCTCCCTTGACATTAACTCAGCTCGTGATGAACTGATCCTGTGGCCTGCTCCAGCCACAGCAATATGGTGGAGCAGACTCGATGGGCCAAATGGCCTAATTCTGCTACTATATCTTATGGTTTTATGCCTGGCTTCACATCTGTGCTCCCTTGACATTAACTCAGCTCGTGATGAACTGATCCTGTGGCCTGCTGCAGCTACAGTGTTGCCTGGCTTCATGTCTTTTGTAAAACTTCAGTTCTGAAGCTATTTGATTATTTCTCCTGTTTGTACGATTCTTTTTCTCTCTGTGCATTGGGTGTCTGACAGTCTTTCAGAGCCGATGCCTCCAGAAGACACGGTACATCATTAAAGACCCCTCACACCCTCTCCATGAACTGTTTGTTCTTCTGCCATCAGGTAAACATTACAGGAGCATCAAAACTAAAACCACAAGGCTACTAAACAGCTTTCTCCCACAGGCAGTCAGACTGCTAAATAGCTGCTCTACCTGACTCTGCTTGGGACACTTTAACTTGCACTGGACACTTATAACTTTTTTTAACTGACATGTGGCTGTTGTGTTTTACTATTTATTGTTATGTTTATTATTTAGTGTTGCGTTTGTTATGTTATGATTGCACTGCTCCTGGGAAACGCTGTCTCATTCTGCCCTGCAGAGCTGATGTACGGTTAGAATGACAATAAAGATTTTGAACCTTGAATCTTTTGGGGTTTCTTTGTTTTGTGGCTGCCTGTAAGGCATATCTCAAGGTTGTATAAAGTATATATACTTTGACAATAAATGTATGTTGAACTTGAACTGTAAAATTTATGTCTTTATTCCGAGCTCCAAATGCAAAGAGCAGTAGGAAGGCTGGAAAGGGATTGATTTACAGACAAGCTGCCCAGAATGAGACAGAGAGAGCGAAGTGGAGTTTATAGATCTGCCAGCTCATTATCTTGTCTTGTCCTTACTGCACCAACCACCGCCACTGGGCTATAAACATGCAGGAGCAGTGTGTGGTAAAGTGCCTTGCTCAAGGACACACACACTGCCTTGGCTGAGGCTTGAACTAACGACCTTCAGATCACTAGCCCAAAGCCTTAACCACTTGGCCACGCGCCATTAGATAGATAGATATACTCAGCAAGGATAAATGTACCCAACCATAGAAACACGCACAAAATGCTGTAAGAACTCAGCAGGTCAAGCAGCATCTGTGGAGGGCAATAAACAGTCAATAGTTTGGTCCGAGACCCTTCTTCAAGACTGGAAAGGAAGAGAGAAGAACCCAGCATTAGAAAGGGGGAGGAGGGGAATGACTACAAGCTAGAAGGTGATAGGTGATGCCAGGTGAGGGGGGGGGGGGGGAATAAAAGGTGGGGGGGCGGGGTTGAAGTGAGAAGCTCCAAGGTGAGAAAGGGAAGGAGGAGGGGCACCAGAGGGAGGTAATGGGCAGGCGAGGAGAAGAGAAGGGGTAAGAGGGTAACCAGAATAGGGAATGGAAAAAGTGGGAAGGAAGGCAGAGAAATCGATGATCATGCCGTCAAGTTGGAAACTACTCAAATGGAATATGAGGTGTTGCTGCATGGCAGCAGAGGAGGCCATGGACAGACATGTCAGAACAGGAATGGGGATCGAAATTAAAATAGTTGGCCATCAGGAAAACCTGCTTCTTGTGGATGACACAAAGGTGCTTGACAAAGCATTCCCCCAATCTACTTCAAGTCTCTCCAATGTAGAGGAGACAGCACCAAGAGCACCGGATACAGTAGATAATCCCCAACAGACCTGCAGGTGAAGTATTGCCTCATCTAGAATGACTGGAGGTGAATGGGCAGGGGTAGCACTCCTGCCACTTGCAGGGATATAGGCTAGGACGGAGATTAGTAGGGAGGACCATGGACTTTGATCTCTCCGTAACGTATCTAATTGTTGAGATTTTTAAATTCGAACTTGCTTTAACCTACTGAACTTAAAATATTGGCAGTCCTTAGCCCAGGAGATTTAACAAACCCACATCAGGAGATATTGCGGATCTGCTGTGTCTCCATCATTTTCTTGTGTTATATGAGATAGTGTGGCCTGGCTATAACAGAAGGAGAACTTTCAGCCCATTGATTCCATGCTAGATTAAGGTGTAGATGGAGATGGTTAGAGAATGAACTGTCCTTGCTCCCACATTTCCTCCCCAGGCTGCATTGTAGGTATGGGCCAGTGCTCTGTCTTTCCATGGGGCCATTGATAAGGAAGCTGGAAAATGAAGCAGTCTTTACGTCATCAACCCATGGCACCTAAAGGTGCTGTGACTGTCTTGACTCCACCCATTGAGTTCCTCCAGCAGATTATTTGTTGCTAGTATTACTCAGCATGGCTAAATGTTACTCAGCTTGGCACGTGTAGACCTTAAGACAATGGAGCAGAACTGAGCCATTCGGCCCATTGATTCTGCCCCAGCATTCCATGATGGTTGACTTATTATCCCTCCCAACCCCAAACCCAATGGCTTAGCCTCCACACACATCTGTGGCAATGAATTCCACAGATTCACCACCCTTTGGCTAAAGAAATTTATCGTCATCCTCATCCCCACAGCCTTGTATTTCAAGGCTGTGCCCTCTGGTCTTGGACTCCCCCACTATAGAAACCATCCTCTCCACAGCCACTTTATCTAGGCCTTTCAATATTTGATAGGTTTCAATGAGATCCCCTCCTCATTCTTCTAAACTCCAGTGAGTACAGGCCCAGAGCCAGCAAACACTCCTCTTACATTAACCCTTTCATTCTTGGTGTCATTCCCATGTACCTCTTCTGGACCCTCTCCAATGCCAGCACATCAGAATCAAAATCAAATTTAATATCGCCAGCATTTATCATGAAATTTGTTAACTAAGCAGCAGCAGTATAATGAGAAATATAGCAAAAAATAAATAAATGAATTACAGTAAGTACATATTTGTGCATTAAATTAAAATAGAGCAAAAACAGAAAAAATATTGAGGTCATGTTCATGGGTTCAATACTCATTTAGGAATTGGATGGTAGAGCGGAAGAAGCTGTTCCTGAATCGCTGAGTGTGTGCCTTCAGGCTTCTGTCCCTCTGTCCTGACAGAAACAATGAGAAGATGGCATGCCTGGGGTGGTGAGGGTCCTTAATGAGGGATGACACCTTTCTGAGGCACCGCTCCTTGAAGATGTCTTGGATGCTACAGAGGCTAGTACCCTTGACAAAGCGGACTAATTTTATTCTGTACCTTTTATGACCCTGTGCAGTAGCAACCCCCACCCCCATACCAGACGGTGATGCAGCCAGTTAGAATGCTCTCCATGGTACATCTGCAGAAGTCTGTAGACCCTCGTTCATGTGAAAAAAAAGTGCCTTACAACTATCCTCACCTTAAAACTCTCACTTTAAAACTCTACCCTCTGCCCTGTTTGACATTTCTACCTCCAAGAAATAGACTTCACCTATCTTCCACCCTGTCTACATCCTCTGACTATGCCTCCAATAGTGTTATATACTCCTATCAGGTCACTCCTCAACCTCCAGTGTTCCATAGAAAACAATTCATGTTAGTCCAGTTTCTCGTTAGCACCAGTAAACTCCAGTCCAGACAACGTTCTGGTAAATCTCTTCTGCAGCCTCTCTAAAGCCTACTGATAATGTCACTACCAGAACTGCACATAGTGTTTCCTGCAAAACACACAAAATGCTGGAGGAGCTCAGCAGGTCAGGTAGCATCTGTGGAAATGAATAAACAATGTTTCAGGTCAAGACCCTTCTTCAGGACTGAAAAGGAAGACGCCAGAATAAAAAGTTGGGTGGGGGGGGAGGAGGAGGGGACCCAGGGGAGGCAGGTGAGAAGAGGTAAGAGGCCAGAGTGGAGAATAGAAAAAGAGGGGAGGGGGAGGGAATAATTTTTTTATTGGAAGAAGATGTCAATATTCATGTCATCAGGATGACAGCTACCAAGACGGAATATAAGAGGGTGGCCTCCTCTTGGCACTAGAGGAGACATGTCATATACCTGTAGGGTTCTCAGTAATATTAACTGTAATGTTAACTGTTAACTGCTAATAATAAAATGGCTTCTCTGTAATGTTAACTATGAGGTAATGTTTTCTGTAGCTGAAACGTTTGGGTTATAGCTGCTGATGACAGGGGGACTAACCAATGGGAGTCTTGTTATTCTATCTGTATGTGTGGAAACCAGGGTTGGTGCGAGGGAAGTTCGGCGAGGAGAGGCGAAGAGGGAGGACGTGCGGGAAGCGCTCTGGTCAACCACCGTGGTTGGTCCCAGTCCGGGGGATCGTGGAGTTTGGAGGAAATTGAATGGTAGATCGAGGATACTGCGTGAGCTCCAACGTGCGCACAAACTGTATAATCTCTATTCTTGGCGCCTTTTTATTTTATATTTTTGTTTCTCTACTAACCCCATAGTCACAGTAAAATTTATAAAGTGTAATCGTTTAAACGTACATTGTGTACTGACTGATATTTCGCGTTGTGGGTTTGTTCCGGGGTGCATCTAAGCAAACGTGAGACACAGTTTGGCGGGCAGCCGACGGTTTCCCCTAGACGAACGTGGGTTGATAGAGCTGAGTGTTACATACCATTCTATCCATTTGTCACTTTCAGGGAGCTAAGAACATATACCCCAAGATCCCTCTGCAGCACAAGGCTTCTAGGAGTCCTGCCATTTACTACTTATCTTCCTCTTGCTTTTGACTTCCCAATGTGCAACACCGCACACTCATCGGGATTAAACTCCATCCACCGTTTCTCCACCCAGCAGAAGGAGAGGGAAGCAAAGGGTTGGGTTTCCAGATCATCAGACTTTGACAACCAAAGGCATGGGTGACTGCGGTGGACACATTACTTGGAGGAACTGAAGGGAATGTGGGTTAGAATTGGTGGAAACCAAGTATCTCGGAGGGGTTAAGGGGGCTGGAGGATATCATAAAAATAAAAGAAGATACAAAATAGGACGAGGACAAGACTTGGTTTTAAGGTGAATGGGGAAAGACTTGTCACACGAAGCTGAGTGACAGCTTCCTCACACAGAGGCAAGTGCATTAATGGAAAAAGCTGCCAGAAAAAGTCATGAAGACGACAATAACCATAAAGCGTAAAGAAGAAACAGGCCATCAAGTCTGCTCTACCATTTTATCATGGCGGATTTATTACTCCCCTTCAACTCCACTTCCTTGCCTTCTCCTCAATTAACAACATTTAAAAGATAGTTGACGGACACAGGATTGTGGAAAAGTCCTGGGACATACATATTGTGGTGCTCAGGGAGCGTGGTCGGCAGCACACCCCAGCATTCCGAGTGGCCAGCACTATTTATTGTTCTTGTGTTAAACTGGGTTTGTGGGATTATGGTGGGATGTTCCAGTTCATTTATTGTTACATTTTAGCTTGGGTTATACAGTTATTTGCTTGTGTGTTTGTGGGTCCCCCTGACTGTAACCGGGGTGTGTAATAATCACCTCCCCCGTCAGTACGCAGACATCCCACCTCTCCCGGAAGATCCGGGAGTCTCCCGCATATTGACAGCGGCTCCCTGATTCCTGCAAAATATATTCAATATCCCGGAAATCAATTTTTCTGAGAGGGAGAGGCAGAGGGAGGTAGAGAGAAAGAAGGAGAGGGAGAGGAAGAGGAAGAGCAAGAGCGAGAGGGAGCATCCTGATTGGTCTCTCTTCGTGCTAAGTAGACCTATCAGTTTTCTCTGTGGGCGGGCTTTACAGTCGACCTCTCTCTCTCTTTCATTGTCCATCAGTTCAGTTTAGTGTCCTGCAGCGCCATGGCAGAGTGGTCCAAATAAAGAAAATATAAAACGTACTTCACCCCAGACTACACTAAACTGTACCCCTGCCTAATAGGGGTAAAAAATAATGACAGTGTTGCTCGCTGCACTGTTTGCAACAGTGACTTTTCTATTGCCCGTGGTGGGTTAAATGACTGTAAAAGACATGTTGTGGTGAGTTTAACAGGTGTCATTCGTTCATTAGCATAGCTAATGTTATTTAAACTAGCTGGCTAGCTGCTAAGGAGCTACTCTATTGATGTCCTACGTGATGAGGCAAAAACTCCCTGGAGACTTGCTTAAAGTTGTAATAGAATAAAAAAATGACTCCATGATATTATGATATAAGTACATATTTTAATGTCACATTTTCTGCATATACCCAACTTGGTTTACAGATTAGACAAAATCACTAAACGAAGTATTACATACACCCTTGGATGCCGACTGGGGGGGGGTGGTATATGGGATTTGGGGGGCAGGGGTGCTACCTCCCTGAAATGAGTTTTTGCAGGGTGGGATGTTTGTGTATGTGACTGGGTGGGTCCACTCCCTGGGTCACAGTGCCCGGTCTGTTTTTGTGCTTGCCACAATAAAACCTGTGGATGAGCTAAACGAGCTTCCCTCGTCTGTCATCATGGACTGAATGCTCGTCGCATTGGTGTCAGGAGTGGGATTAGGAATTGACGGTAAGATTGAAGAGCTATGATGTCGGGTGGAGCACCTTAAAACGCGGAGGGACCAAGCAATACGCCTCCCTTGCTCCTCCGGGCCGGGCTCCTGAAGATGGGATGCCCACCTGGAGGGGAAGCCTGAGAACTGAGTATCGTGCCTTCCCAGGAAACCACGATGGAGTAAGCGTACCCAGTCCCCCAACCCGGGGGAAAGAGCAAGGTGCATCACTCGCCTCCCTCATTGGGTCATGGAACCCAAGACGTCACAGCCATGGGAGGACGGACATTATGGTGGGCATCGCCAATGTTACCAGGGCAAGAGGAAGACCAACAGGCCTCAGCAATTTGTGCTACAAGGTCCACCTGATACAATGGCACTGGCCATCTGGAGCCTTGCTTGGCACAATTCAAACCTGCCGCATGGCAAGACATTGGTGCACCTTGTCCTGGCGCTGGAGGGGGATGCCCTGTGGGCCCCATTCGAGCTAATGTCGGCTCAGCAGTGTGACTACAGAGGCCTCGTAGCGGCACTGGAGCAGCGTTTCGGGCTGAGGCCACTGGAGGAAGCAATGAGCTGGGCAGCCGTGTGGTAGAAAGCCTGGAGGCGTTCACAGCAGATTTACACGGCTGTGCTCAGCATGGCTACCCCCTGCCACCCCACACCCCCCCCCCCCCAGTTCCCTCCCGGGGCCCAGGAAGAGCCTGGCCGCCACACCTTTGTAAAGGCGCTGACGCAGGATCACCTTCGGCAGCATGTCCACCCGATATCACCGTCATCGCTGGACGAGGCGGAGAGGGCAGGAGCAATTTTACCCTCCTGAGGCGTTCCAGCATTGCCTGGCGAGCGAGGTGGAGGAGGACACCGACGAGGAGGAGCCCGTGAGACAGGTCCGACCAGTGCCGCGTGCCACGGGGCATTCCCTGCACCGCTGTGGTGAGGCAGGCCATTCGGCCCGGGACTGCCCTGAACCAGCACCACACCAGAGCCCAGCACGGCCATCGGGAAACATCAAGTGGGTGGCCCTCCCCGAGACCTCCACTGTCACCTCTCTGGGCAGGCCGTTTGGGTGACGAGCAAGGTTTATACATTGACTGCGTGGTGAAGGACATTAGAAACCGTGTGGATGGTCAACCATCACCATTATCTAACCCGGTGTCCTCCCCAGCACGGGCCAGCCATCCCCGTCTGGAAGGACGACGACGCTGGTCCTGCTGGCTATGGTCACTGGGCACTGTGCGGCGATGCGAGGGAAGAGGAGGCTGTGCATTGTAGAGGGGAAAAACACGGTGGAGCACCAGGTGCGGATTGCCAACATCATGGAGTCCCGCGTCATTGGCCTGGACCTGCTGGGGGGCCCGTGTGGACGTGCCGGGGGCAACGCTCGACCTCGGTGGTGAAGCTGTGGCTCTCCAGCAGGGCAGCTCCAGGAAGCAGATCTGGCAGGGGCTGCAACACCCGCCCCCCCCCCCCCCCACCCCCCGTCTCACAGCGGCCGGCCGCGGCCCGGTGCGACGCAGCGGAACCGGGGCAAGCCGCGGCGGCGGCGTCTCAGGAGGCAGCTGGAGGCGCGGTAGGCCTCCCCACGATTTGAACAACGCATGAAAGCACACCCTAACGCCTTTACCGTCAGTTTGGGCGATTTTAACCAGGCCAGCTTGAAAAAGTCACAAAACAATTATCATCAACAAGTCACCTGTATACCAGAGGAAGCATCGCACTGGACCACTGTTACACTGAGGTCAAGGGTGGTTACTGTGCTGTCTCACCCCACACTTTGGAAATTCCGATTCTGGCTGTACGTCTGCCCCCTGAGTACTGCAGCACCAGCAGTGAGAACCCAGAAGGTACGGACAAGGGAAGCACAGGAGCACCTACAGGACTGCTTTGAGTCGGTACTCAGGGATTCACCTTCGAGTCTGGATGAGAATGCCACCAGAGAATTTAACTATAGCTGTGAAGATCCCTGCTGCACCCAGTGGCGCTATGACCCTTGCAAGGCAGCAGGTCCCAATGGAGTATCTGGTAAGGTTCTGAAAACTTGTGCCAACCAACTGGCGGGAGTATTCAAGGACATTTTCAACCTCTCACTGCTACGGGCAGAAGTTCCCACCTGCTTTAAAAAGGCAACAATTGTACCAGTGCCTAAGGAGAGTAGTGTGAGCTGCCTTAATGACTATCGCCCAACAGCACTCATATCTATGGTGGTGAGATGCTTTGAGAGATCGGTGATGGCTAGAATGAACTCCTGCCTCACTGCAATTTTCCTATCGCCACAATAGGTCTACGACTCACACAATCTCAACGGTTCTTCACAGGTCTTAGATTATCAGGACAATAGCTCAGCACTTAACACCATCATTCCCACAGTCCTGATCAATAAGCAACAGATCCTGGGCCTTTGTATCTCCCTCTGCAATTGGATCCTCGACTTCCTAACCAGATGACCACAAACTGTGTGGATTAGTGATAATATCTCCTCCTTGCTGACAATCAACACTGGTGCACCTCAGTAGTGTGAGCTTAACCCACTGATCTACTCCCTCTATACCCATGTGATCAAATACCATCTATACCCATGTGATCAAATGCCATCTATAAATTTGAATTGAATTGACTTTATTACTTACATCCTTCATATACATGAGGAGTAAAAATCTTTACGTTACGTCTCTGTTTGAATATGCAATGTTCAATTATAGTCATTTATAGTAAATATTATGTACAACAGGATAGTCAATATAACATAGAAATACAGTTGTGTCAGCATGACCTAAGCAGTCTGACGGCCTGGTGGAAGAAGCTGTCCCGGAGCCTGTTGGTCCTGGCTTTTATGCTGCGGTACTGTTTCCCGGATGGTAGCAGCTGGAACAGTTTTGTGGTTGAGCTGTCTGTTCCACTCTCTGCAAAGTCCTGCGATTGAGGGAAGTACAGTTCCCATACCAGGCAGTGATGCAGTCAGTCAGGATGCTCTCAGTTGTGCCCCTGTAGAAAGTTTTTAGGATTTGGGGGCCCATACCAAACTTCAACCGTCTGAGGTGAAAGAGGCGTTCTTGTGCCTTTTCACCACACAGCCGGTATGTACAGACCACGTGATGTTTATGCCAGGAAATTTAAAGCTGTTCACCCTCTCAACCCCAGATCCATTGATGTCAATAGAGGCTAGCCTGTCTCCATTCCTCCTGTAATCCACAACCAGCTCCTTTGTTTTTGCGAATGTTGCTGAAGATACAACCTTGTTGGTAGAATCTCAGATGGAGGTGAGAGGGTGTACAGGAGCGAGATATACCAGCTAGTTAAGTTGTGTCACAGCAACAGCCTTGCACTCAACATCAGTAAGAGCTGATTGTGGACTTCAGGAATGGTAAGAAAAGGGAACTCAAACCAATCCTCATAGAGGGATCAGAAGTGAAGAGAGTGAGCAGTTACAAATTCCTAGGTGTCAAGATCTCCAATGATCTAAACTGGTCCCAACATATCGATGCAGCTAAAAAAGAAGACAAGACAGCGGCTACATTTCATTCAAAGTTTGAAGAGATTTGGTTTGTCACCTAAAACACTCAAAAGATTCTATAGGCGTACCATGAAGAGCATTCTGACAGGCCACTGCACAGGACTGAAAAAGAGCACAGAAAATTGTATAATTAGTCATCTCCATCGTGGGTGCTGGTCTCCACAGTGTCCAAGACATCGTCAAGGAGCCATGTCTCAGAAAGTTAGCATCCATCATTAAGGATCCCCTCACCCAGAACATGCCCTCTTCTCACTGTTACCATCAGGTAGGAGGTACAGAAGCCTGATGGCACACACTCAGCGATTCAGGAGCAGCTTCTTCCCCTCTGCCACACCATTCTTAAATGGACATTGAACCCTTGAACTCCACCTCACTTTTTTAATATATATTGTTTCTGCTTTTGCACGGTTTTTAATCTATTTACTATACACATATACTTACTGTAACTGATTTACTGATTTATTTATTTTTTCTTTCTAAATCATCATGTGTTGCATTGAACTGCTGCTGCGAAGTTAACAAATTTCACGACACATGCTGGTGATAATAAACCTGATTCTGATTCTGACTTCAAAGTGGCAATTTTGAAAAATAACCTGTAATTTATTAACAGACCACATGGTGGTGACTGGGAGTCAAAGTTAGCGCACCGACATGAGAGATTATTGAGTAACACACACAAAATGTTGGAGGAACTCAGCAAGTCTGGCAGAATCTATCAATGTAACATTTATATACCACCATATACAACCTAGGGATTCATTTTCTTGCAGGCATTCACAGTACAGAAGAAACAATGAAAACCTACACACAAAGACTGACAAACAACTAAAGTGTAAAACAAGACAGACTGTGAAAGTAATAAATATAAGTAAACAGAGTTTCTGCCGAAGAGTCTCGGCCCGAAATGTCGACTATATTCTTTTCCACAGATGCTGTCTGGCCTGCTGAGTTCCTCCAGCGTTTTGTGTGTATATTGCAGAGGTATATCATGCCTTCTTTGCAATGGCATTTGCGTGCTGGTCCCAGACAGATCCCCTGAAACGATTACGCCGAGGAGTCACCTTGTCCCCCGCCAACCCCCTAATGCGAGGCTGACTCACGGACCTCTGGTTTCCTTCTGTCGTCACTAATCAGCTCATTGGTTTTGCTGACTCTGAGCGAGAGGTTGTTGGTGTGGCATCATTCAACCAGATTTTTCAATCTCCCTCTCGTATGCTGATCCATCACCATCTTTGATTCAGCCTAAGACTGTGGTGTCATCAGCAAACTTCAATATGGCATTGGAGCTGTGCTCAGCCTCGCAGTCATAAGTGTAAAGTGAACAGAGCAGGGGGCTAAGCACACAACCTTGACGTTTCAGGCCAAGACTATGAGAGATCATTAATGATTCAAGACATATGTTTATACTCCACAGTACCAAATTTAAATTTCTGATGTGTATTTGTTGATTTGGGAATTAACTCTTCCACAATCAGATTCTCCTGATAATTTTCATATCAGGTTTACATACAGGATACAGCAGGCAATGAGGAAGGAAGTGTTACAAACACAAAAGGCTGTGTCACTTTCTCATATTTTTATAGACAGATAAAAGTTATGAGTCCCTGTTTGGGAATTCAGCCATTCAGCCCATCAAGTCTGTTCTGCCATTCTATCATGGCTGAATTATTATCCCTCTCAACACACTTTCCTGCCTTTGAATCCCTGACTAATCAAGAACCAATCAACCTCCGCTTTAAATATACTTAATGACCTGGCATCCACAGCCATCTGTGGCAATGAATTCCATAGATTCACCACCCTCTGGCTAAAGAAGCTCCTCATCTCATGGTGAGAGTGTAGAACGAGCTGCCAGCGGAGGAGGTGAATGTATGTTTAATTTCAAAAGTTGATTGCACGAGCCAATCGGGCCAAATTAATAGCTTGACATGGTCTAGATGGGCTGAATGGCCTGATTTGGGCAGTTGAATTCTACGACTTTATGGCTCTGTCCTAAAGGGATGTCCTTCTATTCTGAGGCTGTGCCTTCTGGTCGTAGACTCTCCTGCTATAGGATCAATGAGTTCCCGTCACCATTCTTCTAAACCCTAGTGGCCTAGAACCTACAAATGCCCTCATATGTTAACCCTTTCATTCCCAGCATCATTTCATTGTTTCATCACAGTGATTCTCACATCACTTGTAGGGAAATCGCTGGAGAAAATCCTTGGGGATAGGATATACGAGCATTTGGAAACCCATGGCCTAATTAGGGAGAGCCTGCACGGCCTTGTGCGTGGCAGGTTGTGCCTTACCAACTTGATGGTGTTTTTTGACAAGGTGATGAAAGAGATTGATGAGGATAGGGCGGAGGATGTTGTCTACGTGGATTTTGGTAAGTCATTTAACAAAGTTCCCCATGGGAGGCTAACCTGGAAGATTAAGACGCATGGGGTCTGCTGTGAATAAACTGTTTGGATTCAGATCTGTCTTGTGCATAGAAGACAGAGGGTGGTGGTTAAAGGGACTTATTCGAGCTGCAGGTCTGTAACTAGCCGAGTGCCGCAGGGATCTGTGCTGGGACCTCTGCTGTTTGTAATGTATATAAATGACCTGGATGAAAATGTAGATGGGTGGGTTAGTGAATTTGTGGATGTTACCAAGGCTGGTGGAGTTGTGGATAATGCAGAAGTCTGGCAAAGAGTACAGCACAATATAGATCAGTAGCAGATATGGGCAGAGAAATGGCAGATGGAGTTTAACCAGATAAATGTGAGGTGTTGCTCCCCAGTAGGGCAAATGCAAGGAGACAGTACACTGTTAGGGGAAAGGTCTTTAACAGCATTGCTGAGCAGAGAGATCTTGGAATCCAAGTTCACAGCTCCTTGACAGCAGCTACATGGGTTGATAAGGTGGTTAAGAAGGCTTATGGAATGCTTGCTTTTATTAGTCGAGGTACTGAGTTCAATTATGTTGCAACTTTATAAAGCTCTAGTTAGTCCACATCTGGAGTATTACGTACGGTTCTGGTTGCCCCACTATAGGAAGGACGTTGAGGTCTTGGAGAGGGTGAGGAAGACGTTTACTACGATGTTACCTGGTTTAGAGGGCATGTGCAGAAACTTGGGTAGACCTGGACCGTTTTCTCTGGAGGCTGAGGGGAGATCTGATAGAGGCTCCCAAGACTAGGAGTTGCAGAGGTTGGGTGCACAGGGAGTGTCTGTTTGCAGGGTTGGAATGTCTAATACCAGAGGGCATGCATTGAAGGTGCGAGGGGGTAGGTTCACGGGGGGGGGGGTGTGAGGAGTAAGTTATTTACTCAGAGAATGGTGGATGCTTGGAATGCACTACCTGGTATGGCGGTAGAGGCAAATACATTGGAGGCTTTTAAGAGAAAATTGGATAAGCACATGGATGTAAAGAAGATGGAAGGATATGGACCGGGTGTAGGGAGGAGGAGGGGTTAGTGTTTGGTTGTTTTTGATTTGCTTTTTAGCTGATTTAGCATGACATTGTGGGCTGAATAGCCTGGTCCTGTGTTGTACTGTTCTATGTTCTATCAGTCCTGTGCAGTCTGTATATGGACACATGCAGACACAATCGAGTTTTTTTAAACCAGAAAGTGGAAGAATTTGTGGGTTCATAACAAGTGAGTACCGGCTGATAATAATAAAAACAAATCAAAAATGGCTGGCTACATCAGAAAGTTAGACATGTTCGATTACACAACAGACAACTAGATTTTATACCGAGAAAATTAAAGAGTATTTTGAAGCAAATGAAATAGCCAATGAAGAGCAGCTTGCTTCAAAGTTTGATTGCTCCAATCAAGCCAGCAGAAATTAACTTTACTGACACTGTCAAAGCAATGCAGGGACATTTAGAACCAAAGCTATTGTTGATTACAGAATGCTTTATGTTTCATAAGCAGAATCAAAATGAAAGGGAATCCATTTCAGCTTACGTGGCGGAATTGAAGCAGTTGGCGAAGATTTGTGAGTTCAGTAATGGGCTTAGTGATGCACTGGGAGATAATTTAGTTTGTGGAATGAATGGCTCCTAACTGAAGCACAGCTTACACTAGTTGAAATTGCTGTTTCAATGGAAACTGCAGATAGAGACACAATGACTTGAAATCGGGAATGTAAGTGAATATGAACTA
The DNA here is from genome assembly GCF_048418815.1 of Hemitrygon akajei. Classification (NCBI taxonomy): domain Eukaryota; kingdom Metazoa; phylum Chordata; class Chondrichthyes; order Myliobatiformes; family Dasyatidae; genus Hemitrygon; species Hemitrygon akajei. The sequence continues at coordinate 187,510,994 of NC_133126.1, read as the reverse complement.
AGTTGCAACATCCAAACAGAAACTGCCTTGGGCAAACAAATTATGTTATTGTTTTAGCAGGGGCTCATACACACCAGAACCCTGCAGGCTTAAGGGAGAAACTAGCAGAAAATGCAACAAATTAGGATGCATGCAAAGAGCACGTCGGGCAAACAAAGGTAAATAAATTGCACAGGGAAGGGAAAAAGCTAAAATGTCAAGTTGCAGTTTCAAAGAAAGCACTAATCTGCATGCTGTTGATGGATAGCATGATAATGACGAGAGTGGCAGAGGACTGTGTAGAATTGAGATTTATAGTGTGAAAATTAACAATAGACGAGCAATATGGCTTATACAAAAAGCGAACGGCAAATTAATTAAAATAGAATTGGTCATTGGCTCAGCTGTTTTAATCATGCCACAAAATGAGTTTGAACAGCATTTCAAAGATACTGAACTGAATCCTGCAGATATCCAACTAAGAACTTATATTGGAAAGAAAGATAACTTCTGTGGGAATGCCTTTTGAAACTTTGAAATATAACGACCAACAAGCCACATTGAGCTTGTATGTGGTAAAAGCAGAAGGACCAGCATTGTGGGGGTGTGATTGGCTGAAACAACTGCAACTTGATTGGAGACCAATTCACAATTTGCATGTCACATTCCCTGCAATGAAGCCATCTGAAAGCCACAACTGTCTCCATGCCAAACACACAGAGGGCAAACAGGTGTTGGTGCCAACCTCTGTGCCTGTGGTTGGGAAGAACATTGGATCGAGGAAGAACCATGCTACTCGGAGGAACAGCGAAAGTGACAACAGCAGAGGTCTGACTACAACAGCTTTTGTAGGCAACATAGCTGAGAAAGATTCTGATACGTTAATCAGCCAGTTACTTGCGAAACATGGCTTGGTTTTGGAAGAGAGTCGAAGGGTTGTATATACTGTTTGATTAAGCATTCTCATTCATTTAAATAATTCATTACAAGCTATATATAAAAATGCATGAATTGCACGTGGCATCACGCTACCATATGCTATGTGCACGCCTGACTTAAAGTAGACTAAAAGTGACGCTCAGATTCCCCGACTCTCATGTCTTCCTTTGAATTAGTTTAATGTTTAGAAGTTGCAACACAAAACAGAACAGTTTGCACCTCTGACTTTGGGAGTTGCTCCCCGTTTAGAAAATATTCCACACCTTTATTCCTTCAACTAAAGTGCAGGACCATACACTTCCCTACACTACATTGCATTTGCCACTTCTTTGCCCATTATCTCAATCTGCCTAAGCCCTTCTGCAGACTCCCTGCTTCCTCAGCACTACTTGCCCCTCCACTTATGTTTGTATCATTTGCAAACTTTGCCACAAAGCCATCAATTCCATCAGTCACATGTAACGTGAAATGAAGCAATTTCAACAACCCCCACTCCTAATGGCATTGGGGAGTATTGACCTCTTCATCCTGTCTGAGGAGCATTGCATCGATAGTAACCTGTCGCTGAAACTGCTTCTCTGTCTCTGGATGGTGCTATGTAGAGGATGTTCAGAGTTTTCCATAATTGACCGTAGCCTACTCAGCGCCCTTCGCTCAGCTACCGATGTTAAACTCTCCAGTACTTTGCCCACGACAGAGCCCGCCTTCCTTACCAGCTTATTAAGACGTGAGGCGTCCCTCTTCTTAATGCTTCCTCCCCAACACGCCACCACAAAGAAGAGGGCGCTCTCCACAACTGACCTATAGAACATCTTCAGCATCTCACTACAGACATTGAATGACGCCAACCTTCTTAGGAAGTACAGTCGACTCTGTGCCTTCCTGCACAAGGCATCTGTGTTGGCAGTCCAGTCTAGCTTCTCGTCTAACTGTACTCCCAGATACTTGTAGGTCTTAACCTGCTCCACACATTCTCCATTAATGATCACTGGCTCCATATGAGGCCTAGATCTCAGATCAGGTGCTTCCAAGTACCCTAAAGCCTCATCCTTAATAATGGACTCCATCATCTTCCCAACCACTGAAGTTAGGTTAACTGGTCCTTCCCTTCTTAAAGAGTGGAGCGACATTTGCAATTTTCCAGTCCTCAGGAACCATTCTAAAATCTAGTGATTCTTGAAATATCATTACTAATGCCTCCACAGTCTCTCCAGCCACCTCTTTCAGAACCCTGGGATGTAGTCCATCTGGTCCAGGTGACTTATTTACCTTCAGACCTTTCAGCTTCCCGAGCACTTTCTGCCTATTAATAGCAACTGCGATCACTTCTGCCCCCTTGACACTCTTGAATTTCTGGCATACTGCTTATGTCTTCCACAGTGAAAACTGACACAAAGTACTTAGTAAGTTCCTCGGCCATTTCTTTGTCCCCCATTACTGCATCTCCAGTGTCATTTTCCAGCGGTTTGATATCCACTCTCACCTCTCTTTTTATATATTTAAAAAAATCTTTTAGTATCAGCTTTTATATGATTGGCTAGCTTCCCTTCATATTTCATCTTTTCTTTCCTTATGGGTCTCCTTATGGTTGGTAGGTTAATTGGTCATTGTAAATTGTCCTGTGATTAGGCTCGTCTTAAACAGGTGGGTCGCTAGGCTGTGAGGCTCATTGGGCTGCAAGGGCAGTTCCACACTGTATCTCTAAATTAATTAATTCAATTAAATACAGTACTTTGCAAAAGTCTTAGACACTTATATATAGCTAGGAGGCATAAGACTTTCACACAAAACTGTATTTGTCAATGTGGAGCGGGCAGTGAGTTTGAACATCTGGTGGGAGCAAAGGAGGTTAGGAGGTGGTCAGGGTGGTGAGCCGTGGAGGGGCATGGTACAGGTGGCAGAGAAGGAGTGCTGGGGCAGGAGGTGGTGCGGGTGCAGACACACCCAGGCAAGGTCATGTGATTCCAAACAATGGGTTTATTGATCATTACAGAATGTCTATCTGGTGCTTCCCACTCTCTCCCCCCTTCCTTCCCCTTTTCCCAACCATGATTCTCCTCTCCTTGCCCAGTTCTCACTGTCAGTCCAGAATAAGAACCCATATCAGTACCGTGCAATGCATAAAATTACTACAATATTGTGCAAAGAAGGAAGAAGAAAGCCTTTAACTCCGAGTGGAGTCATTGGGACAACGTCGTGACAGCGTTTCTTTTAGCAGGCTTTCTTGTTTCTGTGAGGCCGAGTTGCTAGCTCGACACTCGACCCAGCACGGATGGAAAGCGTGCAAGGGAGCCGGCTGGATTCGAACTCGGGAGCCCTCGCTCCAAAGTCCGGCGCTGATGCCACTACGCCACCAGCCAGCCAATATTGTGCAAAGAGATGGAGTAATTGCTTAACCCTTTACAAGCTGATGTTGCCCTTCTCCATTGCTGCATTCAATTACAACAGATTAATCATATCACAGCTGAAGTCTGAGTTTAGTTGCTCTGTGAACATAAAATTAGATTATCTGGACCCTGATTTGATTTGTTTCTTGAAATTGCTTCCTGTGACTCAAACAAGCTAAGTATTAAATCACAGTGTAATAATGTTAGAATGAAAATCTCCTCTTAAATCATGGTCTTCAGTCTCATGTTGTCAGCTCCTGATAAGAACCAAGTCCAGGTTTATTGCCATTCAGCTGTATACGTCCATACCACCAAACAAAATAATGTCCCTCCACACCAGCACAGTCCATATCATTCACTCAGAATACATAAAGTAACATTACCAAAATAAATTAACATACAATAAAATGTATTTCAGAAGATTGACATTGAGAATAAGGTGCGTTAATGACCCAAGTCGAAAAGTAAATAGTATAATGCTACAGGTGCTTCATACAAGATGACACTTGGGTGGTGGCAGGGAGATTAGCAGTCTCACGGCCTGGGGGAAGAAGCTGTTTCCCATCCTAACAGCCTTTGTTCTAGTGCTATGGTACCTTCTGCCTGATGGTAGGGGATCAAAGAGACTGTAGGATGGATGGGAGGGATCCTTGACAATGCTCAGGAGCCCGTGTATGCTGCACATCCAAATAAATACCTCAGATAGATGCAAGGAGACACATTACAAATTTTTGCCATAAAATTTGTGACAAAGGACTTGAATCTGAGACGCTTGGAGCAGCTTTTATTTTCACAGGTGCAACTCAGGGTTAACTTTGTCCACATCGATAGTCCAGCCCAACCCCTCCTCTGTCACAATGTGGGAGGTGGATCCCTGTGTTTGCCAGGGTTACATACAAGCAAAGAGGAACAAAGGACAGGCTCTTTGTTCAGTAGCAGCATTCAGTAGGAACTCCTGTCTCCTACAGCGCACTCCACTGAAGCTTGCTCACAGGTAGGTGTGTGTGTGTGTGTGTGTGTGTGTGTGTGTGTGTGTGTGTGTGTGTGTGTGTGTGTGTGTGTGTGTGTGTGTGTGTGTGTGTGTGTGTGTGTGTGTGTGTATACTTGTGTGAGTGTGTGTGTTTGTGAGTATGTTTGTATATGTGTGTGTGTATATACTTGTGTGAGTGTGTGTTTGTGGGTATGCTTGTATATGTGTGTGTGTGTGTTGTTCCTCTATTGTAACCGTGGCACACCATTAACAAAAAAACCTCCAGTAAGTATTGGATGCAGCCTCGTCCATCACAAGCAAAACCCTCCCCACTACTGAGCACATCTGCAAGGTGCACTGCCACAAAAAAGCAATATCCGTTATCAAGAACCCCCACCATCCAGCCCATGCTCTCTTCTCACTGATGCTATTGGGAAAGAAGTACATGAGCCTTAAGTCCCACACCAGCAGGTTCTGGAACAGTTATTACCCTGCAACCATTAGGCTCCCTGAACCAGAGTGGATAGCTTCACTCACTCCAACACTGAATTGATTCCACAAACTAGGGATTCATTTTCAGGGACTCTGCAACACATGTTTTAAATATTACATAAGTGTTTTTTTATATGCCTTGCCTTACAAGGCGCGAAACAAAAGACCGTACAGCGCGCTACTCCTCACAAAGACAGTAGGTGGCCGTTGGCTCTCTGGGAGTTCATCTGCCCTTTGACAGGCTTCTGCCTGACGCTGGCCCCCCAGGCCTGAGTCGACGTAGTAGTAGTAGCTTTTTTTATATTTGCGTAGTTTGTTTTCTTTTGCAAATTGGCTGCTTGTCAGTCTTTGTGTGTAGTTTTTCATTGATTCTATTCTGTTTCTTTGTATCTACTCTGAATGCCCGCAAGAAAATTAACCTCAAGGTAGTATATGGTGACATATACATCCTTGACAATAAATTTACTTTGAACTTTAACATTTTTCTAATCACGTTGCAGTCCAGCCTATAAGCTGGCTTGGTTTTTACCTGGTGAGGAGTACTTTCATAGGTTGGGGAACTCTGCTCGGTTTGGGCTCCGCAGCACAGGGCATATCGTGTTGGAATTCTGTTGATGCTGAATCAAGCAATCCAGACGTTGTGGGTTTGAGTCCCACTGGACGTAAGAAGAATAGAGGACTATGTTCTGTGTAGTACAGAAGGAAAGGTTAGGGCAGATTGATTGTGGAATAGGTTTATATAGGTCGGCGCAGCGCCGTGAGCCAGATTGGGTAAAGAATAAAAGCAAGGATGTAATGCTTTATAAGACGTTGGTAAGACCACACTCGGGGCATCATGAGCAGTTTTCCGCCCTATATCCCAGAAACGATGTGCTGGCATTGAAGCGAGTCCAAAGGAGGTTTATGAGAATGATTTCAGGAAGGAAAGCGTTAATATATGAGAAGTGTTCAATTGTTCTGGACCTATACACACCAGACTTTAGAAGAATAAAGAGGGATCTCATTGAAACCTATCGAACAGTGAAAGACCTAGACAGAGCGGACGTGGAGAAGGTGCTTCCAATTGGGAGAGACAAGGACCGCAGGGTACAGCCTCAAAGTAGAAGGCCATCCCTTTAGAACAGAGATGAAGAGGAATTTCTTAAGGCAGAGGGTGCTGAATCTGTGGAATTCATTGCCACCAATGGCTGTGGAAGCCAAGTCATTGGGTATATTTAAAGTAGAGGTTGATAGGTTTTTGATTAGTAAAAGTGTTAAAGATTATGGGGTGAAGGCAGGAGTGTAGGGTTGAAGGGAAAATAAACCAGCGGACTCAACGGCCAGATGGTCCCTTATGTCTCAAGGTGGACTGTGCTGCATGTTCCATGTTCTATACATACCTAAAGACACTGAGAGGTAAACAAACCAGCCTCACAGTGCAGACTCAAGAACAATTTCAATTTATATAGCAATTTGCGACACCAAGTTGCAAAGAAAGGTATGGGGGCACAACGGGAATGTGGCCGACTGCAAATGCAGGAATTAGGAGAAACACATAAAACACTGGAGGAGCTTAGCGGATCAGGTGATCCACTGTGGATCAGAGATACACAGGCAGTGTCTATGGAGGGAAAGTGACGGTTGACATTTTGGGCTGAGACCCTTCATATTGGGGCAGATGACCAGATGTTTTAAAATGAGTATGAAAGTAGGAAAAGAAGGTGGCAAATTGGAGAAGTTTGAGGAGTGTGTTCCAGAGTTTAGGATCACTTCAGCTATAGGGATGGCCTACTCTGATTAGTTTTGGCGAGGGGCACGGGGACAGCAATGGAGGAGCACAGTTATCACAGAGGTTGTGGGGTCCGGAGACAATTGTTAATATAGGGAAAGGTGAAGACAAGGGTTGAGAATTTTAAAACCAAACCATTTTTTAATTAGAACGCAGAGTAACCAAAAGCATGGGAGCAGAGCCATTGTGCCTTCAGAGTCAAAGAGACATACAGTATGAAAACAGGCCCTTCAGTCCAACCAACGCCTGCAGACCAAGATTCCCATCTAAGCAAGTCGCATTTGCTCGCATGTGGTCCATATCTTTTTAACGCAGTGTTTCCCAACCTTTTTAACCCAATGCCCCCCTAAAGCACTTTCATACTTGTCAACGCCACTCTTAGGCACAATATACTTCCTGGCATTCCCATAGTGTAAAAACATGTCTACCATATGCTAACATGAGAAAAATGATTATACTTTAATTTTTTATTTGTCTTAAACCTAGCTTACACAATACTTGTGCACTGTACAGCAGATTCGATATCAATGTGATCCTTGAGCTTGATGGTTTTTAGCAAGAATTGAAATATCTGGTTCAAGTTGATAGATAGATAGATAGATAGATAGATAGATAGATAGATAGATAGATAGATAGATAGATAGATAGATAGATAGATACTTTATTCATCCCCATGGGGAAATTCAACTTTTTTCCAATGTCCCATTCACTTGTTGTAGCAAAACTAATTACATACAATACTTAACTCAGTAAAAAATATGATATGCATCTAAATCACTATCTCAAAAAGCATTAATAATAGCTTTTAAAAAGTTCTTAAGTCCTTGTAACAGCAAAAGCCTTAAGGCCCCACAAATAACAATGTCCAAACAATTTCTGCTTTTTGTGAACATATGGTTCACTGAACTGAAGCCTCCTTGAACAAGGTAGGAGGATGGAAATGCAATGAAGAGCAGTTTGGCTCGTCTCCAAAAACCGGGAAATTTCATATGACAGAGTAGCCACATACCACAAGAGTTGACATTTTTGAAAAGCTTTTTTGCATCATCATCATTCTGAATTTCAATGATTTCTTCTTGCAAGCTCTCTTCCTGTTCTTCCACCTTGCAAAGAAATGGGTCCATTACCCAGTCCAGAATTTCCAGTTTATTCAGATCCTTGAATTAGTTCTGAAAATCCTTCCTTAGTGACTGCAGGTGTCAGCAGTACTCTTGCAAATCACCGTCTGTGAAAGAGAGCAGCATACTTGTGATGCTGAGAAACTGAGAGAATATTCTTCTGCAAGGTTTTGCTTATATATTTCCAATTTTCTGATATAAGTGGACACTGCACTTTTTGCCTGGATTAAATTGAAATTTTCAACCTGCAGTTTCTTCATAGTTATCTTGGCATAACTGGCAAAATATTCTGCTATTTAATGCATGAGCTTTAATTTTGCTGATAGCAGATATTGCAAGAGTCATGCTTGAAAAAAGTCAGTGGCTGAGGTTTTTGACTGCGAGGTGTTGACGATGAATTACACAATGGATTGCAAACAGATTTGGAAGTTCTTTTTTCACAAATGCCATTAAACAGGCATGGCGATGTGTCATATATGGTGCTCCATCAGTTGCACAAGAAATCATGTTCCTAATCAGATTACTTTCATCCTCAATATATGTTTTAAACTTGTTGTAGATGGATTCTCCATTGATATTTGTTTTTAACTTTTTACAAAAGAGAACTTCTTCATAAACTTTTCCATTTTTGATAAACCCTACATATGCCATTAGCAAAGCCTCGTTGGCTCGCACAGTTGATTCATCCAGTTGTATCCCAAATTCTATCTTTTGAAGCTATGTGCACAGTTCTTGGCAAATGACTCGAGTGTGCAATGTTTTTCAAATGCTTCTTTCATCTTCTGGAACTGAGAAATACCATAAGCTGCCTTCTCAGTGGGTCTTTTATGGAAGTGTTCCTGCAATATTGATTGTTTCATGGCTTCATTAGACAGTACAGTATTACAAATACACGGGATGTCACTGATCTGACAGAAACAGAATAAAACCATACTCCAGGTATCTAACATTGTATTGACGTCCTTTCTGTAGTTTCTGTTTCTTAGTAGGATTACAATTCAAGGCTTCACCGTCTTCAGGCTCATAGTGATCTTGCCGTATGCATTTCTCCGTCATTAATAGGGGCTAAGTTAAAATAGAATTTAACACTGTTACGTACCCCGTAACTGGGTCACTTACCAGCAAAGATAGAGAGGTCCGTTGAAGTCTGATGGTACTATTTTAAAAATTCTTTATTGATAAAGGGGCACAAAAATAAGATTAATACAAAGATTCAGATAATATATGTCGTCAAATAAAAGCGCGGGTATAATAATAATAATCAATAAGAAATAAGCTCTAGCGTTGTCTAGGGGATAATGTATTGTCTGATGGAAATATAAAGTTCACTCAATTCATGCAGGCTGCAGCCTTTTGGTTTAAGAGAGACGGTTTTAAACTTGCCCGGGTCTTTTATGATGTCAATCCGTTGAGTCAGGGGGAGTTGGTTCCCCGTTGTTAGTTCAAAGTCTTTTTCTGTGGTATCAGCCACCAGTTCCCAGGCAAGGGAACTGAACGCACGTGGCTTCCTTCAAATGGCTTCCCGCTATTCCGGGATCGCTAGCGTGTCTTCTGGTGCGTCTGAGGGGGCTGCTCCTGCAGTCCCTCTTTTATCCTGACTCACAGGGTTGTAGATGTCAATCAGGTTGGGGGGATGATGCAATCTCTCCCCTTCACCCAGCCCACTTTGCCCGAGGGCTCTCACGTAGCATAGGATCTCAATCCACAAATTTGTCTCCAAGAGACAATGGCCATTTCCCCTTGCTTTACATCGCCGGGGAACGAGACAGTCCACACATCTCCTTCTCATTTCCTGGGCCCCCTGACCCAACCCAATAGTGCTCTTGCAATTCTCACAAAAGAGGGGGCTGCGGGCATAATAACACAAACTGGGAATGTTTATTGGATGTTGATGCCGGCAGCAAGTTGGCATGGATAGTAAGATGGTAGCAGCAGGCAAAAGAACAGTGAGGCGAAGATGAAGATGATCACAACAGTAAAAATTATGTTGACAAGGATTCAGATTGGAATCTGCGTGTCAATCAGGATAGAGCTGGTGTTCAGCAAGCTGCACAATCGACCAATCACATAAGGGCTCATAATCCCCAAAGATGGTACTCGGCCGAAGTCACTTTGAACACCTCAAGAGGAATACTTGGGGTCAGTAAGTTCACTGATTGGTTCTATTTCACCGTTTGCTTCTGGCCAGTGATGTTTGTTGTGCAATCTGTTTTCCACTGATCTATAAAGAAAGTTGAGAGGGTGTACTTGACTTACCAACTGTTAAATTGCATGAACTCGTTCCATGCCACGAGTTAAGGGGAACTGTTGGGCACCCTGGCTACTAATTTATGCATCCCCAATAACATCTCTTTGGTTGGTAAGGTCGGATGAGGTTGCCGAGTTTCAGACACATTGTCATGACGAGTGCTCACCACCCACAGAGCTATACTTCTCCCTGTTTTCCAGTGTCTCATCCTTTGTTTTGGAAGTGCCTGCTCTACTAACAATCGGTCAGGTCTCGTGCCTCAAGTTAGGATGTCGTTTACTGCCTCCCCCACCAAGAATCTTGAACACCCCCCCCCCCCCACGACTTCTATTTCCCTAACGCCCCCTTAGGACATGGAACTGCCCCCATTGGGAATCACTGCTCTAAACCTTTCCTGTAGAAGAATGGGGGGGGGGGGAGGAGGCAGGGGTATCTCACTGAAACCCTATTGAAAATTGAAAGATCTAGATAGAACAGATATGGAGAAGATGTTTGCTGCAGTAGGTGAGTCTAGGACTAGTGGGTACAGTCTCAGAATTGAAGGATATTGCTTTAGAACAGAGATGAGGAGGAATGTCTTTAGCCAGAGGGTGGTGAATCTGTGGAATTCATTGCCATAGACCCCTGTCAAGGCCAAGTCATTGGGTATATTTAAATTAGAGGTTAATAGGTTCTTGATTTGTAAGGGGGGATAAAGTGTTATGGGGAGAAGGCAGGAGAATGAGGCTGAGGGGAATAATAGATCAGCCATAATGGAATAACAGAGCAGACTCAGTTGGCTTAATGGCCTAATTCTGCTCTGATGCTTTATGGTCTTATGGTCTTATCCATGTACCTGTACAAATGTTTTCTAAAAGTTGCCAATGTACCTGTCTCAACCATTCCCTCTGGCAGCTCATTCCACATACTGACCACCTTCCGGGTGGAAGTGTTGCCCCTCAGCTTACCCTCTTTTCCTCTCACTCTAAACCTATGCCCTTTAGTTGTTGATTCACTAATCCTGGAAACACCCTATGTATTCATTTGTTCGTTACCTGCTGTGTCATATGACGTAAGCAATCACGGTCTTCACGACCATGATTGTTCTTGGCAAATGTTTCTGCAGAAGTGGTTTGCCATTGCCTTCTTCCGGGCAGTGTCTTTACAAGATGGGTGACCCCAGACATTATCAACACTCTTCAGAGATTATCTGCCTGGTGTCAGTGGGTGCATCACCAGGACTTGTGATGTGCACCAGGTGCTCATGGATCATCCACCACCTGCTCTCATGGCTTCACGTAACCCTGATCAGGGGCCTAAGCAGGTGCCACACCTTGCCCAAGGGTGACCTGTGGGCTAGCAGAGGGAAGGAGCGCCTTACACCTCCTTTGGCAGAGGCATATTTCCACCCCTCTACTCAACCCTGCCAATAGCCCTCATAACTTTTTTTACGCATCTTGCTGGAAAGTCTGTTGAATTAATACCGAGCTCTTTGATGTACCCCCATATGCAGACCAGTCCATGGTAACGAATGGGTTCCATCTTCACAGAGGTCTATTAGTCCATTTTAACCATTAAGTCAAAAAATGCACAAAATTACTCAGTATGCCAACTGTTCCTCCAGAGCATTGTAATTGAAAAAGTATAAGACTGATAAGAAAAAACAAATAGCAAGAGTGGAGAGAGCGTAAAAAGCAGTTCAGCTGTCCATAGGGGAAAAAAACATATTTATGTTCATCAGACATTTGAATATAACATATTTGAGGGGTAGAGATGCTTCTCTAACAAAGGAGTGTTCCTTCTCACCATGAGCCTGCAGGTCACCCTCGGGCAAGGTGTAGCTCCTGCTTAGCCCGTCCCGATCAGGGTCACACGAAGCCTTGAGAGCAGGTGGTGGATGGTCACATGAGCAGATAGTGCATATGACAAGGCCTGATTATGCAGCCACTGGTGCCAGATGATCTCTGAAAGCTATTGATAATTTGGGTGTGATTGGGTGGTGGGGACTTGTTGGGCTGGAAGGGTCTGTTGCTGTGCTGTATCTCTGGATAGACAAATAAATTATCTGATGCTTCCAGGACACCACTTAATACTGAACTAACACTACACTTAAAGCAAGGTCTTGGCCTGAGATGTCAACTATCCTGAGGTAGGATCCTGAGGTAATGTTGCAGCTCTATAAAACCCTGGTTAGACCACTCTTGGAATATAACGTATGGTTCTGGTTGTCTCACTACAGGAAGGATGTGGAAACTTTAGAGAAGGTGTAGAGATTTACCAGGATGCTGCCAGGATTAGAGAGTATTTCTTATGAGGATAAGTTGAGTGAGAGAGGGCTTTTCTCCTTGGGCTGAAGGAGGATGAGAGATGACTTGATAAAGGACAAGATGCTAAGGGGCATAGGTAGAGTGGATAGCCAGAGACTTTTTCCCAGGCTAACATGTGGGGAACTAATTTTAAGGTGATTGGAAGAAAGTATAGAGAAGATGTTAGAGTTAGGTTTCTCTTTACACAGGGAGCGGTGGGTGCATGCACCACTGTTGTCAGTGGTCACATATCCAGGACTTGTGACCTGCACCAGCTGCTCATACGACCATCCACCACCTGTTCCCGTGGCTTCACGTGGCACTGATGGGGGAGTGGAGCTAAGCAGCTGCTACACCTTGCCTAAGGGTGACCTGCAGGTAAGCGGATGGAAGGGGCACCTTACACCTCCTTTAGTAAAGACACATCTCCACCCGCCTCCCAGAATGAAACAATACTCAACTGAATATGGCTTCTTAGTTTCAGGGCATATAATTGCAAAGAACATAAGAACGATATAATAAAATACAAGTAGTATACTTGCCCTGCCACTCAATATGAACTGTGCAGTGGAGAGTATATTGTCTGGCTGCATCACAGCCTGGTATGGAAACACCCATGCCCTTGAATGGAAAATACTACAAAAAGTAGTGGATATTGTCCAGTCCATCACAGGTAAAGCCCTCCCCACCACTGAGCACATCTACATGAAACGCTGTCGCATGAAAGCAGCATCCATCATCAGTGACCACCCAGAGTATGCTGTCTTCTTGCTGCTGCCATCAGGAAGAAGGTACAAGAGCTCCAGGACTTGCCACCAGGTTCAGGAACAGTTACTACCCCTCAACCATCAGGCTCTTGAACCAAAGGGATATCTTCACTCAACTTCACTTGTCTCATCATTGAAATGTTCCCACAAGCAATGAGTTCATTTTCAAGGACTTTTCATCTCTTGTTCTTGATATTTATTTGTATTACTGTTTCTTCTTTTTGCATTTGCATAGTTCGTTGACTTCTACACTTTGGTTGAACGCCCTAGTTGGATGGTCTTTCATTGATTCTGTTCCCGTTATTACTCTATAGATTTGTTGAGTATGCCCACAAGAAAATGAATCTCAAGGTTGTACGTGGTGACATATATCTACTTTGATTACAAAATTTACTTTGAACTTTGTGATAAAGACACCCCAGAACTCTCTAAGACTTGAGATGTTAAACTTCTCCCAGCTCAATTTCTTCTCTGTAAGACAACCTTCTCCTTGTTACATGCTTACCTGATCTGTGCACTGATAGGAGTTGCCATCACAATACACAACATCAACAACAGTCAGAGGATCTTTTTATTTCACTCTGGTATAAACAAACTGTTGCCTGGTTACAAAAAACAAAAGGATAAGACCTCAGTGTGTAAGGAAGTGAACCGCAGGCAAGCAGACAACTGATTGATATGCCACTGTGCTTTTAGAACACTCTTTACAGGCTCTGTGAAAATGCAGTAAATTTTGTCTTAAATCATTGTAAAATACTTCTCAATAGTAGAAAATCAAAAATGCTGCAAATCTGAAATAAAAACAGAAAATACTGGAAACACAAACAGGACGCTGGAAATCCAAAGCAACACACACAAAATGCTGGTGAAACTCAGCAGGGCAGGCAGCACCTATGGAAAAGAGTAAACAGTCGACATTTTTGGGCCGAGACCCGCCTTCAGGATTTACATACTGAAAAAACTCAGCAGGGGTGAAGGCTCTCAGAAATGAAATAATAACTGTATTTCTCCTTCTGTTGATGCTGCCTGAACTATGGAGTGTTTGCAGTATTTACTTGTTTTACTTCTATTTACTGTTTGCAATGTTGGTATTAGAAAACAGGAGAGAAAAAAAAAATCAGGCTCACAATGTAGTTGTCACAACCACGGATTCGGCAGCACAGTAGATACGGTATTTGAGCTCATTATGCACATGTCAGCTAATTATTATTTCATTATGATAGTATTTAACTCCATTCATTCCGTCGTAGTATTTGTCGAGACTTGAACACAGCAATGCTTCGCTGCCTGCTTGCATTCAGCCTTGCCTGAGAAATTGGACTGTCGAGTCAACTGACTCTGAAGAATAGCGTTATTCGTTCTTATGTTTAGTTGCTCTTTTCAGCCGCAGTGTATGCTTCGTTTTCCATTTGACAGTTTTTGTTAATGGCCCTGTTTGGCCTAGTGTTTATTGTTTTCTTTTCCCTGTAACACTGTTTGCATTAAAGTCTGTGAACTATCGACTCACGACAGTGTCTCTCACTCCGTTCTTGGGCCATGTCCGACCCCGGTGACAGTGGTACTGCTGTGTATGACGGTGGTTTAATCAGAATTATGAACATTACCATTGACAGATATCATCTATAGTGGTTCCTCGAAACAAGCCAAAACCTCTGAAACACTGGGTACGGGAATTGATGAATGATGCACTTCCAAATAACTGAGGTCCAAGTCAAAAAAAGTATGTTCGATCCTTCATTATGAAACCAACAAAGATGAAGGATATTAAAAATTAACAAAACTAAATTAGCAATGTAGTGGAATAAGAGTAATTAGCGTCAAATTCACTTAATTAAATGGTCAACAAAATAAATCATCCTATCTCTCTCCCTCTCCACCAAGCTAAAACTAACCGTCTAGGACATAGCCCTCCACCTCTTGTAAGGAGTTTGTATGTTCTCCCCAAGACCGCGTGGGTTTCCTCAGGGTGCTCCGGTTTCCTCCCACAGTCCAAAGACAGATTAATTGGTCATTGTAAATTGTCCTATAATTAGACGAGGGTTAAATCAGGGGATTGCCCAGCAGCACAGCTCAAAGGTCCAGAAATGCCTATTCTGCACTGTATCACAATAAATAAATAGTGTGAATACTTAACTATACTTATTTGCTTCTGCCATGACATGACCCATGTGACAAATTACCATGACCCAAAATACAATACAGACGGATAGAAAGTAGCCACATAGCTCCTACCTCATGAAATTCATTGTTTTGCAACAACAGTACATTGCAATACATAGAGAGCACTAAAGGTATTAATTAAAGATACAATAAGATATATAAAAATGTAACCAGGGCAAAAAGAGTGCAAAGTAGTGTGGTAGAGTTCACAGGTACATGGACCGTCTGGAAATCTGATGGCAGAGGGGAAAGAGTTGTTCCTATGTTATTGAGTGTAAGTTTTCAGGCTCCTGTATCTCTTCCTGATGGTAGTAGTGAGAAGAAGGCATGTCCTGGATGATGAAGGTCCTTATCTGGGAAAGGATGTGTTTGCCTTGGACAGGCTGCAAAGAAGGATCAAGAGAATGATCCCATGAATGAAAGGGTTAACGTACAATGAGCATTTGATCACTCTGGGCCTGTGCTCGCAGAAGTTTGGAAGAGTGAGGGAGATCTCATTGAAACCTATTGAATATTGAAAGGCTTAGAAAGAGGAGATGTGGAGAGCATGTTTCCTATAGTGGGCTAGTCTAGGACCAGAGGTCACAGAACAGAAGGATGTCCCTTTAGAACACAGTGAAAGATTTCCTTTAGCCAGAGGGTGGCGAATCTGTGGAATTTATTGCCACGGATAGCCATGGAGGTTAATCATTAGTTATATTTAAAGTGGAGGTTGAAAGGTTCTTGATTAGTACGGACCCCAGAGGTTATGGGGAGAAGGCAGAATGGAGTAATATAACAACTTCATTTCCCCCATCACTAAACTGTTCCCATAGCCTATGGACTCAATTTCAAGGACTTTTCATCTCATTTTCTTGATATTTATTGTTTATTTTTATTATTACTATTACTATTATTTCTTTATTTGTCTCTTTCTTTTTTATTTGCACTGTTTGTTGCTTTTTTGCACATTGATTTTTGTCCAACCTGTCTTCCATTGATTCTATTGTGTTTCTTGTGATTGCCCACAAGAAAGTGAATCGCAGGGTTGTATATAGTAACATACATGGATTTTAATAATAAATTTACCATGGACTTGATGGGCCAAATGGCCTATTTCTGCTCATATGTCTCATGGTCTTATGCTTCTATGAAGAAGTTTCCCCTCCACTTCCCTTTAAATATTTCACCATTCCCCCTAAGCCTGACCTTTAATTGTTGTCTCAGCCAAACTGAAGGGAAGAAGTCTGTATGCATTCATCCCATCTATGCCCCTCATAATTCTGTATACCTCTCTGTGATCTCCCCTCATTCTCCTATCAAGAGTCCTAACTTATTCAACCTCCACCGATAACTCGGGTCCTCAAGCCCTAGCAGTATTCTTGTAGATTTCCTCTGCACTCTTTTAAACTTAATGATATCTTTCCTGTAGGCAGGTGACCAGATTCTACCATCTACTGTCCTTTGTTGCTTCACCCATCACCTCCCAGCTTCTGTCTCTATTTCCACTCTCTTTTTTTTCACCTGCCTATAACACCCCCCTCCCCACCACCTAGATAAACCTATCATTTGCCAGCACTTCTCCACACCTTCCCTGCCACCTCTTAATACTGGCCATTTCCTCTTTTTCCTTCAGTCCGGATGAAGGGACTCGACCTGAAACATCGACTGTCCGCCCACTTCCCTCTATAGATGCCACCAAGGTCACTCAGATCGTCCATTTGCTTTTTATTGCTCCCAGATTCTGGTGTCTGCTGGCTCTTATATCTTCAGCTATAGACTCATAGAAAAGTGCAGTACAGAAACAGGCCCTTCAGCCCATCTAGTCAGTGCTGAACTATTTAAACTAGCAAGTCCAATCAACCTGCACCAGGACCATAGCCCTACCATCCATGTACCTATCCAAACTTCTCTAAAATGTTGAAATCGAACTCACATGCACCACTTGCGCTGGCAGCTCGTTTAACATTGACACAATCCTCTGAGCAAAGAAGTTTCCCCTTAAAATTTTCAACCTTCACCCTTAACCCATGACCTCTAGTTGTCCTCCCACCCAACTTCGGTGGAAAAAGCCTGTTTGTATTTACCCTATCTATACCCCTCATAATTTTGTATACCTCTATCAATTCTCCCCTTAATCTGTTGTGAGCAGGCCAACGTTGAACTACGTAGAACCCTTGGTTCCTGGTGAATCGGTGATCACGTGCTAAAGAGCCATGTTTCCAGTTTTACCAGGAATGTTGATCAGATTATATTTTTCCCTCTATTTCTCACATTGCTGTTTTTCCAATGCTATTTTCACTGTTCTCTCTCTCAACAGGCTCCAACTCTGAAACATGCCTCTTATTTCTTCCTTCATAACTGGATATAAAGGATTTAGAAGGATTTGAATGAAACACAAACAAATAGGACGAGCTTAGACTGGCATCTTGTTTGGCATGGACTGGATGGGCCAGATGGTCTGTTTCCTTGCTGTATTACTTTATAGTTTCACTGATAACTATGGTATAGTTCCTAAACTGTCTCCAACTCTGCATTTTATTTTCACTTCTTTAGAGGTACAGCACAGAAACTGGTTCTTCCAGCCCAACGAACCCATGCCCCAATTATTCCTGTGTGACCAATTAACCTGCTAAGCTGTATACCTTTGGAAAGAGGGAGGAAACCCCTCCGATCATGGTGAGAACATCCAAATCCCTTACAGATAGCGGTGGGAACTGAACCTGGGTCACTGGTGCTATCTGCTGCCGCGCAGAATAGCTTCCTGAAAGTTAAATGGTCCTACAATGTAATGGCTCCTTCAAAAGACAGCGCTACAACGGTATGGCACCCCTCTGAAGCCTAGGTTATGTGAATAGGTCCTTGGAGTGGATCTGAATTCATATCCCTCCTATAGTGGTAGAGAGCCGTCAGTCCCAGGGTATCGCAGGTTTGCGCCTCTGGAAGACTGTGTCCTCTTCAGGGCACAAGCCTGGGCGGGAAGATTTGAAGAACTGGCTGTTGCCCATGCAGCGGGTTCCCCCTCTGCACGTCACTGATGTAGTCAAAGGGAAGGTCAAGTGTCGATACAGCTTGGCACCAGTGTCATTACAGAGGTTTCCAAAGTGAAGTTGTAAACAACATCAAACTGTCTTAGGGACCCCGGCTCCAGATTTCTTCCTGGGGTTTACTCCCAAAGCCTCTCCCATGGGTGGGTATGGCCGCAAGGCAGCGGAGGTTTAAAATCAGAGTTTTCCTTCTCCTAGGTGGGCTGCCATCCAAGGTTGATGAGGCCCACCTGCCCAAAGTGACTGGTTTGGAGGCACCAGTGGTCCGCTTTTGCCCCCTCTCTTGTCAATAGAAACGGTTCTGCTAGGCCTAATAGCTAAGCCACACGTGAAGGCCAAGAGTTGGACTTGGTTGTCAGAGGCTGTTAGGGTCACACGCCAATAGGAGCACTTTATAGGTAGTGGGAGCTTATCCCCTCTACCACCCCCGGCTATGCCAACCTTAGGAACCATCCCTCCTATAGATGTCAAGAAATAAACCTTTAACCCAACTTCAGATTCAGATTTTTTTATCCCATGCACATTGAAACAAGGGATGCCACGGTAGTGAGGCAGAATGCATGATGTGTTTTCCCATTTGCGCAGTTTGTTCTTTATCACGCATTGGGTGTCTAATGTTACGTATTGCATTGTACTGCTGCCCCAAAGATAACAACGTTCAGAATCAGAATCAGGTTTAATATCACTGGCAAATGTTGTGAAATTTGCTAACTTTGCGGCAGCAGTATAACACAATGCACGACAATAGAGGAAGAAGAGCTGTGAATTACAGTAAGTGTATACTGTGTATATCTCCATCAAATAGTTAAATTAAGTAAGTATTGCAAAACAGAAATAAAACAGTATCGAGGTAGTGTTCATGGTTTCAACGGCCTTTTAGAAATCCAGTGGCAGATGGGAAGAAGCTATTCCTGAATCGCTGAGTCTGCAGCTTTAGTCATCGGTCCCTCCTTCCTGATGGTGACGATGAGAGGAGGGTGTGTTGGGGGTCCTACACAACATATGACAGTGATATTAAACCTGATTCCGATTCTGATGCCTGCTTCAGGTTCCACGGTCTTTGTTTAGTGTAAGGATGAGTCTCAGCGTTTCATTCTATTTTCATACCTTGATAGTAAATGTACTTTGACTCTTTTGAATCTTTGAATTACGGCTCAGAGCATCGGAGCTGAGTTCAATTCCAGCGTCCTCCATAAGAAAGCATTTACGTTCTTCCCATGTGCACGTGGGTTTCCTCCAGGTGCTTCGGTTTCCTCCCACCGTCCAAAGACGTGCCGGTTGGTAGGTTAATTGGTCATTGGAAATTGTCCTGTCATTAGGCTAGGGTTAAGTCGGTGGTTGCTTGGTGGCCCAGCTCACACTGCATCTCTAAATAAAATAAATTGACTGAAACATGTCATTTGTATTAACAACCTAAGGATACACTGCAGGCAGCCCACAAATGTTGCTGCAGATTGCAACACCAAGAAAGCATGCCCACATGGTATGCTAACGTGCCGGGAGCACAACTTTAATATTCCCTGCTATGACTCATTGGGTGAATTATTTATCCTGATGAGACCAGATAATCTCTTGTGAATGAAAAATCTCTGCCTTCCTCTTAACTATTCATTTGGTGATGGCAGAGAAAAGGGAGCAATTCTATGAGAAGCAGTGAATTATTTAACACAATATGATCAAGTATCTGCGCTCTGAGAGCTGGCTTGATGTTAGTTGATCAGTCGCTCTGTTAAATAAGTAGCCTGTCTCACCAACATCAAGGTAGTTCCTGCAGACCACAGGAACTGAGATCTTGCTTGTTGAGGGGACGGTTTCTGTAATTCACAGATGAATAAGGAGCGGAGCAGTCAGGAGCCCGAGTTCGGTGAGCAAGACTTGGATGTGATCAACAACAAGATCAGAAATCTCAGCAAATGGCGAGAGATCTTCAGCCAACGAGGGTAAAGCAATTTGTTTCCTTTTCCATCCGCTTTTCTCTAACTGCTTGGAAACTCTGGCCCACTCAACATGAGACCCTTTAGACCAGGGGTTCCCAACCTGGAGTCCATGGACCCCTTGCTTAATGGTATTGGCCCATGGCATAAAGAAAGGTTGGGAACCCCTGGTTTGACTGTGGCCAGGGGAAGGGAATACAAAAGAAGGCAGGTTTCACTTAGTCATAGAGTTATAGAACAATACAGACAGAAACAGGCACATCTAATCTGTGCTGAAATATTAATTGGTCTCATCCCATCAATCTGCACCAGGATCATAGCCCACCATACCCCTCCTACCTATGTACCTGTCCAAACTTCTCTTAGACATTGAAATCAAACCTGCATCAACCAGACTCTCACAATCTCTGAATAGAGCAGATCCCTCTTATGTTCCACTGACACATTTCACCTTTCACCCTTAACCCATGATCTCCAGTTCTAGTCCCACCCAATCCCAGTGGAAGAAGCCTGCTTACATTTACCCAATCTATACCCCTCATAATTTTGCTCCACCACTTCATCATGGCTGATCCAATTTTCCTCTCAGCCCCAATCTTTTGCTTTCTCCACGTGTCCCTTCAGTTCCTGACCAATCAAGAATCTATCATCTTCTGCTTTAAGTATACATAAAGACTTGGTCTCCACAGCTCCTTGTAGCAACAAATTCCACACATTCACCACACTCTGGATAAAGAAGTTCCTCCTCATCTCCGTTCTAAAAGGATGCCCCTCAATTCTGAGGCTGTGTCCCCTGGTCTTAGACTCTCCCACCCTAGGAAACATCCTTTCCACATCCACTCTATCAAGGCCTTTCACCATATGATAGGTTTCAATAAGGTCATCCCTCATTCTTTTGAATTCCAGTGAATATGGGCCCAGAATCATCGAATGCTCTTCATATAACAAGCCATTCAAACCTGGAATAATTTTTGTGAACTTCCTTCAAATCTTCTCCAGTTTCAGCACATCCTTTCTGAGATAAGGGCCCTAAAACTTCAGACAACACTACAAGTGAGGCCTCACCAGTGCTTTGAAAGTCTCAGCATTACATCCTTGCTTTTATATTCTAGTCCTCTTGAAGATGATGATGGAATTGCATTTGTCTTACTCACCACAGACTCAACCAGCAAATTAACCTTCAGGGAATCCTGCAGAAGGACTCCCAAGTCCTTTTTTCTCCAGTGCTGCCGGAGTGTCTTGCCCGAAACATCGACTGTACTCTTTTCAATAGACGCAGCCTGGACTGCTGAGTTCCTCCAGCATTTCATGTGTGCTGAAAGCACTCCCAAGTCCCTTTGTGTATCATTTTTTTTGTATTTTGTAGTTTCTCTCTATTTAGAAAACAGTCAACCTTTTGATTTCTTCTACCAAAGTGCATGACCATACATTTCCCAACACTGTATCCCATCTCCCATTTCTTTGCTCACTCTCCTAATCTGTCTTTCCTTTTGTAGATCTTCTACTTCCTCAAAACTACTAAAATGGTTAAATGGATCATTTTCAGGTTAGCAAACAGTACCTTGTGGGATGTTAGGGCCTCAACTAGTTATAATCAATAATAATCTTAGGTGGATAGACATGTACTGCAGTCAAAACTGAGATGATAAGAAGATCAATAGCTTCCTCAGTTGTGAGGAAGCCTTGTGAGGGGCTAGGATAGTTTAAGCAAGTAGAGAAGGTATAGGCTGCTGGAGTGTAATGAGGAGAATTGTGCAGATAACTTCCTTAGGAAGGAATTCTAAAAGGAGAGCTATCATTCAGACAGAGACAGTCCACAAAATGTTACAATACATAACCTGGGGTGGGGGTCTGAGAACTTGAAACAAATAAACTTGGTACAGCATGCAGGTATGGCACAGTAGCGTAGTGGTTAGTTCAAGGCTTTACAGCACCAGCTGTAAGATTGATCGGGGTTTGATTCCCACAGCTGTCTGTAAGGAGTTTGTACATTCTCCCCGTGACCGCGTGGGTTTCCTCTGAGTGCTCCAGTTTCCTCCCAGTTTCCAAAACCATACAGATTGGGGTTATTAAGTCGTAGGGATGATATGTTGGCACCAGACCATGGTGGCCCTTGCGGGATGCCCAGCACAATCCTCAGACTATGTTCAATCACGAACAAGAGAAAATCTGTAGGTGCTGGAAATCCAAGCAACACACACAAGATGCTGGAGGAACTCAGCAGGCCAGGGAGACTCTGAGTCTTTTTTTCTCCAGTCCTGCTGAAGGGTCTTGGCCCGAAGCATCAACTGTAATCTTTTCTATAGATGCAGCCTGGCCTACTGAGTTCCTCCAGCATTTTGTGTGTTTTCCTCAGACTACTTTGACCATTGGTGCTGAAAACACAGTTCACCGTATGATCTGATGTATTGATGTACATGTGACTAATAAAGCTAACGCTAATCAGCCAATCGCGTGGCAGCAACTCAATGCATAAAAGCATGCAGACATGGTCAAGAGGTTCAGTCGTTGTTCCAAACCAAACATCGGAATGGGGAAGAAATGTGATCCAAGTGACTTTGACCATGGAATGATTGTTGGTGAGAAACTGAGTGATTTGAGTATCTCAGAAACTGATCTCCTGGGATTTTCATGCATAACAGTCTCTAGAGTTCACAGAGAATGGTGCGACAAACACATCCAGTGAGCATCAGTTTTGTGGGCGAAAGAGCCTCATTTACGAGAGAGGTCAGCGGAGAATGACCAGACGGGTTCAAACTGACAGTAAATCAAATAGCAACGCATTACGACAGTGATGTGCAGAAGAGCTTCTCTGAATGCAGGATGTACCTAATAAAGTGGCCACTGAGTGGAAATAACTGGTGCTGTGATTATAATGGTAGAGAGTTTCGTTACTATGAACAAGATCATGAGATAAGGGAAACCCTGATCTTGGAAGCACTAATAATTTAAAAGGCTGTGCTTTCATGCCCTCGGTTCTCTTTAGAGGAATTAAATTACTGATAAGTTTCAGCATTGCTTAATGCTGGGTGAAACTTTACTCCAAGCTGTGAGAGATACAAGGCAGAACTTAAAGAGGAACAGGGAGTTCCTGTATTCTGCCCAAAGTTCACCCGTCACAACAGCACCAAGGATTTATGTCAGTGTCAGACTGCACTTGGAGTATTGTGGGCAGTTTGGAGCCGCTTATCTAAGCGGGGATGTGTTGTCATTGGAGAGGGGCCAGAGAAGGTTCACAAGATGAAAAGATTTATGTATGAGGAGCATTTAGTGGCTCTGGGCCTGTACTCACTGGAGTTAAAAAGAATGAGGAGGGAATCTCATTGAAACCTATTGAATATTGGAAGGTCCTGATAGAGCGGATGTGGAAAAGGTGTTTCCTATAATGGGACCGTACGGAATCGCCTTGGTCATCCTATTAGAACAGAGATGAGGAGGAATTTCTTTAGCCAGAGAGTGGTGAATTCATTGCCACAGATGGCTGAGGAGGCCAGATCTTTGGGGACATTTAAAGCGGAGTTTGATAGATTCTTGATTAGTTGGGGTGTCAAAGGGAGAAGGCAGGAGAATGGGTCTGAAAGGGATAATAAATGAGCCATAATCAAATGGTGGAGCAGATTCGATGATTCCACCTGCCACTTCTCAGCCCAGCTCTGCATCCCATCAATGTCCCATTGTAACCTCCAGCAACCTACACTATCCACCAACCTGAGATGACCGTACTGTGCAAAAGTCTTAGGCACATACATATAGCTAGGGTGCCTAAAATATTTGCACAGTACTGGATTCCTCAGCGTGGACCAGAGAGCGAGTTTGTAAATCTGGCAGTATGTTGTGAATGGTGACGGTGGAGGGCTGTGGGACAGGTGGCAGAAAAGGTGTACCAGGGACGGGGGTTGGGGGGGAGGGTGATGCAGTGCAGACACGCCCAGCCCTGAGACCCCAGGCAGGGTCATTTGATCCCAAACAATTAGTTTATAGATCACTACAGAATGCCTTCCCGTTCCCTTCATCCTTCCCACTCTCACTCCACAATAGAGACCCACATGAGAATTAGGTTTCTCATCGCTCACATATGTCATGAATATTTTTTTTGCGGCAGCAGTACATTACAATACATAAAATTACTACAGTACTGTGCAAAAGTCTTGCATTTTGAGTGAAGGAAAACTCTCAAGGTGCTTTGTCAAGGATGGGCAGAAGAGTTTATATAAAGCTGCCTGTGGAAACCTGGCAAATGTAGACTTACTGTATGTTTTAAATACCACAGATTCTGGTTAATTGGCCATCAGGAAATCAGGGCAAAACTAATACATAGTTCTATGGTACTGTGGCAGTATTGATAGTGCTCTAGTTTGGTCTGTATTTCATTTAAATACATAATTTGTTACTCTGTTTGTCTTTTTTATGCCTTTTTAATTATTTCCATGAAACTCCAGTTAATTGAGGCAGCTGCTTAATTGGGCCAAAATGCAATGGCCCCAATGTTGTCCCATTAACTGGAATTCAACTTGGTTCTTTTGTTATTGACCTGCACTTTACTACCAACAGGATGACGGTGGAGAGCTCATCCTGATGACAAATGTCTGCTAACAAAATTGATTTGGATTCTAAATTGTAATATTTACTTTGTTTACAGGTTACAGTTCAAGGACACCGTTGTGAAGGTAAGGGAGTTAAGTGTCCTGTTTAGAGTGATTTATCAAGCCCATCTTAAATTTGTTGGATAGTTTACTATTTTCATATATAGTCATAAGACCATGAGACACAGGAGCAGAAATAAGACATCCGGCCCACCAAGTCTGCTCTGCCATTCCATCATGGCTGATTTATTATACCTCTCAATCCCGTTCTCCTGCTTTCTCACTGTAACCTTTGATGCCCTTACTAATCAAGAACCTATCAACCTTTGCTTTAAGTATACCCAATGTTCTCAAGGGATGTCAGAGATGAGGAGGTATTCCCTTGGCCAAACGGTGGTGAATCTATGGAATTCATTACCACAGACACCAATTTTGCCATAGAGTCCTGGAGTACTACAGCATAGAAACAGGATCTTCAACCTACTTAGTCCGTACCAGCTTTGTCTATTGCTAGTCCAATCTGCCTGCATCCAGATCATAGTGCTTCATACCCCTCTCATCCATATACCTATCAAACTTCTCTCTCAAATGTTACTATTGAACTAATTGGTACCACCTCCAGAGGCAGTTAGTTTCACACTCAAACCAGCTTCTAAGTGAAGAAGTTTCTGCTCAGGTTCCCCTTAAACATTTCACCTTCCACCCTAAATCTATGACCTCTAATTGTAGTCTCACCCAACCTGAGGGGGGAAAGCCTGCATGCATTTACCTTATACTATACCCTTCATAGTTTAGTATGTGTCTATCACATCTCCCCTCACTCTCTTGCATTCCAGGGAATAAAGTCCTAACCTGTTCAACTCGGGTCCTCAAATCCTGGCAATATCCATGTAAGTTTCCTCTGTTCCCTTTTAAGCTTGTTGGCATCTTTCCTGCAGGAAGCAGGAAGCTGATGTAATCTTTCTGAACAACAGCAAGGTAAATGACAACATTTGAGAGGTATGCTAGCTTCCCAGTTAACATAGTGAACAGGTAAATTCAATGCCTGATTAAGGACCTGGAGATACGTGTTGTCAAATTTTGTTGTGCTTGTGCTTAATACGTGCTGTGCTTAAAATTTAATTTTATCTTGAAATGGCAGAGGAAATCACTCAGACCAGTGGTTTCATTTATTTATTTACTGAGATACAGCTCAGAATAAGCCCTTCCGGCCCTTCGACACGTCACCCAGCAATACCCCATTTAACCCTAGCCTATCACAGGACAATTTACAATGACCAATTAAACTACCAACCGGTGTACCTTTGGATTGTGGGAGGAAACCAGAGCACCTGGAAGAAAACCACATGGTCACAGGGAGAATGTACAAACTCCTTATAGGCAGCAGCGGGAAGTCACAGACAAAAAGTACTGACCTTGATGATGTCCAGATTCTGTGGTTTAACTCTTTAAAGAAATTATTGGGGACACAGCCGATTGCAGATGCTGGAACCTCAAGTGAAAAAGAACAAAATGCTGGAGCAACTCAAAGGGTCAGGCAGCATCTGTGGAAAAGAAATGGACAGTCGACATTTCCAGTCAAGAGTCTTCAGCTGGACACTACATCATCAGTCCAGATTGTCTACTGTTCATTTTGCTCCATTTTGATTAGATTAGTTGAGATTAGCTATGTCACATGTAGATTGAAACGTACAGTGAAATGTGTCGTTTGCATTAATAGCCAGATCAGTACAAGGATGTGTTGGGAGCAGCCCAGAAGTTTTACTGTTCTTCCAGCACCAGCGTGGCATGCCCACAAGACACCCGTACGTGTTTGGACTGTGGGAGGAAACTGGAGAACCTGGAGGAAACCCATGCAGTCACGGGGAGAATGTACAAACTTCTTACAATGCTGTGCTAGCAGCAGTGAATTTAAAACAACACCTACTTTGCAAGTTTATAAGGCAAGGAGTTGAAGATCTCTCTCATGGCATGGTGATGGATCAATTTAGACAACCCAGCCCCCACTTCGCCCATCCACCCTGAATGACTCCATGTCCCTTGCGCAAGCACAACACGAGAAAAGTTCTGGGAGTAAGCGTACTTTTTGGATGCAGTCTGAAGGAGGGAGAGGAATATATGCAAGAAAGAGACGATTTGCACTTATATATCTCCTTTTATGACTCAGGGATGCTTCAATATACTGTACTTCAATTCAATATTCTTCCAAAATGTAATGAGTGTTGCAAAACATAAAATATGGTGGACAGGTGGACAGGTCACAATCATATTGACTTGCTAGAGATAAATATGATAATAAGAGCCATGGATAGCAATGGACAATCAGAGACATTTTCCCAGGAAGGAAATGGCTAATACGAGGGGGCATAACTTTAAGCTGATTAGAGGAAAGTAGAGGGGGATGACAGAAGTAGGTTTTTTACATAGAGAGTGATGGGTGCATGGAACGCCCTGCCAGGAGTGGTGGTAGAGACAGATACAGTAGGGACAGTTAAGAAACTCTTAGATGGGCATATGGATGAAAGAAGATCAGAGGGCTATGTAGGAGGGAATGGTTAGATTGATCTTGAAGTAGGATAAAGGGGGGCACAACATTATAGGCTGAAGAGCCTACTGTGTTGTACAGTGCTATGTTCTATGTTCTGCCCATCTGAGTAATATTCTTCTGGACCCCATGGAACTCACTTCTGCCTACCTCGTGATAGTGTTCTGGGAATGCTTCATGTCACAAGTGAAGGGCAGACGGCTTCAGAATCAGAATCAGGTTTAATACCACCGGCATATGTCGTGAAATCTGTAAACTTTGCGGCAGCAGTACAATGCAATACATGATAAATATAGGAAAAAAACTGTGAATTACAGTATGTATATATACTTTTTAAATAGTTAAAAGAGTCGTGCAAAAACAGAAATAAAAAAGTAGTGAGGTAGTGATTATGGGTTCAATGTCCATTCGGAACTCAGAAGGCTGAGGGGAAGAAGCTGCTCCTGAATCATTGAGTGTGTGTCTTCAGGCTTCTGTATCTCCTTCCTGATGATAGCAAAGAGAAAAGGGCATGCCCTGGGTGATGGGGGTCCTTAATGATGGACACCCCATTTTTGAGGCATCTTTTTGAAGTTATCTTGGATACTGCAGAGGCTGGTCGCCATGATGGAGCTGGCTACGTTTACAACTCTGCAGTTTACTTCGATCCTGTGCACACCCCCCCCCCCCCACCCCGTCCCCACACCAGACGGTGATGCAGCCAGTCTGAGTGCTCTCCACGGTATGGCTGTAGCAATTTTCCAGTTTTTTTAAGCCCTCTAATCTTCTCAAACTCCAAATGAAATGTAGCCACTGCCTTGCCTTCTTCATAGCTGCATCGATATGTCGGGGCCAGTTTAGGTCCTCGGAGATATTAACACCCAGGAACTCTCTCCACTTCTGATCCCTCTGTGATGATTGGAGTGTGCTCCTCCTCATCTTGCCCTTTCTGACGTCCACAATCAGCTCTTTGGCTTTACTGATGTTGAGTGCAAGGTGATGTTGCGCGACATCGTATCTGAAAGCAGGCATCCGGGAAAACACGGCATCACCTTGACACTGCAATGCAGAGGGAGCGTAGATTATCCGGCAATGTAAAATCCCCGGGCACAGAGAAACAATGACTCCTTTCAGCAATTTCAGTTTATTTCAATACTTTGATTGCCTCATTAAATGGTACGGACAAGTTCTGCATCATTTGTAAAACAGGCAATTAGAAACGTTAGGTTTAGTGATAAATAACCTTTGAAATTCCTGCAGAATTTGGTTCACAACTGCAACATGGCTTCTTGACAGTATTTTGCTTCTGGCTAAGAACAGTCACCAATAAATTCAGCCCCATTGTTTTCCCCCAAGCAGCGGTGATGAGTAATTCCTCAACTGTCTGCAGCTCAGGTGATTTCAGATTGACAGTATCAACACTAGACATCAGACGGGAGGGGAGAGAGCAAAGCAGTCTGTCAAACTGAAACCCTTCTTCCCCAAGGCTCAGAATCTCACACACCTCTGCCAGACCATGGATGTAAGTAATGATGCATCTCAAGCTAGAAAAATAACAGGCAGTTCAACACAGAATTACATTGATATACTGCGAGAGGAAGTCACTAAGAGCCAGAATGTAAGTATACAACATTCTTGCTGATACCCAGGATCAACTATATTCGCCATATGTATATACATGTATTGGGAATTTGCTGCGGTGTGTTAAAGTTCAAAGTAGAATTTATCACTAGCATGTAAACACAACATTCCCCCATTCTAAAAAATAAAGGATAATACAGTGTAAAAGCAAGCTTAAGGTTAAAGTATAGCTATGGAATATAATGTGCATAAATACAGAAAGAGCAGAACGTATTTAAAATGTAAACCACATTATAGATATCTGTCGGATCCCATGTTTTCTGTAAACTGTTCTTTAAAGTCAATGATCTTGCCTAGCAGACATTTTAATCTCCTTTTTATACAGAAATATCAGGACGGTCGGAAAGTAGAAGAAGACAGTAAGGACGGGGCAGGATCTCTTCAGTCCACCGGTTCCAAATCTAATGGGCACCTCGTCACGTTCAATTCCATTCCGAAAATGTTCCTCGTGTCTCCCAGCCTAGGTGGTATTCCCATCACGTTGGACGACGCAGTGGTAAGTCAATTCAATTCCCTGCCGCCTGTTTCTCAACTGGGGATGAAACCGGATAGCGTACCAACAAAGAAAAGGTGGAACACAATCTGTGTCTGGACGCAGTGACTCAGAGCCTGCACTGTTTGGTGTTGGACAAAAGGTGTTCATGTTTCCCATTAACAGAAGAGCATGTCAAACTGAAACACTTATTAATAATTCTGACTCTCATTCAACAACAACAATAATGTGTATTTATAGAGTACACCTAAGCGAGCAAAGTGATTCCCTAATGGACAGGATAGTGGATGAGCAACAGCAAACATGTAAACCAGGGGTTTCCAACCTGGGCTCCACAGACCCTTTGCTTAATGGTATTGGCCCATGGCATAAAAAAGGTTGGAAACGCCTGATCTAAACAGTTGTAAGCCCAGCAGGAATGTATCACAATTAGAAAGAGGGATCCCCGGAGACAGAGGAACCATCTGTGGTTAACAAAAGGAAAGGTATGCCACAGCAGAGTAGCGGTTAGCCCGACGCTATTACAACTCGGGGTGTCCCGGAGTTCAATTCCAGCGCTGTTGCGTAAGGAGTCTGTACATCCTTCCTGTAGAATGCGTGGGTTTTCTCCGGTCCTCTGGTTCCCTCCCACAGTCCAAAAATATACCGGGTAGGTTAACTGGTCAATGTAAATCATCCCATGATTAGGCGGGAAGGGCCAGAAAGGCTGACTGCGCTCTGTATCGTTAAAATAAGATAAAATTAAATAAGTGATTTAGGACGGGGAAGGTTGGAGGATGAGAGGTCTTATACAGGTGTACAAGATTATGAGGGAGACAGAGTGAATGCATTCCGTCTTTTTCCCCTCGGGTTGCGTGAGTCTCGAACTAGAGGTCGCAGGTTTTTGGTGAGAGGTGAGATATTTAGGGGGTACCTGAGGGGGAATCTGCTTCACTGTGACAGTGGTGCGAATGTGGAATGGGCTGCCAGCAGATGTGGTGGGTGCAGGTTTGATCGCACCATTTAGGAGATGCTTGATAAGTACATGGAGGCAAGAGCAATGGCCTAGGTACAGTCAGGTGGGACCAGGCAGAAGATCAGGTCGGCACTGAGGCCTGTTCCTGGGCTGTAGGGCCCTATGACTCCATGGCTCTTAAGGAGGTCAAGGAAAATACTACATCAAAGACTAGAAGCTGTAAAAAGACAACAGCTAATGATAGACCAAAGTAAATTGGTAAATTTACTCATTATTATTATTGTACCAAGGTACAGTGAGTAACTTTGTTCTATATGCCATCCATACAGATCATTTCATTACATCAGTGTGTTGAGGTAGCACAAAGGAGAACAATAATAAAAAGCAAAATAAAGTGTTACAGAGAAAGTACGCTGCAGGTCGACAATAAGGTACAAGGCTATAATGAGGTAGACTGTGAGGCCAAGAGTCCTTTCTTATAGTGCAAGGGCGCCACTCAAGAGTCTGATAACAGTGGGAGAGATGCTGTCCTTGAGCCCAGTGGTACGTGCTTTCAGTGTTTTGTATCTCCTGCCTGATGTGGATGGGGGAGAAGAGAGAATGTCCAGAGGGTGTAGGGGGTTATGTTGGCAGCTTCACTGAGATGTATAGACAGAGTCCTAGGTCTAGTACCACACATCCATCGTTGGTGAGAAGCTGGAGTCCATAATGAAGGACGAGGAACTAGAAACGGAGACGAGTTAAACCTAATTGGACTAAGTCAACATGGTTTTGTGAAAGATAGATGGTTTGACAAATTTGCCGATGTTTTTTGAGGATGTTACAAACAGAGAACCTGTGGAAGAAACGTGTTTGGGTTTTCACTCAGCCACAGAAAAGGCTGGAGCTCAAGATGAACACAGATGATGCACAGAAAGAACAGAAGTCAAAATGAACAGGTTTGTTTCAGCATCGAAAGATGTGACTAGCGGAGTGTCCCAACAATATAAGGTGATTGGAGGAAGATATGACGGGGATGTCAGAGGAAAGGATTTTACACAGAGACTGGCGCGTCTGTGGGATGTCCTGCCAGGGGTGGTGATAGATGCTGGGACATTTGGGACATTTAAGAGTCTTTTAGATAGGCACATGGATAAAAGAAAAATGGAGGACTATGTAGGAGGGAATGAATAGATTGATCTTGAAGTAGGTTAAAAGGTCAGCACATTATGGGCCAAAGGGCCTGTACTGTGCTGTACAGTTCTAAGTTCTACATTCAATAGACACTTTATTAGGTACACCTGTTGTGGTGAACTAGATATACCTGTCTGACTGCTCCTGTGGCTCCTCCCACAGACCCTGCTGACTACCCCTGTGGCTCCTCCCACAGACCCCTGTATAAAGGCGACTGTGGTCTGCTGATCTCCCTCATTTTCCCCAGGATGTAGTGTTGTTTGTTCTTCCAGTCAATAAAAGCTGATATCTCACTTCCTAAGTCTCAGCGTGAGTTATTGATGGTGCATCACCTGTACACCTGCTTGTTAATGCAAGTGTCAAATCAGCCAATCATGTGGAGCAACTCAATGCATAAAAGCATGCAGACATGGTCAAGAGGTTCAGTTGTTGTTCAGATGAAACACCAGAATGGGGAAGAAATGTGATCTAAGTGGCCTAGTTAAGAGAAAAAAGGAGGTGAATAGCAGGTATAGGCAGGCAGGAACAAATGAGGTGCTTATGGAGTATAAGAAATGCAAGAGAACCCTTAAGAAAGAAAGCAGGAAGGCTAAAAGAAGGCACAAAATTACTCTGGCAGACAAGGTGAAGGAGAATCCTAACAGATTCTGCAGATATGTTAAGAGCAAAAGGATTGCTAGGGACGAAATTGGTTCCCTGGAAGATCAGAATGGTAATCCATGTGTGGAGCCAGATCAGATGAGGGAGATCTTAAATAAATATTTTGCATCTGTCTGTACTCAGGAGATGGACACAAAGTCTATAGAAGTGAGGCAAGGCGGCATCAACTTCATGGACTTTGTACAGATTACAGAGGAGGAGGGGTTTGCTACCCTGAAGCAAATCAGGGTGGATAAATCCCCAGAGCCAGAAAGGGTGTTCCTCTGACCCTGCAGGAGACAAGTGCAGAAATTGCCAGGGCCCTAGCAGAGGTATTTACAACACCCTTAGTGACAGAAGAGGTACCGGAGGACTTTAGGGTAGCTAATGTTGTTCCGCTGTCTTAAAAAGGCTCTAAATAGAAACCAGGAAATTATTGGCCAATGTGTCTGACATTAGTTGTGGGGAAGTTATTGGAAGGTATTCTAAGGGACTGGATAGACAGGGACTGATTAAGGATGGCTTCGTGGGTGGTACGTCATGTCAAACCAATCTTATAAATTTTTTCGAGGAAGTTACCCAGAAAGTGGATGAAGGCAAGGTAGTGGATGCTGTCTACATGGATTTTTGTAAGAGATTTGACAAGGTCATGCATGGGAGGTTCAGTCACTCAGCATTCAGATTGAGGTAGTAAATCGGGTTAGACATGGGCTTTGTGGGAGAAGCCAGAGAGTGGTAGTAGAGTGTTGCCTCTCTGACTGGACCCCTGTGACTAGTGATGTGATTTAGGGATCACTGCTGGGTCCTTTGTTGTTTGTGATCTATATCGATGATCTTAACGATAATGTGATTAACTGGATCAGCAAAATTGAGGATGATACCAAGGTTGGGGGTGTCGTGGGCAGTGAGAAAGGGTATGATGTCTTGCAGAGGGATCTACATCAGCTGGAAAAATGGGCTGACAAATGGCAGATGGAACTTAATGTAGACAAGTGCAAGGTTTTGCACTTCGGTGGGACCATCCAGGGTAGCTCTTACCAGTGAATGGTAGGGCACTGAGGAGTGTGGTAGAACAAAGGGACCTGGAAATACAGGTACATAGTTCATTGAGAGTGGCGTCACAGGTAGATAGGGTCATAAAGAAAGCTTTTGGCACATTGGCTTTCATAAATCAATGTATTGAGTACAAGAGATGGGATGTTGAAATTGTATAAAACACTGGTGAGGCCTAATTTGGAGTATTGTGTGCAGTTTCGGTCACCTACCTACAGGAGAGATGTGAAAGTGTACAGAGAAAATTCACAATGATGTTGCTGGAATTGGAGAACCTGGGTTATGAGGAAAGATTGAAGGGATTAGGACTGTATTCTTCAGAATGTTGAAGACTGAGAGGATATCTGATAGAGGTATACAAAATTGTGAGGCATATAGATAGGGTAAATGCATGCAGGCTTTTTCCACTGAGGTCGGGTGGGACTACAACCAGAGGCCATGGGTTAAGGGTGAAAGGTGAAAAGTTTAAGAGGAACATGAGGAGAAATGTCTTCACTCAGACAGATGTGAGAGTGTGGAATGAGCTGCCAGCACAAATGGTCCATGTGAGCTGAATTTCAACATTTAAGAGAAGTCTGGGTAGGTACATGGATGGTAGGGATATGGAGGGCTAGGGTCCTGGTGCAGGTATGTGGCTTGGGAGTGGTATGGCCCAGAAGAACATTCTCGAGTTCCGGCCCATGAAATCCCAGACAGTCTCTCATCTGGAACC
This sequence comes from Hemitrygon akajei, assembly GCF_048418815.1. Classification (NCBI taxonomy): domain Eukaryota; kingdom Metazoa; phylum Chordata; class Chondrichthyes; order Myliobatiformes; family Dasyatidae; genus Hemitrygon; species Hemitrygon akajei. The sequence continues at coordinate 187,477,148 of NC_133126.1, read as the reverse complement.
TCTGGCAGCCACAGGTCTCTGGCACTTGGAACTGTGCCGAGGGAGGGGGGGCCCTTGTACAACCGTGGACCCTGCCACGGAGTCTGGGTGCCCTCATAGGTGGGCAGCTGAATGGGGTCAGCAATCACGCTCGTGAGAATGCACATTCCAGCCAATTAGTGTTTCACTATGATTGTATTTCACTTCCTTCCTTTCACTTCTGTCTTGTTGAGTCTTGACCAAAGCACAGCAACATTTCCTGCTTACCTTAGTCCAGGAAAGATCACAATTTTTGAGTGGAATTTATTTAGTATTAAGTTACTGCTTCTGAGTCATAGCATCAGCGTTAGCTTTTAGTTTGAGTTTGACAGTTTAGTTAACTGTACTGCTGGCCTAAAGTTTATTATTTTCCTTCTGTTCTGCAGAAATCCGTAGCAGGGACGTAGAAACCCAGTGAATTGTTCGATCCGCTTCAGTGTCTCTCCCTCTGCACTTGAGCCATCACCAAACACCCTGTCTCTATTAGTAAGCTGGAGGAGGGAGCAAGGGCGAGGTACTTAACTTTACCAGTGACGTGAGAATAGGTGGAATGGCATGTTGCGAGGAGCATATTTGGACTCTACAACAAGATATAGATAGATTGAGTAAGTGGGAGAAAATTTGGCACTTTGGGTTTAAAATAGGCAACATTGAGGTCAAACACATCGGTAGAAGGGAGCTACAGGCAGGCTGTCGGAGAGAGACTGCAGATAAGTGAAGTACAGAGGAACAATAATAAACCAATTCCAGTTCTAATTCCAAATGAGTGTATAACAGTGCACCTTTGGTTCAATGGCAGAATCATTGTTAAATCCAGGAGTTTCCCGAGAAATGCATGTTTACGGATAATTGTCACAAATACATGCTGGGATTTGTGGTTTAACTTACCCTGGTGAGCAATCTGACCACAATTAGGTGTCGAGATGTGTAGCCCTCAGATGCGACAAGGGGACTCCCTTGTGGCTCATATTGGATATTTATGTCCATATGGTCTCTATCAGCTGGTGTTACTGGAAGGAAAAGATGTGTGCGGAGGCACCTGCTCTCTGATTTCCCTCAAGTACTTCTGGAATCTTCTTTTCATCTATATTGCGAGATCCCGATGAGTTCTCTGCTCCAGAGAGGGAGAAGGCAGACAATATGGTAGTGTGGTAGTTAGCATAACATTGTATAGTGCCAACTGTAAGATCGGGGTTCAATTACCTCTCCTGTCTGTAAAGAGGTTGTACATTCTCCCTGTCCACTGCCGCAGACTGGAGTGTTCCAAAACTGACCAGCTCATCACAGCCACCAGCCCACCCACCATCAAGGTTATGTATACAGAAAGATGCCAGAAAAGGGCCAGTCACATCATTAAGGATCCCACCCACCCTGCTCATGGGCTGTTTATCCCTCCCTGCCATCAGGGAGAAGACTACATAGCATCCATGCCAGGACAACCAAACTGAAAAACAGTTATTTCCCCAAGCAGTAAGGATGATTAATACCTCCACCTACACCCCAACCACCATAACTTTATCATTTCCTGTCAGTCGCTTTATGTACAGACACTCCTGTGCCTAGCATCACTCTATGGACATACAATCAATCTACGTACACAGTATAAGCTATCTTATGCATTTATATTTGTTGTGTTTTATATCATTATTATGTTCTTTATCTTATTGTGCTTTTTTGCGCTGCATCAGAGCCAGAGTAACATTTATTTCATTCTGCTTTACACTTGTGTACTGGAAATGGCATTAACCAATCCTGAATCTCTGGGTACTCTGGTTTCATCTCACATTCTAAAGATATATAAGTTAGTTATGGTCATACTCTGTTTCTGCTGGAAACAAGGCAACGTTTGTGGGCTGCCTTCAGCACACTGTTGGAACGTGTTAATCTTTGATGCAAAACAACACACTTTGCTGTATGTTTCAATGTACATGTGACAAATAAAGCTTATCCTTGAATCTCTTTGAATCACTGAAGAAGCAGGGATCACATATGGAAAATCTGGGCAGGGAGGGTGGTTATTGACAAGATATCAGGTGCACCCACGGAGATGAGGAAATATCAGGAGAGTGGAGAGAGATGGTCTTTCACGTTACCAAAATAGCTCGGAGATTTTATGACCTCCTTTGAGTTATGATTCCCACAAATAATCCAACCATTGGACTGTATGCTTGCTAGGAGTGATCCCGCAAAAGCCAATAGGTGTTGTGTTGCTGGTTCACCATCAGCAACATTGAAAGGACACAATTCTTCACAATCAAACTAATGTGAGTTCAAAGCAAGTTTGCATTAGAATTGTGTTTAGGATCAAACACTTTGCTCTGAGGAAGATTTGTCTAGATTAGAGTACAGAACATAGAACAGTGCAACACGGGAGTGGGGGGGCGGGTGGAGAGAAAGGCCCTTCAGCCCACAAAGTTTGTTCTGACCATATTGCCAATTTAAACAAATCTCCTCTGCCTGTACATGGTCTATTTTCCATTGCCTGCCTTGTGAACGTTGCTACCTGTGGTAAACCATGTATATCTGTCTGGACACACCCCCTGCTGACTGCTTCTGTGGCTCCTCCCACGGACCCCTGGATAAAAGTGATTGTGTCTCTGCTCCTCCCACAGTCATCCAGCACGGACGTGCTCCATTTTACCGCTAATAAAAGCCTTTTGGTATTTACTCTAATTCCAGTCTTTTGGAGTTATTGATAGTGCATCGCTACCATATCTGCATCCGCCATTTCCCCTGGTAGTGGAACCCAGCCAACTCTCACTCCTCAACTCGCAACTCTCTGTGCAAACAAAATCATTTAAACTTTACTCCTCTCACCGTCGTCCTCTAGTATTTGACATTTCCATAATGCAAAACAAACGGTGAGGAATAACTAAACAGGTCCACATATTGATAGGACTGAAGACTGTAGGCCAGAAAGATAAGCACAGACCAGATGGGCCAAACAGCCTGAAACGTCGACTGTACTTTTTTTCCATAGATGCTGCCTGGCCTGCCGAGTTCCTCCAGCATTTTGTGTGCCTTATTCTGTGTTGGAAACTCGATACAATAGAAGCTCATATGCACAAATATTGGTAGATCAAAAGTTTAATAAATTTCTTTGTATTTATTTGCTTGCAATGTATAATATTACATTCAAAATAACATTTCAAATTTCATAATGTGCACCAAAAAAACCTCACTGATTGAAATCTATCCATTACTGTTTGGTCCCGAGGAACTCAGGTGGGAGATTCTACTCTGTAATTCTGTGTTTATATGAAGAATTTTTTTTCAGTCAAAGCAGCGTTTTGAGGCTAAGGTGAATCTTTACTTTCATCATAGAACCTTTGCACAGAAGGAGGCAATTTAACACATACATTGCATCTGTATCTGTGAATTGAGCTTCTATTTTAATAGTTGAAAGAAGGTTTAACAAACTATGTAATACCCTCGAGTATTCTTGCAGATGTCACATCATGACTTTTTCTCTTTAATATAGGCACTACGGAAGATTCTGTTTGGGACAACATTTCAAGTTTTCAATTACGAATGGAGGAAATCTCACTTCAGATTCCGAGACCCTAATTCTGACTTGTCCTATGCTTTGGAGGCCGAGAGGGTCAGTGCCAAAAAATACTTCTTTCCACTCAAGGCATGGTTTCTGAATCTTGATATCTGGCTCTTGGGAAAAAATCTGCCACCTATTGAGCAGACCGTATGGTCTGACTTTCAGCTCTACACCTGAGCAATGACTGGTGTCCTGGCTGGTTAATATCTTAAAGATGGCAATTTTTTAATCCATGGTTAGATGTTCAGGCATTTATTGTACATGAGAATCTGATCCACAAGGCCAGCTTGTTGGAAAATCACCCCCTCCCCCATCTCCATCAGAGCAGTTCCCATCTCGTTGTGTGAGAGAAAGCTGAAAGGATTGTTCAGAGCTCTGAGCCTGCTCTGCCGTTTAATGACTGACCTGTAACTCAATTTTGTTCACCTACCTTAGTATCTACAGCCAAGGAACAACTTCTCTGTCCTTAGATTGGGATTATAAATGCATCTATGTACTTTCCCCTCGTGTGAAAAAGAAACATCTTGATGTCCACTCCAAATATTCTAGCTCTAATTTTAAGATGGCACATTCTTCATCAAAGGAAGCAGTTCCCTGATGTTTATTCAATGAATCCTTTTTTATAACTTTAAGTACTTGACCAGATCATCCTGGTTCCCTTCGCTTATGTCATAGAATATTGAACAAAAGTTCACAAGTTCAAAGTAAATTTAATACCAAAGTACATATAGGCCACCATATTCTTGCAGGCATACTCAATAAATCCATAATAGAATAATAACCATAATAGAATTAATGAAAGACCGCGCCAACTTGGACGTTCAACCCATGTGCAAAAGACAACAAACTGTGCAAGTACAAAATGAAAGAATTAATAATAAATAAATAAATAAGCAATAAATATCGAGTTCATGAGAATAAATATCGAGCCTTTGAAAGTGAGTACCGAAGTTGTGGGAACACTTCAATGAAGGGGCAAGTAAAGTTTTTCCCTGTGGTTCAAGGGCTGATGGTTGAGGGGTAAAATAACTGTTCCTGAACCTGGTGGTGTGGGTCCTGAGGCTCTTATACCTTCTTCCTGGCGGCAGCAGTGAAAAGAGGGCATGTCCTGGATTGTGGGGGTGCCCGATGATGGAGTTTCTGCGACAACACTTTGTGCAGATGTGCTCAATGATGGGGAGGGCCTTACCTGTGATGGACTGGGTATTATCCACTACTTTTTGTAGGATTTTCCATTTAAGGGCATGGGTGTTCCCATACCAGGCAGCTATGCAACCAATTAATATTCTCTCCACTACACATCTATAGAAGTTTGTCAAAGTGTTCAATGCACCCACCACTCTCAGTGTTAAGAACCTATTTCTGATATCCCCCCCTAAACTTTCTCCACTAACCTTAAAAGGGTGTTCTCTGATATTTGCCATTTTGCCCTGGGAAAAAAAGTCACTACCTTTACCTTTTATCATCTGATTCACCTATGTCAACATTGAACTTTGAATTTTGAAAATGTTAAAACAGTAATGGTAATAACTGTAAAGAATTGAAAGTCATTGAATGGTTGTTGTATATAATTTTATTTTTGAATAAAGTATATTTTGTTTAATAAAAAAACATAGAACATAGAATATTACAGCACATTACAGGCCCTTTGGCCCACAATGTTGTGCTGACCTTCAAGCCCTGCCTCCCATATAACCCCCCACCTTAAATTCATCCATATACTTGTCTAGTAGTCTCTTAAACTTCACTAGTGTATCTGCCTCCACCACTGACTCAGGCAGTGCATTCCACACACCAACCACTCTCTGAGTAAAAAACCTTCCTCTAATATCCCCCTTGAACTCCCCTCCCCTTACCTTAAAGCCATGTCCTTTTGTACTGAGCAGTGGTGCCCTGGGGAAGAGGCGCTGGCCGTCCACTCTATCTATTCCTCTTAATATCTTGTATACCTCTATCATGTCTCCTCTCATCCTCCTTCTCTCCAAAGAGTAAAGCCCTAGCTCCCTTAATCTCTGATCATAATCCACACTCTCTAAACCAGGCAGCATCCTGGTAAATCTCCTCTGTACCCTTTCCAATGCTTCCACATCCTTCCTATAGTGAGGTGACCAGAACAGGACACAGTGCTCCAAGTGTGGCCTAACTAGAGTTTTATAGAGCTGCATCTATCCCGGAGCTGCATCTGTCCTGGAGAGTTGAATACAGGCTCTTTAGAGCTACCTTATAATAAAATATTGAGCGAGCTCGGGCTTTTCTCTTTGCAACAAAGGAGGATGAGAGGTGACTTGATAGAGGTGTACAAAATGTTAAGAGACATAAATAGAGTGGACAGCTAGAGACTCTTTCCTTGGGAGGAAATGGTTAATATGAGGGGGCATAAGTTGAAGTTGTTTGGAGGAAAGCACGTGTGCACACCTTAGAGGGAATATTGCTTCTACCCTCCATTGCTCCAGAGTGAAAAGCCCTGGCTCACTCAGCCTATCACCTCTGGATCTTAAAGAGTGAGGGAACGGTACCAGTGTGACTGCTCAGTTGAGGGTTGGCATAGCTAAATTGGGCTGCGTGGGCTCTTTCTGTTCTGTATTGTTCTACCACCCTATCCAGATGGGCTGAAGGGCCTGGTTCTGTGCTGTAGTGTTGTTTTATCCTATCTGGAAGGGTTGAAGAGTGTGTTGATGTGCTATAGTGCTCTATGGGACATAGTAATTCAATGCTTCCATAACTCAATGTAGTCCTTGGAATCCATAGTGCTACCGGCAGGCTCTTGATCTAGCAATGAAATAGAAATGGTAATTTCTTGATCAGATTGGATCAGCTTTTTATTTATCACATGTATATTAAAACATACAGTGAAAAGTATCACAAACAAGAGAAAATCTGCTGATGCTGGAAATCCAAGAAACACACACAAAATGCTGGAGGAACTCAGCAGCCCAGGTGGGATCTATGGAAAAGAGTAAACAGTCGACGTTTTGGGCTGAGACCCTGCGAGACCCTGCATCAGGAGTCAACTTGCAGTGAAACGCATCGTTGACATCAAATCAGCAAAGATTTTGCCGGAGCAGCCAGCAAGTGTCGCCGCAAGCTAACATGCCTACAACCCACTAACCCGAACCTGTACATCACTGGGATGTACCCAGTTCCCAGTTCCCAGAGGGAGCCTATGCAGGAAAAATGTACAGGTTCCATACAGACAGCAGAGGGAATTAAACCATGAGCTTACAGAGGGTGCTGTAACTGCTGCACTACCATTCCACCCCAATCCGCAAAGGTCAGAATGCTGGGTGACCCAGATGTCATTGTGTATGAAAGCACCTGGTGTCTTTCTGAGATATAAAGGTTGTAGTGTGGAAGGTGCCATTTAATACTGAGTCTTTAAAATACTGGATCTTACAAGTCTAATAGAGACCATACAACAAGATGGAATACATCTTTGAAGTATTGCACTTCAAGTGTTTCTAAAAGGACCAATAGCATTTCAATATAGTAAATAATTGCAATAGTTTTGGTTGACATGTTTTGATAAATTCATTCTTTTCCCAGGGTGGTACAAGATGTATCCAGATGGCTGTCCAAACATACATCCTTAAACACTTACTGTTCACCGGAAATAGTGAAGTGGAAGACACCAATGATAAATGGTAAGAATGTCTTCTCACCCTGACTGTAAATAATCCTGACATCTTGCTGATTATTTTTGATGCTTCCATCACTCTTGGGGCACTGAACCTTTGGTAAATCTCAGGGAAGAGAAGGAGTCCACTAGATAGAGCAACAGTGGAGAGGATGCTACCTATAGCGGGGAAGTTTAGGACCAGTGGGCGCATCCTCAGAATAGAAGGAAGAACAGAGATGAGGAGGAATTTGTTTAGCCAGAGGGTGACGTATCTGTGGAATTTATTGCCACTAATGACCATCGAGGCCAAGTCATTGGGTATATATAAAGTGGAGTTTGATAGGTTCTTGATTAACAAGGGCTTCAGTACTTATGAGGAAATGACAGAAGAATGGGGTTGAGAGGGATAATAAACCAGCCACACAGGATTGTGGGGATCAATTTGATGGGCTGAATAGACTAATTCTGCTCCTTTGTCTTATGGTTTTATGGAATGTGAAAGGAAACTAGAGCACCCAGAGGAAGCCCATGTGGTCACGGGGAGAATGTACAAACTCCTGAGAGATAGCGGTGGAAATTGAACTCTGATTAGTGACCTCTGGCGGTGCAAAGCAATTGCACTAACCGTTACGCCTCGGTACTGCCTTTCATATTCCTTTCAGTGATGCCTCCCACCTTCTGCATTTGCCCGCAGCCTGCTGGAGGTCAGCCAGAAAAAACAAGGAAAAGCATTGGCAGCTGCACTGTCCGACATTCTGTGGACAGCAGGGGAAGGTGCCCAGAGTTTTGTTTGCCTGGTAACCACAGAATGCCATATCGCCCCTGCCATCAATTACAAATTTGACAGTTACACAGAACAGGTAAGACATAGCGCAATTGTAACGAGGAATTGCTATTTATTGTCACGTGCACCAAGATACAGTGAAAAACTTTTAATGTGCATGTCATCTAGATAGATAGATCTTAAATAACCGCATTGAGGTAGTACAAAAGCAGGAGAAAACAGAATGCCAAATATACTGTTACAGTTACAGAGAAAGTCCAGTGCAGGCAGATGAGTGAAGTGCAAGGGCCACGACTGGAAGATCAAGTGTTTATTTTAATTATAGTATATAAAAGGACAGTGTCTCTGAACAGGAGCTGTCCCTGACATAGCGATGCTCCGGTTTCCTCCCACATTCCGAGGACGTGTGGTTAGGGTTAGTAAATTGTACGCAAGTTATTTTGATGCCAGAAGCAGGGTGACACTGGTTGGTCCCAGCAAGCGCCCTTGGACTGAGTTGGCAGTTGACACAAATGATTCATTGTTTCGATGTACATGTGATATAAAAAAAGCTAATCTAATCTAATCTAAATGTCCTTAGCCTTTTGAGGAAGCAGAAGCATACGAGTGCTTTCTTGGACATAGCAACTATGTGGCTAGAACCGAACAAATTGTTGGTGATATTTGCATCCAGAAATTTGAAGCTCTCAGCCATCTCCAACTCAACACTATTGATACAGGCATGACATTTAAAACTTTGACAAACTTCTATAGATGTGTAGTGGAGGGTATATTGACTGGCTACATGACAGCCTGGTCTGGAAACACCAACGCCCTTGATTGGAAAAGCCTGCAAAAAGTATGGATATGGCCCAGTCCATCATGGGTAAAGCCCTCCCCACCAGTGAGCACATCTACACGAAGTGTTGTCACAAGAAACCAGCATCCTTCCTCAGTGACCCCACCACCCAGGGCATGCTCTCTTCTCACTGCTGCCATCAGGAAGAAGGTCCAGGAGCCTCAAGACTCACACTACCAGGTTCAGGAACAGTTATTGACCCTCAACCATCAGGCTCCTGAATCACAGGGGATAAATTCACCAGCCCCATCATGGAAATTTTCATACAACATAATTCTTCACCTCATGTTCTTAATATTTATTGCTTAATTATTTATTATTATTTTTTCTTTTTCATATTTGCACAGTTTATTGTCTTTTGCACATTGGTTGAACACCCAAGTTGGTGCAGTCTTTCATTGAACCTATTACAGTCATTATTCTATTATTGATTTATTGAGTATGATTGTAAATAAATTAATCTCGGGGTTGTATATGGTGACATACAGATATGTACTCTGATAATAAATTTACTTTGAGCTTTGATTTAATTTAATTTGTATGTGATATCTTAACTCCTGGAAGAGGAATCTGTCTCTGTTTGCTGGTGTAAGAGAGTAATGCCGGAGAGTTACAATGACCTCCTGTATCCACGAAGTCAACATGCAGAGGAAGAGTACAGTTTGTGCTGTATACTCTAACACATAGTGAGCTGTTAGCTGTGGATATTAGTACCTGGTTTCTTTAGAACATAGAACAGCACAACAATCTAAGATTGATCTTAGGGTAGCTTAAAAGTTTGGCACAACTTTTAACCTACTCGATCAATCTAACCCTTCCCTCCCACATAGCCGTCCATTTTTCTATCAAACCCATGCCCATCTAAGAGTCTCTTAAATATCCCTAATATAATATATATGTCACAGGATAAGGTAGATGATGTCATAGCACAGTTAGAGATTGGCAGGTATGATGTTGTGGGCATCGCAGAGTCATGTCTGAAAGAAGATCATAGTTGGGAGCTTAACATCCAAGGATACACATCCTATTGAAAGGACAGACAGGTAGGCAGAGGGGGTGGCATAACTCTCTTGGTAAAAAATGAAACTTTAAAAAATGGAAGGGGTTGAGAGGGAAAATGAGTCAGCTATGATAGAATGGTGGAGCAGACTTGATGGGCAGAATGGCTTAATTCTGCCACTATGTCTCACGGTCTTATGGAATGTATCTGCCTCTACCACTACCCCTGGCAGCACATTACACACACCTACCACACTCTGAGTAAAATACCCACCTCTGGATTTTCCTCCACTCACCCTAAGATTATGCATCTCCATTTCCACCCTAGGAATGTCGCTGGCTGTCCGCTCTATCTATGCCCCTTATCATCTTATATGACTAATGTAAAATTAATCCTTGATGGTGAATGTGGACATGGGGGATGAAAGGTCCTGCCTCTGTGCTGTCTGACTCAATGACAGGGAGTTAACCTGCTTGAGGAATGCACTGGCACTGGTAGATGCAGAGGCAAATTCAAATGTGTTCTTCAAAAGCGAACTGAATAAGTATCTGAAAGGAAGTGGTTTGCAGGGTGGTGCGGGGAGGGAAGTGGAATGGAATTCGCTGCATTGCTCTCACATAGATCTCTCACAGACACAACAGGTCAAATGATCCAAAGATTGAAGGTAAAGTTTAGCTTTATTTGTCCGCTCCTCCAAGAGGACTACGACCTTGTCGTAGGGATGGAGGCTTGCGTGCCTCAATAACACAGAGAGATATGGGCCTTGTGCTTTGACTCTTGGTAGGTTCACCCATGCCAAACAGGCCAAAGAGAAGAGTGGCCAGACTAAGAGAGGCCCAAGGACCCTCCAGGTTCAGCTCAGGGCTGTCAACCCTGACTGGTCAAAAAAATTATTATGGAAACAGCTTTGAAGAATCCTTCTACTTCTGCGTGCAATGGTATGGACAGACAGAGATGGAGGACCCTAAACACCAGTGGCGTAACGGGCAGTAACATTATTTGTCCAATATATCTGAAAACACACAGTGAAATGCTTCAATGACAAACACGGTCGAGTATGTGCTGAGGGCAGCCTGTAAGTATTGCCAAATTTCCCACACCAACATAGCTTACCTGCAGCTTACCAACCCAAACGTCTTTGGAAAGTGGGAGGAACTCGGAGGATCGGGGGAAACCCCCACTTCCAGTTTGCTTAGCCTTCTAAGGAAGCAGAGGCACTTGAGTTCTTTCTCGGACCGATGTGTTTCATTGACCATGGCATCTATGTGGCCGGAACAGTACAAATTGTACAAACTCCTTACAGACAGCAGTGGGAATTGAACTGATCGCTGGCACTGTAATAGCACCACACTACTGTACCACCCTTCCCTGCCGAAATATTCTGTGACTTAGCAATTTTGGCGCTAAAACCTGGGGCACGTTTGAGTTAAGATGTAGATCAGCAGTGGCAGGAGAGAGCCCAGCAATCTGAGCTGTGCTTGCAGAACATTTAAATCTGGCAATCTCTTTGCACATAAAAATCCCATCCAATGCAACACTTCACTGATTCCCAACCAAAGGGAAATATTCCATCCACAATCTTGATAGGCAGCCGACTTTTAAATTGCAGAATTCTAATAACAAAATAAAGCCTGCAAACTTGGAGCATGCTGACTGTGATTTGCCTCTTTCAAAGTCAACAAATTAAACTGTAAGTGAACAATAATTCTGTCACATTGGGCAAATAGATGTGTTTATTTTCCCCACGAGCACAGGACCGCAGGGAATATTTCATGTGCTTTATTAAATTTCTCAATGATGCCAGAAGTGTAGATTAATCTGTTTCTACTTGACCTGTAATCAAAATGCATTTCCAGCAGAATAATTTATTTGAATTTGCAGTTGGCATGTCAGACACCATTACACACTCAGTGGCCACTTTATTATGTACCTCCTATACCTAATAAAATGGCCACTGAGTGTACATTCATGGTGTTCTCCTGTGTAGCCCATCCACTTCAAGGTTTGGTGTCTTGTGTGTTCAAAGATGCTATTTTCGCACCACTGTTTTAACGTGCGGTTAATTGAGTTACAGTCGCCTTCCTGTCAGCTTGAACTAGTCTGTCCATTCTCCTCTGACTTCTCTCCTTAACAAGGCGTTTTCACCCACAGAACTGTGCTCACTGCATGTCCTTTTGTTTTTTCACACCATTCTTCGTAAACACTAGTGACTGTTGTGCATGAAAATCCCAGGAGATCAACAGTTTCTGAGATACTCAAGCCACCCCATCTGACACCAATGTGGGCAAAGTCACTTGGATCACATTTCTTTCACATTCTGATGTTTGGTTTGAACAACAGCTGAACCTCTTGACCATGGATGTATGCTTTTGTGCAATGAGTTGCTGCCTAATGATTGGCTGATTAGATATATGCATTTACGAGCAGGTGTACAGGTACATCTAATAGGCCACTGAGCACACACATGGTGACTAATATCAATGACGTGGAGCATATAGAAATAAGTAAAAGCCAGAGAAGTGAATTACAAAGAGTAGCTGAGCACATTTCCAAACATCAGTGCACTGAGTTAGTACAAAAGGAAGAACAATTAAAGTATGTAGAATAAGACCATGAGTCAAAGGAGCAGAATTAGGCCATTCAGCCCATCGAGTCCACTCTGCAATTCCATCATGGTTGATTTATTATGCCTCTCAAGCCCATTCTCCTTTCTCCCCTTAATCTTTGAAGGCCTTAATAATCATGAACCTATTGACCTTTGATTTAAGTAACCCTAATGACTTGAATGAATTGCACAGATTTACCATTCTTTGGCTAATGAAATTCCTCCTCATCTCTGTTCTAAAGGGACACCCTATTCTAAAGTTTTACCCTCTGGTCCTAGACTATAGAAAACATTCTCTCCACTTCCACACTTCTTCACAAACTTCAGTATCATGTTACAGTTACAGATACAGAAACAGGGAAAGCACAGTGCAGGTGGACAAATAATGTTCAAGGTCCTGACAAGGTAGAATGAGAGATGTAACCGTACCAGAGATTTATTCAAACTATACCGTCTTTTAAAAAAATGTGAAAATTACACCAACCTCCTGGCAAATGTAATTCCTCAGTCAACTGCTTTCAAAAATGTTTTTTTATTAAACTAATCTCTTTAACAAGTTGGTGAACCTAAATTTATTCCCTGTGACAATGTTTCTTTAATGTTAAAGTATTTTGTTGACATTGGAACCTGCTAGGATCAGGAGATGTTCTATACCTACACAGGTAGAGAAATAATAGTGAAAATATAAGCTACCGGTAAATGTTTTGTCCCCTTTGCCTGTCCTGAGTTTTAGAGCAATTGCATTCACCTCCATCCTTTGCCCATGACAACATAAGGTTCCCAGAACCTCACAGACATCAATGATGCCATCTCAAGCATGGATCAACTAGTAACTGACCTAGTGTTGCTGCGACATCCCATTTCTCTGGTATTTCATCCACCTCTCAACAACTTTGTGGGTGGCAAGAGACCTTGGTGATAATCCTGCTCCCAGCAGCTTTTGCTAACTTACCCCTAGTGTCACAAGCCCTGTGGCTTGCCGGAGAGCATTGGGCTTGTCAGTTTCTTAAGCAGCTGTATTTACTAATTGTTGTCTTAACTAGACCTGTTAAGCACTTGTGCTTTCTGTTTAATCTCGACTGGCACGGGTTTCCCACATTTTACGATTATTTAAAGAGGACTCTCGTTTAGCACTGGAGCATAGTCATTGCATTTGTATGGAATGATTTGTCTCGCGGCGTTGCTCGCTCGTGCCTCTGATGCTCTGTTTGCATTCCTCTATAATCTCGTGTTTCCTTCTCTACGTGGGAGTCTGCCACTGACCACTGTGACACCTAACTCCCTTCCAGGTTATCTGTAAATCAGTCACACCTTGTTCTCATTTCTCCCCAGCTCCAGCTCTTTAACTTCACTGACAAGGCAAAGCTGCAGCAGTTTGTGACTGAGCACATACACTGTGTAAGTACAACAAAAGTTTAACTGTTGGCATCTTGGTTGATGCTCCAGAACTCCACCATCTACAAATCTCTTGTAGCTCCATGGTTCAGTGGGTAGCTTGTTGGAACCATTGAGTAGTACAATAGAAATAGGCCCTTTGGTTCTTCAGAGTGCCCTTACTTACCTCTTTTCGCAGATTATCCTCTCAATATTCCATTGCTCTGTTTTGGACTTTCTGGAGCACAAACTGGCAATGGTGCTTCTTCAGATTCAGATTCACTCATCACATGTATAGCGGTTAGGACAACACTGTTACAGCTTGGGGCGTTTCAGAGTTTGGAGTCCAATTCCCAGAGATTGGTGAATCTGTGGAATTCTCTGTCCAATAAAGCAATGGAGGCTACCTCTGTAAATATTTAAGACAAGGTTGGATAGATGTTTTGCATAGTAGGGGAATTAAGGATTATGGGGAAAAGGCAGGTAGGTGGAGATGAGTCCGTGGCCAGATCAGCCATGATCTTGTTGAATGGCGGAGCAGATTTAATGGGCCTGCTCCTGCTCCCAATTTTATGTTCTTATTCTGGTCCCCTTCTATAAGGAGTCTCTCTATTGTCCTCACTGTGGAATTCATGGGTTTTCTCCATTTTCCTCCCACAGTCTAAAGATATACCAGGTAAGTTAAGTGGTAAATCACCCAGTGATCAGGTTAGGGTTAATCAGGTTTGTTGAGGAGGGTGGTTGCTTTGGTGGCAATGCTCAAAGGGGCTGGAAGGACCTACTCTGCATTGTATGGCCAATAAATAAAATTAGACAGTGAAGTGCATTGTTTGTGGAAACAACCCGCACACTGAAGGATGAGTCTGGGGCAGACCGCAAGTGTTGCCGTACATTCCAGCGTTAACATAGCACGCCCACCGTGCTGGGCAGAACAACAACAGAACACTGGGTAGCACAGTCACATAACGGTTAGCGTATCACCCCGGTTCAATTCCTGATGATGACTGTAAGGAGTTTGTACGTTCTCCCCGTGGCCGCATGAATTGTTTCTGGGTGCTCCCGTGTCCTCCCACATCCCAAAGAGTAGGTTAACTGGTCACCTGGGTGTTTTTTGTGCAGCGTGGCCTCATTGGGCTGGAAGGGCCTGTTACCGTGATGGTAAATAAATAACAATAAATATACCAAGAAACAAAACGACAACAGCAAATCAGGTTCCATACTTCCCTCCCTCCCTCCCTCCCACCCACATACACGGGCCGTTCTGTTTCATGCATTGGAACAATGACTTCAGATTCTCCTGAGAGCTTGATGGTTGCTTTCGAAATGCTTTTATTATTGTGTTTCAATAAGCTGTCGAAGCCCTGAAGGCAAATAGTAAAAGTCGAGCTGCGATATTTGTAACAACAGCAGGTAATTTGACCCTAAAGTATTCTCTGCTTGCTATCTTACAGAAGACATGGAACTATTTAAATTAATTAAAAGCTTAATTATGGTAAATGCTCATCATCATCAGTGTGTGCCATGTCATATGAAGTAGGCATCATGGTCTTCAGTCTGTCTTTGACCATGATTGTTCTCAGCAAATTTTTCTACAGAAGTGGTTTGCCATTGCCTTCTGGGCAGTGTCTTTACAAGATCAGTGGCCCCAGCCGTTTTCAATACTCTTCAGAGATTGTCTGCCTGACGTCAGTGGTCGCATAACCAGGACCTGTGATATGCACCGGCTGCTCATATGACCATCCACCACCTGCTCCCATGATTTCATGTGGCCCTGAACGGTGGTGGGGTTGGGGGGGCTAAGCAGATGTTACACCAGGGGGAGTTTCCATTGAACTCAATATATAAGTTTTGCTGATGACACCACAATTGTAGGCCGTATCTTGGGTAATGATGATTCTGAGTACAGAGAGGAAATTAAGAACCTGGTGACATGGTGCGAAGACAATAACCTATCCCTCAATATCAGCAAGATGAAGGAATTGGTTGTTGACTTCAGAAGGAGTAGAGGACCGCATGACCCCATCTACATCGGTGGTGCGCAGGTGGAACAGGTCAAAAGCTTTAAGTTCCTCGGGGTGAATATCACAAATGACCTGACTTGGTCTAACCAAGCAGAGTCCACTGCCAAGAAGGCCCACCAGCACCTTTACTTCCTGAGAAAGCTGAAGAAATTTGGCCTGTCCCCTAAAACCCTCACTAATTTTTATAGGTGCACCATAGAAAGCATTCTTCTAGGGTGCATCACAACCTGGTATGGAAGTTGTCCTGTCCAAGACCGGAAGAAGCTGCAGAAGATAGTGAGCATAGCCCAGCACATCACACAAACCAATCTTCCATCCTTCAACTCACTTTACACCACACACTGTCAGAGCAGTGCTGCCAGGATAATCAAGGACAAGACCCACCCAGCCAACACTCTTTTTGTCCCACTTCCCTCTGGGAGAAGGTTCAGGAGCTTGAAGATTCGTACGGCCAGATTTGGGAACAGCTTCTTTCCAACTGTGATAAGACTGCTGAACAGATCCTGACCCGGATCTGGGCCGTACCTTCCAAATATCCAGACCTGAGTTGCAGTACCTTACTTTCCCTTTTCTATTTTCTAATTAAGATTTATAATTTAAATTTTTATTATATTTACTTTGATTTGTACTTCAGGGAGCGCAAAGCGCAGAAACAAATATCACTGTGATAATTTATGCTCTAGTATCAATTGTTTGGTGACAATAAAGTAAAGTTTCCCACCTGCAGTCCACGGATCACTTGCTTAACGGTATTGGGTTATGGCATTGTAAAGTTTGGGAACCCTTGGCCAAGGGTGACATACAGAGGGAAGGAGCACTTCACACCTCCTTTGGTAGAGACACATCTCTACCCCACCACCCAGATAAATGCTGAAAGGATGAAAAACGAACAACTTTAGAACGTTTACTACAAACATTATAATAAACAAGAGAAAATCTGCAGATGCTGGTAATCCAAGCAACACACACAAAATGTTGGGGGAGCCCAGCAGGCCAGGCAGCATCTGTGGAAAAGAGTATAGTCAACATTTTGAGCCCAGACCCTTCATCAGGACTGGAGAAGAATAGATGCAGAGTCACAGTTGGAAGAGTTAGAACATTATTATAATGTGTTTATGAAATTGTGAAGTTCACGTATGAATGTCAACTCACTTTTGACTTTCTTTGCGATTAGTTTCAAGGCGAAAGAAGTCATGGAGTCATTCTGTTCCTGTACAGTTTACTCTTCTCAAGGACTCTGGAAAAGTAAGGATTTGCCAATGTGGACTAATTCAAGCATGTTTTCTGCACTAAAGGATTAAATTGTTCGATCAAGAAATGGAGAAGAACAGGAAAAAGCACACTAGTTTATTACTGAATCCTTGTTGAAAGAGTAAATGTTTTTAACCACTCCTGTGCCCTAAGATGTTACATTGAATCAGAATCAGGTTTATTTTCACTGACAACAAAAGTCATGAAATGTGTTGTTTTTTGGCCCCTATACAGTTCAGGCTCAACAAATTCCTGTATGTTACAATAAAAAGTTAAAGAGTGCAAGGAGGAATGGCCAGGTAGTGTCCATGGGTTCATAGACCGTTCAGAAGTTTGATGGTAGTGGAGAAGAAGCCATTCCTAAAACTTTGAGTTTGTGTCTTCAACCTCCCGTGCCCGATGGTAATAATGAGAAGAGAGCATGTCCTAGGTGGTGAGGCCCCTTAATGATGGACACTGCCTTCTTGAGGGACCACATTTGGAAGATGTCCTTGGTGGCCAGTTTGTACCTATGAAGGAAGTGAATGAGTCTGCAACCCACTGAAGCTTTTTCCCATCCCGTGCATTGGTGCCTGCAAACCAGACAGCGATGCAATCAGACAGGGCTCCACATGGTACTGTACATCAGTAGAAATTTGCTAGATTAGATTTGCTAAGTAGATACCTGGAGATGCATTGTAGGTAGAGTTTTCAGACATGGGACATTACATTCACAAGTGCTTTTAGGGTTTTCTTTCATTAATGGCCACAAACTGGTGGCAGTAGAGCAGGTGACATGTATACTTAATATAATCGTGATTCATTTTAACGTTTCCTCGCTATCAGTAAGAGGCAATGAATGTCTTCCTTAAAAAAGACACTAAAAAGAATGCACCACTAATTTTAAAATTCGCTGCTTCACAGTCTTAAGCAGTCTGATTGATGTAGCGAACATTGTACAGTGGAGGGAGCTTACTCTTTCCTGTGGAGGAGGCTTAATGAGCTGCTGATGATTTTGTTCATTACAGGCTTCGTAAGGATATGGACCATACAACCTCTCATCTCCTGCAGCTAAGCCTGGGGAATTTCACTTGTCGGCAAGTAAGTATCAATATTTTAACATGCGTGTACTATTTATATCTCCCTATTTCATTCAAAAAGAGTCCACTCCTAAGGTCCAGACTGAGAAAAAGGCCTCTTGTATCCATCCAGTCAACATTTCCCAGAATCCTGTGTGCCCAAATGAAGCAGCTTCAGCACAGATTTAGCCCCCCCACCACATACTGGCTTGGGGACTGTCAGAGTAGCTGGACCCATTGAATATGGTCATGTAGCTATGACATGGAAACAGGACCTTTGGCCCACTGAGTGCATGCTAAACATCACCCCTTCTTACAATCATTCCACCCAGCCCAATTTATTTGACCCCCCCCCATTCCCACCAGCACCCTAAACCCCTCGCTCAGATGCTAACACTCATCTCCACTGCGACTTTAATGGCTCATTAATCTACCAGTCTGCTTTTGTTAGACCGTTAAAAATACACATGGTCACATGGAAAACCTGCAGACTCCACATGGACAGCACTTGGAGCTGTGGGGAAGCAGCTCTGCCTGCTGTACTGCCTTCAAATGTCCTTGGAGTTCATAAAGACAAGATCAGAAGAAATAGGAGAAGGATTGGGCCATTCGGCCCATTGACCTGCACTATCATTCAGTCATAGTCAGAGAAAAGTACTGCACAGAATCAGGCCCTTTGGCCCATCTATTCCTTGCCAAATCATTTAAACTGCCTACTCCCATTGACCTGCACCGGAACCATAGCCCTCCATACCCCTACCATCCAAACTTCTCTTGAACACTGAAATCCAGCTGGCATGCACCACTTGTGCTAGCAGCTCGTTCCACACTCCCACGACCTCTAGTTGTAGTCTCACCCAACCTCAATGGAAAAGGTGATAGGTGAATCATGGCTGACTTTTTTTTACCCTATTATCCTGCCTTCTCCTCATAACTCTCAATCCCCTTACCAACCAAGCAAACATCGAGTTACACCCAGGACACCTGGGAAGACAAAATATTAAAATACAAAAATATTGAAATATTGAGAAAACAAATGGTGTAGTTTTTTAAAAAAAAATAACATTTTCTAATGAAATCGGAAATGTGGAAAGGTTGAATGAGCTGGGCTTTTCTCTTTGGAGTGGAGGAAGATGGGAAGGTGTATAAGATAATAAGTGGCACAGATAAAGTGGACAGCTGAGACTATTTAGCCGGCTGGTGGCGTAGTGGCATCAGCGCCGGACTTTGGAGCGAGGGCTCCCGAGTTCGAATCCAGCCGGCTCCCTTGCACGCTTTCCATCCGTGCTGGGTCGAGCGTCGAGCTAGCAACTCGGCCTCACAGAAACAAGAAAGCCTGCTAATAAACTGGTGTCACAACAGCGTCCCGATGACTCCACTCGAAGTTAAGGGCTTTCTTCTTCTTCTTCAGAGACTTCTTTCCCAGGGCAGAAACAGCTAATACAAGAAGGATGATTTTAAGGAGACTGGTGTAATTGGTAGGAGGCTAGTGCCCATGGCGGAGCTGACTGAGTCTACGTCCGTCTGCTGTGCATTGGCCCATCCATACTAAGACAGTGAAACAACCAGTCAGAATACTCTCCAGGGTGCATCCGTAAGAACTTGCCAGATCGTTAGTGACATATCAAATTTCTTCAAACTCCTAATAAAATACAGTATTGTACAAAAGTCCTGGGCAATATATTGCCTAAAACTTTTGTAGTGTGCTGTAGTAACTTTATATATTGCTGCCCTGTACTGCTGCAAAAAAAAACATGTTTCATGACGCATGTGAGTGCTGGTAATCCTGACTCTGATCTGGGTCTCTGTTGTGGAGTGAGAGTGGGAAGGGGGCAGGGAGAGGGGAATCATGGGTGGGAAAAGGGGAAGGGAGAGGGGAGAAGCGGGAAGCAGAGAGATATTCTGTAAAGATCAATAAACTAATTGCTTGGAATCAAATTACCTGGCCTGCTGTCTCAGGGCTGGGTGCGTTTGCACCCGTGCCACCCTCCATCTCTTGCACCCCTCTGCCTCCCTTCCCACACCCCTCCTGCAGCACTCCACCCTCACTGTTCCCAACATCCTTTGCTCCCACCAGATTTACAAACTCGCTCTCTGCTCCACGTTGACAACTACAGTACTGTGCAAAAGTCTTGGGCTCCCTATCTATCTCTATGTACCAAACACTTTTGCACACTGCTGTATAGCCTTATTTGTGATTGCATCAAAATGTTGGGCCCAGTTGGACCTTCAGGGATATTCGCACCCTGGAACTGGAAGTTGATCACCTCTCATCTCAACAGAAACGTTCCAGCCCAGACAGCATCTTGGTAAATCTCTTCTCCTTACATGTCCTGGCAACATCCTTGTGAATCTTTTCTCTTGCTTTCCAGGCTCTTATAAACCTGATGCTCACGGGTAGAGCCAGTCCGAACGTTTTCAATGGAGATCTTCAATATGATGACCAGGGTGCCTTGCTGAAAGATCCACAACATGGAATCCTTGCCCGAAGTGATGTGGGTTATCTCTACTGGAACAGGCATGAACTGGACCACGAAAAGCTCCCACAGGTAACTTCTTACTCTTTACAGTTGTAAAACTGATTCTGTAATGACGTGTTGGGGCTAGAGGTGTGTCGGTGGGGATGGGTGGATGGGATGAAGGAAAGGTGCTTGTTTGGATCTCGTTATCTTGTTGCTGTTGCTTGTGTTGTTCTGCTGAAGATTGTGGGCATGTGATATTGGGGCCAGGATGTGTGGCGACACTTGCGGGCTGCCCCCAGCACACCCTTGGGTTGTGTTGGTTGTTAACACAAATAATGCATTTCTCTATACAGTACTGTGCAAAAGTCTTGGGCACATATATACTGCTAGGGTGCCTAAGACTTTCGCACAGTACTGTAGTAATTTTATGTATTGCACTGTACTGCTTCCACAAGGGAAATCATGACATATGTAAGTTTTGTGTTGTTTCATGTAGCACCATAGTCCTGGAGGAACGTTGTTTCATTTTCACTGCGTACTGTACCAGCAGTTATGGTTGAAATGACAAAAAAAGACTTGACTTGACTTGACTTGATAAACCTGATTCTGATATGAGTCTCTATTGTAGATTGAAAGTGGGAAGGGGGCAGGGAGAGGGGAATCATGGATAGGAAAGGGGAAAGGGAGAGGGGAGGGAGCAGGAAGCACAAGAGAGACATTTTATAATGATCAATAAACCAGTTGTTTGGAATCGATTGACCTCGTCAGGTATCTCAGGACTGGGTGTGCCTACACCCGCGCCAACCACATGTCCCCCCACTCTTGGCACACCTTCTCTGCCATCCGTCCCACACCCCTCCACCAGCGCTCCACCCTCACCATTCCCAACATTTTCTCCTGCCAGATTTACGGCTCTCCACTCCACATTGACAGATACAGTACTGTGTACCCTAGCTATCTATATTTGCCTCAGACTATGGCATAGTACTGTATGTTTCGATTTAACAGTACGTGTGATAAATAACTCTGAATCTGACTTGGTATCTGGTTTTTCTGAGCTCTCTAAAAGGAATAAAAGTCTTACTCTACATTCCCATCTCAACCAAGAGCCACTAAATCGACCTTTCTTTCAGTGAACTACCAATTTGCTTTTAGTCAGCAAAATGGATAAAATAAGATATTTCAAAGTGCTAAAAGCATAATATATTATTAGAAACAACCTGCTAAAGTGCTTAAAAATATTATACAGTATG
Source organism: Hemitrygon akajei (assembly GCF_048418815.1). Classification (NCBI taxonomy): domain Eukaryota; kingdom Metazoa; phylum Chordata; class Chondrichthyes; order Myliobatiformes; family Dasyatidae; genus Hemitrygon; species Hemitrygon akajei. The sequence continues at coordinate 187,455,318 of NC_133126.1, read as the reverse complement.
TGAAAAAAAAATGGAAGGGTATGTGGGAGGGAAGGGTTAGTGTTATGCTTTGTAACTTCAAAACATTAAGCTAATTCCAAGGAAGACATGGCAGTCCGAAATGTGAGTTCCACTCCGTGCTTACTTTAGGCAAGGCATACAGCATCACGTTGTAATGTGATGACATATGTAATTCATGAACTTATACATATAACCAATAATTAATTATTTAAATGAACAAAAATGCTTAATATCAAGCAAGATTACTCAAGTATTAAATACGCAGCTGTTAGATTGATCTTGGAGTAGGCTAAAAGGTCGACACAACTTTGACAAGGTCCCGCGTGGGTGGTTGGGCCAGTCATTTGGCATCAGTGATGACGCAGTAAATTGGACTAGACATTGACTTTGCAAGATAAGATGGCTGCCTCTCTGACTGGAGGCCTGTGACGAGCAGGGATCAGTGCTGGGTCTGTGGTTGCTTGTCATCTATATCATCGATCTGGATGATGATGTAGTATGCTGGATCAGCAAATTTGTGGATGACCCCACGTTTGGGGATGCAGTAGACAGCGAGGAAGGCTAGCAACATCTTCAGTGGGATCTGAGCCAGCTGGAGGGAATGGGCTGAAAAATGGCAGATGGAGTGTAATGCAGACAAGTGTGGAGTGTTGGACTTTGGTGGGACAAACCAGGGTAGGACTCACACGGTGAGTGGAAGAGCACTGAGGAGTGTTGTAAAACAGAGGGATCTGTGAATACAGGTCCATAATTCCTTTAAAGTGGCAGATCAGGCCATAGAGGGAGTTTTGACACATTGACCTTCATAAATCAAAAGTATTGAGTACAGGAGTTGGGATGTTATGTTGGGATTGTATAAGACTTTGGTGGAGCCTAATTTGGAGCACTGTGTGTAGTTCCGATCGTCTACCCATACCTACAGGAAAGGTGCCTTGATAATGTAGCAGTGAGTGCTACACTGTTACACTCAGGGTGTTCCAGAGTACAAGAGTTCAATTCCAGCACCGTTCTGGAGGCTCTCTGTCCGATCAGTGGAATGCGTGGGTATTCTCCGGATCCTCTGCTTTCCTCCCACAGCCCAAAGACGTACTGGGCAGGTTAATTGGTCATTGTAAATTGTCCTGTGATTAGGTTAGGGTTAATCGGGGTTGTGGGGTTGCGTGACTCGGAAGAGCGTACTCCACACTCTACGACTCAATGAATAAATAAGTTATCAATAAGACTGAAAGAGTGCAGAGAAAACTTGCAAAGATGTTGCCAGGACTTGAGGTCCCGAGTTGTAGAGAAAAGTTGAATAGGTTAGGAGTTTATTCCCCGAAGCGTAGGAGAATGAGGGGAGATTTGAAAGAGGTATACAGAATTATGAGGGGTATGGATAAGGTAAATGCAAGGAGACTTTCCATTGAGGGTGGGTGAGACTAAAAATAGAATCATCTGTTAAGGGTGAAGTATTTAAGTTGAACGTGACAAGGAACGTCTTCACTCAGAATGCTGAGATTGTGGAATGAGCTTCCAGTGGAAGTGTTCAATGTAGGTTCACTTTCAAAATCTAAGAAGTTTGGAAAGTAATGTATGGGAGGAATATAGGATCTATGGTCTATGTGCAGGTCAGTGGGACTAGGCAGAGTAGATGGGCTGAAGGGCCTGTTTCTGTGCTGTAGTGTTCAATGAATAAGCTCTAATGAGAGATTATCAGCCTGAAATATTAACCCTCTTTCTCCCTTCACAGATGCTGCCTAACCTGATGAGCATTTCAGTCATCTTCAGTTTTATTTCAGATGTTCAGCATCTGCAGAGTTTTGCTTTTGGTCAGAGTAAGCAAGTTTCTCCGGTCTTCCTTATGAATTCTCATCAGGACATTCTTCAAAGTATAATGAACAACCAGTTCATGGCATTGGCCCACTTTGAGGCACCATTGCATATGGTTTAGAAAGGCCGGGCACTCAAAGCAAATTCCAGTTTATTGTGTGACAGGGACTGATTGCTGAACGAGTTGCCTGAAGCTAATGAGCTGAAGAGCCATGTGTTAATGAGGCAATGCATTCCTTTTATGGATCAATGGAAGTCTGGTGACAGACTTTCTGCATGTAATTAATGAATTATTTATGCAGCAAAACTGTGGGATGTCACATATGCACCTTTTTAATTCAAGAATTGCAACAGATCTTTAATAGTGCAGTGCATGCTCACATTTTTCTGAGGGAGGTTATCAGGTGCCAAGTTTCAGTCATAAACCAATCTCAAAAGAGCTATGCTAAATGTCTGATCTCTTCCTTCAACACAGTAGAAACTGTACACAGTCTCTGGATTTCTGCCAGTGCTTCCAGTAATCCAAGGGCACCAAAAACTCTGGGACAAACTTCAGGGCATTCCAACACAAACACCCCTCACCAGAATAGTAAAGATGAAGATAAGCTTTGTTTGTCACAGGTGCATCAAAACATTGAAAAATACAGTGAAATGCATCAAAGCCAACACAGTCCGAGGATGTGCTGGGGGGCATCCCACAAGTGTTGCCATAGTGGGGGAGTCTCGGACCAGGGGGCAAGGCCTCAGAACAAAAACATGTCTCTTTAGAACAGAGATGAGGTGGAACTTCTTCAGCCAGAGAATGGTAAATCTGTGGAATTCAATGCCTGAGAGGTCTGTGGAGGCCATCGTCACTGGGTATATTTAAAGCAGGGGTTGATAGGTTCTTGAATAGTCAGGGTGCCAAAGGTTACGAGGAAAAGGCAGAAGGATGGGTTTGAAAGGGATAGTAAATCAGCCATAATGGAATGATGGAGCAGACTCAATGGGCTGAATAGCCTAATTCTGATCCTACGTCTTTTAGTATTTTGGCCTTAAATGGGCAGCGCAGGCTCGATGGGGCAGAAGGACTATTATTGTGCTGTATTTCTAAATAAAAAAATAAAATAACTTAGTGCTCAAGAATCCTCCAATGTAGACAGGCCTGTATTCTGCCTCCCTCCCTTTGCTGAAATCAGCAATCAACTCCCCAGTCTTACCAGCATTGAGGGAGAAGTTGTTGTGGTGCATCACCCTACCAGGTGTCCTATCCTTCTACCATACACTGACTCATCACCACCTGTGATTCATTAAACAACAGTAGTGTCATCAGATCCCTAGGTTTATTGCTATTAACTGAACTGTTGACACGAATGCTGTCTCGGTAAGGGCAAATATAGTGCCCTCACTTCACCCACCAGCTCCTGCGCCTATGGGTCCCACGACTAGTATTTGCCCTCCTGCCCTTACTACCAGTAATAAGCCAGAGGCTCCAGGCCCAGCCCGCTCCAATCCAAGGACCTGCGAAACAATTCTGACCTCAACCCAACGGATAAGATGTTGACGAGACCGCAGACGGAACATTGTGTTCACTCTTGGTCACTCTGCTTACTGGAAGGATGCAATTAAGCTGGGAATGGCCCAGTAGTGGATACAGCCTGGTGCGTCACTGGTAAAACCCTTTGCACCATTGAGCACATCGACACAAAGCACCATCACAGGAAAGCAGCATCCACCATCAAAGAGCCCACCTCCCAGGTCGTGCTGTCATCGGCAAGAAGGAACTGGACCCTCAAGGCTCACACCCCTCTCACACTCAGGAACAATTATTACCTCCTAGCCATTAGGATCTTGAACTAAAAGGGATAACTTCACTTGCCCCATCAGTTTCCACAACCTATAAACTCACCTCAAGGACTCTTCATCTCATGTATTGCTTTTTTTTTTAACTTTCTGTATTTTCAGTCTGTTGTACACCCAAGTTGGGGCAGAATTTCATCGATTCTATTATGGTTATTACTCGAATATGGATTTATTGAGTATGCCCACAAGAAAGTGAATCTCAGGGTTGCATGTGGTGACAGAGGTGTACTTTGATAATAAATTTACCTTGTACTTTTTCAACTTTTTTTTTAATTGCTAAGGGGATTTACAGGGTGTAGGAGCAATCTGAAAGTTCACACAGAGTTGGTGTTCAAAATAACGGGTGATTTATTTAAAACTGGTTACACCAGGAGACCAGTCAAAGCTGCTCTCCTTGAGCAAGAGGTTTGATACAGCTTTTACATTCTCAGTTGATGAGACAATTAGTAAAACTACATTTTGGTAACAGAATGGTGGCTCCGGGAAGATGTAATTCAGTAACAGACAAGACCCTGATTACAGAACAAAATTATTGTCCACAGGTCTAACAGTAAATCCATTTTTCAATGACAAATAGATTTGTTATCCCTGTTATAACATAATCAGTGAAGTTTGATTTTGCAGTGTTTACCGAGCTTGGCAATTAGCTTGCAGACATTTCATCAAAAGTCGAGGCGATGTCCTCAGTGCGCAGTTCTAAGTGTTTCTCTCTGGGAATGCTCGCATTTATATAGGCCCCTATTTGCTTACGTTGGTCGTGATTGGCTACCCCTTCAGTTGACCTATGAATTCTATTAGCTCAAGCCAACAGAGAGGGGTAGAGCATGTTGGGACTTTACTCACTGGAGTGTTGGAGAACAAGAGATGATCTTACAGAGGTGTATAAAATCATGATGGGTAGAGAAAGAGGGCATATGCACAGTCCCTTTCCCAGGGTTAAAGAATGAAGAACTAGAGGGTGTAGATTTAAGGTGAGAGGGGAGAGATTTAAAAAAAACTGAGGGGCAACTTTTTTACTCAGAGGATGGTCAGTATATAGGATGAGTTGCCAGAGATGGTGATTGAGGCAGGTACATTCGCAATATTTTAAGAAGTACTTGGACAGATTCATGGATAGGGAAGACTTAGATAGGTGCAGACGAACAAGAGAAGTCAAATCCAACATAAAAGCCAAAGAGAGGGCATCTAATAGAGCAAAAAATAGTGGGAAGTTAGAGGGTTGGGAAGCCTTTAAAAACCAACAGAAGGCAACTAAAAATGTCAAGAAGGTAAAGATGGAATACGAAAGTAAGCTAGCCAATAATATTAAAGAGGATATCAAAAGTTTCTTCGGATACATAAAGTGTAAAAGAAAGGTGAAAGTAGATATTGGACTGTTGGAAAACAATGCTGGAAAGGTAGTAATGGGGGAGAATGAAATAGTGAATGAACTGAATAAGTATTTTACATCAGTCTTCACTGTAGAAGACACTAGCAGTATGGTGGAAGTTCCAGGTGTCGGGGGCATGAAGTGAGTGAAGTTACCATAACTAGAGAGAAGGTTCTTGGGAAACTGAAAGGTCTGAAGGTAGATAAGTCACCTGGACCAGATGGTGTACACCCCAGAGTTCCTGAAAGAGGTGGCTGAAGATATTGTGGAGGCATTAGTAATGATCTTTCAAAAATCACTAGACTCTGGAATACTTCCAGAAGATTGGAAAATTGCAAATATCACTCCACTCTTCAAAAAGGAAGAGAGTCAGAAGAAAATAAATTATAGGCCAGTTAGTCTGAACTCCAGTTGGGAAGATGTTGGAGTTGATTTTTAAGGATGAGGTCTCAGGGTACTTGCAAGCACATGATAAAGTAGGCCGTAGTCAGCATGGTTTCCTCAAGGGAAAACCTTGCCTGACAAATCTGTTGGAACTCTTTGAAGAAATAACAAGCAGGGTAATTAAAGGAGAATCACTTGATGTTGTGTACTTGGATTTTCAGAGAGCCTTTGACAAGGTCCCACACATGAGGCTGCTTAACAAGCTACAAGCCCATGGTGTTACAGGAAAAATTCTAGCATGGATGAAACAATGGTCGATTGGCAGGAGGCAAAGAGAGGGAAAGAAGGGAGCCTTTTCTGGCTGGCTGCCAGTGAGCAGTAATGTTCCACAGGGGTCTGTGTTGGGACCGATTACATTTACATTTTCTGTCAGTGATTTGGATGATGCAATTGATGGCTTTGTTGCAAAGTCTGCAGATGATGTGAGGATAGGTGGAGGGGCAGGTAGTTTTGAGGAAGTAGAGAGGCTACAGTAGGACTTAGACCTGCACTTGATCATGCACTTTGGTAGAAGAAATGAAAGGGTGGACTATTTTCTAAATGGAGATAAGGTACAAAAAACTGAGGTGCAAAGGGACTTGGGAGTCCTTGTGCAGGATTCCCTAAAGGTTAATTTGCAGGTTGAGTCTGTGGTGAGGAAGGCAAATGCAATGTTAGCATTCATTTCAAGAGGACTAGGACATAAAAACAAGGATGTAATGTTGAGACTTTATAAAGCACTGCTGAGGCCTCACTTAGAGTGTTGTGAGCAAATTTGGGCCCCATATCTTAGAAAGGATGTGCCGAAACTGGAGAGGGTTGAAAGAAGGTTCACGAAAATGGTTCCAGGATTGAATAGCTTGTCATATGAAGATAGTGTTTGATGGCTCTGGGCCTGTATTCACTGGAATTCAGAAGAATGAGGGATGGCCTCATTGAAACCTATTGAATGGTGAAAGGGCTTGATAGAGTGGATGTGTAGAGGATGTTTCCTATGGTGGGAGAGTCAAAGACCAGAGGACACAGCCTCAGAATAGAGGGGCGTCCTTTTAGAACGAAGATGAGGAGGAACTTCTTTAGCCAGAGAGTAGTGAATCTGTAGAATTCTTCGCCACAGGCGACTCTGGCTAGCTTAGATAGGTATCTTGGTCAGCATGGTCTTGAAGGGCCTGTTAGTCTTTGGGCATGCTGTATGTCTCTATGACAGTGCATAGAGTCAGGTCTTATCTGCCTTGGCTCAAGTAGTTGGATTCTAGCCTGAGAGATCTCAGGGTTAGCTCAAAGCACAAGTCTGCAGATTCATAAATGGCAGATCTCCTGTGTAGGCAGGAGGTTGAGGATTAACTTTATTTGTCACACGTACATCAAAACATCGAAGTATACAGTGAAATGCGTTGTCTTGTGTCAACTGCCAACACAGTCCATGGATGTGCTGCGGGCAGCCTGCAAGTGTCACTTTACTTCGGATGCCCAGAACCTACGAACCCTAAACTGTATGGCTTTGGAATGAGGGATGAGCTCCCGCAGGAAATCCACACTTCACAGGGAGAACGCACAAACTCCTGCCGACAGCAGCGGAATTTAACTCTGATCGGTGACCACAGGCGCGGTAGAACATCACACTAACCGCTACCCTACTGTGATGCTCAATACTGAACAACTGGTAAGTCACCACCAGAGGCCAATTGGACTCTCAGCTCGTGAGATGTGACGTGGATCATATCACTGGCCTTTTTCAATGCTGCAAATAAAGACACAAAAGACTCCGGATGCTGGGATTTGTAGCAATAGACGAAACACCAGAGGAATTCAGTGGGTCAGGCAGCTTCTGTGGAGAGAAATGAACAGTTGACATTTTGGGATGAGATTCTTCATCTGGACTAAACGAGCAGAGGGGAGAGAGCAAGTTTAAGGAGGTGAGGGAAAGGGATGTCAGGAGATAGGTGGATCCACGGTGAGGAGGGTTGATAGGCAGAAGGAGGCAAAAAGGGTGGAAATAGACATATTGGGAGGTGATATGTGGAGGCACAAAGGGATGAAGGTGATGAAATCTGATGGGAAGGCAAGGTAGAGCATGGTAGCAAATGAGGTAGGTGGGAAGGGCAGATAGGATCAGTGGGGGAGGGAAATCAGTGGGAGGAGTGGGGGTGATGAGTGGAGGAAGAAAAGGGGAAAGGAACCGGGTGAAATGCGCTGGGGCAGGAGGAGGGGGAGCTGATCAGATGGAGAATGAAAGAGACAGAGGAGGAGCAGGTTACTAGGAACTGGAGACGTATCTGTACTTGGATAATAAATTAACTCTGAACTGGAATTCAATGTTCCTGCTGTCAGGTCGTGGGTGACCCAGATGCTGGTCCTCTAACCTGGGGGTTCCCAAGCTGGGGTCCATGGACCTCTCGGTCAATGTTGGGAAACTCCTGCTCCAGTCTGTGTTCAGCCTCCGTGAACACAGTGGGAATGAAGAGGGAGATTACAGTAAAATGGCTTACTTTCTCAATTTCTAACTGTGCCGTAAAAAACCTTGGAGCATAAAGTTAAAACGTGGGAGGATTGGGGAGGAGGTGAGAAGATCTTCTTTCACTCCGCGGGAGGAGAGTGTCTGAAACTCGCTGCCTGAAAGGGTGAGGTTATATAAACCCTCATTCTGTTTGTAATTAACTGAAGTGGCCTGAGCGACTTTTAGGAGGTTAGAGGAGGAGAGCCAGCTCTTCTCCAACCAGTCCAGACGTGATGAATTGAAATGGACTGTATCTATGTCATAAATATTCTATTCTTTCTAAGTCTTTCTGGAGGCTTCTATGTGCTTAATGGGACAAATTGCCTCCCTCGTTGCTGTAGGATACTGTGACTCAGTTGACACAGTCAAAAACCATTAGACACGCTACTCATCCCAATTAAGTCCAATCTGATCTGGTCCAAAGGCGGTGTGGGAGAGAGCAGAGGCCCGGCAGGAACGCTGGGATCTGTGCTGGGTTGGGAGCTGGCCCGTCCTGTCAGTGCCGCTCTCCAGTGTTCACCCATTGGACGACAAGCTAGATTGCATTCATTTGCAGTGCATCAGAGCGAGACGAGGAACTGCTGTGCGCTTGTTCTTGTAGAAATGTGGCTCCGGGACAACATCCCATGCACTACCGATCTTTAGACCGTGCCACTGAGGGACGTGGGCTAATATTTTTTTTGTAACTGTATGTGCTGTTGTAACTAGTGTGTGATGGGATGTATTGTGTTTTGAGCCTTGGCCCCAGAGGAATGATGCTTCGATTAGCTGTATGCATTTGTATGGCTGAATGAATATTAAACTTGAACTTGAAAGGCCTTTGGATTACAAACCGTTCTACACCATTTGTTTGGCAATAGAACAGCTTTGCCAGTCATCCTTATGCTTGGTTACAGACAGTTCTACACCATTAGAACAGCTTTATCAGTCTTTGTGAACGACATATGAATTATTTCTTCTAGCTATTAACCTTCAGTTGTGACCTTTGCAGCAACACTTCAGGGAACGGCTCAACAGAAAGAATACTCTTCCAGGTACTTATTGAATGGATCAATGGAACCAGGTTCCATGCGCGTACCTTACTGTGTTTATTATTTATTTTTCATTCATTTATTGAGATACAGTGCGGACAGAACAGGTCCTACTGGCCCCTCAAGCCACGCCACCCAAGAATCCCCTGATTTAACCCTAGCCTAATCACGGAACAATTCACAATGACCAATTAACCTACTGACAGGTCCGTTTTTGGACTGTGGGAGGAAACCAGAGAACCTGGAGGAAGCTCACACAGTCACAAGAAGAACTTACAGGCTGCAGTGGGAATTTGACATGGATTGCTGGTACAGTGAAGCATTACACTACCGTATTGAATGTGTAAAACATACAAAAGAGGGAGGGTATACTTATCTTTCCACTTGGTCGAATGGCTTTAGAGTGACCTTGGTGACTTTGTTTTTCCAGGTAGGAAGCATGTTGAAAACTCCAAAGCTGCCGATCTGGTTGTGTAACATCAACAATGCCTTCAGCGTCTTCTTCAGCACAAAGAGACAGCTGCTGTCCAACTGGAAAATGGAACACGTCTTTGACTTGTATTTTTACACCGGCCAGCCTTCACAGACAAAATTGGTCACACTAACAATAGGTATGGACTACTCCATTCAACTTAAACCTCTTGTTAGCTTTGGCTTGGTGGGCTGCATTCTGAACCCAGGATCCTGAGCACAGAATCAAGCTTATGTAAAGATGTAATGCTGAGATTCTACAAGGAAGTCATCAGTCCGTATTTGGATACTGTGAGCAATTTTGCGTCCCATTTCTAAGGATGTGCTGACATTGAAGAGGATCCAGAGGAGGGTTTGCAAGAGTGAGGAGTGTTTGATACTCATTGAAGTACAAGGGTGAAATTTCCTTAAAGACAGTCAAATATGGAAAGGCCTAGATAGAGTGGACATGGAGAGAATGTTTCCATTAGTGGGGGAGACTCAGACCAGAGAGCACAGCCTCAGGATAAAAGGATATCCTTTTAGAACAAAGATGAGGAGGAATTTCTTTAGCCAGAGGTTAGTGAATCTGTGGAATTCATTTCCATTTTCGGCTGTGGATTCCAAGTCATTGGGCATACTTAAAGTGGAGATTGATAGGTTCTTGATGAATAAGAGTGTCAAAAGTTACAGGGAGAAGGCAAGACAATGGGGTTGAGAGGGGAAATAAATCAGCCATGACGGAAGAGGAGAACAGACTTGATGGGCCAAATGGCTTATTTCTGCTCCTATGTCTTGTACACAAGTATATGTATGCACAGGTGCAATAAAGAATGTACTTGTAGCAGCATCACAGATATGAAACAACCTTGGTTTCCTTGGCTGTGTAAGTCTAGGGAAGGCAATCTCTGGCCTCGTCAAACTCGTGAGATTGAGCCGCGCTCAATCCCACCCCAAACCCCGGTTTGTGAGGGTGCTGTGTCACTTGCTACCCCGTTACAAATTAGTGCCACGAAATAACAGACAGTGCCCTGCATACGATTAAAGGAAATAAACTTATGAATCTTAACTGAAGGGTTAGCGAAGAAGAACAAAAAGAAAAGAGCCCCTTCTAATTAAACAGTCAAATATGCACGTGTTGGGGATCATCTTGAACTTCTCTGTCACTGACGCGCTGGGCCCTCGGTCAACGTGAAATCACACGCCACATTTCCGAACGCCACTCACAATCCATCCCGGACAAACGGGTCTCCCACCAGATCATATGCTACAACTGGTTCTCCCCAGTGTCTTCTCTCTCATCTCCTCTCGAACCAAAGCCCCAAGCCCAACCTTACTGTCCCTCACCAAGCAAACCTCCCACTCATTGGATGGCACACATCCCACATCATCCCTTATCTTCAACAATAGCCCAAACAAGCTGAGAGCAGGACAGCTCTTACAGAGCGGCTAAGTGAAATTTCTACAGCATAACAGTAAAGATGTGAACCAGGGCATTACATATATACCATCATATAAGCAGAATTCATAAGAAAATCTTAAACGTAGATCAACTGCAATTTTTTACGTAAGAACACAATTCGAACATAATTAAAATCCATTTTAGTGCAAAGTGATCAAAGCGGTTACAGTATTACTGAATTGTAATAATTAGTGTTGTTCTGGTGGGTTCAGGAATGGAGTGGTTGAAGGGATGTAGCAGTTCTTGACCTGGTCAGTGCAGAGGGAGTGCTACACTGTCCGATACAATGAAATTTGGATGGAACATTAGACCAGGGTCTGCTTTAGCCCTCTCAGGTGAATATAAACGATCTTCCAGCTTTGTTTTGAAGAGCTGGGGAGCCCTATTAAAGTTAATGCTTCAACCAGCATCACCAGTTCAGAACGGACATGCTCTCTGCTGTTGATGCGACCTCATTGAGGTTGACAATCCTATAAACTTATGAGTTGGGGATGAGAGTGTAAGTGACGGGAGAAGCAATTCAGAAATAATGCAGCAGAATCAATTAACTTCACCACATTATAATGTTGCAAACATCTCTCAGTACTTCACTTACATAAGGCTAAGACTTCATTCCTTGGACCATAGGAGGTTGAGGGGTGATTTGTTAGAGGTATACAAAATTATAAAGGTATATACTGGGGTAAGTGCAAGCAGTCCTTTTCCACTGATGTTAGGTTAGACTAGAAGTAAAAGTCATTGGTTAAGGTTGAAAGGTGTAATTTTTAAGGGGAACCTACAGGGGATCTTCTTCATTCAGAGGGTGGTGAGAGTGCGGATAAGCTACCAGCGGAAGTCATGGATGTGGGTTTGAGTGCAACATGTAAGAGAAGTTTGAATAAATATAGGAATGGAGGACTATGGCCCAGATGCAGGTTGATGGGACGAGGCAGAATAACAGTTCGGCATGGACTAGAAGGGCCTGTTTCTGTGCTGACTCAATGAGCTGGACCGTGATGAAGTCCCACAGAATACATCAGGACATCCTGACATAGGTGTGAAAACGAATAACGTTTTGTGTCCAGTTTTGGTCACCTACCTACAGGAAGGATGTAAATAAGATTGAAAGAGTACAGAGAAAATTTACAAGGACGTTACCAGGGCTGGAGGACCTGGGTCATAAGGAAAAGTCAAATAGGTTACAACTTTATTCCCTAGAACGTAGAAGGTTGAGGGGAGAATTGACAGAGGGATACAAAATTATGTGGGGTATAGAGAGGGTAAATGCAAGCAGGCTTTTTCCACTCAGGTTGGGTGAGACTAGGACTGGAGGTCATGAGTTCAGGGTAAAAGGTAAAATGTTTAAGGGGACATGAGAGAAAACTTTGATGCAATTTCAATTTCGATGATTACGAGAAGTTTGGATAGTACATGGATGGGAGGGGTAAGGAGGGCTATGGTCCAGGTGCAGGTCAATGGGAGTAGGCAGTTTAAATGGTTCGGCTCAGACTAGATGGACTGAAGGGCCTGTCCCTGTGCTGTAGTTTTCAATGACATTATAACTCTATGAAAAGCTCAATCCTTTTTTTCTCTCCTCCTCTTTCTTTACTACATCTTGGAACTTCATTTTTTGCAGTCAATGTTGATTCCATTCCCAATGTGAGGAGCTCAGCAATGATTGCTCTTTGTGTCTCTGTCCTGATTCCCTCACACTCCCAACAGAATTCTCAAATGGTATTCTTTCTCCCCCTCATCTTGCAGATACTCACTCTCATCACTGGGAAGAGGGGATGCATGGGAAGGAAGATGATCCCGAGAAGAGGACCCCTTCAGTGCTGATGACCATTCGCACCAAGTGGGAAGGAGCTGCAGTTGACTGGAATGGCACAGTTCCGTTCTACTAAAGCCGGGACATCGCAGAACTCTGTCTGACAATAGCCGACAACTGACCAACCCTGTTGTGTTGGGAGACAAAGGATTGGCAAGCTCAAATACTCAACTCCTTGGTACTGGTCTTTGATCCCATCTTCTGCTACTACTGGAACCTTGCTTCAACTTTCTCTTCCCTAGTATTTTTAAAAGGGTTGGATCAATAAGTTGCTGAAAACTCAGCAAATGATTGGACCTTACAAAGAGCGCACAAAGTAACTCAAATTCTGCAAGAGTATCAAAACACCATGTCATATACACATTGACAAATACAGTACTGTGCAAAACTCAAAAACAAGAGAAAATGCTGGAAATCCAAGCGACAGACACAAAATGCCGGAGGAACTCAGCAGGCCAGGTAGCATCTATGGAAAAAAGTACAGTCGACGTTTCAGGCCAAAACTCTTCGTCAGGACTGGGGAAAAAAAGCTGAGGAGTAGATTTAAAAGGTGGGAGGAGGGGAGAGAGAAACACCAGGTGATAGGTGAAACCTGGAGGGGGGGGATGAAGTAGAGAACTGGGAAGTTGATTGGAGACATGAGGTGAGGTGAGGGAGGGGAAAGGGGATAGGGAATGCAGAAAAGGGTGAGCGGGTTGGGGGACATTACCATCGATTTCTCAAACTTCCAGTGATACCAGCCCACCCCCCTCAGTTATGTGAAGAGTTGATATTGGACCACTGGAAAACGATGCTGGTGAGGTAGTAATGGGGGAAGAAAAGGCAAATGAACTTAAAGGGTACTTTGCATTTGTCTTCACTGTGGAAGACACTAGCGGTGTGCCAGAGGTCCATGAGTGTCAGGGAGCAGGAGTGAGTGCCATTGCTGTTACAAAGGAAAAAGGGCTGGGCAGACGGAAAAGTCTTAAGGTGGATAAGTCACCTGGACAAGTTGGACTACATCCCAGAGTCCTGAGAGAGGTTGCTGAAGAGATGGCAGATGCATTGGTCATGATCTTTCAAGAATCACTTGACTCTGGTATGGTCCCAGAGGACTGGAAGATTGCAAATGTCACTCCACTCATTAAGAAGAGAGGAAGGCAAAGAAAGGAAACCATAGGCCAGCTAGCCTCACCTCAGAGTGGGGAAGTGTTGGAGTCTATTATTAAGGATGAGGTTTCCGGGTCCTTAGAAACTAATGATAAAATAAGTCAAATTCACCGTGGTTTCTGTAAAGGGAAATCATGCCTGACAAATCTGTTAGAGGTCTTTGAGGAAGTAACAGGTAGGGTGGACAAGGAAAAGGCAGTGGATGTCATTAACTTGGATTTTCAGAAGGCATTTGATAAGGTACCACACGTGAGGCTGCTTAACAGGATAAGATCCTATGAGGTAACAGGAAAGATACTGGCATGGATACTGACAGGCAGGAGCCAGCGAGTGGGAATAAAAGGGGCCTTTTCTGGTTGGCTGCCTGTGACTAGTGATGTTCCTCAGGGGTCAATATTGGGACTGCTACTTTTCACATTGTTTGTCAATTATTTGGATAATGAAATTGATGGCTTTGTGGCAAAGTCTGCGGATGAATCGAAGATAAGTGGAGGGGTAAGTAAGTAAAAACAAATTCTCACAAGCTTCCTGAGCTTTTAATACCTCTGCGATGGATACCTGGAGCAGAGTGAACAGGGCAACCAACGAGGTATCTCCTTAATCAGCCATGAACTGGGAGGTTAACACGAGAAGGGAAAAGGAGGCGAGTGAATTCAGGAGGATCAACACAATATTAAATCAGGAACATCAAAATAAAGAAAAATATTGGATTACTAGAAAGGAGGTTGGGACAAACACATGAAACATTAGAAAAAGAATCTGATATTTTTAGGAATGAGACTCCACAATTAAATTTAATTTGGCTATATATAAATTTCAATGTTCAAAGTAAATTTATTATCAAAGTATGTGTACCATATACAACCATGTGACTCATTTAATAAAGACAAATAATAGAATCCATGACATTATGAAGACCAACAAGCACCCATTGTGCAATAATTTTGAAAGTAAATAAATAATACTGAGAACATGAGCAGCAGAGTCCCTGAAAGTGAGTCGGCTCAGCACTCTGGCGATCCGAGCCACCCCACTGGTCCAGGGGCCTGATGGTTGTAGGGCAACGACTGTTACTGGAACTGCTGTGTGGGGTCCAAGACTCCTGCCCCTCACCCGCCTGATGGTAGTAGTGAGAAGAGAGGGAAATGGGGTAAACTCAGACATATGGGACAAACTCAGGTGGGGATCTTGGCTGCCACAGAGTTAGAAATACTCAAGATTATTAACATTAGATTTATAAAGGCAGGACAAAATTAATACACAACACAGCAAACCCTAGTGTTAAGTGTGAAGTACCTTATTATTAAATCGATCATTTCATACCGCATTCTGAAATACTTTGTTTTAAATGCTGCGATTTTCAATTGGTCATCCAAAGAGATTGTCCTTACAAACTACTGAAGGAGCCTAATTGTTCAATTTCTAAGACCCGCAGTCTAAATGAGAATACACACGGAGGAAGGTAGTAAGGAATTGCATGGAAGTCCCTGCAGAAAGTGGAATGTGGCGGTGGGGGGGGGGGGGGTGTGAAAGATGCGCTTAGTGGTGGGATTCCATCAGAGATGGTGGGACTTATGGAGAATTATGTGCTGGATGTGGAGTCTGGTGGGGTGATAGGTGAGGACAGAGGAACCCAATCCCTGGTGTAGCAGTGGGAGGATGGGGTGAGGGCAGATGTGCACGAAATGGAAGAGATACAGGTGAGGGCAGCATTGATGGTGGAGGAAAGGAAGCCCCTTTCTCTGAAGAAGGAGGACATTTTGGTAGTTCTGGAATGAAAAGCCTCATCCTGTGAGCAGAAATGGTGGAGATTGAAGAACTGAAAGAAGGGAATGGCATTTTTACAAGCGACAAGGTGGAAAGAGGTATAGTCCAGATAGCTGTGAGAGTCAGTGGGTTTATAAAATATATCAGTGTACAGACTGTCTCTAGAGATAGTGACAGAGAGATCGAGAAAAGACCAAGTAAGTTTAAGGGCAGTGTGAAAAGTTGGAGGCAAAGTTGATGGAATTGATGAGCTCAGCATGGGTGCAGGAAGCAGCACCAATGCAGTCGTCAATGTAGCGCAGGAAGAGTTGGGGAGTGACACTGTTTATTTCCTTCCATCGATGCTGCCTGACCTGCTGAGTTCCTCCAGCATTTTGTGTGTGTTACTTTGGATTTCTAGCATCAGCAGATTTTCTCGTGTGTATGAAACATGGTTACAAGGTGGGATTGTGAGTACTCAGGGAGCGAGCCCTCACAACATTAATTGATCTCTTCTGCCAGAAGCTTTAAGATCATTTGTCCCAGCAGATGTGTCTGGAAAGCATCACATGCAGTGATATCTAGTACAAATTTGTATAATTACCATCACAGTTTTGGGATTGTTTAGAATGACAAGGCAAACACAGAAAGAACAAGAATTCACTCCTCAAACCTCAGTTTCTACAAAGGATACCCTGTTCATCTGAAACTTGTTGATACGTTTTTCTAGATCTTGGGAACTATACCTGTGTTCAGAAATTCTTTGTAGTTTGTAATCCTTTGTAATTCAGAAATCTTTTATAAATTAGACATACTCTGTTGGTGTTAAATGTATGTTCAGAATTATTTGTCTGAATTTAAATGTGTAAAATTAAATATAGATATTTTTAATCTTTGCAGCATGGTAGCATAGTGGTTAGCAGAATGCTTTACAGTACAGGCGACCTGGGTTCAATTCCCGCCACTGCCTGCTCAGGGTTTGTACGCTCTCCCCGTGACTGCATGGGTTTCCTCTGGGTGCTCCGGTTTCCTCCCTCATCCAAAGACGTACCGATTGGTAGGTTAGATAGATAGATAGATAGATAGATAGATAGATAGATAGATAGATAGATAGATAGATACTTTATTCATCCCCATGGGGAAATTCAACTTTTTTCCAATGTCCCATACACTTGTTGTAGCAAAACTAATTACATACAATACTTAACTCAGTAAAAAAAAATATGATATGCATCTAAATCACCATCTCAAAAAGCATTAATAATAGCTTTAAAAAGTTCTTAAGTCCTGGCGGTTGAATTGTAAAGCCTAATGGCATTGGGGAGTATTGACCTCTTCATCCTGTCTGAGGAGCATTGCATCGATAGTAACCTGTCGCTGAAACTGCTTCTCTGTCTCTGGATGGTGCTATGTAGAGGATGTTCAGAGTTATCCATAATTGACCATAGCCTACTCAGCGCCCTTCGCTCAGCTACCGATGTTAAACTCTCCAGCACTTTGCCCACGACAGAGCCCGCCTTCCTTACCAGCTTATTAAGACGTGAGGCGTCCCTCTTCTTAATGCTTCCTCCCCAACACGGTCGTTGTAAATTGTCCCATGATTAGGCTAGGATTAAATTGGGGGGTTGCCAGGCGACGTGGCTCGAGGGCCAGAAGGGCCTATTCCGGCATTGTTTCTCAATAAATAAATAAATCTACTTTGTTAGCTCCTTGGTAGGGGACGGGGACCCACCACTCAAGCAGTGGGTATTGGCAGCTAGACCTTGCCACAGTGGGTAGACAGAGGTAAGCTAGCCCTTGAAGAGTAGATTGATCCAATACAACCTCCCTAGAGTGAGGGTACCCGTAGATACCTACAGTATCTTGGACAGGGTTTAAAATCTGCTTCTGAGTTTGGAGCTTTGTGGATACAGAACCCAATACTCTCCCACTACTCCGACCACAAGAATGGTGCAGCAGTCTCCAGAGTCTAAATGGCCTCCTCTAGAAATCATGTTGTTAAACTCAGGGAACAACATTAAATATAGAGTGTTTGTGTTCTGTAAAAAAAGTTCTTTTGAATATCTCTTGGTCATTTGTTTTAAACATCTTGGGCATGAAGCAGAAGGTACGATTTGACTGTCAGGCCTGAATTGCTCTACGAGTAATGAAGACTCTGTAACCCTGACATTGAATGTGGCTAGGGATTGCCTCATGAGTCTGAATGTGTTGGTGATATTAGTGGGAGAGTGGGGAAGGGCAGTTGGAGACAAGGGGCCATGTGAATGGAACCTCCAAGAATTATATACATCCAGATTTAGCAACAGCCAGTCAGTCTAATAGTGAGGGATCAAGAAGGAGAAACAGCATACACTCCGTGGCCACTTTAGGTACACCTCTACATCTGCTCATTCATGCAAATGCCAATCAAAAGGCAGCAACTCAAGGCATAAAAACATGCAGACGTGGTCAAGAGGTTCAGTTGCTGTTCAGGCCAAACATCAGAATGGGGAAGAAGTGTGATCTAAGTGACTTTGACTGTGGAATGATGGTTGGTGCCAGACAGGGTGGTTTGAGTATCTCAAAAACTGCTGATCTCCTGGGATTTTCATGCACAACTCTAGAGAGTTTACAGAGAATGTTGCGGGGGAAAAAATATCCAATGAGCGGGAGTTCTGTGGGAAAAACTGCATTGCTAATAAGAGAGGTCAGAGGTGAATGGAGAGACCAGTTTAAGCTGACAGGGAGGCGACAGTAATTCAAATAATCACACGATACAACAGTGGTGCGCAGAAGAGCATCTCTGAATGCACAACATATCAGACCTTGAAGTGGATGGGCTACAGCAGCAGAAGACCACGAACAAACACTCAGTGGCCACTTCTTGAGGCGCAGGAGGTGGCCACTGAGTGTATATTCCTATTCACCACATAAGTGGTTGCAATGTCGCGTCCTCTACAACTCTAATACCTCATCTGCATCTCCTTCAAAACAGATTAGTTGTAATTGAAATGAAAACTTGGCACCCAACCTTGTCAGCTGCCGCAGAATCTGCAGTAATGAGCTTAACTGCATCAAAGAGGTTCAACAGCATTTAGATTATAAACACAAAGTCTTCTGAATCCAATATCAGTCCAGATTGATCAAGCTTTATGAGATAAAGAGCTAAATCCAAGCGAATCCCGAATAGATGGCTTTGTCAATCCTTGATCGTATAAAAAGATTATAAGTCAATTTCAAGCCTTTTAAAATTGCTTTGTATGGTCCACATCTCCCTTTCACATTTCAAATGCTGGCGTTTCACCTATAGATGGCAGTAAACGGCCACTATGTGAAGGTTTAATTAAAAATTGCTTTAATACTGATAAGCTCCTGCGACAACACTGCAGCAGTGATGACCAAATTCTGCAGCATTGGAAGGGAAGATATTTCATTAAACAGCTTATATTCATTCTCAGTATAGTCAAATTAATATTAGTAATTCCCTGCAATCCATTCAGCTGCAATGTCTTGTGTAATTTAGTAATCAAAGTTCAAAATAAATTTACCATCAAAGTACATGAGAGAGACCAGTCAAATACAGGCAGTCGGTGCTGAACACCCGCTCACCTCCCACTTTCATCTTTTGATCTCAATTTTGTCCAACTCTTTAATAAGCAAGATCGGTGAGAAATGGAGTCGATCATGGTCTCGCACCCTAACCCCAGGCTTCTTAGTCTCCAGACCGCACAGTCTGTACAAACCCACAACAAATTCCCTCAGTCAACAAAGTACCGGATCAGACGGCCTGAAGACATAACATCAAAATGTAATTCGCAGGTTCCAACAGAGGCAGAATCATATTTGAAAGAAGTAAAAGAAGTAGTTTTGCGAACTGTCTGAAAGATATAACCATTGCCCACATTGTTCGCTAGTGCTGTCTTCTTCCCACTGAATTAAGCATTCTTTAATGCATTACAGAGTATATGTAAAAGTACGTAAATGGCATACTTCATCATGCCACCGTGTGATACGTGTGTGCCTCACTTTAAAGTTAACATGAAATTAGACTCACATTTCAGACTTCCATCTTTTTCTTTCAATTAGTTTAATGACTTGGAGTTACAAATATAACAGTGGTGACAAGTTATTTTTAAAATGAACCCCAGACGACTATCTACCTGTTGAAGTACAGCGAGATGTTAAAGTTAAAAATAAAGCTCATCACGAAATGGTAGAGTTTTAAAACAGCACAGCACAATTTTTCTTGTTCTTCAGGGCAGAGCATTTTCTTCGCAAGGACATCTGATGATGGAATCATTTGTCATTGAGAACCCTAGTCACCTGGGATGTGACCTCTTCTCATTGCTATCTTCAGTGAAGAGGTACGGGGACCTGAAGACACACACTCAACATTTTAGGAACAGCTTATTTCCCTCCACCATCAGATTGCTAAATGGACAATGGACCCATGAACACTACCACATTATTTTTTTCTCTCCTTGCACTTCTTATATAATTGTAATTTTAAGTTCTTTATGTATTGTACTGCTACTGCAAAAAAAAACAAATTTCACAATGCATGTCAGTAATATTAATTCTGATTCTGATTCTAACCTAGCACTGGAAATCTTACTCACCAGTTATAAGTCCAATGGGAACTTTGCAGGATCCAGAAACTGTAATCAGTTAGTTAACAGCCAAGAAATGTGTCCATCGGCAGTAGCTGCTGGATATAAACAGCAGGTAAGCCGGCTTTATAAAACAACTCATTTGACATAACTCACAATTTAAATCATTTTGGCACTGGAGATTGTACAGTAGCTGTACTGTTAGGAAAGACTTGAATTAAAACTTCATATTATCATTCTCTCAAGAAAAAAGAATCAAAAACTCGAGGGCAAACGCTTAAGGCGAGAGGAAAAAGATTTATAAAAGGACCTGAGGGGCAATTTCTCCATGTTACATAAATAGAACAAGTTGCCAGTGGGAGTGGTTGAGGCAGGTATATTAACAACATTTAAAAGACACTGGGGCAGGAACATGGATAGGGAAGGTTTGGCAGGATATTAGCCAAAAGCAAGCAAATGGGAGTGGTTTAACTGGGCACCTTGGATGAGTTGGGCCGAAGGACCTGTTTCTATTCTGTATTACTCAATGAGTCCATGAATCTATAAACTGGGAAAGTGTGCCAATCAATGGCAGATGGCCAAGTGCAAAAATGTTGCATTTTGGTAAATTAAACCAGGGCAGCACCCACACAGTAAAGAGGAAAACCCTGGAAAGTGTTATAAAATAGAGATACTCAGGGCTAAAATTACATACAGTATTTCCCCAAAAGAGGTGATGCAGATTGACCTGGAGGTGAAGAATTCATTTAATATAGGACCATAAGACATAGGAACAGAATTCAACCACTTGGCCCATCGAGTCTTCTCCGCTATTCTATCATGGTTGATTTATTATCTCTCTTAATCCCATTCTTCTGCCTTCTCCAGGTAACCTTTGATACCCTTACTAATCAAGAACCTATCAAACTCTAATTTAAATATACCCAATGACCTGGAATCCACAGCCGTCTGTGGTAATGAAGTCCAGAGATTCCCCACTCTCAGGCTAAAGAAATTCCTCTTCATCTCTGTTCTAAAGGAATGTCCTTCTATTCCGAGGCTCTGCCCTCTGGTTCTAGATTCCCACACTATAGGAAACATCCACTCTATGTCCACTCTTTCTACGTTTTTCAATATGCATTAAGTTTCAATGAGATTCCCCGTCATTCTTCTAAACTCCAGGAATACAGGACAGGGGTGCGTGGAGTCCTTCAAAATGCTGTTTGCTTTGCGGATGCAGCGTGTAGTGTAAATGTCCGTGATGGCGGGAAGAGAGACCCCAATGATCTTCTCAGCTGACCTCACTATCTGCTGCAGGGTCTTGCGATCCGAGATGGTGTAATTTCCAAACCAGTCAGTGATGCAGCTGCTCAGGATGCAAGAAATTTGGTGCTCTTAACGATCTCTACCGAGGAGCTGTCGATGTTCAGCGGGGAGTGGTCGCTCCATGCCCTCCTGAAGTCAACAACCATCTCTTTTGTTTTGTTTACATTCAGAGACAGGTTGTTGGCTCTGCACCAGTCCGTTAGCCGCTGCACCTCCTCTCTGTAAGCTGACTCATCGTTCTTGCTGATGAGACCCACCACAGTCGTGTCATCGGCGAACTTGATGATGTGGTTCGAGCTGTGTGTTGCAGCACAGTCATGGGTCAGCAGAGTGAACAGCAGTGGACTGAGCACACAGCCCTGGGGGGCCCCCGTGCTCAGTGTGATGGTGTTGGAGATGCTGCTCCCGATCCAGACTGACTGAGGTCTCACAGTCAGGAAGTCTAGGATCCAGTTGCAGAGGGAGGTGTTCAGGCCCAGTAGGCTCAGCTTTCCAATCAGTTTCTGAGGGATGATTGTGTTGAATGCTGAACTGAAGTCTATGAACAGCATCCGAACGTATGTGTCTTTTTTGTCCAGGTGGGTTAGGGCCAGGTGGAGGGTGATGGCAATGGCATCGTCTGATGAGCAGTTGGGATGGTATGCAAACTGCGGTGGGTACAGTGAGGGGGGCAGCAGGGTCTTGATATGCCTCATGACGAGCCTCTCGAAACACTTCATGATGATGGATGTGAGTGTAATGGGACAGTAGTCACTGAGGCAGGACACTGAAGACTTCTTCGGCACAGGGATGATGGTGGCGTCCTTGAAGCACGTTGGAATGGTGGCGCTGCTCAGGGAGATGTTGAAGATGTCCTTCTCCCTCCTGCCATCTGGTAAAAAGCATGTTGAGAAAAAATGGCAGATGAGAGGTGTTGACATAGATGAGAGGGGTTGTTATTATAGAAAAAGCACCAAAGCATTTGAGCTCTCACGACCAGACTATGTAACAGTTTCTTCCCCCAAGCTATCAGAATCCTCAATACCCAGAGCCTGGACTGACACCTTGCCCTACTGTCCTGTTTATTATTTATTGTAATGCCTGCCCTGTTTTGTGCACTTTATGCAGTCCTGGGTAGGTCTGTAGTCTAGTGTAGTTGTTTTTTTTATGAAAGTGACTTGACTTGACTACAGGCTCAGAGCCATCAAACACGCTTCATACATTAACCATTTCATTGCCAGGATCATTCTGGTAAACCTCCTCTGGACCCTCTCCAGTACTAGTCTATCCTTTCCTAGATAAGGGGCCCAAAACTGCTCACAATACTCCAAGTGCAGTCTGACCAATGCCTCATAAAATCTCAGCATTACATCCTTGCTTTTAAACATTCAGTGGCCACTTTATACGTTCAGTGTTCATGGGTTCATTGTCCATTCAGAAATCTGATAATGGAGGGAAAGAACCTGTTCCTAAAACGTTAGGTACACCTGTACACCTGCTTGTTAATACAAATATCTGATCAGCCAATCACGTGGCAGCAATTCACTGCATAAAAGCATACAGACATGGTCAAGAGGTTCAGTTGTTGTTCAGATGAAACACCAGAATGGGGACGGAAATGTGATCTCAGTGACATTGACCATGGAATGATTGTTGGCGCCAGACAGGGTGGTTCGAGTATCTCAGAAACTGCTGATCTCCTGGGATTTTCACCCACAACAGTCTCCAGAGTTTACAGAGAATGGCGCAAAAAACAAAATAAAATCCAGTGGATGGCAGTTCTGTGGGCAAAAATGCCTTGTTAATGAGAGAGGTCAGAGGAGGATGATAGGAAGGTGACAGTAACTCAAATAACCACACATTACAACAGTGGTGGGCAGAGGAGCAGCTCTGAACGTGGAACATGCTGAACCTTGAAATGGACAGGCTACAACAGCAGAAGACCACGAACATACACTCAGTGGCCACTTTATTAGGTACCGGAGACCCCTAACAAAGCGGCCACTGAGTATACACTCCAGGTTTCCTAAATGAGTCTGGAAGCCTCGGTGTTCTGAGCACAGAGGCGAGGGGGTTACTACTGAGCTGAGGCTAATCACCAGCTTCACTGTCACTGGGCCGCTAAAATGTGTGTCTTCAGCTCTGATGCAGAATGCTAACTAACAGAGAGCACCTGATATCTGGAATGTGCTGCTGAAGCAATAGGTGGAATTGATAAAATTATTATGTTTAAGGAACTTTCAGAGAGACATTCAGACAGACAAGGCACTGCAGGACAGAGACCTGACACAGATAAACGGGATTAATATCAACAGGCGAAAGGGTCCGCAGGCACGGGGTGTGCTGAAAGCGTTGTTTCTCTGCTGTATGAATCTATGACTCAATAAGATTCAGACTCAGATTCAACTATTTGTCACTTTGACGTTGAAACAAACAGTGAAATGAGTTGTTTGCATTAACAACCAACACAGCTAAAGGAAGTGCTTGGGGGACAGCCTGCAAGTGTCACTATATATTCTGGCACTGACGTGGCAGGTCCACATGGACCAGCAGAACAACACAAGCAGCGACAGCAGCAACAATAACAGTCTATTAGGTACCTAATGAAGTGGCCACCGTTCGCAGACAGGAAGCACGGCGCCTGGGGGCAGTCTCAAATCCTTAGCATCGCGGAGAGAGGAGATCCCAGACTATCTGGACCAGCGTTTAAATTGTCCGTGCCTCGCACTGGGAACTGGGCCCCGCCATGGCGAATCGCTCCGGGCCCAGATTTTGCTGCCGGAGAAGCCATTCTCAACCTCTCCAAATCAATTCGGCAACCGGAGCAATCTCACCTCACCCGACTCTCAACACCATGCCTTTCCAGTCTAACTGGGTCAGCGTTTAGATTGTCCAAACAGCATGTTGAAACTCACAAACAAGCTGCCATCAGGAAGGAGGTACAGAAGTGTAAAGACACAAGCTCAGCAATTCAGGAAAAGCTTCTCCTCTGCCAGCAATTTCTAAATGGACTTTGAACCCATGAACACTAACTCACTACTTTTTTATTCTCTTTTTTCATTACACATGTAATTGTGTGTGTGTGTGTGTGTGTGTGTGTGTGTGTGTGTGTGTGTGTGTGTGTGTGTGTGTGTGTGTGTGTATATATACTTACTGCAAATTAGATTTTTATTATTATGTACTGTATTGCAATGTACTGCTGCCACATAACAACAAGTTTCATGGCATATGCCGGTGATATTAAACCTGATTCTGAAATGAGCTGCCAGAGGAAGTGATAGAGACAGAAACAATTACAACATTTAAAAGCCTTTTAGACAGGTGCCTAATGCACCTCCTGATGCACCATCAATAACTCACGCCGAGACTTAGGAAGTGAGATATCGGCTTTTATTGACTGAAGAACAACACTACATCCTGGGGAAAATGAGGGAGAGCAGCAGGCCACAGTCGCCTTTATACAGGGGTCTGTGGGAGGAGCCACAGGGGTAGTCAGCAGGGTCTTGGGAGGAGCCACAGGAGCAGTCAGACAGGTATATCTAGTTCACCACACCTCCCTTGGACAACGTCGGTGGCGTGGAGAACGGAGACTTGCAGCTCGGGCAACTGCCGGTCTCCCACAAAAAAAACCCTTGCCCAGGCTTGCGCCCTGGAAACTTTCCAAGGCGCAAATCCATGGTCTATTGAGACTAATAGAGGCCCACACTACGCTACAGACAGGTGCACGGATTGGGCAAGTTCAAAAAGATGTCGGCCAAATGCAGGCAAATGCAACCAGATTGGGGACTAACGAGTTGGTCCAAATGGCCTGTTTCTGTTCTGTTTAACGCTGTGATTCTGGGACTTCGACACAGCATCTTCCATAACCCCAAATGTTTCAAAGCAGAAATATGGAAAATCTCTGAATGTAGAAGAGCGAGTTGATAAAAGCTATATTGCCACCTTTGGAATTGTGACATGGAGGTAGGCATTGGTTAGGGGTGTTTGGGGTGTTCTGGGAGGGGTAGCACCTCTGGTGAAGGGGCTTGTCATGTCCATTCTGGGACAGCTCACTCACCTCTGGTCCCCACCGGACACTCTGCTCTCACCTGTGGCTCCAAGCAGCTATTCGCATGCGACAGCGGCCACACCCCAGTAGACTGCTTCGACAGGCGGGCTAAACCGGGTGAAGGTGTCCGGTGAATCTCATACCCTGGTGTTTTAGGGATATGCCTGTCCTAGCGTGCGAAGCCATCGCTGACGGATTCGGCGGTTGAGATCCAACGGCCAGCAAGGCGGTACTGCAACGCTCCGTGGAGAGCGAAGGGCATGACGAGGCACAGAAGACGTCACGGCCATCCATTGCATCCAAGGAAGATCCCAGTTCACGGTGCTTGTTTGTACCACTGGAGGCAAACTTCTGAGGTCGAGAGGGCGGAAATGCCCCAGCGCAATGGCTCTTCCACTTTAAAAACTCTCCCACACAGGTCTCCTGTCATCTTCGGACGCCGCAGACATTGAATGGATTGGTTAGGCAGTGGGAAAAACCCGCTACCCTTCTTTAAATTGTGCAGAGATTGAGCAATGGTGTAATATTTTACACCAAAAGATGTCACCTGTGGCAACACAACTTTCCTACAGTACTGCTTGGGAAATAACAAACTGGATTTTGTGCTTAAGACTCTGGGAAGAGACTCAAACCCACAATACTGTTGAATTCAGGTAGAGCCTTTGATGTAATAAAATCCCTTTTGGGTGTTTCAATGCTGTGAGCCTCAACAGGTTTCAGGCTCAGTGACCAAAGGCAGTCGTTGAAGAACAGGCTTTAAGGAACACCCTGGGGAGGCACGCTAGCATCACAGTCAGCGTAACGCTATTATAGCGCCAGTGATCCAGGTTTAATTCTGCTGATGTCTGTAAGAAGTTTGTACATTCTCCCCGTGACCACTTGGGTTTCCTTTGGGTTTCAAGTCAAGTCACTTTTATTGTCATTTCGACCATAACTGCTGGTACAGTACATAGTAAAAACGAGACAATGTTTTTCAGGACCATGGTGCTACATGAAACCGTACAAAAACTACACTGAACTACGTAAAACAACACAAAAAAACTACACTAGGCTACAGACCTACCCAGGACTGCATAAACTGCACAAAACAGTGCAGGCATTACAATAAATAATAAACAAGACAATAGGGCAGTAAGTTGGTGTCAGTCCAGGCTCTGGGTATTGAGGAGTCTGATAGCTTGGGGGAAGAAACTGTTACATAGTCTGGCCGTGAGAGCCCGAATGTTTGCCGACTTCCTGCTGTATTCCAAAGACGTACAGGTTAGTAGGATAATTAGTCACATGGTTCAGTGGTGTGGACTTGTTGGACTCAAAAGACCCGTTACTGTGCTGTATCTCTAAGAGACTGACAGATATCCAGATATCAGAGGGAGATAGAGAGGCTAGGCCAGGCAATTTTGGAGCTGAAGGCACAGCCACCAATGACAGACCAATCAAAACCAGAGTTGCAAGAGGCCACAATTAGAGTCAAGCAGATATGTTAGTGTAATGTCAGGATGGGAGGGGAGATGCTACAGAGGATTTGGAAAAGTATGTCAAAAGTAGTTTGAAATCAAGGTCTTGCTCTACAAAGTGTCAATCTACATCAGCAAGATCAGAGGTGATAAAGCAGAAGAAACAATGCAAATCAGCACTGTGGTCCGAGTGTGTGTAAAGTTCAGAGTGTATACAATGAGAGTTATGCCTCAGTAACTGATTTCAAGATACTGGAAATACTGATTCCAATTAGCAATGGTTTCATTTAATTTTAATTTAGAGATACAGCACGGTAACAGGCCCTTCTGGCCCAATGAGCTCACACCGCCCAATCACATCCATGTGACCCATACATCTTTGGAAAATAGGAGAAAACCAGAGCACCTGGAGGAAACCTACAGGATCACAGGAGAACATACAGGTTTCTCACAGCCAGCAGCGGGAATTGAACTCGAGTTGCTGGCCCTGTAATAATATCAGATTGCTACGTGACATTGTTCTTCATTAAACAAACATCTGCTATGAGGGAAAACATCTTTCCTGTGGTTTAATTCCACACAACGGGCTGATTTTGTCCAGATCTACACTGAAGCATTCATAGCAAATTTGCAGGTAACCATTGAACACATGATACAATTCTTAAAGGGGTACACAGTCCGTGTTAGATAGACCACCTCTGGAGAACAGTAAAGTATTTGTCTACAAGTACCAAGGTTATGATTGAGATTTCCATCAGAAGGCAAGATGAGACAAAAAAGAATCAGGCAATATTATGAGGGTGGACTTGGTACTGTTACACATACAGTACGTACCTTACGATTCTGCTCAACAGTTTATCTCATACAACATTGTAAAATGCCCCCAGAGTTGCATTAGACTTCAACTCATTTCTCTAGATCACACTTAACATTCCCACCTTCATGATAAAGTTTCTCCACACAGTCGTCCCAGCCAATAAAATCTTCTCCAACCTTTGTACCATCCTATGTGACCTCTTGCTGATGACTGCCGGTTTAATCTCCTCAGCACTGGCCAGAATCAGGTTGTGGCTGCCCAAATTTTTATCCAGCTCTATAATGGAATGCTAAAGTTAGCTTGCCAGAAACCCCTGGCACCGAAATACAGATTATTATCATGCAGCTCGTTCAATCTGCATTGCTGTGATGCCTTTCTCAGCCTGTTAATACATTGTGTATTTCTGAACTGCAGTCACTATGGTGATGAATAAAATCAGGAGCACTGCAATGTCCCACAAAACAGCAACACGATAATAAATAGTCTTTTTTTAAAAAATGATGTTAATTGGCCACAATACCAAGGGCCATGCCCTATTTGTCTTAAAAATAGCATCATGCACTCTTTTGCGTCCATGTGGAACAGTAGATGGAGCCTGGGTTTAACATCTCATCCAAAAATTTTCACCTCTGACAGGGCAGCACTCCTTCAGTCCTTCATGGGAGGAAAAATAGATTTTCATTTTTATTTTAGAGATAGCAGACAGTAACAGGCCCTTCCAGCCCAATGAGTTTGCAATGTCCAATTACACCATGTGACCAATTAACTGGCCAACCTGCACAGCTTTGGACTGTGGGAGGAAACCCATGTGGTCATACGGAGAATAGACAAACTCCTTACAGACAGTGTGAGTTTTATAATTAATAAGTTAGTAAGTACCAAACAAAATTTGCCACTCCAGAGATTCAACCAACATCATTTTATTTCAGTAATCTTTGCTATCAGGAATAGCATATACCAAGGAATACCAATGGCATGGCAGAAAAGGGGAAGAGGTCCTACACAGTGAGTATGTAGAGTTAGAAAAGATGTTGAAGAGAAGGACCTCCAAGGTTGTAATCTCCAGATTACTCCTGTACCAGGGGTTAGCGCAGGTTGGAATTCGGTGATTACGTGGATGAAGGCGAGACTGCGGAGGTGGTGCAAGGGGCAGGGTTTCAAGTTGTTGGATCACTGGAACCTTTTCTGGGGAAGGAATGATGTGTAAAAGAGGAACAGGTTGCACCTGAACTAGAGGGGAACCAATATCCTGGCCGGGAGGTTTGCTGCTGCTGCTGCTGCTGGGGAGAGCTTAAACTAGTTTTGCAGGGGCAGAAGTATGTATAGCTTCAGAAGTTAGGATCAAATGAAGCACACGAGGAGTGTGAAGAGCCCCAGGTCAGTAAGGGAAGGTTCTGAGCAGAAGGTAGAAAGCAGGAACAATATTGAAAGACAAAATCAAAATAACAGGTATGATGGTTGGATAGTTAAAAGTGTGTATATTTTAAGTGAGTATTATGTGTAAGGGTGATGAGCTTAGAGCATGGATCAATATATGGAACTATGATGCTATAGCAATTACTGAAACTTGGTTGAGAGAGGGGCAGTAATGGGTGATTAATGTACCAGGTTTTCAAATTTTTAGACAATAAAGAGGAAGAGGCCAGCAGGGGGGAGGGTGGTAGTTACTAATATTAGGGAGACATAATGGGGGAGGTTCAGACACTGAGTTCATTGGGTGGAACTCAGGGATAGGAAGGGGGCAATCACATTGATGGGAATGTACTACACACCCCAAATAGCCACCGGGACATTGAGGAACAGATATGTAATCAGATTAAGGAAATGTGTAAAAATAAAAGGGTTGTTGTCATGGGGGATTTCAACTTCCCTAATATAAACTGGGACTTTCTTATTGTAAGGGGTTTAGATGGGGCAGAATTTGTTAAGTGTATACAGGAAGGTTCGTTAAACCAAAATGTGGTCGGTCCAATGAAAGGAGGGGCTGTACTGGACCTGGTGTTGGATAATGAACCTGGCCAGGTGACTGAACTTTCAGTGGGTGAGCAGTTAGGGAATCGTGATCACAACTCCTTAACGTTCAGGATAGTTATAGATAAGGATAGGAATGGTGCTTGTGAGAGTAGGAGTAGGGCAAGTGAAAAGGGTATCGAGCAGGGACTAAGAAGAGTTTATTAGGAACACCTTTTCTCTGACAGGGAGAGGGAGAGGGTGGGACCACTCAAGGATAAAGGGTGGGAACATCTGCTTGGTTGCAGAGAATGTGACTAAAGTACTTAATGAGTGCTTTGCTTCAGTATTTACCAAAGAAAAGGATATGAAGGACATGCAAATCAGTACTGAGTGTATAAATATGTTAGGGCATTTAGAGGTCAAAGAGGAGGAAGTGTTGGGCCTCCTAATGAGTATTAAGGTGACTAAGTTCCCCAGGGCCTGATGGGATTTACCCTGGTTATTGAGGGAGGCAAGAGACGAGGTTGCTGGGGCCTTCGCTAGTATCTTTGTGTCCTCTCTAGCCTCAGGCGAGGTCCCAGAGGACTGGTGAGTGGCTGATGTTGTACCTCTATTTGAGAAGAGAATGAGGGGAAATCCTGGGAACTATAGACCGGTGAGTTTCATGTCAGTTGCAGGGAAATTGCTGGAGAGAATTCTTAGGGATAGGTTATATGAGCATTTGGAAAGCCAGAGCCTAATTAGGGAGGGCATCATGGCTTTGTATGGGGCAGGTCGTGCCTTACCAACTGGATAGAGTTTTTTGACAAGGTGATGAGAAAGATTGATAAGGGTAGGGCAGTGGATATTGCCTACAAAGATTTTAGACAGGCGTTTGACAATATTGACACCTTCTGATTGGCCATCCATTACTAAGCTTATTTCAGATTTGTGGATATGTATGAGTGCCTTAACGTTCCAAAGGAACTAAGTACTAAAGACTTTGACTAGTTGTGGTTCAGAACTGTGAAATTGAATGAGATGTTCTGCAATTCAAAGTTCAAAGTAAATTTTATTGATAAATTACAAAAATGCACCATATACAGCCCAGAGATTCATTTTCTTGCAGGCATCCACAGTAGATACAAAGAAACAATAGAATCAATTAAAAAATTACACACAAACAACCAATTTGGAAACGCAAAAAAGAAAAAAGAAAGCACAAGTAACATAGAGACCTTGAACTGTAGATTCCTCGAGAGTGAGTCCATAGTTTGAAGAATCAGTTCAGGATCCAGTTTACTCTCCAAAATGCTTTTCAGAAGCAACAGAAATAACAATCACTGATTCTGCAGTTAACAATTATATTTCAAAATTAGTTTTATTTGGCACATGTACATCGAAACATCGAGTGAATTGTATCATTTGTGTTAATGACCAGCACGGTTTGAGGATGTGCTGGAGGCAGCCTACAGGTGCTGCCATGCTTCCAGCACCAACATAGCATACCCACAATTCACTAACCCCAACCCATGCAACTTGGGAGTGAGGGAGGAAACTGGAGCACCCAGAGGAAGTCCACATGATCACAGGGAGAATGTACAAACTCTTTACAGTCAGCAATGGGACTTGAACCTGGGTCACTGCCATTGTAATGGCATTAATCTAACCACTACAACACCGTGTTGCCTAACACGGGTTTGTGTCAAACTTTATACGAAAAGCTTGATGAGGCAACAGAAGGCAAGCATGCAAAACCACGTGTGTCCATGATGGCACCACCATGGTGGGTCTCATCAGCAAGAACGATGAGTCAGCTTATAGAGAGGAGGTGCAGCGGCCAACAACCTGTCTCTGAATGTGAACAAAACAAAAGAGATGGTTGTTGACTTCAGGAGGGTATGGAGCGACCACTCCCCGCTGAATATTGACGGCTTCTCGGTAGAGCTCGTTAAGGGCACCAAATTTCTTGGCGTTCACCTGGCGGAGAATCTCACCTGGTCTCTCAACACCAGCTCCACAGCAAAGAAAGCCCAGCAGCGTCTCTACTTTCCGCGAAGGCCGAGGAAAGTCCATCTCCCACCCCCCATCCTCACCACATTCTACAGGGATTGTATTGAGAGCATCCTGAGCAGCTACATCACTGCCTGGTTCGGAAATTGCACCATCTCGGATCGCAAGACCCTGCAGCGGATAGTGAGGTCAGCTGAGAAGATCATCGGGGTCTCCCTTCCTGCCATCACAGACATTTACACTACACGCTGCATCCACAAAGCAAACAGCATTATGAAGGACCCCATGCACCCCTCATACAATCTCTTCTCCCTCCTGCCATCTGGGAAAAGGCTCCGAAGCATTTGGGCTCTCACGACCAGACTATGTAACAGTTTCTTCCCCCTTGCTATCAGACTCCTCAATACCCAGAGCCTGGACTGACACCAACTTACTGCCCTATTGTCTTGTTTATTATTTATTGTAATGCCTGCACTGTTTTGTGCACTTCATGCAGTCCTGGGTAGGTCTGTAGTCTGGTGTAGATGTTGTGTGTTTTTTTTCTCTCTGTGTTGTTTTTTTTTTACGTAGTTCAGTCTAGTTTTTGTACTGTGTCATGTAACACCATGGTCCTGAAAAACGTTGTCTCATTTTTACAGTGTACTGTACCAGCAGTTATGGTCGAAATGACAATAAAAGTGACTTGACTTGACTTGACTTGAAAACCAGTTCCTTGCCAGGCAGATTCAATTATAATTTACATAATACTATATTCCAGTTCATCCAGTGACAAGTCAATAAGAATGCTCCCCAGAAATAAATAGTTGATCATCAAGAACATAGAACATAGAATAGTTTAGGACAGTACAGGTCCTTTGGTCCATGATGTTGTACCAACCTTTTAACCTACTCCAAGGTCAATCTAATCCTTCCATTCCACATCACCCTCCATTTTTCTTTCATCCATTTGACTATCTAAATGTCCCTAATGTATCTGCGTCCACCGCTGGGAATGGATTCCATGCTCTTATTACTCTGTGTAATAAACCTGACATCTCCCCTATACTTTCCTGCAATTACCTTAACATTTTGCCTTTTTGTACTAGACATTGCCACCATGGGGAAAAAGACACTGTCTGTCCACTTTATGGATGCCTCCTATCCTACATCTCTATCAAATGACCTCTCAACCTCCTTCGATCCAAAGAGAAAAGCCCTAGCTCACTCAGTCTTTCCTCATAAGACATGCTCTCTAACCCAGGCAGCATCTTGATAAACCTCCTCTGTAAACTCTCTGAAGCTTCCACAGCCTTCCTATAATGAGGCGACCAGAACTGAACACTATCTTCCCAGTGTGGTCTAACCAGAGATTTATAGAGCTTCAACAAGGTAAACAAAGTCTAGGAGCAGTTGGGTGAGGCTGGCTGGCTGAATGGGTGAACAAGGACTGTGGATGAGAGCCGGGATTAAATAGGTTACAGGTGATGAGTTAGGTATAAGTGACTGGTGACTTCTGTGAGCTGAATGGAGTCTGAGAGGAGTCTGCATGTGCAGCCTGAAAGGACCCAGCTCCCCTGCCCTCTACAGCCAGCCTGTGACGGCCCAAGATGATCCAGATGGGTTCGGTGGAATTCCTTGAAGAGCGCTGGATCCAAAATGTAACTGAATGGCACCCAAGAC
The DNA here is from genome assembly GCF_048418815.1 of Hemitrygon akajei. Classification (NCBI taxonomy): domain Eukaryota; kingdom Metazoa; phylum Chordata; class Chondrichthyes; order Myliobatiformes; family Dasyatidae; genus Hemitrygon; species Hemitrygon akajei. Next base: position 187,421,937 of record NC_133126.1, on the reverse strand, counting down.
CTCTCCTCTGGGCCATACCATTCCCGGTCAACAAGGTACCACACACCCTATCCACAACAATGTGAATCCATCAGCCAGCAGACTGTGTACACTGGACCACCTTCCACCATCCTAGGTTCTGGAGGTGCAGGCTCAGGTGGATTGAAAGGTCTGTGGACAATGGGCTTGAGGCTGGATGTGTTAAAGGTAGGCGTGATCCTGAGGAATGGTGGCAGCTGGAGACTGTAAGTGTCTGGATTGCTGTTATGGGTAATCTTGACAGACTGGGGCAAGAGCTTGTGGGAGTGAGTGCGCAGGGGCAGATCTAGGGTGGACAGCCAGACATGGTCCCCAGTCCTTGGAGAAGGTGAGGTAGGTCAACACATACCTGTGTAGCATGTCTCAGAGGATCTTGTTAATGAAGGTTTGGAAAATGGTTGGACTGTTGGAAAGATAGAAAGGCATCACCAAGTACTCATAGTGGCCAGTGGTGTTATGAGTGCCATATTCCATTCACCTCCTGGCAAAAGCAGTCTCCATTAAGGGGAGAGGACAGCTGTTCTTAATGGAGATTTTGTTTAGTCAATGCAAGGATAAAGACGCTTATCTTTCTTTTTGACAGAGAAGAACTCTGCAACATCTGTGGACTGAGATGGTCGAATGAAGCCATGCTGTAGTGCTTCAGTGATGTCGTCATTCGTGGCTTGAGTCTCAGGAAGGGAAAGGGAGAACAGACGACCTTAGGGAGGTGTTCCATCACTCATGCGGCCTGTGATACGGCCGGGCACTGGCTTCCCTCTTACTGAAGCTGATGTTTAAGTTGTGGCACAACACTGGGAGTTTGGTGAGGTTGAGGGTTTCCTCCATCGATGGTGAAGTCAACTGAGATTGCAGGCAGGTGGTCCGGCAGTGGGAACTGGATAACCGGGTGAAGTGAGAGTCGTGAGTGGAGAGCCAGAGTAACCCAAGAGGAGAGGATGGGTGAGTCGATCAGAAGGAATTGGACGCCCTCATAAGTTCTTATGTGCAGGCAGTGTGCACACTCTGACCATTCCGGACCCCAAGGGACATCCATCAATGGCCGTGGTGCAGAAGGGGTGAGAGATAGGCTCAGTAGAGAGTCTGGTCCAGAATGTTGTCTGCTGCGCCGGAATCCACCAGGGCTTCTTGTACATAGAGCCATTGGTACGCGGAGGAGGGCAGAGAGAGTGAAGCTGTCTATGGTGCTGGAATGAGGGGATGGGGGAAGCTTACCAGATAGAAGCCCCCTCGTCTCTACCTGGTTGGGATGTTTGCCAGATGCGGTGAGCATATGAGGTGTGGGTAACTGGCTGCTCTGCCGTAAGCACACAAATCTTTTCTCTACCAACACTCAAGCCCTTGGAGTGGGGGGAAGTCAGGGTTAAGGGAGTTCTCCCTGACTGTATGGGTTCTAGAGGCTTTGAAACAAAACTGGGGTTCTACCTGATGACCAGGAAGGTTGTCCCATAGGATACCTGTCAATACAGAGGGCCAGAGTGATGAGGCTTTCAAGGTCAATGGGCATCTCCCAGGTAGACCACTTGTCTTTCAAGCACTCTGAGAAGCTGTGATGATTTTGGGCCAGCAACATGTCCGTATTCCAGCTGCACACCACCACGAGGATCCTGAATTCCATGGTGTAATCCAGCACAGAGTGGGAAAAGTATCTGATCTGCTGCCTCCCTTCCACTTCCCCAGCAGCTGAAAATCCGCAGCACGTCAGGGGTGAATTCCTCATATTGGTTGTGAACGGGGGTTTAGTGTCCCAGTCAGCAGTGGCCCAGGTCAGAGCGCAGCCCTGAGAGAAATGACAAAGGCAAACTTGGCTTGGTCCATAACATGCCGAGATGGCTGGAGCTTGAAGCGTAAGACGTAATGGGACAGGAAGTTGCAGCACCAGGTTGGGAAACCATTGAAGTGTTCAGGCACTGGAATCCAGGGCTCAGAGAGAGGAGGTTGACAGGTGCAGCATTGCTATATCGAGACGGAGAGTTGGAAGAAAGTGGCAAGCAGATGGTTAATGGTTTATTGTTGGTTCTGGATCGTGTGCTCATGTCCTTGGACAAATCCTCTAGGTAAGCAAACTCTACTGGGTCAATCGATGGTTCGCTCATCCTGGCAGGAAATGTAGAAGAGGTTTGACCCAAAGAAAGAACAGTGGTATCAACAGCAGTGAGTGACAACTAACTTTAATAATAAACTCCAAAATAACAAACCATGAGGGCCAACAAAACAAGATAACAGATTCTTAACACAACAAGGTAACTGAAGGCAAGGAACAATTGGTTGAGGCTGGCTAGTTGACCTGAGTGAACAAGGACTGTGGATGAGAGCAGATGATGAGTTAGAAATGAGTGGCAGGTGACTCCTGTAAGCTGGGTGGAGACTGACAATGACTAATGAAGGCCAATACGTCATTCACTTTCTTAACCACCCTATCAACCTACACAGCAACTTTGCCAGACCTATGGACATGGACCCCAAGATCCCTCTATTAATTTACACTGCTTAGAATCCTTTAACCATGTACTCTGCCTTAAAGTTTGACTATCCAAAGTGTATCAATTCACACTTCTCTGGGTTGACCTCCAGATCCACAGAAGTTCCAAACATTACACAGTGAGAAAATCCAAGCCAGTATTCCAACACCCACCAAGCTAGATGTTCCTGCCATTACCAGAGGAGCACAGGAGGCACTATCTCCACAAACACGAGGAAATCTGCAGATGCTGGAAATTCAAGCAACACACACAAAATGCTGGTGGAACGCAACAGGCCAGGCAGCATCTATAGGAAGAAGTACAGTCAACATTTTGGGTCGAGACCCTTCGTCAGGACTAACTGAAAGAAAAGATAGTAAGAGACTTGAAAGTGGGAGGGGAGGGGGAGGTCCGAAATGATAGGAGAAGACGGGAGGGGGAGGGATGAAGCTAAGAGCTGGAAAGTTAATTGGCAAAAGGGATACAAGGCTAGAGAAGGGAGAGGATCATGGGATGGAAGGCCGAGGGAGAAAGAAAGGGGGAGAGGGGCAACAGAGGGAGATGGAGAACAGGCAAGGAGTGATTGTGAGAGGGACAGAGAGAGAGAGAAAAAAGGGGAAATAAACAAATAAACAAACAAATAAATAAGGGATGGGGTAAGAAGGGGAGGAGGGGCATTAACAGAAGTTAGAGAAATCAATGTTCATGCCATCAGATTGGAGGCTACCCAGATGGAACATAAGGAATATAAGGAGGCACTATCTCCTCCATGTTGAATCCAACTGCAGATACCCAGTTTATTTAAACTTCAAGCTGCTTGCTTGTCTGCCTCCATGCCTGTAACAAAGAATATTTTAAAATCTGTTCCATGTTCTTTTCTGATTCTGCAAGTGGCATTCTCAAATGTATTCTCCAAAAAAAAAGCCCCTACACAGGTGTTAAAACACAAGAAATCACTCTATTAGTTATATAAGATGCGCAATACGGAAAGAAAAACAAAAGGTTAATGAAGTAGCATTTCTGAAAACAAACTAATACTTATCATCCACTAAATAAGCTAATCTACCCCATGTCAGAGAGAAACTGAGATCTGACAAACTTTCACGCCACCTTGTCTCTCTTTCTGTATATCATCCTCTCAACATACTTGACTCTCTCTTCTCCATCTCATATTCATGACCCAGCCAAAGAGCAGATTCCCTCAGTGCACAAAGTGCCCCTTTTTATACCTTTCAACACTGTACTATAACTCTTACCCCAGTGTTTTCCCATCAATTGGTAGCTTCACCTGTACAAAGACCTCATCTTCCTTAGACAAACATGCATTCATCATTATTTACTCTCAAGGCTGTAGGCTTGTATGCCTTCAACTTTCTCAAAACAATCCCACATCATTTTGTCTTACAAACTTCTATTTTATTTTAACATATAACGAGGAGGATTCATATTTAACACTTTTCTTTTAATGACTACATATATCAAATAATAAGTAATCAAATCAGAGTTTTTATTATTGATACAGCGTGGATAGCCCCTTCTGGCCCATCAATCCGCAACCCTGACAACTCCCCCATTTAGCTCTAACCTAATCACTGGACAATTTACAATGACCATTTAACCTACTAACCAGTACATCTTTAGACTGTGGGAAGAAACTGGAACACCCAGAGAAAATCCACATGGTCACTGAGAGAACATACAAACTCCTTACAAATAGTGATGGAATTGAACTCTGAACTCTGACATCCAGAACTTTAATAGCGGTGTGAAACTGAATAATGAGGTAGAGTTCAGAAATTCAGAAATCTGATGGTGGAAGGGAGGAACCATGAATTGCAAAACATCCTATTCACAGACCAAGTTAATATGTTTATTAACTTGGCATTGGGTTCCAGTTGAGCAATGTGTTAATTTTAGAAATCCACCCTTGTTTTGCAGTAATTCCATGGAGTCAGATCAAACATACTGTTTCTTTCTCCCACATAAATCAGTGGCCACTTTTTTTTTTACATACCTTTTGTACCTAATAAAGTTGCCACTGAGTGTATGTTTGTGGTCTTCTGCCGCTGTAGTCCGTCCACTTCAAGGTTTGACATGTTGAGCAATCAGAGATACTCTTCTACACATGTGGTTATTTGATTTACTGTCACCTTCCTGTCGGCTTGAACCAGTCAGGCCATTCTCCTCCGACCTCTCTCATTAACAAGGGATTTTCACCCACAAAAATCACTGGATTTTTTTGTTTTTCTCCATATCTGTCAAGTCTAGAGATATGAAATATGTGCATGAAAATCCCAGGGCATTAGCAAATTCTGAGATACTCAAACCACCCTATCCAGTACCACAATCTATCCACCGTCAAAGTTACTTAGAGTGCATTTCCTTCCCCATTCTAGTGTTTGGTATGAACAACTGAATTGCTTGACCATACTTGCATGTAATCATGCATTTCATGATTGGCTGACAGACATTGCTAGGTTTTCACTAATAGGCAGATCAAAGAAAGCTTACTAAGTAGATTCCTGACTTTAAGAGCTTATCAAGACAGATGATTGAAGAACTTTGGCCAAAACTAATTGGAATTTAAGAGCACAATGACCTTATTGAAACAAAGGCAACACGAGTGAATCTGCAGATGCTGGAAATAAATAAAAACATAAAATGCTGGCAGAACTCAGCAGGCCAGACAGCATCTATGAGAGGAGGTAGTGATGACATTTCAGGCTGAAACCCTTCATCAGGAGTGAAGTAACATGGGATGGTCGATGGGGGATAAGAAGTGAGGGGAGGGATGAAGTAGAGAGCTGGGAAGTGATAGGCTGAAGGGAAATGGGCTGGGGGGAAGGTGGAGAATTATGGGAAATAAAAGAGAAAGAAAGGTAGGGCTGGGGAGATTATAGTGAGGGGGGAAAGAGAGAGAAATTTCTGACACCTCCCTCCCCTTTCTAGATCTTTCTGTTTCTATCTCTGGAGACAGCCTATCCACCGATGTCTACTACAAACCTACAGACTCTCACAGCTACCTAGACTATTCCTCCTCCCACCCTATCTCCTGCAAAAATGCTATCACTTTCTCTCAATTCCTCTGCCTCCACTGCATCTGCTCTCAGGATGAGGCCTTTCATTCTAGGACAAAGGAGATAGATAGATAGATAGATACTTTATTCATCCCCATGGGGAAATTCAACATTTTTTCCAATGTCCCATACACTTGTTGTAGCAAAAACTCATTACATACAATACTTAACTCAGTAATAATATGATATGCATCTAAATCACTAACTCAAAAAGCATTAATAATAGCTTTAAAAAAGTTCTTAAGTCCTGGCAGTTGAATTGTAAAGCCTAATGGCATTGGGGAGTATTGACCTCTTCATCCTGTCTGAGGAGCATTGCATCGACAGTAACCTGTCGCTGAAACTGCTTCTCTGTCTCTGGATGGTGCTATGTAGAGGATGTTCAGGGTTTTCCATAATTGACCGTAGCCTACTCAGCGTCCTTCGCTCAGCTACCGATGTTAAACTCTCCAGTACTTTGCCCACGACAGAGCCCGCCTTCCTTATCAGCTTATTAAGACGTGAGGCGTCCTTCTTCTTAATGCTTCCTCCCCAACACGCCACCACAAAGAAGAGGGCGCTCTCAACAACTGACCTATAGAACATCTTCAGCATCTCACTGCAGACATTGAATGACGCCAACCTTCTAAGGAAGTACAGTCGACTGTGCCTTCCTGCACAAGGCATCTGTGTTGGCAGTCCAGTCTAGCTTCTCGTCCAACTGTACTCCCAGATACTTGTAGGTCTTAACCTGCTCCACACATTCTCCATTAATGATCACTGGCTCCATATGAGGCCTAGATCTCCTAAAGTCCACCACCATCTCCTTGGTCTTGGTGACATTGAGACGCAGGTAGTTTGAGTTGCACCATATCACAAAGTCCTGTATCAGTTTCCTATACTCCTCCTCCTGTCCATTCCTGACACACCCCACTATGGCCGTGTCATCAGCGAACTTCTGCACATGGCAGGACTCCGAGTTATATTGGAAGTCAGATGTGTACAGGGTGAACAGGACCGGAGAGAGTACGGTTCCCTGTGGCGCTCCTGTGCTTTTTTAAAGAACAGAAAAGGAAGAATGTCTTCCTTTTTTAAAGAAAGGGGTTCCCTTCGTCCACTATCAACTCTGCCCTCCATCGCGTCTCCCATATTTCACGCACCTCTGCCCTCACCCCATCCCCCTGCCAGCCCACCAGGGATAGAGTCCCCCTGGTCCTCACCAATCACCCTACCAGCCTACAGATCCAACGTATAATCCTCCGTAACTTCCGCCACCTCCTACGTGATCCCACCACCAGCCACATCTTCCCCTCCCCCCCACTCTCGGCTTTCCACAGGGATCGCTCCCTACGCGACTCCCTTGTCCATTCATCCCCCCCATCCCTCCCCACGGACCTCCCTCCAGGCACTTATCCCTGCAAACAGAAGAAGTGCTACACCTGCCCCCACACTTCTTCCCTCACCACCATCCTAGGCCCCAGACAGTCCTTTCAGGTGAGGCACCACTTCACCTGCGAGTCAAGTGGGGTGATATACCGTATCAGGTGCTCCTGATGTGGCCATTTATACATTGGGGAGACCCGCCGCAGACTGGGAGACCGTTTCACCGAACACCGGCGCTCAGTCCTCCAGCAGTGGCGAGATCTCCCTGTGGCCACACACTTCAATTCCACAGACTACTCCCACTCCGACATGTCTGTCCATGGCCTCCTCTACCGTCAAGATGAGGCCACACGCAGGTCGATGGAGCAATACCTTATCTCCCACCTAGGTAGCCTCCTTCCTGCCGGCATGAACATTCAACTCACAGACCTCTGTTGATACCCCTGCCCCCCCTTACCCCATCCCTATCTATTATTTTAGTCTGGTTCTCTTTCTCTCTCTTTTCTCCCTCTCACTATAATCTCCCCCAGCCCTACCTTTCTTTCTCTTTTATTTCTCATAATTCTCCACCTTCCTCCTAGCCCATTTCTCTCCAGCCTATCACTTCCCAGCTCTCTACTTCATCCCTCCCCCCACTTCTTATCCCCCATCGACCATCCCATGTTACTTCACTCCTGATGAGGGTTTCGGCCCGAAACGTTGTCACTACCTCCTCCCATAGATGCTGTCTGTGAGTTCTGCCAGCATTTTGTGTTTTTGTGATCTTATTGAAACAGTTGTGATTCTAAATGGGCTTGACAAGGTGGATGCTCTTGGACTAATATAGGGCTGGGACAACGGTTCAGAAGTTAAGAAATTACTAATTGAAGATGGTCATAGAATATTTACAGTACATTACAGGTTCTTTGGCTCATAATGTTGTGCCGACAATGCAACCTAGAGAAGGAATTTCTTCAGTCAGAGAGTTATACTAGGATTGACTGGTAGGTTGTAGGCAATTGAAGCTAAAAAAAAAATCAATTCTTATCTGAAGCAACAAACAATCTGCTGGAGGAACACAGTTTCTTATCTGTTCTTATTTAACGGTGGAGAAGTGCAGGATCAGGTCACGCTCGCGTTACTTTGCTGTAGGCGCTATACCAATGTACATTACTGTTGAACGCGAGAGGAGGCAGGCATTATGGTTCACGTGACGTAGGGGCTTCCCTCCGGGCTGACGTCACGGCGCCGTGTTGCAAGGTTCTAGAACGCGGTGTAGCAATTTTCTTGTGTCTAAATATTTGGTGGTGTTTGGAACTGGAGCCGGAGCCGGAGCGGCCGGGCCCGGGACTGGGAGGTCGCGGGAGGGACTCCCATGCCCTCGCCCGGCTTTCCTCCTGCTTGCCAGTCATGTCATCGGCCGGAGCGGGCAATGGAGGCAGCAAAGCCGGCAAGCACACGGCTCCTTCCCCGGCCCCGAGCGGCCTGTCGGCGGTCGCCGCTGCAGCTGCGGCCGCCGCTTCTCCTTCTGCCGCCGCTGTTACCGGCGCCGTGGGCGGCTGTGGAACGCCGGCGATCCTCGGAGCTGGGGTCTCCTCTCCCCCTCCGCCTCTGCACCCTCACCAGGCGGCGGTGGCCGCTGCAGCAGCCGCCGCTGCCGCCGCCGCTCAGGAGCTGACCTCGCTCTTCGAGTGCCCTGTCTGCTTCGACTACGTGCTGCCGCCTATTCTGCAATGTCAAGCCGGCCATCTGGTGTGCAACACCTGTCGGCAAAAACTGACTTGTTGCCCCACCTGCCGAGGCTCCCTCACCCCCAGCATAAGAAATCTGGCAATGGAGAAAGTGGCTTCGGCCGTACTCTTCCCATGTAAGGTAAGGAGCTTCTTTCCATATCGGCTGCGGTGACATTCCCCTCTTTGTGTCTTCCTCTCCGGGGGGTGGGGGTGGGGGGGGAGGCATATTGGTGTGCGTCCTTTCAGAAAGCCCTGACCATTAAAGTACTTTTGAATTGAAAACAAAACAGTCTTCTACAGACATCGGTGAGTGGCTATTGGTTATGTGATTTCAAATTTGATCTATTTACTCCATTAGTCTAAAATAATATTCTAGGGCGTTTACACTTGCCCGAGGCCCCGGTCTGATTTTTTTAGGAAGCTCTCATCTCACGCTAGAGAGGCAGCCTGTTCTACACAGTGAGGGATGGGAACTTGGAACCTTTTGACTGGAGGGGGAGGTGCCTGAACAGAGGTGTAAACGTGGTCTCTCGTTGTACCAATGACTGTGCTTCCTATGTCATCGATAAAATACCTGGAGTTAGTGACAAGATGCTAAGTAGCAGGTGTAAAGTCTTGTATTCCTGTGAGCTGGAGGTGAGAGTAAACGCTTTTGCTCTTGGATGCTTTCGGCTCTGATTCGGCACGAGGTCTGTTAAGAAAAGCCTTTGCCGTGTTCCTTGGATACTCTAGGTATAGATCCTTGCTTAATCGGTTTGTCTTCCCTAAGGATGTTGAGTGTGTTATTCTGGAGAACATTGAAACCCATCAAATATTGAAAGGCCTGGATAGGAGTGGATGTGGGGCGGATGTTTTCTAAAGTGGGGGGGAGTCTTGGACCAGAGGGCACAGGCTCGGAATAAGAGGAAATTCCTTTAGAACAGAGATGAGAAGGAGGGGCCTGAATCTGCCTGGCGGCTGATAGGTTCTTGATTAGTTAGTGTCAAAGGTGGCGGGGAGAATGGGGTTGAGAAGAATAATAAATAACAGCCGCGATCAAATGGCAGAGCAGGCTTGATGGGCCAAATGGTCTAATTCTGCTCTGTTGTATGGTCTGTGGTGATGTGCAGCTGATAATCTTGGGCCAAGTTAATGGAGAGGGTGTGTTAATATCAGGATGGAGGGAGCGAGGGAAGGGTTAACCACCAGTCAGTAAGGTGAAGAGGAGGGAAGTTTTTTTTGTAATGTTTTCTTAAATGTCATCGTGGAAAGCCACCTGTAGTTCTGTTTGTCTGTAAACTATGCAGAGTGAGAAGTACGTCAGCAATGGGTGGCAAATGGAACTTTTGATCTTAGACTGGGGGTGTTCCTGTTTCAGGCCCACAGAGATGCAGTGGGCAGAGCGTCATTACAATCGGGCTGTCAGTTAGAAGTCTGCTTTTAAAGTGATATTCTTCAAACAAATATGAACCATCCGCTGCAATATAATTTAGAATTACAGAGGATTTATTGCAGGAGTTTGTCATTTAGAATAGTGCTTTGCAAACTCTTGCCCCTTCTCCTTGCCTGCCCATCATTTCCCTATCCTTCCCTTTGTCCTGCAGTCCACTCTCCTCTCCTATCAGATTCCTGCTTCAGCTCTTACTACTTCCACCTATCACCCCTTCATCCACCCCTACCCTCCCCTAGCCACCTACCTTCCCCCTTGCCTGGATTCACCCATCGCTTGCCAGCTGTTGGCACTTTCTTGGTGAAGGGTCTCGGCCTGAAATGCCAACTGTTTATTTCTCTGCATTGACGTGGCCTGACACGCTGAGTTCCTCCAGTATTTTATTGTCTTTTAGAAATTCTGTCTGTCTTTTTGCTAGATTTGTCCTTTTGTTTTTTTAAGATTTGGAAATCAAATGTAAATGGCAGCCCTCTACCAGGTGCCGGGTGGCAGGATGGAGATGTGTTCCCATCAGAGGAGGTGTGAGATGCTCCTTCCCTCCACTAGCCTGCAGGTCACCCTTGACAAAGGTGTAGCACCTACTTGCCCCCGATCAGGGTCGCGTGAAGCCATGGTAGCAGGTGATGGAGGGTTGTATGCGCAGCTGGTGCATATCACATGTGACGCCAGGCAGACAATCTCTGAAGAGTATTGATAATGGCTGGGGTCACGCATCTTGTAAAGACACCGTATTTGAACACTGTTTGGGAGTTGCTAATAGCATGGCTTGGAATAATTGATTCACAGTTAAATGATCTCTGTGAAGGTGGTGGAAGATATTTTTGTAAGAAAGGTGCTCCAACACCATTCTCAAGAGAGATGGGTGCAGCGGTATTGCAGACCCCTGGTAGTAGTGGCAGAGGAGATCTAATGGTGGCGCTCCATGCGGTCTCTTGTGGCTCCAGGTGACCAAAGCAAATGTGGCATTTCCACAGTGACTTCTTCAAGCTCAGAGCACTTCAGCACCAGCTCAGTACTTTTCGAAGTGACGTGTACGGTGTATAAACACAAGGGAATCTGCAAATGCTGGCAATTCAGAGCATCAAGAACAGGGGTTCCCAACCTATTTTATGCCATGGATCCCTTCTGTTAACTGAGGGCTCTGTGGACCCAAGGTGGGCTACGTGGGAGGGAACTGTTAGACTGATCTTAGAGTCGGATTAAAAGTCAGCACGACGATATCGAGAGCCAAAGTCTAACGCACACAAAAATGCTGGAGGAACTTGGACAGCATTAAAGGAGGGGAAAAATAGTGGGTGCTTTGGGCCGAGACCTTCATCAGGACTGCAAAGGAAGGGGGGAGAGGGGAAGAAGATGGCAGGTATTAGGTGAAACCAGGTGAGGGGGAAGGTAGGTGTGTCTTCCTCCTTCCCACCCCCCCCCCCCCCCCAAAACCTTTCTTTTTCCATTCCCTATTTTGCATGGAGGTTGGTGACCAGTGGAGTGTCTCCGGCATCTGTTCTTAGGACCCTTACTCTTTGTGATTTTTATAAATGACCTGGATGAGGAAGTGGAGGGATGGGTTAGTAAGTTTGCTGATGACACAAAGGTTGGAGGTGTTGTGGATAGTGTGGAGGGCTGTCAGAGGTTACAGCGGGTCATTGATAGGATGCAAAACTGGGCTGAGAAGTGGCAGATGGAGTTCAACCCAGAGAAGTGTGAGGTGGTTTATTTTGGTAGGTCAAATATGATGGCAGAATATAGTATTAATGGTAAGACTCTTGGCAGTGTGGAGGATCAGAGGGATCTTGGGGTCCGAGTCCATAGGACACTCAAAGCAGCTGTGCAGGTTGCCCCAGTGGTTAAGAAGGCGTACAGTGTATTGGCCTTCATCGATCGCGGAATTGAATTTAGGAGCTGAGAGGTACTGTTGCAGCTATATAGGACCCTGGTCAGATCCCACTTGGAGTATTGTGCTCAGTTCTGGTCGCCTCACTAAAGGAAGAATGTGGAAACCGTAGAAAGGGTGCAGAGGAGATTTACAAGGATGTTGCCTGGATTGGGGAGCATGCCTTATGAGAATAGGTTGAGTGAGCTTGGCCTTTTCTCCTTGGAGTGATGGAGGAGGAGAGGTGACCTGATAGAGGTGTACAAGATGATGAGAGGAATTGATCGTGTGGATAGTCAGAGGCTTTTTCCCAGGGCTGAAGTGACTAGCACAAGAGGGCAGAGTTTTAAGGTGCTTGGAAGAAGGTACAGAGGAGATGTCAGGAGTAAGTTTTTATGCAGAGAGTGGTGAGTGTGTGGAATGAGCTGCCAGCGACAGTGGTGGAGGTGGATACGATAGGGTCTTTTAAGAGACTCCTGGATAGGTAGGTACATGGAGCTTAGAAAAATAGAGGGCTATGGGTAACTCTAGGTAATTTCTAAGGTAAGGACATGTTCAGCACAGCTTTGAAGGCCAAAGGGCCTGTATTGTGCTGTAGGGTTTCCATGTTTCTATTCTGGTTCCCCTATCCCTTATCACCTACCTGCTTCTTACTTCATGCCCCACCCAACTCACCCCTCAGCTGGTCTCTCCTGTTAACTGCCAGCTTGTATTCTGTCCTCGCCACGCCCTCAGTTTCTGCTGGCTTAGTCTAGTTTCTACCCTCTTCCTTTCCAGTCCTGATGAATTGTTTATTTATAGTTGTGTGCAAGAGAGCAATAAGTTGCCACTAGCCAGGATGATACTCAGTTCCCCAATCTGAGAGAAGCAGTGCACGATAGTAACGATGGCTTTTCTCAGCTTCGAGTATAAGAACTGACCTTGGCAAGCAGGATTAAGGAAAGTCCTTTCCATAATCGCACTTGCATGCTGGGCCCACTGAGGGTCCTCTAAAATGATAACACTGAGGAAGTTAAAGTTGCTGACCATTTCCACCTCTGATCCTACACTGAGGACTGGCTCATGGACCTCTGGTTTCCCCTGCCCTAAGTCAATTATCAGCTCCTTGGTCTCGCCGACATTGTGTCATCACTCAGCCAGATTTTCAGTCTCCCTCCTATATGCTGATTTATCACCTCCTCTGATTTGGCCTACGACAGTGGTGTCGTCAACAAGCTTGAATATGGCATTGGAGCTGTTCTGAGCCACACGGTCATAAGTGTTAAGCAGGGGGCAGAGAACTCAGCTTTGTGGTGCACCAGTGCTGATGGAGATTGGGGAGGAGACGTTGTTGCCAGTCGGAACTGACTGGGGTCTGCAAGTGAGGAAATCGGGGATCCATTTGCACAAGGGAGTATTGAGGCCGAGGTCTTAAACTTAGTTTTGAGAGGAGGATACCGGGCTATAGTCAATACAGAGCACCCTGATAGATATATATATATATATAGCTTGATCTTTGCTGTCCAGATATTCCAGGGGTGAGTGAAGAGCCAATGAGATTGTATGCTGATGCAGGTACACAGATAAGAGAAAGACAGCCCAGTGTTCAGATTTCCTGAAGTGCAGTTTGGGCATGGAACAGTAGTCCTCCATAGTTAGTGTGACCAAGGTGGGCAATGTTCCTGTGGTTGGAAAAACTTTACTGTGCTGTACAACTCTGTGGGACTAGAGGATTGGCAAGGATATCAACAAATTAGCTTTACAAATTTTGCTCACTTGCTAAATGGCCAGTTGTCTGCAAAGTACACTTGGCTCACTGTTGTGAATTTGAAAACGGTGTTGGAGATGGGAATATTTGCCGGAATATACAGAATACAGAGAGCAAAGGGGATGGGACTGATTGGCCAGCACCTAAAGAACAAATATGGACACTGAGGGGCCAAATAATCCTGTCTGTCCTGTATAATTCTGTAGTTCCGGAAAGCGGGGGTCATATAACCAACTGAGACACCCTATGGCAGGCATTCCCAACTTTTTTTTTATGCCATGAGCTACTACCATTAACCGAGGGGTCGGTGGTTGGGACCTGCGGTGTGTTTTGTCTGTGAACCTTCTGAGCTGACACCACAATGTCCAGCCCAATTCTGAATCCACAGCAATGATCCAGGTGTGTCAGGCTCTATTATCTCAGTTACATCATATCTAGTGTTGTCTTTCCTGATATGGGTTGTTTATTTCTGTTTACTAAATCTCACTACTTGTATGTTCACAGCTGTTCTTGATTACTGGTTATCGTGTTATTAAACAACAGCCTTTGACACCAGGTCTGAATTTATTTGTTGTTTTTGCATTTCATTTAGTGAAGTACTTGTTCAAAGTCATAGAAATTTCTATCAATATTTGAATCTGCCCTTCGCTGAGAAGTGCTGACTTTGTACACCGGCTCCTTGCGTACTGTAATGCGTGGGCGAAGAATAAAACGGTCTTCAACTGCAGCTACGCTGGGACTCTCGCTCAAGGAAATGGGGAAAATCTTGAGCGAGGGCCGAATGCCTAGTCGTCAAGGTCTGTGGTCATCACCTCTGGAAATTTGACCAAAAAAAGAGGATTGTTCAATTGAAATATAAAAGTTCATTGTAAAATGTTTTGCAGCCTCCTAATGTTGTGTGTGTTCGTTGAGGCATTCAAAGTATCCAAGTATTCCTACGTTGCATGGAAAATGCTTTCACTTGAAAATGCACACTCTGTAACTTTTTAAACCTGCTTTGGCAAGCAGAGATAATCGTAGGATTTTGATGAGGTCAGTGAGTTTCATTTAAAGTGGTATCAAGTTTCAGACCCGTATCCCACCGTCCTCATGGTTGGGGGGGTGGGGGGGGGGGAAGCAACATAGAGGAGGGAGTTTGAAAACTTGGCTGTGATGCCACAACCACCTCTTACTCAATGTAAGCAAGACCAAGGAGCTGATTATTGACTCGGAGGTGAAAACCAGTGGTCTATGAGCCAATGCTCATTGGGGTTCAGAGATGAAGTGGGTGAGCAATTTTAAATTCCTCTGTTATCATTTCAGAGGATCTGTCCTGGCCTCGGCATGTAAATACAATTATGATGAAAGCATGGAAGTGTCTCTACTTCCTTAGAAGTTTGCAAAGATTTGGCATGACTTCTCAAACTTTGGCAAACTTCTACAATGTGCGGTGGAGACTATATTGACCAGTTGCATCACAGCCTGTTATGGAAACAGCAATGAACTTGAATGAAAAATCATACAAAAAAATACTGGTTGCAGCCAATGTTCCCTCTAATTTGTAATGATCAGTGTGCACAAAAACCTTGTGCGGTGCCATTTTTTTGCTCAGTGACAAGTGTGCACTGAAAAATTCTCTTCAATAAAAGCAGTATAAATAAGCCAGTTGTAAAATCTGCAGACAAATCATCGCAAACGCCACGTTGTCAACACCGTCCTCATCAGAAAACAAAAAAGGAAATGTGATTGTGTAAGATCGTGAAATATGCTTAACATGCCAGTGAAATGGAGGGTGACAACCTTTTCTGCGCAGTTTAAATTTGTTTGTGTGCTCGTAGCAAAAGATGTGTGCACGTGCACACCTTAGAGGGAACATTGGATGTAGCCCAGTGCATCACGGGTAAAGCCCTTCCCACCATTGAACACATCTACATGGAATGTTGTCGCAGGAAAGCAGCATCCATCATCAGTGACCACGACCACCCAGGACATGCTGTCTTCTCACTGCTGCCATCAGGAAGAAGGTAGAGAAGCCTTGGGGTTCATACCACCGGGTTTAGGAACAGTTGTTACCCCTCAACCATCAGGCTCTTGAACCGAAAGAGATAGCTTCACTTGCCCCAACACGGAGCTCTTCCCACAACCCATGGACTACCTTTCAAGGACTCTTCATCTCATGTTCTCTATTTATTGCTTATTTATTATTATTTTCTCTCTTGTATTTGCATTGTGTTGTCCTTTGCGCATTGGTTGTCTGCTCTGTGGGTGCGGTCATTCAGTGTGTTTCTTCTACTTAGTATGTTCACATGAAAATATAAACTTATATAAAATTTACTTTGAGCTTTGATTTGTTCCATGGTGTATTCAGCTACACCCACAGAGACTTGCATTTATATAGAGCCTTTCTCAGTCTTCTAGTATAAATGTACTGTAATTGTAAAGCTATTCACAAACAAGAGAAAATCTGCAGATGGTGGAAATCCAAGCAACACACACAAAATGCTGGAGGAACTCAGCAGGCCAGGCAGCATCTGTGGAAAAGAGTGAACAGTCAATGTTTTGGGCCGAGACCCTTCTTTGGGACTTCAACGTATTATCAATCATGATTCAAGCTTGTCTTTCGCGTGTACGTTGAAAGGTGTGAAATGCGTGTTGACTGGATAGTCAGATGTTTTTCCAGGGTCGAAGTGGCTAATATGAGGGGATATAAATTTTAAGTTGATTGGAGAAAAGTATAGAGGGGATGTCAGAGGTAAATTTTTTAATCAGGGAGTGGTTGGCGTGAGGAATGTGCAATCAGTAGTGGTGATAGAGGCAGATACATTAGGAACATTTAAGAAAATCTTAGGCAAATGGAGGGGTTAGATTGTCATGAAGCAAGTTAAAATGTCGGCAAGGCTAACAGGTTCAGGGAATCTTGATTTTTTTTTTCTGTCTGTTTCCCTTCCATGTATTTGTCCCATTTTCTTCTGGAAATTCCTATGGAATCTGCCTCAGCTAGCACATTCCATAATGTAATGTGCAAAATATTTTTACCTTGTGTTAGTTCTTCGCTATCATCGTCAAATGTGTACCTGACCTCTTTCTGCTGAAGAGTTTCATTTACACCTTAGATTCTGAGTGCAATTTTAATTGAAATTCCTCTTAACCGTTGAAAATGAAATTGATTCTGCGTGTCTGTCCATGTGGAACAGCCTGTTGACTTTTGCCTCCATTTGCAGTAAATCCTGATTGAGCGTGTTTCTGGACCCCATTCCAGTGGTACCTTTTTGTACAGAAATGGGAACTGGAGGATATGGGTCACTTGGGGAGATGGAGTACTGCAGCAGAAAAACAGGCCCTTCAGCCCATCTGGTCCATAGCGATCCGAACTTCTGTCTAGTTCCATCTACCTGCAACCAGACCATATCCCTCTCATCCATGTACCTATCCAGCACCAACTGAACCCACATCTACTTCCGCTTCCAATTGATTAATTTTTATTTGGGAATGCTCCATCGTAACAGGACCTTCCAGACTAATGAGCTCAATTATACCCATGTGAACGATTAACCTAATAGGTTTGTCTTTGGGCTGTGAGGAAACCGGAGAAACCCCACGAGGAGAACACAAACTCCAAAGAAACTGCGGCAGAAATTGAACTGGGGTCACTGGTGCTGTAATAATGTTTCAAAGTACATTTATAATCAAAGAATGCATAACTTGTACAACCTTGAGGTTTGGCTGCCTACAGGCAGCTACAAAGCAAGAAACCCAAAAACACAATTTTAACAAAGACCAACACCTCATGCTGTTTAGATATTTGCAATAATGAGCAAGTGTAGCTAATAATGTGCCCCGAGTCTGTGTCATCTACAAACCTTGTGCTGTTAATCTTAGTACAGAGTTACAGAGGCTTAATAATTGCATGCTCTTCTTGACTGTCTTCCTTTAAAACTGGTGGCGTAGCTCCTTTTAAAGCTCACATTCCACCTCTGATAACAATTGGGATATTGTGTTGCTTGTTGTACCACAACACTGGTTCGTCAGGAGCACTACAGTGCAGAAACAGGCCTTTTGAATAACTTGACTGTGCCAGCCAGGTTTCCTGCCTGGTTTCCTCCACCAGTACCAGAGCATAGTCACAGAAACATAGAAAACCGAAAGCACAAACAGGCCCTTCAGCCCACAAGGTTGTGCCGAACATCTATTTACTTTAGAAGTTACCTTGGGTTACCTGTAGCCCTCTATTTTTCCAGTCGTCCTTACCCCTTCAATACAGTTCAAAAAGTTCAAGTTCATTACCAAAGTACATATAGCATCTAACTTTGAAAATCATGTACCTGCCAAAACTTCTATACGATATTGCTATGTCGCCTGTATCAATCACTTCTGCTGGCAGCTCTTTCTACACTCTCATCACACTCTGAAGTTCCCACTCAGACTCTTCATTAATATTACACCTTTCACCCTAAACCTATGACCTCTAGATCTAGTCTCACTCATCCTGGGGGGGGGAAGAAAGCCTGCTTGCATTCACCTTATCTGTTGAAACCCATCATAACCTTGTATACCTCCATATGATCTCTCCTAATTCTCCAGGGAATAAAGTCCTAACCTGTTCAACATTTTCCTATACCCTCCAGTCGCAGCAACATCCTTGTAAATTTTCTATGCACTCTTTCAATATTTCCTGGAGATAATTGACCTCAACGGCACACAGTGGTCTAAATATAGTCACGCCAAAGTCTGATAGAACTTCAACACAACATCCCAACTCCTGTACTCGTTACTGTGATATATGAAGACCAATGTGCCAATAGCTCTCTTTGTGACATTGTCTAACTGTGATATCACTTTCAAGGAATTAGTATACCCAGGTCCCACACCTCAATGCCCTACCGTTCACTGTGTATACTGTGCCAATAATAAACCAATTCCAGTTTCAATTGTATTGTAACCAATGTCCCTGTTTATACATTCATTGACCACCTTATTACATACACCTGTACACCTTGTTAATACAAATATTTAATCAGCCAATCATGTGGCAACATCTCGATTCACAAAAGTATGCAGATGTGGTCAGGAGGTTCAGTTGTTGTTCAGACCCAACATCAAAACGGGGGAAAAAATGTGAGCTGTGACTTTGACTATGGAATGATTGTTGGTGCCAGATGGGGTGGTTTGAGTATTTCAGAAACTGTCGATCTCCTGGGATTTTGGTGCACAACAATCGCTGAAGTTTTATAGAGAATGGTGCGAGATACAAAAAACGCATCCAGTGAGCAGCAGTTCTGTAAGTGAATACAACTCTCATGAAAGGTCAGGGGAGGTTGGTTAGACTGATTCAAGCTGACAAGAAGGCAACGGTAACTCAAATAACCATGAGTTCCAACAGTGGAGTGCAGAAGAGCATCTCTAAAAGCACAACACATCGAACCTTGAAATGAATGAGCTACAGCAGCAGAAGATCACGAACGTACACTATGACCACTTTATTAGGTACAGGAGGTAGCCACTGAGTGCATATCCTTAATGCATCTATTAAACCTCACAGACCATCAAGCATCCTTGTATGTGGCGAACTCCAAATGTCAGGTCTGTACTCACTGCCCATTGTCTGCTGGGGCAGTGGTTTTAAACCATGATAGTTTTTAACTCCCTACCACAGCCTCAAGAAATCATGATCCAGGGTGGCTCGATTTGGGCTATTGGACCTGAGGTAATTGCATCTCACGTGATGCTTGTTCTGCATGGAATTTCCTTCCTTATACGTAAAACAGTACAGGCCCTTCAGCCCACAATGTTGTGCTGATCCTTTAATCTGTTCCAAGATGAATCTAGCACTTCTCTCCTGTAGAGCCCTCATTTTTTCTTTCTATCTGCTTATCTACGTCTCTTAAATGCCCCTAATGCATCTGCCTCTACCACCAACCCTGACAGCGCGTTCCACTCACTCAGCACTGTTTAAACAAAAAACTTACCTCTTAATCCTTTCCCCGCCCCCCCCCCCCACCATAAACTTTCATTCAATCACTGTAAAGTAATGCTGTCTCATTTTAACCATTTCCATCCTGGGGAAACTAAGGTGCTGGCTCTTATACATTGGTCTACAATGGTGATGCTAACTGTTCAAGTCGCTATCTTGTGGGGTAATGTTGCTGCTCTATAAAACTCAGGTTGGATCACACTTGAAATACTGTGTTCAGTTTTTGTCGCCTCAGTGTAGGAAAGATGTAGAAGTTTTAGAGGGAGTGCAGAGGAGATTTATCAGGATGCTGCCTGGATTGGAGAGCATGTCTTATGAGGATAGGTTAAGCAAGCTAGGGTTTTTCTCTTTGGAGTGAAGGAGGATGAGAGGTGACTTGACAGATGACAGTGCTGAAACCGGAGAGGGTTCAGAGGAGGTTCATGAGAATGATTCTGGAAATGAAAGGGACATCGTATGAGGAGCATTTGATGACTGGGCCGCTACTCACTGGAACTCAGAAGAATGAGGCGAGACCTCATGGAAACGTATCGAATGTTGAAAGGCCTCAAAAGAGTGGATGTGGAGAGAATGTTTTCTATGGTGGGGGAGTCTAAGACCAGAGCACACAGCCTCAGGATAGAAGAACATCCATTTAGAATGGAGATGAGGAGGAATTTCTTTAGCCAGAGAGTGGTAAATCTGTGGAATTCTTTGTCACAGGCAGCTGTGGAGGCCAAGTTATATATGTTTAAGGCAGAGGTTGATAGGTTCATGATTAGTCAGGTCATGGAGGGATACCAGGGGAAGGCAGGAGATTGGGGGTGAGAGGGAAAATTAGTTCAGCCGTGATGAAAGAGCTGAGCAGACTCAAGGGGCCAAATGGCCTGATCCTGCTCCTTTCTCTAATGATCTTGTGTTTTTACGGACTTGAGGACCCGAGTTATGGGGAAAAGGCAGACTAGGTTAGGACCTTACTCCCTGGAATGCAGGGGAATGAGGGAGAGATGTGCAAAATTATGATATGTAGAGATTGGATGAATGAATGCAGGCTTTTTCCCTCCGGTTGCTATGTTACAGAACACTCTGGCCCACCTCTACACTGCCTTGGACTTGTCTTTCACTGTCTGCTTCTGTTTTTGTACTAAAATCTTTTGTGATCTTTATTTTCATTATTTCATGTGATTTATTTATAATTGATATCGTGTTGTTCTTGCCTGTGACTCTGCTGCAAGAAAGCTTTAGTGCAGTGCTCAACGTCGTAGGCTGAAGGGTCTGTCCTGTGCTGTACTGTTCTGTGCTCTTCTGTGACAATCAGCTTGATTTGAATGTTACTGCAAGGCCATTCCATTCCCACGTCTATCGGTCTGGAGGCAGGAGGTGCACACCGTCCAAGATCATCACAGTGAGCAATGAATGACAACAGGGTCTCAGACAATATGAGGAGCTCAAACCCCAAAACCCGCCAAAAAAAGTCTTTAGTTGTTGCTCACTACTTAATTTTTACTTGAATGTTTACTAAAACAAAAATCTGAAAACACGTAACACATTGCACTGTTTCGATGTATGTGTGGTGATGAATCTGCAAATAAAATCTAAGTGACCTAAGTGATCTAAATAAAAGTACAGCAACACGAGTGAATCTGCAGATGCCGGAAATAAATAAAAACACAAAATGCTGGCAGAACTCAGCAGGCCAGACAGCGTCTATGGGGAGGTGCTGTCCTGATGAAGGGTTTCGGCCCGAAACGTCGTCACTACCTCCTCCCATAGATGCTGTCTGGCCTGCTGAGTTCTGCCAGCATTTTGTGTTTTTATTTACTAAAGTATAGCCTTTGTTTTTGCATCACCAAGACCCCGACAATCCCTCTCCAATCACTAGGATTTCAAATTCTGTTCTGGGTTTACTGTGGTGATGGATTCCTAGCCACCGTTCTCCCCTCAACTCTGAGAATGGGCTGGATTCCCCATGCTTCCCAGCCACAGTGAACAGATGAATTTACTTTGAACTTTGAGCTCCGGGCTTCGATTTGGCCTGCTGCGTTTGTCAGCGTAAATACTGGTAGTTCCATTTTGAAATGGAGTGATTAGGCAAGCATGCAGTAAAAGCAGAGTGATTTTTGTTTTGGTGGGTAACTGATATTTTTTGGTATAACTTAAAATATGTATCTGAGAGGTTTTAAACTATTTAGGATAATTTGCAAAACTGTCCCAGAGGCAGCAAGGGAAGTTCATGGTGTTTAAGAGGAGTTTGGGCATGTACGTGAACTGGCGGTGAATGGAGGGATATAGAGCATGTATAGGCAGATGGAATTGGTTTTGATTGGCATCCTGGTTGGCCAAAGGACCAGTTCACCAGCTGCACTCCTCGGGTACCTCAATTGCTCCTACCTGCCCAAACCTGCTATGCACCTTTTTTTTTCTTAACCAGGGCCTCAATATCTCTCAGGCAAAGGTTCCCTAAACCTGTTATCCAGGCCTTTTATTCTGACAGAAACATACAAACTCTGTGACTCACAACATTTCACTTTTGAAAGCCTCTCACTTACCAAGTGCATCTTTGCCAGACAACAACCTGACCCACTCACACTTGCCAGAATACCATCAAAGCTGGACTTTCTGCAATTTAGAATCTTAACTCTAGGACCAGACCTATCCTTTTCCATAATTACCCTGTGAAAGTAATGGCATTATGATCACAAGATGTTCCCCTACACAAATTTTGTCACCTGCCCTGCCTTGTTCCCTGATAGCAGATCAAGTATTGCGCACTCTCTTTTTGGGACTTCTATGTAATGATTAAGGAAACTTTCCTGAACACATTTGACAAATTCTTTCCCATCCAGTCCTCTATCAAACTCACTCTGTCACATCTAAAACAACTGAACCCTGGAACACTGAGCAGCCAGTCCTGCGCATCCTGCAACCAAGTCTCACTAATGGCTACAATATCATAATTCCACGTCGTGATCCATGCCCCAAGCTCATCTGCCTTTTCTACAATACTTCTTCCATTGAAACATACACAGTTCAGAACGTTAGTCCCATCGTGCTCAAACTTTTGATCCCTAACTGTATGTAGGCTTAACATCTTTATCCACGACCTCTCCACTATCTGTTCTGGCGCTCTTGTTCCCATCCCCCTGAAACTCAAGTTTAAACTCCACCTTGCAGCATTAAACAAACCTTCCCACCAGGATATTAGTCTCCCTCCGGTTCAGGTACAAACCATCCCTTCACTACAGGTCCCACATTCTCTGGAAGAGAGCCCAATGATCCAGAAATCTGAAGCCCTCCCTACTGCACCATTTCATTGGCCATGTTTTAAACTGTATGATCTTCCTATTTCTGGCTTCACTAACACATGGCAGTCCTGAGATCACAACCTTGGAGGTCCTGTCCTTCAACTTAGCACCTTCCCGAACTCATTTTGCAGAACCTCGTCACCCCTCCTACCTACGTCAGTGGTACCCAAGTGGATCACGATCTCTGGCTGCTCGCCCTCCCGTTCAATCTGTGGACAGTCTGAGCTGTCCCTGACCCTGGCACCCATGAGACATCGTACCATCCAGTAACCTCTTTCTCATTCACAGAATCTCAGTTCTGTTCCCCTAACCAATGAATCACCTATCGCTACAGCTTGTCTCTTCTCCCCCCACAGTACCCTTCGCTTCTGAGCCACAGAGCCAGACTTAGTGCCAGAGACCTGACCGTTGTGGCTCTCCTCTGCTAGGTAATTCCCTGCTCCTCCCCAACAGTATCCAGAGCGGTATACCAGTTGTTGCGGGGAACGGCCACAGCGATACTCTGCAGTGCCTGCCAATTCCCTTTCTCCCTCTCGATAATCACCCAGTTATCTGTGTCCTGCACTGTGATGGTCACCCAGTCACCTGTGTCCTTCCTCCTTCTGTGTCCGGTCAATCAATCCCTCAGCCTTCCAAATGATCTGAAGATCATACAGCTCCAGTTCCAACTCCTTAACACAGTCTGTTAGAAGCTGCAGCTGAACGTACTTCTTGTTGGTGTGGGCATCTAGGACACTGGAGGCCTCCCTGCCTTCCCACATCCTGCAAGAGCATCGATCCAGTACCCTGTCTGGCAACCCAACTGCTCTGAATTTGCAATAAGAAAGGAATACGGAATATGTAATGGAAAAAAAGAATTAACAACGGCCTAAGCCTCTCTTCAGGAAAGCCTTGATGAGCCAAACCTCAACTTTCCACTCCAACGCTGCCCCACTCACACATTGGCTGCTCCACTTAAACATAACTGGCTTTTATTGGTCCTGCCAAGTGCCTGATGTACGAACCAATGTCTCCTCAGAAACTGTGGTGTGCAGATTGTGCCAACTGTCCCCACTCACTTCTTTTAAACTCTCTCCCTCCCTTGATCCAATCTGATGTCTCCTCGGGGACTGTGACACACAAAATGTTTGTGTTTAAGTGTTTGATTATGTTTTAGTAATGAGCTATATTTAGTTCATTCGAACTCCTGCAGCATTTGACGAGCAGGAACTTAGTGTGAAGGAACTTGGTGTTGTGATGTTATGAAGAAGAAAATCCAAAACTATTTTCAGGTGGCAGATTCAGGAAAGGCCATCTTGAATAGAATGAAACTGGGTAAACTTTTGATAGCTCTGGTCCTGTACTCACTGAAGTTCAGAAGAAATGGTGGGGGGGGGGGTGGAAATGCAGATCCCATTGAAGCTTATTGAATATATAGAGTGGATGTGGAGAGGATGCTTCCTAAAGTAGGGGAGCACATGACCAGAGAGCACAGCCTCAGAATTTAGATGAGGAGGAACTTCTTTAGCTAGAGTGTAGTAAATCTGTGGAATTCATTGCCTCAGACAGCTGTGGAGGCCAAGTTATTGGGTGCATTTAAAGCAGGAGTTAATAGGTTCTTGATTAGTCAGGGTGTCAAAGGTATGGGGAGAAGGCAGGAGGATGGGGTTGAGAGGGATAGTAATTCAGCCATGATGGAATGGTGGTGCAGGCTTGATGGGCCGAATGGCCTAATTCTGCTCCTATGGCTTGTGGTCTAAACTGTGGAGGCCAACCGGAGGTTTGATACATTCTTGATTTGTAAAGGCGTCAAAAGTTATAGGGAGAAGGCAGAGAATGAGATTCAGAGGGAAAATAATTGCCCACAATGGAATGGAAGACCAGACTTGATGGGCTGAATGGTCTAATTCTGCTCGTGTGGTCTAAGCTGGGCATCTGTGTAATGGTGTTGTAGGGACGAGTTGTTATTTAGCATGTAGCAAAAAAACTGTGTGTGTGTCTGAGATGCACTGCTCATTAGTGAATGGAGTGATGACATGAGACAGTATGAAAATAGCACAGAGCCTGGGATGCAACAGCTAAAAGAAACATGACAAAATACGTACAAAGAGCTCCAAATAAAAATGAAGAGAAATAGACACTGATTATCAAGGCCAATGCGTGGAACACTGGATGTGCTACATTGGTGCTGGAATATGTAGCAATACTTGTGAGGTGCCCCCAGCACCTCCATGTTTGCGTTGTTAATGCAAACAACACATTTCACTGTGTGTTTTGACGTACTTTCTTTTGCCCATTATGCTGGGCAGCAATGAAGGTCCTCCATCTCTGGCTGTGTTCAGGACTTGCTTCATCGTGTCTGTATCTTTCTCTTGGTTTACTGCCCGTCACACAAATCCTGGGTGGAGACTGGGGAATACCGTCGCACTGAGATGTAGGATTCTCCATTGCTGTTTACCTAACAATTTTGTTTGACCAGTCAGGGTTGTTAGCCCTGAGCTGAACCCCCGAACCTGGAGGACCGGTGGACCTCTCTTCGTTTGCCCATTACACCATGTTTGCGTTCAGGGCAGCAACAAAGGTCCTCCATCTCTGGTGGTTTTCATCATTGCAGCAATAGCTTCCTCTCGGTTTACTGTCAGTCACACAGGTGCCATGTGGAGACTCGGGAATACCATTGCTCTTTCTGTAACAGGTTTGCTTGACTAGTCAGAGTTGTTAGTCTTGAGATGAACTCCTGAACCTGGATGTCTCTTAGTCTGGCCTACACCCTTTGACCTGTTTGGTGTGGTGTGCCTACCAAGCTCCAAAGCATGAAGCCCTGACTCTAGCCAACAGAGCATTCCAGGTCACTGAGGGACACACTCCTCCAAACCACATCAAGGTTGTGGTCCACTTGGAAGTTTTGATATACACAAGATAAATAAATCTGAATTCTGGGCAGTTAGGAGTAAAACTGGCTGCTTAAAAACTGGGAGGGTTGAGAGTCTAAATGATTGTAAGAAAATGGTAGACATGTTGGATAACTGCTTTGGTTAAGCTTTAGCAGCACAGGAAGATAACCCAAGGAACCAACTACAGAAACTCATCTGAATGAACAGTGATGAAGAAACTCGTAATACTGAAGATCAAGGACCAACTTTATTCCCCGTATACATTTACATTTTTTAGGTATTTGCTGGTCAGGGTGCAATGTACAACAAAAAACAACCACATTCAACAATTGTAAGAATAAAGAAATTATATATTTTTAAAAAAGGGAGTCATAGGAATCTCAAGGCTCGCACTGCTAGCTTCCAGAACAGTTATTACCCCTCAACTATCAGTTGGAGATAACTTCACTTGCCCCATCATTGAAATGTTCCCACAACCTATGGACTCACTTTCAAGGACTCTTCATCTCATGTTCTTGATTTTTCTTGCTTATTTATTTTTTTTGATTTTTTTCTCTTTCTTTTTGTATTTGCAATTTGTTGTCTTCTGCACTCTGGTTGAATGCCCAAGTTGGGGGAGGGGGTCTTCAATTGATTCTGCTACAGTTATTATTCTATAGTAGATGTATTGAATATGCTCACAAGAAAATGAATCTCAGGATTGTATATGACATATATGTACTTTAATAATAAATTTACTTTGAGCTTTAAAGTTAGAGGTTACAGTCCAGATATGGAAAAAATGTGCATAAATACATAAATACCAGCATGTATTTACAATGTAAACAGCATTATAAAAAGTCCTTTAAAGTGTTTACAGTGCAGTGACAGGGGTAATAGATAGAGGGGGATGGGGTGGAGTCAAGCTAAAATGGTTGATCAGATTAACTGCCTGGGGGAGGAAACTTTTAAGATGGCATGAAGTTTTTTTTTTGTTCGTTTTAAGAGCCCCACAGTGCTTTCCAGAAGGGAGCTTTTGGAAAAAGGCAGTTTGCTGGATGGGTAGTGTCTGAAATGACTTTTCCTGCCCGCTTCTTTACCCTGAACACATACAAATCCTGCAGTGGTGGTGCTCTGAAGCCAATGATTTGACAGTTAGCTGCAGTTTCCATACATTGTAAGTGGATGCTTCAGACAGAATTGCTGATGTGAGGATGAGCTCTGTGATGGCAGTGCAGAATAAGCCTTTTTGTTAAAGGAGGAGATATGGTTCTTCCATTTGAGGTCCTGCTAAATAATGATCCCAGGAACTTAAATATTGAAACGGTGTTATCTGTAGAATTGTTGATGATGAGTGGCTCCCAGCATCTGGCCTGGCAAGCAAGAATTCTAGGTTTCAGTGAGATTGTCTAAGCACCAGAGAAGACAAACCAAATCTACTCCATCTCTCCTCCTTTCTAGCTCCTGGTTGCCACTTATTTCAAACCTGTGACCCTTGGACATCAAAATCTAGAAAATGATCTCTTCTGATAGAGTAGATTCAGGTCCTCAGAGAATTTTGTGTTTCAATCTGGTTCTCTTTGCGAATGCAGGCCAAGTCTGCCTTCACAGATGCTGTCTGAAAGGTTTAGTTCCTCCAACTTGTTTTTCCCCTGCAGTTTGCTTAATCCTCTTCTTGTTCTAAGATGAAGCCACCCTCGGGGTGGAGAAGTAACACCTTATATTCCGTCTGGGTACCTCTAGCTTGATGGTTTGAATATTGATTTCTTCTGCCAGTGAATAAAATCCACCCCCCCCCCCCCACACCCATTCCCATCTTCTTCTGTTCACCACTTTGACCTTTTACTACTTCTCACCCGCCTATTACTTCCCCTGGTCTCCAACAAGAGGAGGCCATGGATCAGGGAAGGGAATCGGAATTAAAATGTTGGCCACCGGGAAGTCCCACTTGTGGCAGATGGAGCGGAGATGCTCGATGAAGCGGTCCCCCAATTTATTGACGGATCTCACCAGTGTAGAGGAGGCTGCATCGGACACAACAGACGACCCCAGCAGGTCGCGGCGGCTGGAGTGTTGCCTCGCCCGGAAGGACTGTTTGTGTCCCTAAATGGAGAGGAGGGAGGAGATGTATGGGCAGGTGTAGGACTTGGGCTGCTGAAAATAGTGAGGTAACGTTCAGGAGTTGGTTCATTGTCCATTCATAAATGTGATGGCGAGGTGAAGAAGATGCTCCTAAAGCACTGAGTATCAGATATGGTCTCTTTGAATCCTCTTCCAGTTAAGATTAACACAGCAAGGTTTGTTTGAACAACAAAATCTTTCAGATTCTCACTATTCAAACACTCCATTTCTATTTCTTCAACCATTGTATCTATTGTCCTCAAAGCTGCCACATTCAGTATCCAAACATGCAGGATATCGGACCTGTGGGATACACTGATCAACCCTCTTCTTGTTACTTGTTTACTGTGCATGTTCATTCCCCTTAGATTACTCTTGTTCTACCTTCCCTATCTTGTGTTCTTTGAATTCTTTAAGCCCTCGGGCTTATTTCTCCTTTTGGGAAAATTAAGCTTTTCCCTTTCATCTTGCAGTAGCTTTTTCCCACAAGCCCTGTTGGATCACTTTTCCTCAAGGGATTTGTATTCGTCATTAATTATGTTAATTAAAGTACCTCAAAATCAAAGTAACTTTATTGTCAAAGTACATATATATCACCAAATTCAACACTGAGATTCATTTTCTTGCAGGCATTTACAGGAAAATAATAAATGCAATAGAACTTAAGAAGAACTTGGAGTACCGTGTCCAGTTCTGGTCGCCTCACTATAGGAAGGATGTGGAAGCATTGGAAAGGGTACAGAGGAGATTTACCAGGATACTGTCTGGTTTAGAGAGTATGCATTATGATCAGAGATTAAGGGAGTTAGGGCTTTACTCTTTGAAGAGAAGGAGGATGAGAGAAGACATGATAGAGGTGTACAAGATATTAAGAGGAATAGACAGAGTGGACAGCCAGCGCCTCTTCCCCAGGGCACCACTGCTCAGTACAAAAGGACATGGCTTTAAGGTAAGGGGAGGGAAGTTCAAGGGGGATATTAGAGGAAGGTTTTTTACTCCGAGAGTGGTTGGTGCGTGGAATGCACTGCCTCAGTCAGTGGTGGAGGCAGATACGCTAGTGAAATTTAAGAGACTACTAGACAGGTATATGGATGAATTTAAGGTGGGGGGGGGGTTATATGGGAGGCAGGGTTTGAGGGTCGGCACAACATTGTGGGCCAAAGGGCCTGTAATGTGCTGTACTATTCTATGTTCTATGTTGTAAGAACTACAAAGATTGACAAGCAACCGATGTGCAAAAGAAGAGAAATAGTGCAAATAAGACCATTTTTTTAAAAAACTGGTGCAGAATTAAGCCATTTGGCCCATCGAGTCTGCTCTGCCATTCCATCATGCATGATTTATTATTCTTCTCAACCCCATTCTCCTGTCCTCCTGGAACCTTTTATACCCTTACTTATCAAGTATTTATCAACCTCCGCTTTCAATGTACCCAGTGACTCGGTCTCCACAGCCTTCTGTGGCATGAATTCCACTGATTCACCAACCACTGGCTAAAAAAAATTCCTCCACACCTCTGTTCTAAAGGGACGTCCCTGTATTATGAGGCTAGTCCTAGACTCGTCCACTATTCAAAACATCTACCCCACATCCACTTATCTAGGCCTTTTTGTATTCAATAGGTTTCAATGAGATTCCCCCTCAATCTTCTAAACTCCAGCGGGTACAGGCCCAGAGCCATCAAACACACTTCATACGATAATCTTTTAGTTCCCAGAATCATTCTCGTGAACGTCCTGTCCTCTGCAATGCCAGCAAATCCTTTCTTGGATAAGGGGCCCAAACTGCTTCAAGTGCATTCTGACCAATGCCTTGTAAAGCCTCAGCATTACAAGCTTGCTTTTGTATTCCAGTCCTCTCAAAATGAATGCTCACATTGAATTTGCCTTCCTCACCACTGACTCGATCTGCAAATTAACCTTTAGGGAATCCTGCACAAGGACTCCCAGGTCCCTTTGCACCTCTGATTTTTGAATTTTCTTTCTATTTAGAAATGGTCTATGCCTTTATTCCTTCTATCAAAGTGCCTGACCGTACAATTCTCAACACTGTATTCTATCTGCTGCTTCTTTCCCCATTCTCCTAATCTGTCTCAGTCCTTCTGCAGGCTCCCTGCTTCCTCAGCACTACCTGCCCCTCCACCTTTCATAATTAAAAAAGAAAAGTAAATAATTAATCTTGAGAACATGAGTTGCAGAGCCTAATTGTTCCTGAACATGGCGGTGTGGGGCCTAAGGCTCCTGCAACACCTGCTCGAAGGTGGCAATGAGAAGAGAGAATGGCCTGGATGCTGGATGCTTCTTTCTTGTCTCAGCACTCCTTGTAGATGAACTTTATTCTGCATTCTTTATTTCTTCAGTGTATTTATGCATGACGTAATCTGTCTGGATAGCATAAAAACTAAAGTTCTTCCACTGTCTTTGTACATTGACTATAATAAGACCAATCGTTTGTTATGTGCAGTGTCGTATGATGTGGGTGATCATGGTCTTCCCATGATTGTTCTTGGCAAATTTGCCTACAGAAGTGGTCTGCTATTGCCTGCTTCTGGGAAATGTCTTTACAAGACGGGTGTCCTCAATACTCTTCAGAGATTGTCTGCCTGGCATCAGTGGTCGCATAACCAGAGCTTGTGATCTGCACCGGCTGCTCATGTGACCATCCACCACCTGCCCCCATGGCTTTGTGTGACCCTGATCCGGGGGTGGGGGAGGGGTAAGCAGGTGCTATACCCTGATCCGGGGTTTGGCGGGGGGGGGGGGGGGGGGTGGTACCTGCAGGAAGGAGCACCTTTGGTAGAGAAATATCTCTACCTTGTTACCTAAAATAATAAAAGCAGTTCCCATTAAATATCAAATTTCAGTTCTCACTTTCAATTAAGTGAAAATTTTATCATCGTGCACTTTAACTAAATTAGAAGTTTAAAAAAAACTTGTTTTTCCCCTCTGATTCATAATTAATGCTGAGCAGTCAACCCTTTCACTTCCTCTTGGACTTACACAAGTGATATTTTCAGCACCTGACCCAGACTGTTAAGTATGTCCTTTGTGGTTACCAAGCGACAGGTACTTTCCCATGATCTGCCTTCTTTAGCTACTTCAGCATTTTGTTCGGCCTTTGTAATAACATGTTCCCAGTATTCCTGACGTGACCGGATCACCTTGCACCTTGCAAGGCTGACATAACGATTAGCGCAGTCACTTTACAGCGCCAGCAATCCCTGCTCGGGGTTCGGCTCCTGCCGCTGTGTGTGAGGAGTTTCTGCACTCTCCCCGTGACCGTGTGGGGAGGACAATGTATGAGTTAGGGTGAGAATGCTGTGGACACGCTCTGCTGGCAACTGAAGCGTGGCGACTCTTGTGGGCTGGCCCCAGCACATCTTCGGACTGTGGCCGTGTAGTGTGTGATCAGAGCTTCCCCCACAGCAATCATCTTTGAGCCATAGTCATTTGAGCTCTAGTCATTTACTAATGACTGGTTGGAGAGCGCGTGTGCTAATCCGATACAAAGACTGGTAACAAAAGAAAGAAGTGAAATGTACAAGAACAAAGACGGTGTCATTAAACGAATGGGCAAAACTGTGGCAGAATGGGGCAGTCAGTGGCCCGTCTTCAATTCCCACTGCCGTCTGTAAGACGGCATGACCATGACCACGTGGGTTTCCTCTGGGTGCTCTGGTTTCCTCCCACACTCCGTGGATGTACTGGTTAGTAAGTTAATTTGTCACGTGGGTATAATTGGGCCTGAAGGCCCTGTTACCAGACAACATCCCTAAAAATAAATACATAGATTTAAAAGGAGTCAAGTTTGACTTTATAAACTTACAAGGGCAGAATGGAGTACAGTAAAGCTATAAGCAATGGAACTGAAAAGCTCTGGTGCAGATTTACGGATTGACGTACAAGTTCATTGCACATGCAGGTAATGACAAATGCTGGTACTTCAATCAAAAATGCAAAGAAAAGATGCTGCAGTTATACGGAGTTCTGGTGGGACCATACTCACACAATGGGGCACCTCAAGAGCCTGAACACCCACACTCAACTTATCAAGAACATCTTATTCCCCTCTGCCGGCAGATTTCTGAACGGTCCATGAACCCATGAAGACTACCTTGTTATTCACCTTTTGCACTATTCATTTTTTTTCAAAGTTCAAAGTCAGTTTATTATCAAAGTACATGTAGGTCACCATGTACGACCCCGAGATTCATTCTCTTGCGGGCATACCCAATAAATTCATAATAGAATAATAACCTTAATAAAATCGATGAAAGACCGCACCAACTTGAGGATTCAACCAGTGTGCTAAAGACACTTTGTGTTTTGCACTGCAGTGCTGCCACAAGACCACAAATTTCACAACAAACACTCATTTGGTATATCTGTACACCAACTTGTTCCTCTCGCCAACCTCAAGACCAGAAAACTTAAGAAATTATTCTTCACAAGGCCAGCGTTTATTTCCTAGACCCAATTGCACTTGAACAACTGCTGGTGAACTGCCCCCCCTGAACTGCCAGAAGTTTTAATTGCGAGGATGTAACAGCATTGAGATTACTGGCTATGGTGTTTTAGTGGTATGTCAAGGTTCACATCATGATGAGTGTGCTGACTTTTCACATCGGTGACTAAACAAGTAGAAACTTGACTGTTATGATGCATGGTTATTTGAGTTACTGTCACCTTCCTGTCAGCTTGAACCATTCTGGCCGTTCTCTCATTAACAAGGCGTTCTCGCCCACAGAACTACCGCTCACTGGACTTTTTGGGGGTTTTTCTTGCACAATTCTCTGTAAACTCCAGAGATTGTTGTGCGTAAAACCCCCGGGAGATCAGTTTCTGAGAGATCCTCAAACCACCCCATCTGGCACCAACAATCATTCTGTGGTCAAAGTCACATAGATCCCATTTCTTCCCCATTCTGATGTTTGGTCTAAACAACTGAATCTCTTGACCATGTCTGCGTGTTTTTATGTGTCGAGTTGCTATCACATGATTGGCTGATTAGATATTTGCAATAATTAGCAGGTATACCGAAAAAGTGGCCACTGAGTTGATTTCTCACCCCCATTAGTACATCCATCCATTTTGCCTCAAGCACTCCTGGAGGGAGTGAATTCCACCACGTTCTCTTCACACTCTGAATAGCATGTTCTCCCAACCTTAACAACATACAAAATGCTGGAGGAACTCAGCAGGCCAAGCAGCGTCTATGGGGAAAAAGTACCGATGACGTTTTGGGCCGAGACCCTCCATTGGGACAGGAGAAAATTGGATTTCCAGCATCTGCAGATTTTCTCTTATTTGTGGTTCTCCTGAGATCTTATTAGTGATTGGTATATTTATGAGGTCTTAATTTTCAATCATCTTTTCCACACTGATCGAAGTTTTCATAAGTTCATGTTCATTGTTATTCAACCGGACACGTGTATGCCACCAAATAAAACAATGTTCCTCCGGACCAAGGTGCACAACACAGTACGTTTAAATGGCACAGAGCATATAAAGTAATATTACCACAAGTAACATATTCCAAAAGCATAAAGTGCTTTTACAACGCAAGTCAAAAAGTAAACAGTATAACGCGACTGGTGCTTCATACGTCATGAGATCTGGATGATGGCAGGGAGTTCAGTAGTCTCATAGCCAGGGGGAAGAAGCCATTTGCCATCCTAACAATCCTTGTCCTAATGTCACGTTACCTCCTGCCTGATGGTTAGAGGGTGAAAAAATCTGTGGGAGGGATGGAAGGAATCCTTGACAACACTAAGGGCTCTGCATTTGCAGGTGCTCTTGATAAATATCGTGGGTGAAGAAAGACCCCAGTACAGTCCCCTGAATTGTTTGTAAGGTCTTGCGGTCAGATGCTTTGCAATTCCCACGCTAGATGGTCAGGGCATCTGAATTAGATGAATTATGCTATCTAAAATGAGACGTACAGGTTCAACTTGCTTTCCTGTGTACATCTGACAGTAAAGTCATTCATCAAAATACTTTTATGTTTGTTCAGCGTCCCAGTCTAGAGATCAGAAATATAAATGCGAAATGTAGTTACAATGAGGCTACCCAAAAGTCATGATAACCTTAAGATCATAAGATGTAGGAGCAGAATTAGGCCATTTGCCACTCGAGTCTGCTCTGCCTTAAAACCTCTGGTTTCCGTGTGTTTCACCATGTATGTGTATATTGGGAGAGGAGCCTCCCTTCTCAAAGAGTGTAGTGGATTTGCAATTTTCCAGTCGTGTGGAACCATTCCTGACTAGTGATTCCTGAAAGATCATTACTAGTACCACCACAATCTCTTCAGCTACTTATTTCGGAATGCTGGGGTGTAGTCCGACTGGCCCAGGTGACTTACCTACCTTCCGACCTCTCAGCTTCCCGAGCACCTTCTCCTCAGTAATAGCAACTAAACTCACTTCTACCCCCCCCCCCCCCCCAACGCTCTACAATTTCTGGCACACTGCTAGTGACTTCCACAGTGAAGACTGACGCAAAATACTTACTATGTCTGTCTATTATTTTTTTGTTTCCCATTACTAGTTCTCCAAAGTCATTTTCCAGCGGTCCAATTATCCACTATAGCCTCTTTTATTTAACTCCTTTTATCTGGAAAATTCTTTGGTACCCTCTTTGGTAGGGCTTCATATTTCATCTTGTCTCGAGCAGCAGCAAGGTTGCAGGCGTACAAGGGGCTATTGAGGGCAGAAGGTCAGTAAGAAGGATAGTGGATGTTGTTAGTAAAGGTACTTGTGAACTTTCCGTGCATCCCCTGCTCTGCGGCAGTGCTGTAGGAGGCTCCCTATTTGACTAGTCAATCAAGTCGTGCCAGGTTTCAGGCTGTGGCTGACGCCCACACAACTGTTTACTGCCTCACAGCCTCGACGGTTATCTTTAGTTAATTCGCACTGATTTCCGTGTGACTCATCATGGAAGTGCTGATCCACCTCCCAGTCATGACGCCCTTGATTTCTGACTCAGCCAGCTGTGTATTTTTGCTCATTGGCTTTACTTCACCTGGTTTGTCTGCGCAGAATGAGCTGTGATTTTTAGGGTGGCCTGTTCTTCGGGGGGCTAAAAATTTTGCAGACCTGCCCCAGAATACTTGAACTGGACCAGGTTACTTTCCCAATAAGATTGTGTAAAGAGCAGTGGTAGCTGGCAGTGTGGAGATGCATCTCTACCAAAGGAGGTGTAAGGCGCTACTTCCCTCCGCTGGCCTGCAGGTCACCCTTGGCCAATTGTAGCACCTCCCTAGCCCCCCAATAGGAATCATGATGGAAGCATAGAAGGCTGAGGAAAGTCCATCTCCCACCCCCCCCATCCTCATCACATTCTACAGGGGTTGTATTGAGGGTATCCTGAGCAGCTGCATCACTGCCTGGTTCGGAAATTGCACCATCTTGGATCATCGGGGTCTCTCTTCCCGTCATTATGGACAGTTACACTACATGCTGCATCTGCAAAGCAAACGGCATTATGAAGGACCCCACACACCCCTCAAACAAACTCTTCTCCTTCCTGCCGACTGGGAAAAGGCACCAAAGCATTCGGGCTCTCAGGAGCAGACTATGTAACAGTTTCTTCCCCCAAGCTATCAGACCCCTCAATACCCAGAGCCTGGACTGACACCTTGCTCTACTGTCCTGTTTGTTATTTATTGTAATGCCTGCACTGTTTTGTGCACTTTATGCAGTCCTGGGTAGGTCTGTAGTCTAGTTTTTTTTTCTG
The DNA here is from genome assembly GCF_048418815.1 of Hemitrygon akajei. Taxonomy (NCBI): domain Eukaryota; kingdom Metazoa; phylum Chordata; class Chondrichthyes; order Myliobatiformes; family Dasyatidae; genus Hemitrygon; species Hemitrygon akajei. Next base: position 187,386,323 of record NC_133126.1, on the reverse strand, counting down.
TATTGTATTTTACGTAGTTCAGTCTAGTTTTTGTACTGTGTCATGTAACACCATGGTCCTGAAACAACATTCTCATTTTTACTATGTACTGTACCAGCAGTTATGGTCGAAGTGACAATAAAAGTGACTTGACTTGAGAAGCCAAGGGAGCAGATGGTGGATGGTCATATGAGTAGCTGATGCATATCACAAGTCCTAAGTTATGTGACCACTGACGCTGGAGAGAGGGTCTCGGAACAGTGTTGGTAACGGATTGTAAAGGGACTGCCCAGAAGAAGCCAATGGCGAACCACTTCTGCAGGCAAATTTGCTGAGAGCAATCATGGTCACGGATAAGACCACGATCGCCCAAGTCATATGACGTGGCACATAACGAGTAGTGGACACAGCCTGGTCCCTCACACGCCCAAACAACCTCACAACGATTGGCAGAATCTGTAGGAGGTACTGCTTCCAGAAGACACCTACCATTAGGAACCCCTACTACCCTGGTCACGCCCTCTTCTTGCTACCACTGTCAGGCAGGCACTACAGAAGCCTGAAGTCCCATGCTACCAGGTTCAGGAACAGCAACTTCCCTACAACCTTCAGGTCCTTGGACCAACCTGCACAACACTAACACTACCTCAGCAATGGAACAACGGGCCCTCTTGCATTTCCACACCGATCTTAGAGTTTTTACACTCTGTGTTGGCTGAGCCTCCGTGTCTGTATCGCTGAAAGCAAGTACCGCAACCTCACTGTACTTGTGCGCGGGCCAATAAACTCAACCTGACCCAGTGTGTGGCGAGGCTGAGGAAGCTCTGTCATTTGCCTGTTTGGTGACTTTTATTTCTCCATCCACTTTGCACATTGCAGCTAATAACGTGACACTGAGTGTATGCTCATGGTCTTCTACTGCGGTGGCCCATCCTCTTCGAGGTTCAACATGCTGTGCATTCAGAGATGCTCTTCTGCACACCACTGTTGTATCACGTGGTTATACGAGTTACCGTCACCTTCCTGTCTGCTTGACTGCCTGGCCATTCTTCACTGACGCTTCTCATTAACAAGGTTTTCTTGCACACAGAACCGCCGCTCGTTTTTTTTTGCACTATTCTCTAAACTCTAGAGACTTTTGTGCAGGGAAATCCCAGGAGGATAACCATTTCTGAGCTACTCTAACCAGCATCAACAGTAATTTCATGGTCAAAGTCACTTGGATCACATTTCTTTCCCCAATTCTGATGTTTGGTCTGAACAACAACTGAACCTCTTGACCATGTCGGCATGCTTTTATGTACTGAGTTGCTGCCACATGATTGGCTGAATATATTTTTGTACTAACAAGGTGTACCTAATAAAGCAGCCACAGAGTGTATGTGAAGCATTACTTAAGGCAATGGGCATCCAACAACACCTTGTGTTGCCACTACCCAAGTAAAGCACATGATAAGATATTGGCAGTGCCCTTGGAGAACAAATCAGGACCAGGTTTATTGTCACTGACATATCTAGGTGCTCCCACAGTCCAAACACATGCCGGTTAGTAGGATAATTGTTCATTGCAAGTTATCCTGTGATTAGGCCAGTGTTAAATCGATGGGTTGCTGGGTGATACAGCTCATTAGGCCAGAAGAACCTGTTCAGCTGCTGTATCTCTGAATAATAGATAAATAAACAAGTGTTCTGGAGTTTGTTGTTTAGTGTCAGAGTGCAGCATATAAAAAGAAATACAGTATGTTATTATGACTCATGGTTTCCTCAAGGGAAAATCTTGCCTGATAAATCCGCTGGAATTCTTTGAAGAAGTAACAAGCAGGATAGACAAAGGAGAATCAGTTAATGTTGTGTACTTGGGTTTTCAGAAAGTCTTTGACAAGGTCCCACACGTGAGGCTGCTTACAAATTATGAGCCCATGGTATTACAGGAAGGATTCTAGCATGGCTGATTGGCAGGAGGCAGAGGGTGGGAATGCCAGTGACTAGTGGTGTTCCACAGGGGTCTGTGTTGGGACCAATTTCTTTTTGTGTTCTATGTCAGTGATTTGGATGATGGAATCGATGGCTTTTAAGCTAAGTTTGCAGACAATACAAAGATAGGTGAAGGGGCAGTTTGGTATTGACAGAAGCTGCGAGGTTGGAGTGACAAAGGGCTGACGAGGATGGAATTTGATCAAAGACCGTATAGCATTTAATAAAGGGAGGGAGTGGGGAGGACTGTGCAGATAGGCAGGAAGACTGAGTGGGAAAGGAGAATGTGTTTCTTGGAATTGCTTTAATAGTTTAGTTTGTTTTTGTTCATGTGAATCACTGCACAGTGATTGACTTGAGTAATAATTAAAAATTTGCATTTGAGTTCTACACAGAAACAGCAGTGAAGAAGATATCCCAGTAGGAACTTGTGACTGAGACAGTGTATAAGTAGCTGAATTGGAGCAGAATAACCATGAAAATCTCAGTTGCAAAATGTTACTCTCAGAATCCATGTTGAATCAGAACCTTTACACCTACTTATTAATGCAAATATTTGATCAGCCAATCATGTGACAGCAACTCAATGCATAAAAGCACGCAGACATGGTCAAGAGGTTCGGTTGTTGTTCAGAGCGAACATCAGAATGGGGAAGAAATGTGATCTAAGTGACTTTGACCGTGGAATGGCTGTTGGTGCCAGACGGGGTGGTTTGAGTATCTCAGAAACTGATGATTTTGTGGGATTTTCATGCACAACAGTCTCTAGAGTTTATAGAGAATGGTGTGGGGGGGGGGGGGAATTTAAACAGCCAGTGAGAGGCAGTTCTGTGGGTGAAAATACGCGAGGTCAGAGGAGAATGGTCAGATTGGTTCAGGCTTACAGCAGTAATATGTAGAAGAGCATCACTTGTCGCATCTTGAAGTGAATGGACTAAGGAGGTATCTCATAAAGTGGCCACTGGGTGTATTTGCTGAGGAATGTAGCTCATGGGAATGGGGATGTAGCTTTAAAAAAAAGGTCACGGTTCCTTATCGTGCTGTCAGTGAGTGGGAAGCGGATGACTCAGCTGAATTTGGAGTCCAGCTCACGTTTCACTGTCAGGAAAACAGCTGGCTCCACGAATGGAGAAATTACAACCCCCCTCATCCAGTCCCAGTGTTACGATAATGAGGTTACTGAGGGAGTTACTTTAGGCTGACCTTGTGCTATTTGGTAGATTGAAACGCAGTTCTGAGGCAACTAGTTTCTTGGCCAATTTTATTTTTTTTTTACCCCTTATTCAACCATTTTACCACATTATTTGTTTCTTCTAGTCTGTGGAAGAAGCTGGCGGCAAGTTTGACTGCCAGGTTTCCTACTTTACAGGAACCACTGCACTTCGAAAGGTAATGAATATCATGAGACAAGTGTCCCAGGCTGCCCTGGGAGATGGGCATTACATTGGCCGCATAATTTAAAGTTTTTCTGTTAAAGTTCAGGAGCTCAGCTAAGGTGATTTTTAAAAACTCAAGGTGCCAGAAACAGTTACCAAGACGAGGAGCTTCTGTGGGAAGACAAACAGAGCAACGCACACAAAACGCTCGAGGAACTCGCAAGTTAGGCAGCATCTACGGAGAGGAATAAAGAACCGATGTTTTGGGCCGGGACCACGACCAGATGAAATGTTGACCATTTATTCCCCTCCAAAGATGCTGCCTGTCTTGCTGAGTTCCTCCAGCATTTAATGTGCATTCAAGATTTCCAGCATCTGCAGAATGTCTCGTGTTTAGAACATTAACAGCATCTTCCACCCCACATCGTCCTTACCAAACATGATGCCTATCCACATTAATCAAGTTAGCCTACATTAGTGAAGTATCTCTCTGCACCTGTCCTTTCTAAGTACATCTAAACATGCCTGTATTTTCCTCTACCAGATCCTCTGGCAGCTCCTTCCAGATAATACCATCCCATGTCTGGAAAAGCAAACTCCCTCAGATCTCCTTTAGATTTCTCACCTCTCACATTAAACCTGCACCTTCCGGTTTTCTCCCCCCTTCAGGCTGGGTGAGATTAGAACTAGAGGTCATAGGTTTAAAGTAAATATTTGAGGGGAAACTTCTTCACTCAGAGGTGTGAGTGTAGAACGAGCTGTCAGAGGTGAATAGGCAGCAGGTTTATCACTGACGTATGAGAGTTCAATTGTAATAATTAAGGAAAGTTTGGATAGTACATGGATGTGGAGTGCTGTGGTCTGGATGGATGAAGATGGCACTGGGAAAAAGATCGGATCAGCATGTGTTAGATGGGCCGAAGAGCCTATCTCTATGCTGTAGTACTCTCTTAACTCTAATTCAGTGGAGATACAAGAGACTGTAAATGTTTCAATCTGGAGCAATGCACAAAAAGCTGGAGGAAATCAGCAGGCCAATCGCCCACAGAGGGATCAGAATCACAATGGTTATCACTGACAAATGTTGTAAAAATGTGATGTTTTGTGGCAGCAGGACAGTGCAAGGCATAAACAATTACTATAATTTACAACGGTAAATAGTGCAAATGAGGAAGAGTGAGGTTGTGCTCATGGGGTCGTGCGTTCAGAAATCTGACAGTTGAGGGGAAGAAGATGTCGGGCAGCACGGGAGCGTAGTGGTTAGCACAACACTTTACAATACCAGCAACGCGGGTTCAATTCCCGCTGCTGTCCATAAGGAGTTTGAACGTTCTCCCAGTGACCGCATAGGTTTCCTCTGGGAGCTTCAGTTCCCTCCCACTATCTGAAGACATACTGGTTAGCGGGTTAATTGGTCATTGTAAATTATCCCGTGATTAGGCTGGGATTAAATCAGGGGATGGCTAGTTGGACTGGTCTGTGCTGTATCTCAATAAATAAATTTCCCTAAAACATCGAGGGTGGCTCCTTTATCTTCTCCCTTCTGGAAGAGGACACGTTCCGAATGGTGGGGGTCCTTATTGAAGGGTGTCGACTGTCCATTTCCTCTCCGTAGTTGCTGCCTGACGTGCTGAGATCCCCCAGGCTTGTTTTAGTGTGGGTTGTTCTCTGTTTTTTTGACTCTACTGCCCCGGGAGATGAAAAGTTTAATGGAGGTTTCTCTATCTGTTGATGAAAGGTTTAATGGACGTTCCTCCATTTGTTGATGAAAGGTTTAATGGAGGCTCCCCTGTTTGATGATGAAAGGTTTAATGGAGGCTCCTCTGTTTGCTGATGAAAGGTTTAATGGAGGCTCCTCTGTTTGCTGATGAAAGGTTTAATGGAGATTTCTCTGTTGATGAACGGTTTAATGGAGGCTCCTCTGTTTGCTGATGAAAGGTTTAATGGAGATTTCTCTGTTGATGAAAGGTTTAATGGAGGCTCCTCTGTTTGCTGATGAAAGGTTTAATGGAGGCTCCTCTGTTTGCTGATGAAAGGTTTAATGGAGGCTCCTCTGTTTGCTGATGAAAGGTTTAATGGAGGCTCCTCTGTTTGCTGATGAAAGGTTTAATGGAGGCTCCTCTGTTTGCTGATGAAAGGTTTAATGGAGGCTCCCCTGTTTGCTGATGAAAGGTTTAATGGAGGTTTTTCTGTTTGTTGACAGTACGCGTCGACGGGGTGCCTGCTGACCCTACACCACACCGAGAAGCCAGACCACGAAGATGCCTGCGAGTTCCGGCCGTACTCCTGCCCATGTCCTGGTGCCTCCTGCAAGTGGCAGGGCTCGCTGGAGCAGGTGATGTCTCACCTGGTGCACGTGCACAAGAGCATCACCACCCTGCAGGGGGAGGACATCGTGTTCCTGGCCACGGACATCAACCTGCCCGGCGCGGTCGACTGGGTCATGATGCAGTCCTGCTTCGGTCGCCACTTCATGCTGGTGCTGGAGAAGCAGGAGAAGTACGAGGGCCACCAGCAGTTCTTTGCCGTCGTGCTGCTGATCGGCGCCCGCAAGCAGGCCGAGAACTTTGCCTACCGGCTCGAGCTGAACGGCAATCGCCGCCGCCTGACCTGGGAGGCCACCCCCCGCTCTATTCACGACGGCGTGGCCACGGCCATCCTCAACAGCGACTGCCTGGTCTTCGACGCGGCCATTGCTCACCTCTTTGCCGACAATGGTAACCTGGGGATTAACGTCACCATATCGACCTGCTGCTCATGATAGTTAACTGGTGACAGTATTTGGGGTTACCTGTCTAGGGTAACACCTCATTGCTAAGTTTTTTTTTGTCTATCTTGTAGATTAGACATAAAATCATTGTGGAGCTTAACTGACTGTGCCAATTTATTTAAATTATGTTGCCATAATAGCTTTTTTAAATAAATATATATTTCAGAAAGGTTGATTTCTAGATTTATTTTCCCAACATGTTCCTAATATTTATAACTTTCTTTGATCTGGGTTAATATTTCAAGTTCAAGTTTATGGTCAATAGACAGTAGGTGCAGAAGTAGACCATTCAGCCCTTCGAGCCTGCACTGCCATTCTGAGATCATGGCTGATCATCTACTATCAATACCCGGTTCCTGCCTTGTCCCCATATACCTTGATTCCCCTATCCATAAGATACCTATCTAGCTCCTTCTTGAAAGCATCCAGAGAATTGGCCTCCACTGCCTTCCGAGGCAGTGCATTCCAGACCCCCACAACTCTCTGGGAGAAGAAGTTTTTCCTTAACTCTGTCCTAAATGACCTACCCCTTATTCTCAAACCATGCCCTCTGGTACTGAACTCTCCCAGCATCTGGAACATATTTCCTGCCTCTATCTTGTCCAATCCCTTAATAATCTTATATGTTGCAATCAGATCCCCTCTCAATCTCCTTAATTCCAGCGTGTACAAGCCCAGTCTCTCTAACCTCTCTGCGTAAGACAGTCCAGACATCCCAGGAATTAACCTTGTGAATCTACGCTGCACTTCCTCTATAGCCAGGATGTCCTTCCTTAACCCTGGAGACCAAAACTGTACACAATACTCCAGGTGTGGTCTCACCAGGGCCCTGTACAAATGCAAAAGGATTTCCTTGCTCTTGTACTCAATTCCCTTTGCAATAAAGGCCAACATTCCATCAGCCTTCTTCACTGCCTGCTGCACTTGCTCATTCACCTTCAGTGACTGATGAACAAGGACTCCTAGATCTCTTTGTATTTCTCCCTTACCTAACTCTACACTGTTCAGATAATAATCTGCCTTCCTGTACTTACTCCCAAAGTGGATAACCTCACACTTAATTCACATTAAACGTCATCTGCCAAGTATCTGCCCACTCACTCAGCCTATCCAAGTCACCCTGAATTCTCCTAACATCCTCATCACGTCACACTGCCACCCAGCTTAGTATCATCAGCAAACTTGCTGATGTTATTCTCAATGCCTTCATCTAAATCGTTGATGTAAATCGTGTGGTCCCAATACCGAGCCCTGTGGCACCCCACTAGTCACCACCTGCCATTCCGAGAAACACCCATTCACCGTTACCCTTTGCTTTCTATCTGCCAACCAGTTTTCTATCCATGTCAATATCTTCCCCCAATGCCATGAGCTCTGATTTTACCCACCAATCTCCTATGTGGGACCTTATCAAATGCTTTCTGAAAATCGAGGTACACTACATCCACTGGATCTCCCTTGTCTAACTTCCTGGTTACATCCTTGAAAAACTCCAAAAGATTAGTCAAGTATGATTTGCCCTTGGTAAATCCATGCTGGCTCGGCCCAATCCTATCACTGCTATCTAGATATGCCACTATTTCATCTTTAATAATGGACTCTAGCATCTTCCCCACTACTGATGTTAGGCTGACGGGACGATAGTTCTCTGTTTTCTCCCTCCCTCCTTTCTTAAAAAGTGGGATAACATTAGCCATTCTCCAATCCTCAGGAACTGATCCTGAATCTAAGGAACATTGGAAAATGATTACCAATGCATCCGCAGTTTCCAGGGCTACCTCCTTTAGTACCCTAGGATGCAGACCATCTGGCCCTGGGGATTTGTCAGCCTTCAGTCCCATCAGTCTACTCATCACCGTTTCCTTCCTAATGGCAATCTGTTTCATTTCCTCTGTTACCCTATGTCCTTGGCCCATTCATACATCTGGGAGATTGCTTGTGTCTTCCCTAGTGAAGACAGATCTAAAGTACTTATTAAATTACTTAAATAAGTACTTAAAGTACTTATTCATTAGTCTCGCAGCCTGAGGGAAGAAGCTGTTACCCGGCCTGCTTGCCCTGGTGCTCCTGTACCTCCTTCCCGGTGATAGTTGGTCAAAGAGATTGTGGGATGGGGAATCATTGGAACAGAATTAGGCCATTCAGCCCATCGAGTCTGCTCCATCGTATGCTGATCGTGGCTGATTCTGGATCCCACTCAACCCCATACATCTGCCTTTTCGCCATATCCTTTGATGCCCTGACCGATCGGGAAACGATCAACTTCCACCTTAACTATATGCACGGACTTGGCCTCCACCGCAGTCTGTGGCAGAGCAGTCCACAGATTTACTACTCAGCGGGTGTAAGGATCCTCAACAATGCTTTGGGCCCTTCGTATACAACACTCCCAGTAAATGTCACGAATTGGGGGGGGTGGGGGAGGGAATCCCCAGTGATCCTCTCAGCAGTATTTACTGTCCTCTGCGGGGTCTTACAGCTTCCGTACCACACAATGATGCAGCCAAGAGAGATCATTCTCGACAGTGCTCCTATAGAAAGTTTTTAGAACGGGGGCAGGGTTAATCTGACCTGCGCTTTTTATTGAAAGGTAAAAGTCCTCACAACAAGCGTTAATGTGAGAAGGCTTAAGCCCCTCGCAGTACTTGTGAGAAAGCTTTCATTTAAGCGGCACAGTAGCATAGCGATTAGCATAATGCTTTACAGCACCAAAAAGTTAAGGTTCAATTCCCACTGCTGTCTATAAACAGCTTGCACATTCTCCCTGTGGGTTTCCTCCAGGTGACCTGGTTTCCTCCCACATTCCAAAGATGTACAGTTCGGGTGAGGGTTGGAAAGTTGGAGTCATGCTACGTTGGCACCAGAGCATGGTGACCCTGGAGGGCTCCCACACCCACCCCCCCAGCACCTCCTCAGACTGTCGGTTATCGACACATTTCACTGTGTACGTGTGAGAAATAAAGCAAACCTTTCAGCAGCGATTCACTCATCAAAATCAACAAAGCATATGTGGCATCAGAGTTTCAGCCCGCCCCACAGCCATAAAATTTCAGCATGGAACATTACTTTTGAGCCAGTGCACCTGCCTATCACATCCCTTACCAAAACCAACTGGTGACCAGCCCCAGTTCTTTGTGCCACCCCCTCCAAAAAGAGCCCATCCCGCTGGCCTGCATTTGACCCATCTCCTCCCTTCTCACTACTACTGTCAGGCGGGAGTCTTGGGTCCCACACTGTCAGGTTCAGGAGCAGCTTTTGGCCCACAGTCGTCGGTCTCCTGGACCAGCTCCTCTCACCACGGTGCTGAACTGACCCCGCAGCCTGTGGACTGACTTTCGAGGATTCTGCAGCTCAACTTGTATGTATTATTTGTTTATTATTTTATATATTTTTTCACAAGTTGCCCTCTTTTGTGCAGTGGATGTGTGTTGGTCTTTGATAGATAGATAGATAGATACTTTATTCATCCCCATGGGGAAATTCAACATTTTTTCCAATGTCCCATACACTTGTTGTAGCAAAAACTCATTACATACAATACTTAACTCAGTAATAATATGATATGCATCTAAATCACTAACTCAAAAAGCATTAATAATAGCTTTAAAAAAAGTTCTTAAGTCCTGGCAGTTGAATTGTAAAGCCTAATGGCATTGGGGAATATTGACCTCTTCATCCTGTCTGAGGAGCATTGCATCGACAGTAACCTGTCGCTGAAACTGCTTCCCTGTCTCTGGATGGTGCTATGTAGAGGATGTTCAGGGTTTTCCATAATTGACCGTAGCCTACTCAGCGCCCTTCGCTCAGCTACCGATGTTAAACTCTCCAGTACTTTGCCCACGACAGAGCCCGCCTTCCTTATCAGCTTATTAAGACGTGTGTCTGTTTTTTTGTGGATTCTATAGTGTTTCGTGGGTGCCTGTAAGAAGATGAAGGTTGGATATGGTATACGTACTTAGATAATAAATTTATTTTGGACCTCCCCACACCCACCCCTCTTAATTCAGCTGTAAATCCATTGGTTGGACGTGGTTATCAAGGATAGAGACGTTTACTGTGCACTAATCTGCACTTGAGCCAAATGGCTTGCAAAGACATGTTAAAGGAGCCAGCCATGTGAGTCATAGCCCAGACACGGGAGGCAGATTTCCAGCCCTAAAGGACATTAGGGAACCAGACTAGATTTCACAACAATCCAGTAGTTTTACAGCCACCCGCAGATGGGTGTGAAGCCCAAGTCATTGAATATCGGGATGTTGTTAGGTTCTTGATTAGTCAGGGCACCAAAGGTTACCAGGAGAAGGCAGGAGAATGGGGGTGGAAAGGGAAAATAAGTCAGCCGTGATGGGATGGCAGAGTGGACTCGATGGGCTGAATGGCCTAATTCTGCTCGTGTCTTAATGGCCTTATAATATTCACAAACCAGAAAATCTGCAGATGCTGGAGATCAAAGTAATACGCACAAAAGGCTGGATGGGCAGCATCTATGGAAAAGAGTACGTTTCGGGCTGAGACCCTTCATTAGGACTCTAACAGTATTGTGTTCCCCTTGCCCCTGACATTCTACCCGTGCCTTCCTACTTCTGTACTTGCTTCCCTACATGTACGTACTGTTGGGGAAGACACCATTGCTGGAGTAACATAGGATGCATTTTATCCTTACCTCATTCTGTAATCTGATACTCAAAACTCATCACAAGGAATATCTGATTAAACGTTTGATCCAATTTAATTCCTTAGAAAGGAAAAATGTGAGAAATTTAACAAAAATAAATAATGTTAAGTCAAATCAGGAGTCTGTAGACTTTTTAAATGACATTGAGATAATGTCAAGACCATAAGACATAGGAGCAGAATTAGGCCTCTCAGCCCATTAAATCTGCCATTCCTTCATGGCTGGTTTACTATCCCTCTCAACCCCTTTCTCCTGCCTTCTCCCTGTAATCTCTGATGTTTTGACTAACCAAGAACCCATCAACCTCTGCTTTGAATATCCTCAAAGACTTGGCCTCTAAAGCCATCTGTTTCAATGAATTCTACCGATTCACCTAAAGAAAACCCTTCTCATCTCTGTTCTAGGTGGATGTCTCTCTAATCTGAGGCTGTGCCCTCTGGTCCTAAACTCACCCACAATAAGAAACATGCTTTCCACCTTTCGATATGTTATACGTTTCAATGAGATCTCCCCCCTCATTCTTCTAAACTCCAGCGAGTTCAGGCTCAGAGTCAAACACTTGTCATACCCTCTCATTCCTGGGATCATTCTTGTAGACCTTCTCTGGACCCTCTCCAATACCAGCACATCTTTTGTTAGATAAGAGGCCCAAAACTGTTCACAATACCCCAAGTACATTCTGACCAATGCCTCGTAAACCCTCAGCATCACATCCTTGCTTTTGTACTCTGGACCTGTCAAAATGAATGCTAACATTACATTTGCCTTTCTACCACCGACTCAAACTGCAAGTTAACCTTCACGGAATCCTGCACAAGGACTCAATCACCCTTTGCAACTATGAGTTTTGAATTTTCTCCCCATTTCAAAAATAGCTATGCCTTTATTCCTTCTACCAAAGTGCGTGACCAGACATTTCTCCACACTATATTCCATCTGCCACTTCTTTTCCCATTCTCCTAATCTGTCTCAGTCCTTCTGCAGGCTCCCTGCCTCCTCAACACTACCTGCCCCTCCACCTGTTCTGTATTGCCTGCAAACTTATCCAAAAAGCCATCAATTCTGTCATCCAAATCAGTGACAAATGATATGCAAAGAAGTGGCCCAAAATTGATCCCTGCAGAACACCACATCACCAGCAGCCAAACAGAATAAGCCCCCTTTGTTCCCACTCTTCGCCTCTTTCCAATTAGCCCATCTTCTATCCAAGCTTGTATCTTTCCTGTAATACCATGGGTTCTTGTTTAGCGTCCTCATGTGTGGCACCTTGTCAAAGGCCTTCTGAAAATCCAAATGCATAACATCCATCAATTCTGCTTTGTCTATCCTGCTTGTTATTTTCTCAAATAATTCCAAAAGATTTGTCAGGCAAGATTTCCCCTTAAGGAAACTATGCTGACCACTGCCTATTTTATCATGAGCCTCCATATAACCCCGAAACCTTATCTGTAATAGTGGACACCAACATCTATCCAACCACTAAGGTCAAACTAACTGGCCTATAATTTCCTTTCTTCTGCCTCTCTCCCTTCTTGAAGAGTGGAGTGACATTTGCAATTGCCCAGTCTTCCAGAACCATTCCAGAATCTATCATTACTCATGCCTCCACATTCTTTTTAGCCAACTCTTTCAGAGCCTCGGGACACAGTCCATCTGGTTCGGGTGAATTACCTACCTTCAGACCTTTCAACGTCCTAAGCAGCTGCTCTTTCGTAACAGTAACCACACTGACCTCTACCCTTGACGCTCAGTGTCTCCCATAGTGAAGACTGGTGCAAAATACTTACTAAATTTGTTTGCCATTTCTTTGTTCCCCCATTACCACTCTCCAGCATCATTTTCCATTGGTCCAATATCCACTCTCACCTCACTTTTACTCTTCATATGTATGAAGAAACATTTGGGATCCTCTTTGATATTATTGGCTAGCTTGCCTTCGATTTTCTCCTTATGGGTGTTTTTGTTTTTCAAGCTTCCCAATCCTCTAACTTCCCACTAGTTTTTGCTATATTATATGCCCTTCTTTTTGCTTTTATGCTGTCTTTGACTTCCCTCGTCAGCCACAGTTGCCCCATCCTCCCTTTAAATACTTCTTCATTTTTGGTATGTGCCCACAGAAACTCCAGATGTTGCTGTTCTGCTGTCATCCCTGTTAGTGTCTCCTTCCAATCAACATTGGCCAGCTCCCCTCTCATGCCTCTGTAAATCTCTTTACCTCACTGTAATACTGATACATCTGACATTATCTTCTCCCTCTCGAACTGCAGGGTGAATTCTATATTATGATCACTGCCTCCCAAGGGTTTCATTACCTCAAGCTTCCCAATCAAATCTGTTCACAATCCCCAATCCAAAATAATCTTTCCCTGCTTGAGATCAACCATGAGATGCTCTAAAAAAGCAATCTTGCAGGCACTCTGCAAACTCCCTCTCTTGGGATCCAGCACCAACACGATTTTCCCAATCTGCCTGCACACTGAAATCTCCATTACTATTGTAACATTGCCCCTATTACATGCATTTTCAATTTCCCATTGAAATTTATATCTCACAAACTGGCTACTGTTCAGGGCCTGATACTTCCACCAAATTTTTATCCTTGCGGTTTCTTAACTCTACCCACAAGGATTCTACATCATCCGATCCTATGTCACCCCTTTCTTAGGACCTGATTTCATTTTTCCCAACACAGCCACCCCAACTTCTCTGCATCCACGCCTGTCCTTTCAATACAATGTGTATCCTTGGATGTTAAGCTGCCAACTACAATCTTTTTTCAGCCATGACTCAGTGATGGCCACATTATCATACCCGCCAATTTTTAACTGTGAGACAAGTTCATCTACCTTATTTCATGTACTGTGTGCACTTAAAATATAACACCTTCATGTCTGTATTCATCACCTTTTCAGTATCACCCCCGCATTACACTTCACCTCATCGCACTGACTGCAATTTTGCCGTCATCTTACCAGTCCTTCCTCACAGCATCACTACAAACTGCATTGACTTGTACACCAATTGCCCCATCCTCAGCCCTATCAATCTGTTCCCCAAGCCCCTGCCCAACCCTCCCAACAGCTCTAGCAAAGCTGCCTGCAAGGATATTGGTGTTTCCCCCCAGGGTTCAAGTGTAACCCGTCCTTTTTGTACAGGTAAAACCTTTGCCAGAAGAGATCCCAATGATCCAAAAATCTGAAATCCTGCCCCCTGCACCACTTCCACAGCCAGTCGTTCATCTGTACTATGATCCTATTCCCATCCAGATTAGCATGTGAAATTGGAGAGTAAACCACAGATTACTACCCTGGAGGTCCTGTTCTTCAGCCTTTTTCCTAACTCCCTATACCCACTGCACAGGATCTCTTCCCCTTTTCTACCTCTGTCATTGGTGCCACCCTCCCACTTGATAGGTCATCTTCCCCCCACCCTCATCCAAAGGGGTATGCTTGTTGCTGAGGGTAATGACCACAGGGAAACTTGGATTGACAGCTGACACCTCTTGCGTCTCCTGGTGGTCACTCATCTACTACCTGAAATCTGCACTCTGGATGAGATCACCTCAGTAGAAGACTCATCTTTGAAGTTTTCAGCCTCCCGGATGGGCCTGAGTACATCGAGCTCCAGTTCCTTGTCAGTCAGGAGCTGAAGTTGGATGCACTTCCTGCTGATGTAGTCATTGGGGTGACTGTCAAGAACCCTGAAATCCCACGTCTCTCAGGAGGATCATTCCACTGCCCGAACTGCCACCTTGCCAATGCTTGTCATGCCTCTAACTTCTTATACTTAAGTTCTTGCCTAAGCCTGTTGAGCAAAGCCTGACCACTCACGCAATGGCCACTCCACTCAAACCCAACTTCTTTTAATTGGCCCTTGCTAATTAACCATAAATTAAAAATGAGAATTAACTCTTAGCCGCACCTGAAAGAAATTAAAACAACTTGTACAAAAGTGCATCAAGAGGACCCTTGATCCTGATGGAGGGTCTCAGCCCAAAATGTCGGCTATTTATTCCCCTCTATAGATGCTGCTCAGTCTGCCGAGTTCCTCCAGCATTTTGTGAGTGTTGCTCTGGATTTCCAGCATCTGCAGAATCTCTTGTGTTCAAGTGGCATAGTTAGAAAGTGTAGACTGGTGATTCAATCCCTGAACTGAGTATCGTCAACAGTAAAACATCATAAAAAGAGAGTGTCAACAACTCTTGACACACACTCTAATGTTGGTATGTTATTTCTGTCTATTTTTACACGTTAGTTATTCTAAATTATGCTCACTTAAATTTCTGCAGGGGCACAATTGAGAGCATCCTGACTGCTATATTACTGCCTGGTATGGGAACTGTACTTCCCTCAATTGCAGGACTCTGCAGAGAGTGGTGTGGATAGCCCAGTGCATCTGTAGATGTGAACTTCCCACTATTCAGGACATTTACAAAGACAGGTGTGTAAAAAGGATCATTGGGGACCAGAGTCACCCCAACCACAAACTGGTCCAGCTGTTACCATCTAGGAAACAGCATCGCAGCATAAAAGCCAGGACCAACAGGCTCCGGGACAGCTTCTTCCACCAGGCCATCAGACTGATTAATTCATGCTGATAAAACTGTATTTCTATGTTATATTGACTATCTTGTTGTACATACTATTTATTATAAATTCCATTTTGCACATTTAGACAGAGACGTAGCAGAGATTTTTATTCCTCATGTATATGAAGGATGTCAGTAATAAAATCAATTCATTTCAATTCAATTTATGTAGTTTTATGTTTAACTATCAGACATAGGAGCAGAATTGGGCCATTCGTGTTTGTAATGAATTGTACTGGGAAAAAAAATAATTTTCAGAGCATTTATACCTTGGTGTGTACTCCAGTGACAATAAACTAAAACGAGACTTTAGAACAAGTGATTATATATTTTTAAAAATGCAAAAACACGCTGCCGGAGGAATTTAGCAGATTAAGAAGGATCTGTGGCACGTGAGAGGGAAATATTGATATTTTGGGTTTTCTGGCTCTGCAGTGTGAAGCCTGCTCAGGGGGCAGCATACTGTATTCAGACTGCGGGGCCAAGAGTACTATATTGAATCAAAACACGTTTGTTGTCATTTGCAAACGTACCAAGAGGCACAGGCACAATGAAAAACTTTGCAGCAGCCAACACGGGCGAGTAGGCAAAGACAACACGCACAGCACAGGTTATATATCAATTATACAAGACGGTGAAGATAAACTATGCCAAACAATAATGTTTTGCATGGTAATGCAAGAGGTGGGGGTTCGTGGTCTTCCGTTGCTGAGGTAGGGTTAGGATTGTGCAGGTCGGCTCAGGAACTCGGTTGTTGGAAAGTCGCTGTTCCTGAAGCCGGTGGTGTAGAACTTATTTATTCACAGTTGCCCAGAAACCCAACTATTTGTTTTACTGATTTAGCAATGTGGTGCGGAGTAGGTCCTTCGAGCCGCGCCACCCCAGCAACCCCCGATTAACCCTAATCATGGGTCAATCACGACAAATTAAACAACCTGGTAGGTCCCTGGAATGTGGGAGGAAACCCGTGCGCTCCCAGGGAAGGTCGTGCAAACTAATCCTAACCCATGCCCCGAGTTGTAATAGCATCACGCTAACCCCGACGCCATGTACCTCTGCGAGAGGAGAGCCTGGCCCATGCAGTGGAGGGCCTTGATCATAGATTTTGTCTTCTTCAGGCAGTTCATCAGGTGGATGGAGTCAATGGCGGGGAATGGGTAAACCAGAGCAAGTGGGGGTGGGGAGAGAGTACAAGGTGGCTGCTGATAGGTGAAACCGGGTGGGGGAGGGGTGAAGTAAAGAGCTGTGAAGTTGATTGGTGAAAGAGATAAAGGGCTAAAGAAGGGGGAATGTGATAGGAGAGGACAGAAAATTATGGAAGAAAGGGAAGGGGTAGGAGCACCAGAGGGAGGAGATGGGCAGGTGAGAGAGGGAAACGGAAATGGGGGAAATGGTGAAAGGAGGGGGCAATCTCCAGAAGTTCAAGAAATCAATGTTCATGCCATCAGGTTGGAGACTAGCCAGGCGGAAACAGGGTGTTGCTCCTCCAACCTGAGTGTGGCCTCATCACAGCAGTAGAAGAGGCCGTGGACTAACATGTCGGAATGAGAATGGGAAGTGGAATCGAAATGGGTGGCCACCAGGAGATCCCACTTTTTCTGGCAGACGGAGCATAGGTGCTCAGTAGTAGCAGTCTCCTAATCTATGTTGGGTCTCACAGATATACAGGAGGCATCCCCATTCCTGATTCCCTTTCACCTTATCTGCTCAGAACCTCCCTCTACGTTCCCCTCCCCGATCCCTTTCTTCCATAGTCTTCTACCCTTTCCTCCCCTTTTTTCAGCCAACCAATCAACTTCCCAACTCTTTACTTTGCTCCCTCCCCACTCTCTTGTACCACTTTGTACTACTTCTCCCCTCCCCCACCTTCTTGCTCTGACTTCTCATTCCAGTCCTGAAGAAGGCTTTCAGCCCAAAACTTCAACCATTTACTCTTTACCATAGATGCTGCCTGGCCTGCTGAGTTCCTCCAGCATTTTGTGTGTGTTGCTCGGATTGCCAGCATCTGCAGATTTTCCTGTGATGGATAAGCTCTGTGCATGTTCTCTGCAGCCTCCTGTATTTTTGTGCGGTGGAATTGTTGTACCAGGCTGTGATGCAACCAGTCTGAATAGGATCATAAGGCATAGGAGTAGATTTAAGCCATTTGGCTCACTGAGTCTGCTCCACCATTCCATCACGGCTGATTTATTTTCCCTCTCAACTCCATTCTCCTGCCTTCTCCCTGTAAACTTTAACACCTTTACTAATCAAGAGTCTATCAGAATCAGATTTATTATCACCAGCATATGTCATGAAATTTGTTAACTTAGCAGTAGTTCAATGCAATATATAATATAGGAGAAAAAAATAAGAAAATCAATTACAGTATATGTATATCGAATAGATTAAAAATCATGCAAAAAACAAATAATATATACTAAAAAAGTGAGGTAGTGTTCACAGGTTCAAAGTCTATTTAGGAATCAGATGGCAGAGGGGAAGAAGCTGTTCCTGAATCGCTGAGTGTGTGCCTTCAGGCTTCTGTACCTCCTACCTGATGGTAACAGTGAGAAAAGGGCATGTCCTGGGTGCTGGAGGTCTTTAATAATGGACGCTGCCTTTCTGAGACAACACTCCTTGAAGATGTCCTGGGTACTAGTGCCCAAGATGGAGCTGACTAAATTTACAACCCACCTCAGCTTCTTTTGGTGCTGTGCTGTAACCGCCCCCCCCCCACCCCATACCAGACAGTGATGCAGCCTGTCAGAATGCTCTCCACGATACATCTATAGAAGTTTTTGAGTATTTTTGCTGTCATACCAAATCTCTTCAAACTTCTAATGAAGGATATCTTGCCTTCTTTATAGTTGCATCGATATGTTGAGAACAGGTTAGATCCTCAGAGATCTTGACATCCAGGAACTTGAAACTCTCCACTTCTGATCCCCCTGAGATTGGGATGTGTTCCTTCGTCATACCCTTCCTGAAGTCCACAATCAGCTCTTTCATCTTACTGACATTGAATATAAGGTTGTTGCTGTGGCATCATTGCACTAGTTGGCATATCTCACTCCTGTATGCCCTCTTGTCTCCATCTGAGATTCACCAACAATGGTTGTATCATCAGCAAATTTATAGATGGTATTTAAGCTACGCCTAGCAACACAGTCGTGGGTATAGAGAATAGAGCAGTGGGCTAAGCGCACACCCTTGAGAAGCACCAGTGTTGATCGTCAGCGAGGAGATATTATCACCAATCCGCACAGATTGTGGTCTTCCGGTTAGGAAGTGGAGAATCCAATTACGGAGGGAGGTACAGAGTCCCAGGTTCTGTAACTTAAACTTATCAATATTTAAATCAACCACGAGGAAAGCTGCAGATGCTGGAAATTCAAGCAACACACACAAAATGCTGGTGGAACACAGCAGGCCAGGCAGCATCTATAGGAAGTAGTACAGTCGACGTTTCGGGCCTCTGTTTTAAATATATCCAATGACTCGGCCTCCACAACCACCTGTGGCAATGAATTCCACAGATTCACCAGCCTCTGGCTAAAGACATACATCCTCATCTCTGTTTTAAATGGACATTCGCATATACTTCGGCTAGATTCCCTCTGGTCCTAGATTCCCACTATTGAAGCGTCCTCGCCACGTCCACTTCTTCTAGGTCTTTCCATAGATGCTGCTAGGTGTTTCTATCATTTTTTTTCTCCTATTACTGTTCAACATTGAGACTAGTTCAGCCGGGAATCGACAGCCCGCGATTCAGACACGCAGGACTCCCCGCCTATTTGCGCATGCGCGGGATTGGCACCATTCAGAACCTGTAACCACGCGGTACCCGGGTGCCATGGCAACGCTCAATGGCCGCCGTCTCTTGCAGTTTGCACGGAGAAAGTGAGAGGGGGAGCTGAATGCAGACCCGTTCCCCTGGCTAATATTAAAACTCACTGCGTCTGGCCAGCAGTGCACCATGAACGAGGGCCAGGCCCGGCAGCGGAGATCAGGTAAGAAAGCATCCGAATAAATACTGGAGCCTCTTCCCAGAGTGGAACCTGTCCTTCAGTAAGAATCCCGAAGCAAGATAATTCGGCAAAACTAAAAACATACAAAGCAAAATCTAAATTGTTCTCAAATTGGACGTATTACAGCGTAGTTAAATTTAGGAAAAACAATTTTTTCTACCATGTTCGTTGACCTGAAAGCTTAACTCGCACTTCACACTACTGAATGTTTCGAGCCTGTTATTAGAAACAACCCAACAAACTGTTTATTCTTCATTCTGTCTCCTCCTCCTAAAGTAACCAAAAGCTTGGTGGGTTGTGAATAGGTCGGCTCGGGTGTTCGCTCAACACAATCTGCGGGATAAAAACGTTTCCCGCAGCAGCCCTTGTGAACCTGGAGTGCTATGCCAAGTGAAATCAGTGGAATTCAAACCTGACTCCGCCTGCGGGTATCAGTGAGAACTCACATAGGATCACTCGAGAAGAGAGAAGAATTAGGCTATTTGGCCCATCGAGTATGCTCTGCCATTCTGTCGTGGCTGATTTATTTTTTTCCCTCAACCTGTTCTCCTGTCTTCTCCCGTAACCTCTGACGCCCTTCCTAACCAAGAACCACTCAGTGTCCGCTTTAAATATATCCAATGACTTGGCCTCCACAGGTGTCTGTGGCAGTGAATTCCGCAAATTCACCACCCTCTGGCTAAAGAAATTCCTCCTCATCTCTGTCCTAAAGAGACGTACTTCTATTCTGAGGGTGGGTCCCCTGGTCCTAGACTCCCCCGGTATATGAAACATCCACTCCCATCTAGGCCTTAATATATTCGATAAGTTTTAATGAGATTCCCCTCCGCTTTCTTCTCAACCGGTGGTTTCCAACCTGGGGTCCTTGGTTAATGGTAGGGGTCCATGGCATAAAAAAGGTGGGAACCCCTGTTCTAGATTCCAGCAAGTTACAGGCCTTGTGTCATCAAATGCTCCTGACACGTTAACCCTTTCATTTCTGGACTCGTGGACCTCCTTTGGACCCTTCCCAGTGCCAGCACATCCTTTCTTAGAAAAGGGGTCCGGAGCTGCTTATGAGGCTCCAAGTGCGGACTGATCAATGACCCCCTCAGCATTATGTCCTTTCTTTTATATTCTGCTCATTTCGAAATGAATGAATTAACCCACAGAACTTGTACTATCTTCAACCTTGCAGTGGGGAAAGGAGGAGGGGGGAGATCTGTGATGGTTGAAATGAAACACAGAATAATTATTTGCAATTCCCAGTGGGAATTGTAAGGAATAAAATGCAAATAGGATGAATATCTGAAATTGTTCATCTTATTTGGGGAGGGTTTAAACTAGATTTGCAGGAGGATGGGAACCAGAGTGCCAGAGTAGATAGTGGAACAGGGGTAAAAATAAATTATGTTAGTGGTTCGTGCAAAGTCACAAATAGTAAGGTTGTGTGCGGTGGTAACAATCTTCTGAGTTGTGTATATTTCAATGCAAGGAGTATTGTGGGAAAGGCAGATGAGCTGAAGGCCTGGATTGACACATGGAATTATGATATCATAGCCAATACTAAAACTTGTCTACAGGAGGGGCAGGACTGTCAGCTCAATGTTCCAGGGTTCCGATGTTTCAGACGTGATAGAGGCAGAGGGATGAAGGGTGGGGGGGTGGCTTTGCTAGTCAGGGAAAATATTACAGTAGTGCTTTGGCAGGACAGGGCTTGTCTACTGAGGCTATATGGGTGGAGCTGAGAAACAGGAAAGGTATGACCACATTAATGGGGTTGTATTATAGACCACCCAATAGTCAGCGAGAATTGGAGGAGCAAATCTGCAGAGAGATAACAGATATATATATATAACAGATACAGGAGACAGAAAGTTGTGATTGTAGGGGAGTTTAATTTTCCACACATTGATTGGGACTCCTATACTGTTAAAGGTCTAGATGGGTTTAGAGTTTGTAAAATGTGTTCAGGAAAGTTTTCAATCAATATATAGATGCACCAACTAGGGAGGATGCAATATTAGATCTATTAGGAAATGAGTTAGGGCAGGTGACGGAAGTGTGTGTAGGGGAACACTTTGGTTCCAATGATCATAACGCCATTAGTTTCAATTTGATCATGGATAAAGATAGTTCTGGTCCTCGGGTTGAAGTTCTAAACTGGAAAAAGGCCAAATTTGAAGAAATGAGAAAGGATATAAAAAAAATTCTGATACTTCTGGCTGTATTTTCATGATCATATTATAAATGATGGCTACTAAACCCTCTGGCAAGGATTCAGAGCTAAATTTTTTTCCGTAATGTCCATTGGACATAATTTCGGAAAAGACTGTAACATATTATTCAAGAAATTTCTAACTTGCAAGTATCTAAAAAAATGAGTTTTAGGCAAATTATATTTATTGGATAGCTGTTCAAAGGACATAAAACTGTTATCTAAAAATAGATCACAAAAACGTGTTATACCTTTTGTTTTCCATAATACAAAGGCTTGATCCATAAAAGAAGGCTGGAAAAAAAAGTTAGATATAATAGGGCTTGATAAGATAAACTTATTCAAGCCAAAGAATTTACGAAATTGAAACCACATTCGTAATGTATGTTTAACTATAGGATTAGTTATTTGTTTATTCAATTTAGATAAAGCAAAAGGAAGCAAAGATCCTAAAATAGAAAACAATGAAAAGTCTTGTACAGATTTACATTCCAAATTTACCCATTGTGGGCAAGGTGCTATAATCAATTCTTGTGTCCAAAATATTAAATATCGAATATTAACTGCCCAATAGTAAAATCTTAGGTTTGGCAAAGCCAAACCACCTTCCTTCTTAGGCTTCTGTAAGTATTTTTTACTTAATCTAGGATTTTTATTCTGCCACACATACGGAGTATCAGAAACAATTAAGAAGGAATGGGAAAAAGAACTTGATTGTCTTATACCCACTGAGCAGTGGAAGAAAATTTTACAATTAGACAATTCTTCTTCTATTTGTGCTAAACATGCCCTAATACAATTTAAGGTTGTACATAGGGCTCACATGTCCAAGGATAAACTTGCTCGATTTTATTTTTATGTTAATCCAACCTGTGACAGATGTCATTCTGAAGTTGCTTCATTGACCCACATGTTTTGGTCTTGCCCCTGCCTGCAAAATTATTGGAAAGATATTTTTGGTACTATTTCAACAGTTCTGAATATCAAATTGCAACCGCATCCTATTACTGTAATTTTCGGTTTACCAATGGTGGATAATAGTTGTTTATCCCCCTCAGCCCGGCAGATGATTGCATTTGTTATATTAATGGCTAGAAGATCTATCCTATTGAACTGGAAATAAATTAATCCTCCAACTATATTTCAGTGGTTTGCTCAAACTATTTCTTGTTTGAGTTTAGAAAAAATTAGAAGTGTTGTCTTTGACCCTTCAGTTAAATTTGAAGAAACTTGGAGACCATTTATTCAACATTTTCATATGAGCTAAACTGACTTTTCCTAAACCTTACTTTTATTATCCTTAATTATTTGGATGGAGGTACGGAGTTATTGATGCTACTGTGTATAATTGACATAATGCAATGGCCCATGTTGGATAGGTTTTTTTCTTTTTTTAGGGTTTTTCTCTTATTACTCCATTTTTCGTAATTACTATGAGTTTGGGAGGTTATATATGGATTATCATCTATTTGTATTTATACCTTAACCTATTAATTATGTACTCTCAAACTCTCTGTATTCATGTTTCATTTATGTTTGTTTAAAATTAATAAAAAGATTTAAAAAGAAAGAGAAAGGATCTAAAAAGCGTAGATTGGGACAGGTTGTTCTCTGGCAAGGATGTGATTGGGAAGTGGGAGGCCTTCGAAGGAGAAATTTTGAGAGCGCAGAGTTTGTATGTTCCTGTCAGGGTTAAAGGCAAAATGAATAAGAATAAGGAACCTTGGTTCTCGAGGGTTATTGGAACTTTGATAAGAAGAGAGAGATGTATAAGCAACAGGGAGGAAGTAAGATGCTTGAGGAGTATAAAAAGAGTAAGAAAATACTTAAGAAAGAAATCAGGAGGGCTAAAAGAAGACATGAGGTTGCTTTGGCAGTCAGGGTGAAGGATAATCTTAAGAGCTTCTACAGGTATGTTAAGAGCAAAAGGATAGTAAGGGATAAAATTGGTCCTCTTGAAGATCAGAGTGGTCTGCTATGTATGGAACCAAAAGAAATGGGAGAGATATTAAATGGGTTTTTTGCATCGGTATTTACTATGGAAACAAGGCAAACAAGTAGGGAGGTCATAGAATTTATACAGATTAAAGAGGAGGAGGTGCTTGCTGTCTTGAGGCAAATCAGAGTAGATAAATCCCCAGGACCTGACAGGGTATTCCCTCGAACCTTGAAGGTGACTAGTGTTGAAATTGCAGGGGCCCTGGTAGAAATATTTAAAATGTCGATATCCACGGGTCAGATGCCGGAGGATTGGAGGATAGCTCATGTAGTTCCGTTGTTTAAAAAAGGCTCAAAAAGTAAGCCGGGAAATTATAGGCCGGTAACTTTGACATCAGTAGTAGGTAAATTATTGGAAGGAATACTACGAGATAGGATCTACAAGTATTTGGATAGACAGGGACTTATTAGAAAAAGTCAGCATGGCTTTGTGCGTGGTAGATCATGTTTAACCAATCTATTAGAGTTTTTCGAGGAAGTTACCAGGAAAGTGGATGAAGGGAAGGCAGTGGATGTTGTCTACATGGACTTCAGTAAGGCCTTTGACAAGGTCCTGCATGGGAGGTTAGATAGGAAGATTCATTCGCTAGGTATACATGGAGAGGTAGTAAATTGGATTAGACATTGACTGAATGGAAGAAGCCAGAGAATGGTAGTGGAGGATTGCTACTCTGAGTGGAGGCCTGTGACTAGTGATGTGCCACAGGGATCAGTGCTGGGTCCATTGTTATTTCTCATCTATATCAATGATCTAGATGATAATGTGGCAAATTTGCTGATGATACAAAGATTGGAAATGTAGTGGACAGTGAGGAAGGTTTTCAAAGCTTGCAGAGGGATTTGGACCAGTTGGAGGAATGGGCTGAAAAATGGCAGATGGAGTTTAATGCGGACAAGTGTGAGGTCGGGTACTTCGGAAGGTCAAACCGAGGTAAAACATACAAGGTAAATGGTAGGACACTGAGGAGTGCAGTAGAGCAGAGGGATCTGGGAGTACAGATACATAATTCCCTAAAAGTGGCATCACAGGTGGATAGGGTCATAAAGAGAGCTTTTGGTTCATTGGCCTTTATAAATCAAAGTATTGAGTATAAGAGTTGGAATGTAATGGTGAGGTTGTATAAGACATTGGTAAGACCAGATTTGGAGTATTGTGTGCAGTTTTGGTCACCTAATTACAAGAAGGATATTAATAAGGTTGAAAGAGTGCAAAGAAGGTTTACAAGGATGTTGCCGGGACTTAAGAAACTGAGTTACAGAGAAAGGTTGAATAGGTTAGGACTTTATTCCCTGGAGTGTAGAAGAACAAGGGGAGACTTGATAGAGGTATATAAAGTTATGATGGGTATAGATAGAGTGAATGCAAGCAGGCTTTTTCCACTGAGGCCAGGGGAGAAAAAAACCAGAGGTCATGGGTTAAGGGTGAAGGGGGAAAAGTTTAAAGGGAACATTGGGGGGGGCTTCTTCATGCAGAGATTGGTGGGAGTGTGGAATGAGCTGCCAGATGAAGTGGTGAATGCGGGCTCACTTTTGACATTTAAGAAAAACTTGGACAGGTATATGGATGAGAGGGGTTTGGAGGGATATGGCCCAGGTGCAGGTCAGTGGGACTAGGCAGAAAAATGGTTCAGCACAGCCAAGAAGGGCCAAAAGGCCTGCTTCTGTGCTGTTATGTTCTATGGTTCTAATGTTGACTCCAGAATACTACAGTGTGCCTTTTCCTTGAGCTTAACTAATGATTTTTTAAAATCATTTTTTAGCACTAAGCAGAAGATTGAAGTGGACATGGAGATCGACCCTTACTTTCCAGTCTAGGATTTGAACCCGCGCTCACTATCATTAAGTTTAAAAAAGAGTAATTGCACTGATGTAGCAGGAACTCATCCCGGAATTTTCATGCCTTTATTTCAGCACATTCTCAAAACAGCTGATTTCTTCCCTTTCTAGGCTCCTCGCACACTTCAAGCACTTTAAACCCAGGTACTTCAAGCAGTCTGAGCCAAGAGGAATCGTCGACTGACTGTGATCTCTGCGATGAAAATGACTACCACAGCAGGTGGTGTTACTTTGGTATCAAATTAAAACTTAGACCGAAAGACCTAAAGATTTGTGCTGGTCAAGTGGGAGAAATCAGCATCAGAATCAGGTTTATTATCATTGATATACAGTACTGTGTAAAAGTCTTAGGCATATATATATATATATATATATATAGCTAGGGTGCCTCAGACCTTTGCACAGTACTGTATTTGTCAACATAGAGAGGAGAGCAAGTTTGTAAATCTGATGGGAACAAAGGATGTTGGATGGAGCACCATCGGAAGAGTGTGGGACAGGTGTCAGAGAAGGAGTGCTGGGACAGTGCGGGGTGTGGACACAAAACAAGGTCATTTGATTCCAAACAACTGGTTTATTGATCATTACAGAACGTCTCTCTGGTGCTTCCTGCTCCGTACCCTCTCCCTTCCCCTTGATTTCCCCTCTCCTTGCGCCCTTCCTACTCTCAGTCCACCAAAAAGATCTATATCAGAACCAGGTTTATCATCATTCACATATGTCACAAAATTATTTATGCTGCAGTAGCAGTACAGTGCAATGCATAAAATTATTACAATACAGTGCAAAGGGCATAGGCATCTTAGCTACATATACAGTTGAAGTCAGAAATTTACATACACCTTAGCCAAATACATTTAAACTCAGTTTTTCACAATTCCTGACATTTAATCCTAGAAAACATTCCCTCTCTTAGGTCAGTTAGGATCACTACTTTATTTTAAGAATGTGAAAATGTCAGAATAATAGTAGAGAGAATGATTTATTTCAGCTTTTATTTCTTTCATCACATTCCCAGTGGGTTAGAAGTTTACATACACTTTGTTAGTATTTGGTAGCGTTGCCTTTAAACTGTTTAACTTGGGTCAAATGTTTTGGGTGGCCTTCCACAAGCTTCTCACAGTAAGTTGCTGGAAATTTTGTTCAATTCCTCCAGACAGATCTGGTGTAACTGAGTCAGGTTTGTAGGCCTCCTTGCTTGCACACATTTTTTCAGTTCTGCCCACAAATTTTCTATCGAATTGAGGTCAGAAAATGATGTCAAAACTGGTTCATTTTTGGGAGCAATTTCCAAACAGCTGAAGGTACCACGTTCATCTGTACAAACAATAGTACGCAAGTATAAACACCATGGGACCATGCAGCTGTCATACTGCTCAGGAAGGAGACACATTCTGTCTCCTAGAGATAAACATACTTTGGCATGAAAAATGCAAATCAATCCCAGAACAACAGCAAAGGACCTTGTGAAGATGCTGGAGGAAACCGGTAGATGAGTATCTATATCCACAGTAAAACGAGTCCTATATTGACATAACCTGAAAGGCTGCTCAGCAAGGAAGAAGCCACTACTCCAAAACCGCCATAAAAATAGCCAGGCTACAGTTTGCAAGTGCACATGGGGATAAAATCTTACTTTTTGGAGAAATGTCCTCTGGTCTGATGAAATAAAAATTGAACAGTTTGGCCATAATGACCATCGTTATGTTTGGAGGAAAAAGGGTGAGGATTGCAAGCCGAAGAACACCATCCCAACCATGAAGCATGGGGGTGGCAACATCATGTTGTGGGGGTGCTTTGCTGTAGGAGGGACTGGTGCACTTCACAAAATAGATGTCATCATGAGGAAGGAAAATTATGTGGATATATTGAAGCAACATCTCAAGACATCAGCCAAGAAGTTAAAGCTCGGTTGCAAATGGGTCTTCCAACTGGTCAATGACCCCAAGGATATTTCCAAATTTGTGGCAAAATTGCTTAAGGACATTAAGGAAATTGGAGTGGCCATCACAAAGCCCTGACCTCAATCTGATAGAAAATTTATGGGCAGAACTGAAAAAGCGTGTGCGAGCAAGGAGGCCTACAACCTTGACTCAGTTACACCAGTTCTGTCTGGAGGAATGGAACAAAATTCCAGCAACTTACTGTGAGAAGCTTGTGGAAGGCTACCCAAAACATTTGATCCCAGTTAAACAATTTAAAGGCAATGCTACCAAATACTAACAAAGTGTATGTAAACTTCTGACCCACTGGGAATGTGATGAAAGAAATAAAAACTGAAATAAATCATTCTCTCTTCTATTATTCTGACATTTCACATTCTTAAAATAAAGTAGTGATCCTAACTGACCTAAGACTATCTATCTAACTGCATGTGCCCAAGACTTTTGCATAGAACTGTATGTCATGAAATACATTCTTTACCAGCAGCACAACAGTTTAATACGTAAACATTAATATAAGTTACAATAAGGAATATTAAAAAAATATATAGTGCAAAAAGAGAGCAAACATAGTGAGGTGCCGTTGATTGGTTCAGAAATCTAAAGGCAGAGGGGAAGAAGCTGTTTCTAAGATGTTGAGTGTGTGTCTTCAGGCTCCTACACCTCCTCCCTGATCGTAGTTATTAGAAGAGATAGTAATGTCCTAGAAGGAGAGAGTCCTTCATGATGGATGACGCCTTCTTGAGGCATCACCTTTTGAAGACATCCTTGATGAAGAGGCTAGCGCCCATGATGCAGTGGCTGAGTCTACAACCCTCTGCAGCTTTTTGTGATCCTGTGTATTGACGCCTCCATACCAGACAGTGACGCAGCCATTCAGAATGCTCTGCAAGGTAAATCTGTAGAAATTTGCTTGTCTTTAGGGACATACCGTCTTCTCAAACTCCTAAAGAAATATAGCTCCTTGTTATATGTTGGGCCTAGGATGAACCTTTAGATATGTTGGCACCCAGCAGCTTGAACCGCTGATCCCTCGATGAGGACTGGTACGTTTTCTCTCAACTGCCCCTTTCTGAAGTCCACACTCAATTCCTGGGCTCTTGCTGTTGCTGCCTGCAAGGCTGTCGTGACTCCACTCAATCAGCTGATCTACCTCACTCCTGTACGCCTCCTCGTCACCATCTGAGATTCTGCCAACAATAGTTGTGCCATTGGCGAATTTGAAGTTGGCATTTGAGCTGTGCCTGGCCACGCCGATGAGAGTAGAGTATCAAGCTAAGCAGGATAATTCTTAATTAGTCTCAGTGATGCATTAATCCCTGACCCAGGAGATTTACTGCAATTGAAGCTCAACCTTCTGACATGTAATAATTTTTGTATTATAGGACTGCAGTGAGCAATTAACACAAGATCCAATAAACATTCAGATGCTGATAAAACTGCCATGTCATTTTTCTGCTTTACTGTCAGATCTTCAGCTCCCCACCCTCCCCCCAACTGACCTGTATAATTTACAGTTGTAGAATTGGGTTAGTGACTGGTGATTCAAGAGTGGTGGGTACCTGGAATGCGCTGCCTGGGGTGATGTAGAAGCAGATACAGTGGGGACTTTAGTTAGGCACATGAATGTCAGAAATTAGTTTAGTTGGCCACTTGATTACTAATTTAATTAGTTTGGCACAACTCTCTGGGCTGATGGCCCTGTTCCTGGGCTGTACTCTGTGTTCAATGTTCTATTAATAATTAAAATACAAAGTAAGACATGAAATTCAGGAGGGCAGTCAACATCTGTTCCAGAATCAAGGCAAACTACATGGTGCTTAGACTGTGTGTCCTCAGCAGAACAGCTTCAATGAGATTATCTCATTATGCGAGGAGTGGCCTGATTTCTAGAAATTTCTGTAAGTAGAGTTCATAGGAGCCACAAATTTACAAACATTGCCCCTCCCCCAAGTCAAAGGAGGAAATTTTTTGTTGGGCTGTCCAAAAATTATTAGTAATTATAATTCTACCATTAGTTAGGGGGACAGATAGGCGATTCTGTGGACACAAAAAAGAAACAAAGATGGTGGTTTGCCTCCTAGTGCCAGCGTTCGTGATGTTTCTGAGGCGTCCACGATATCCTGAAATGGGAGGGTAAGCAGCCAGAATTCATGGTACATATTGGTACCAACGACATAGGTAGGAAAAGGGTGGAGGACTTAAAGCAGAATACAGGGAGTTAGGAAGGAAGCTGAGAAGCAGGACCTCAAAGTTAGTAATCTTGGGATTGCTATCTGTGCCACGCGACAGTGACTATAGAAATAGAATGAGGTGGAGGATAAATGTGTGGCTAAAGGATTGGAGCAGGGAGCAGGGATTCAGATTTTTGGATCATTGGGACCTCTTCTGGGGCAGGTGTGACCTATACAAAAAGGACGGGTGCACTTGAATCTGAAGGGGATCAATATCCTGGCGGGAGGTTTGCTAATGCTATTTGGGAGGGTTTAATTGGAGCACAAGTAGAGACAGTTTGTAGGGAGTTTGTGAGGGAGGATAGGCAGATGTTAGAGCAAAGATGCGCTCAGCCTGATGGTTTGAGATGTGTTCATTTTAATGCAAGGAATATCATAAACTAGATAGATGAACTTAGAGTGTGGATCAATATGTGGAACTACTGACGTTGTGGCTTTTACGGATATTTGGATGTCTCAGAAGCAGGAATGGCTGCTGCGTGTGCCAGGCTTTGGATGTTTCAAAAAGAACAGAGGAAGGCAAAAGAGGCGGGAGCGTGGGATTGCTAATTAGGGATAGTGACACGGCTGCAGAAAAGGAGGAAGTCATGGAGGGATGGTCTACTGAGTCAGCGTGTGTGGAAGTCAGAAACAGGAAGGGGGCAATAACTCTACTGGGTGTATTTTTATTGACCCACCCTCCCCCCCGATAGTAACAGGGATATTGAAGAGCATATAAGGAGGCAGATTTCGGAACAGTGCAATAATAATAGGGTTGTTGTGTGGAAGATGTTAACTTTTCTAATATTGACTGGCATCTCAGCGCAATGAGTTTAAATGAGGTGGAGTTTATTAGGTGTGTTCAGGAAGGTTTCCAGATACAATCTGTAGATAAGCCAACTAGATGAGAGGCTGTACTTGATCTGATATTAGGAATGAGCCTAGTCAGGTGTCAGATCTGTTGGAGGGAGAGCAGTTTGGATGTAGTGACCACAACTCTAT
Source organism: Hemitrygon akajei (assembly GCF_048418815.1). Lineage (NCBI taxonomy): Eukaryota > Metazoa > Chordata > Chondrichthyes > Myliobatiformes > Dasyatidae > Hemitrygon > Hemitrygon akajei. The sequence continues at coordinate 187,355,762 of NC_133126.1, read as the reverse complement.
CTCCTTCACTATAGCACTGGAGAGGGATAGGAGCAAAAAATTTGGGAAAACATTTAATTAGGGTAGGGGGAAATATGATGTTATTAAGGAGGAACTTGGGAGCAGATGTTCTCAGGGAAATGCACTGAAGAAATGTGGCAAATTAACGTTTGCATGGCGTTCTGCATAGGTATGTTCCATTGAGGCAGGGAAAGGATGGTAGGGTTAAAGAACTATGGTGTACAAAGGATGTAGAGAATCTAGTTAAGAAGAAAAGAAAAGCTTATGAAAGGTTCAAGAAACTAGGTACTGTTAGAGCTCTAGAAAATTACAGGGTTGCTAGGAAGGAGCTTAAGAATGGAATTAGGAGAGCCAGAAGGAGCCATGAGAAGGCCTTGGTGAACAGGATTAAGGAAAACCCTAAGGCATTCTACAAGTGTGTGAGGAGCAAGGGGATGAGCCGTTTAAAAATAGGAACAATCAGGTGCAATAGCGGAAACCTGTGCATGGAGTCGGAGGAGGCAGTGGAGGTACTTAGTGAATACTTTGCTTCAGTATTCACCAGGGAAAAAGACCTTGGCAATTGTAAGGATGAGTTACAGTGGACTGAAATGCTTGAGCATATTGTTAGGTACCCCGTAACTGGGTGTCTGACCAGCAGAGAAAGAAGAATCCGTTGGAGTCTGATGGTACTATATTCAGAAGTGTTTATTAATAAAATAAGCAAATCAATATCAATAATGCAAATATATAGATAACACAAGTGAGCAATAATAAACCTAAAAGTGTAGGAATAATAATGAGCAATAATAAACAAGCTCTATCGATGTCTCGGGGTAAATGAATTGTCATAGAAAAATATAAAGTTCAGTTCAGTTCATGCGTGCTGAGGTAGATATGGTTGTTGTGTTGTAATCGTTGGAGAGAGAGAGAGAGAGAGAGCGAGAAGTAACAGCTACAGCAGTCAAACCTTCCTTTGCGTTCTTGATCCATCGTGTCGTTGTGGCCATTCAGTTATGACCCCTCTTGCATTCAGCTAGACCGTTCTTCTGTGGTGGACTCGTCACTCTGGCATGAGTGGACACACACACAAGTCCCCACCGGCCCTGCTATAACACTGTGAGTTTTACTGACCGACCTCCTGGTTCAGTCTTCGAAGCCCCACACCTTACCGTGGGTTCCAACACTCAATCAGTGTCCACTAGTGTGTCTCCTGGTGTGTCTGAAGGGTGTCTCTCCAGACCTGACTTTTATCCCTACTTACGGGGTCTCAGCTATCCATCACTCCTGAATGACTGTCCATCCAACCAGCCCACTCCGGCTGTCCACTGAGGAATGTTAATGAACAGAATGGTATAAGATAAATGACCCTTGCAGAAGTCATAATACGGTAAATCAACAAGTCTCTCTCCCCTCTCTTATCTATAGCAGATGTTCTTGCATGTTTTCTTTTCATCTCTCTCTCTCATGAGCAGCATAGCAACAGTAATGGTTTGTGATTCTCCCGGGGTGGGGGGAATATGGGCAACTCTGCACCCCATTGTCCATCAGAACTGTTCATCCTTCATAATAATATAGACAATAAGAAATAAGATGTGCTGGATCTTTGAAAAGCTTTAAATTAGGTAAGTCACTGGGATTGGATGAGATATACCTCAGGCTACTGTGGGAAGCAAGGGAGGAGATTGCTGAGCCTCCCGCATTGATCTTTGCATCGTCACTCGGTACGGGAGACGTACCGGAGGATTGGAGGGTTGCAAATCTTGTTCCCTTGTTCAAGAAAAGGAGTAGAGATAACTCAGGATATTATAGACCAGTGAGTCTGACTTCATGGTGGGCAAGTTGTTGGAGAAGATCCTGAGAGGCATTTGGAGAGACATAATCTGATTAGGGATAGTCAGCATGGCCTTGTCAAGGGCAGGTCATGCCTTATGAGCCTGTTTGAATTCTTTCAGGATGTAACAAAACACATTGATGAAGATTAAGTAGTGGATGTAGTGTATATGGATTTCAGTAAGGCATTTGATCAGGTTCCCCATGCAAGGCTCCTGCAGAAAGTAATGAGGCATGGGATCGTGCAATAAAGGAACAGTAGTTATAATGGGTGACTTCAATCTACATATAGATTGGGTGAACCAAATTGGTAAGGGTGCTGAGGAAGAGGATTTCTTGGAATGTATGCAGGATGGTTTTCTGAACCAACATGTCGAGGAACCAACTAGAGAGCAGGCCATTCTAGATTGGGTATTGAGCAATGAGGAAGGGTTAGTTAGCAATCTTGTCGTGCGAGGCCCCTTGGGTAAGAGTGACCATGATATGGTGGAATTCTTCATTAAGATGGAGAGTGACATAGTTAATTCAGAAACAAAGGTTCTGAACTTAAAGAAGGCTAACTTTGAAGGTATGAGACGTGAATTAGCTAAGATAGACTGGCAAATGATACTTAAAGGGTTGATGGTGGATATGCAATGGCAGGCATTTAAAGATCACATGGATGAACTACAACAATTGTTCATCCCAATTTGGCAAAAGAATAAACCGGGAAGGTAGTGCACCCGTGGCTGACAAGGGAAATTAGGGATAGTATCAAGTCCAAAGAAGAAACATATAAATTAGCAAAAAAAAAAGCGGCACACCTGAGGACTGGGAGAAATTCAGAGACCAGCAGAGGAGGACAAAGGGCTTAATTAGGAAAGGGAAAAAAGATTGAGAGAAAGCTGGCAGGGAACATAAAAACTGACTGTAAAAGCTTTTATAGATACGTGAAAAGAAAAAGATTGGTCAAGGCAAATGTAGGTCCTTTACAGTCAGAAACAGATGAATTGATCATAGGGAACAAAGACATGGCAGACCAATTGAATAACTACTTTGGTTCTGTCTTCACTAAGGAGGACATAAATAATCTTCCAGAAATAGTAAGGGACCGAGGGTCTAGTGAGATGGAGGAACTGAGGGAAATTCATGTTAGTAGGGAAGTGGTGTTAGGTAAATTGAAGGGATTAAAGGCAGATAAATCCCCAGGGCCAGATGGTCTGCATCCCAGAGTGCTTAAGGAAGTAGCCCAAGAAATAGTGGATGCATTAGTGATAATTTTTCAAAACTCCTTAGATTCAGGATTAGTTCCTGAGGATTGGAGGGTGGCTAATGTAACCCCACTTTTTAAAAAAGGAGGGAAAGAGAAACCAGGGAATTATAGACCGGTTAGTCTGACATCGGTGGTGGGGAAAATGCTAGAGTCGGTTATCAAAGATGTGATAACAGCACATTTGGAAAGACGTGAAATCATCGGACAAAGTCAGCATGGATTTGTGAAAGGAAAATCATGTCTGATGAATCTTATAGAATTTTTTGAAGATGTAACTAGTAGAGTGGATAGGGGAGAGCCAGTGGATGTGGTATATTTAGATTTTCAAAAGGCTTTTGACAAGGACCACACAGGAGATTAGTGTGCAAACTTAAAGCACACAGTATTGGGGGTATGGTATTGATGTGGATAGAGAATTGGTTGGCAGACAGGAAGCAAAGAGTGGGAGTAAACGGGACCTTTTCAGAATGACAGGCAGTGACTAGTGGGGTACCGCAAGGCTCAGTGCTGGGACCCCAGTTGTTTACAATATATATTAATGATTTAGACGAGGGAATTAAATGCAGCATCTCCAAGTTTGCGGATGACACGAAGCTGGGCGGCGGTGTTAGCTGTGAGGAGGATGCAGGGTGACTTGGATAGGTTAGGTGAGTGGGCAAATTCATGGCAGATGCAATTTAATGTGGATAAATGTGAGGTTATCCACTTTTGGTTGCAAGAACAGGAAAACAGATTATTATCTGAACGGTGGCCGATTAGGAAAAGGGGAGATGTAACGAGACCTGGGTGTCATTGTACACCAGTCATTGAAGGTGGGCATGCAGGTACAGCAGGCGGTGAAAAAGGCAAATGGTATGTTGGCATTCATAGCAAAAGGATTTGAGTACAGGAGCAGGGAGGTTCTACTGCAGTTGTACAAGGCCTTGGTGAGACCGCAGCTAGAGTATTGTGTGCAGTTTTGGTCCCCTAATCTGAGGAAAGACATTCTTGCCATAGAGGGAGTACAGAGAAGGTTCACCAGATTGATTCCTGGGATGGCAGGACTTTCATATGAAGAAAGACTGGATCGACTAGGCTTATACTCACTGGAATTTAGAAGATTGAAGGGGGATCTTATTGAAACGTATAAAATTCTAAAGGGATTGGACAGGCTAGATGCAGGAAGATTGTTTCTGATGTTGGGGAAGTCCAGAACATGGGGTCACAGTTTAAGGATAAAGGGGAAGCCTTTTAGGACCAAGATGAGGAAAAACTTCTTTACACAGAGAGTGGTGAATCTGTGGAATTCTCTGCCACAGGAAACAGTTGAGGCCAGTTCATTGGCTATATTTAAGAGGAAGTTAGATATGGCCCTTGTGGCTAAAGGAATCGGGGTATGGAGAGAAAGCAGGTACAGGGTTCTGAGTTGGATGATCAGCCATGATCATACTGAATGGTGGTGCAGGCTCGAAGGGCCGAATGGCCTACTTCTGCACCTATTTTCTGTGTTTCTATGTTTCTATCCAAGGAAACCTTGCTTTGTGGATGGAGTATTGGCTGGTCATCAGAAGGCAAAGGGTGGTTGTAGATGGTTCATATTCTACATGGAGGTTGGTGACCAGGGGTGATCTGTTCTGGGACCCCTCCTCTTTGTGATTTCTATAATTGACCTGGATGAAGAAGTAGAAGGGTGGGTTAGTAATTTTGCTGATGACACAAAGGTTTGGGGGTGTTGTGGATAGTGTGGAGGGCTGTCAAAGGTTAGAGCAGGACATTGATAGGATGTGGACTGAGCTGAGAAGTGGCAGATGGAGTTCAACCCCGATAAATGTGAAGCGGTTCATTTTGGTAGGTCAAATTTGAAGATTGAATATAATATTAATTGTAATACTCTTGGCAGTGTGGAGGATCTGAGAGATCTTGAGGTCTGTGTCTATAGGACACTCAAAGCTGCTGTGCAGGTTGATCGTGTTGTTAAGAAGGTGTATGGTGTGTTGGCATTCATCAGCTGTGGGATTGAGTTCAAGAGCTGTGAGGTAATGTCACAGCTATACAAGACCTTGGTCAGGCCTCACTTGGAGTACTGTGTTCAGTTCTGGTCACTTCACAACAAGAAGGATGTGGATACTAGAGAGAGAGAGAGAGAGAGAGAGAGGGAGAGTGCAGAGGAGATTTACAAGGATGTTGCCTGGATTGGAAGGCGTACCTTATGAGAATAGTTTGAGTGAACTTGGCCTTTTCTCCTTAGAGCGATGAAGGATGAGAGGTGACCTGATCAAGGTGTATAAGATGATGAGGGGCATTGATTATGTGGATAGTCAGAGGCTTTTTCCCAGGACTGAAATGGCTAACACGAGGGGGTATTGTTTTAAGGTGCTTTGGAAGTAGGTACAGAGGAGATGTCAGGGGTATGTTTTTCACGCAGAGAGTGGTGAATGCGTGGAATGCACTGCCAGCGACAGTGGTGGAGGTGGATATGATAGGGCCTTTTAAGAGACTCTTGGATGGGTGCATGGAGCTTAGAAGAATAGAAGGTTATGCGCTAGGGAAATTCTCGGCAGTTTCTAGAGTAGGTTGCATGGTTGGCACAACTTTGTGGGCCAAAAGGTCTGTAATATGCTGTAAATTTCTATGTTCTATAAGTGGATTTCAAAAGAGATAAGGGAGATAAGTATAGCAAAATAAGTTTCCAAACTGGCTGTCAGAGTCATAGAGACACGTTGCGGATTCAGGCCCTTCGGCCTACAAAATCCATCCTGACCATCAACTACCCATGCACGTTATTCCCATTTTTCCTCTCCTCAGATTTTCATCAACTCCCTCAAGATCCTACTACTCACTAGGGGCAATTTCCAGCAGTCAAATAATCCACCATCCTGCATGTCTTTGGGATGTGGAAAGAAACTGGAGCACATGTTCTATTTTATTTTCCTTTTCAGTACTTATTTACCAGTTAGATTGTTGTTTTTGCAGTGTTAGCCTCTGCTCTTCAGCCTGCCATGTATACTCAGTGGTACCTGAGTGTACAGTGAGTAAGCCACTGAGTAAGCAGCCACTGAGTGTACATTCAAGATCTTCTGCTGTTGTAGCCCATCTGCTTCAAGGTTCAATGTGCTGTGCTTTCAGAGATGCTCTTCTGCACACCACTGTTATTACATGTGGTTATTTGAGTTACTGTCACCTTCCTGTCAGCTTGAAGCAGTCTGGCCATTTTTCTCTGACCTCTCTCATTAACAAGGTGTTTTCACTCAGAACTACTGCTGCAGTGGTTGCTTTTTGCACCATTCTCTGTAAACTCTAGAGACTGTTGTGCATGGAAATCCCAGGAGATCAGTTTCTGAGATACTCATCTGTCTGGCACCAACAATCACTCCATGGTCAAAGTCATTTAGATCACGTTCCTTCCCCATTCTGATGTTTGGTTGAACAACAACTGAACCTTTTGACCATGTCTGCATACATGTGATCAGAAAATGTAGAATCATTGTGGGTAGAGTCAAGAAAATGCAAGGTAAAAAGAGTCTGGTGGGAGTTATGGACAGGCATCTGAACAGTAGCCACAATGTGGGATACAAATTAAAACCGGGGATAGAAAAGGCAATGTTATGATAGTTAAGGGGGATTTCAATATGCAGGTAGATCGGGAAAATCAGATTGGTGCTGGATCCCAAGAGAGGGAATTTGTAAAATGTCTATCAGATGCTATTTTAGAGCAGATTGTGGTTGAACCCACTAGGAAATGGCAAATCTAGATAGGGTGTTAAGTAATAACCCAGATTTGATTAAGGAACTTAAAGTAAAAGCACCCTCAGGAGGCAGTGATCTTAATATAGAATTCACCCTGCTGTTTGAGAAGTGGAAGCTAAAGTCAGATGTATCAGTATTACAGTAGAGTAAGGGGAATTACAGAAGCATGAGAGAGGAACTGGCCAAAGTTGATTGGATAGGGACACTATCAGGACTGATGGTGGAACAGTAATGGCTGAAGTTTCTGAGAACAATTCAGGAGGTGCAGGATAGATACATCCCGAAGATGAAGGAATATTCTAAAGGGAGGATGAGGCAACCGTGGCTGACAAGGGAAGTCAAAGACAGCATAAAAGCAAAAGAGAGGGGACATAATATAGTAAAATTAGTGGGAAGTTAAAGGATTGGGAAGCTTTAAAAAACCAACAGAAAGCAACTAACAAGCTAAAGGAAAGAAAAGGTGAAATATGAAGGGAAGCTAGCCAATAATATAGAAGAGGATTCATAAAGTTTTTTTCAGATATACTGTATAAAGAATAAAAGAGAGGCAAGAGAATATATTGGACCGCTGTAAAATGACTCTGGGGAGGTAGTAATGGGGGCAAATAAATGTCAGACAAACTTGATAAGTATTTTGTGTCAGTCTTCACTGTGGAAGACAGTAGTAGTTTGCCAGAAATTCGAGAGTGTCAGGGGACAGAATGAGTGTAGTAGCTCTTTCTAAGGCGAAGTTGCTTGGAAAGCTGAAAGGTCTGAATGAGGTAAGTCACCTGGACTAGATGGACTTTATAGAGATAGCTGAAGAGATTGTGGAGGCATTAGTAATGATCTTTCCAGAATCACTAGATTCTGGAATGGTTCTGGAGGACTGGAAAGTTGCATATGTCACTCCACTCTTTATATAACCATATACCAATTACAGCACGGAAACAGGCCATCTCAGCCCTTCTAGTCTATGCCAAATGCTTACTCTCACCTAGTCCCACTGACCCGCACTCAGCCCATAACCATCCATTCCTTTCCTGTCCATATACCTATCCAATTTTACTTTAAATGACAATACCGAACCTGTCTCTACCACTTCTACTGGAAGCTCGTTCCACACAGCTACCACTCTCTGAGTAAAGAAATTCGTCCTCGTGTTACCCTTAAACTTTTGCCCCCAAGTCTCAACTCATGTCCTCTTGTTTGAATCTCCCCTACTCTCAATGGAAAAAGCCTACCATATCAACTCTATCTATCACCCTCATAATTTTAAATACCTCTATCAAGTCCCCCTTCTTTAAGAAGGTAGAGAGGCAGAAGAAAGAAAATTATAGGCCAGTTAGCCTGATTTCAGTGGTTAGGAAGATGTTGGAGTCAATTATTCAGGATGAGGTTTTGGGGTACTTAGAGGCGCTGACAAAATGGGCCAAAGTCAGTATGGTTTCATTAAGGGGAAATCTTGCCTGACAAATCTGTTGGAATACGTACTTTGAGGAAATAACAAGCAGGATAGACAAAGGAGAGTCAGTAGATGTTGTATTCTTGGATTTTCAGAAGGACTTTGACAAGGTGATGCACATGAGGCTGCTTAACAAGAAAGGAGCCCATGGTGTTACAGGAAAGATATAAGCATGTATAGAATCACACACACGAGATCTGTAGATGCTGGAGATCCAAAACAACACACACACAAAATGCTGGAGGAACTCAGCAGGCCAGACAGCATGTATAGAAAAGATAAACAATCGACATTTTGGGCTGCGACCCTTCTTCAGGACTGGAAAGGAAGGGGAGAAGTCAGAGTAAGAATGTGGGGGGAGGGGAGAAGAAGTACAAGGTGGTAGGTGATAGGTGAAACCAGGAGAGGGTAGGGGTGAAGTGAAGAGATGAGAAGTTGATTAGTAAGAGATAAAGGGCTGGAGAAGGGGGGATCTGATAGGAGAGGGTGGAAGACCATGGAAGAAAGGGAATGAGGAGGAGCACCAGAGGGAGGTGATGGGCTGGTAAGGTGGGAGAGGGGAATGGGATTAGGGAATGGTGAAGGAGAGGAGGCAATTACCGGAAGTTCAAGAAATCAAAGTTCATGCCATTATGTTGGGGCTACCCTGACGGAATATTAGGTGTTGCCCATCCAACCAAAGTGTGGCCTCTTCACAGCAGTTTGGAGGCCATGGACAGACATGGGAATGGGAAGTAGAATTGAAATGGCTGGCTACAGGGAGATCCCGCTTTTTTGGCAGACAGAACATTGGTGCTCGGCAAGGGGGCTCCAAATCTATGTCAGGTCTCACCAATACACTGAAAGTCACACCAGGAGCACCAGATACAGCAGATGACCTCAACAGACTCACAGCTGAAGTGTCCCCTTACCTGGAAGGACTGTTTGGGGCTCTAAATTGTATTGAGGGAGGAAGTGTGGGGGCAGATCTGACAGTTGTTCCGCTTGCAAGGATAAGTACCGGGGGAAGATCAGTGGGTAGGGGTGAATGGAGAAGGGAGTCACGTAGGGAGTGATCCCTGTGGAAAGCAGAAAGGGGAGGGGACCCCGTTGGAGATGGCGGAAGTTATGGAGAATTGTGTGCTGAACACGGAGGCTGGTCAGTGAATAGCATGGATAGAATACTGGCTGATTGAAGGCAAAGAGTGGGAATAACAGGAACCTTTTCTGGTTGGCTGCAGTCACTAGAGGTGTTCCTCAGGGCTCAGTGCTGGGACCATTTCTATTCATCTTGTATGTTAATGATTTCAATGACAGGTTTTTTTTAAACAACTCTTTATTGCTTTTACAGAATGAAAAGAAAACACATTAGATCATCATAGGTTTGAAAGTACAACAAAGTTAAAGAAAAGGGAAAAATAAAAAAAATAAGAAATCAAAAGAAAAAAACACACAAAAAAAAGCAAACAGCCCAAAAGTAGTCAATTCAGTTCATTACTTTCGTCATCCTGAATATTGTTCTTCAGGATCTCGTAGAAAATGTCCGAAATATCCAGAAATTTGCTAAGTTTGTTTTTTGTGATGTAGCTTTTCTTTTCTAGAGTAAGAAGTCATTCCTTTCAGCCGTTGTGAAAGTCCACTGGTTATTGGTTTCTTCCATGAATAGGCTATGCAGCGTTTGGCTTCCAAAAAACAAATATTAAGCAGAGACCTTACATTTTTGGAGGTTACAAAATCCTTTGGATAAATGTTCAGAATATATAATTTAGGATCAAGGGGCACCTTTTTACCAATAATCTGACTACGGTAATCAAATCCAGCACCTTCTTCCAGAGCAGATATCTGGAGGCACTCCCACATGCAATGGAACAGAGACCCCTTTTGGTGATTACATTTAATGCATGTGTCTGGAATGTTGGGGTTAAAATGATGCAACCTGACCAGAGTAATGTACTGTCTGGTTATCCATTTGTATTGTAGTAATTTAGAACGAGTGTTCACTGATCGGGTTTGAACTAAGGAACAAGCTTCTGACCACTCTTTTTCTGACAGATTCTCATGCTAATCAGTTTTCCATGCTTGTAGTATGTTATTTGATGACTCCTTGCATTTACTTACAAACAAATTGTATAATACAGACACATGTCCCCTAGCTTTAGATAATTTCAGATAAAAGAGGGAGCTTCAAACTGTAACCTTGCCTGGACATAATAAAACTTCGCAACTGAAGGTATTTAAAAATGTGTTTTGTTGGAATTCCATATGTGGCCTTGAGTTCTTCAAATGACATATGAGGGGTGATTGATAAGTTCGTGGCCTAAGGCAGAAGGAGTCAATTAGAAAACTTAGCACATTTATTTTTCCTACATTTACACACTTAGTCCAGCGGTCGTGGAGCATACAGATCCCTTCTTTGTAGAAGTCGGCATCTTGGACCTCCAGAAGTGGTCCACAGCAGGGGTGATTGATAAGTTCATGGCCTAAAGTGGAAGGAGATGAGGAGAAACCTCAAACTTTCTGCATTTTCACTCAGATTTGAACTGCACGTGCATGTAATGAGAGCTGTATAATTCATCTCCTTCTAGCTTAGGCTACGAACTTATCAATCACCCCTGCTGTGGACCACCTGGAAGTCCAAGACGCTCTCGTTACATGTACGTGCAGTTCAACTCTTTGAGTGATTATGCAGAAAGTTTTGAAGTTAATAACTCATTTCCTTCTACCTTAGGCCACAAACTTATCAATCACCCCTCGTAAATGTATTGCCATTATAAAGATCAGACACCTTAGCCATGCCTTGGATCAACCAAGTTTTAAAACCAGGGTCTGCTCTGCCGGGCCAGAAGCTATCATTACCAAAGATAGGAGCAAACTGGGATAACTGTGATGTCTCTCCCAAATATGCAAGAGCATATTGCCAAGCCATTATTGCATTTTTTAAGAAGGGGTCTTTGACCAGTTTCTTTGACCAGTTTTTTCTTATCTGCTGAATACATATTTAGTTCTAGAGGGATATTGATCGACTGGGATTCCATTGAGACCCAAGTAGGGGAGTGATCCTTAACAAAGTAAAACATTCCTGCTCTAATTTGGGCCGCCCAGAAATACCATATAAGATTTGGTAGCTGTAAACCGCTTCTATCATACGGCAGATATAACAGGGAAAGCTTGAGTCTTGGACGTCTATTATTCCGGATGAAATTAGAAAAAAATTTCTTTAATAAATAAAAGAAAGATGATAGAGGAGAAAGTGGGATAAGTTGGAAAAGGTACAAGAACTTTGGTAAAATTGACATTTTTAGAATGTTTATGCGTCCAGTCAGAGATATGGGCAATTTTGTCCATCTGTTTATAATTTGAATAACTGGGTCTGTGAGAGGGTTATAATGAGTTGGGATAATTTTATCAATAGTAGGAGTAATTTTAACACCCAAATGAGTAAAACCTTGTTCTGACACCATAAACGGAGTTTGAAATGGGGGACTGAGTCTCTCATCTTTATCCATGAATAATATTGCAGATTTGTTACTTATATAACAAATTTTATTTCCAGGTTATTTTATAGCCTGCAAAAGTACCAGAAGTACTTATCAGGTCAATTAAGGCAGGTAATGTTTGTTTCAAGTTGGAGCAAAACAAAATTACGTCATCCACGTACAGGGCTATGTGGTGTTCTGTATCTCCTATCTCCATTTGATTGGTTTGTGGCCTAAGACTTTTGCATAGTACTCTATAAGAGTGGGATGGAAGCTCACCTTGAGCCTCATGGAGCTATGTCTGAACCTGGTGAAGTACCAGATAATGTGGTGTATTTGGACTTCATAAGAAGCCAATGCAAGAAGTTACTAAATACCACATCAGAGCTCAGAGTGCCAAGTGCAAAACTTAGATCCCGATTTGGTTAACAGACCAAAAACAGTAATAAAGGGGTATATTTGAATTGGAAGGTTAGTGGACGGGTACAGAGATTGATGCTTGTATCCAGCTTGTTCGTAATTTGTATCATTGATTTGGATGAAGGGATTAAGTGTAGTGTATCCAAATGTGTTGAAGGTACAAAGCCAAGAGGTAGTGCTGGTCACCAAAAGTTACAGGAACAGCTTCTTCCTTTCTGCTGTCAGACTTCTGAATGGTCCATGGACACTACCTCACTATTCCTTTTTCACACCTTATTTATTTATTTAGCTATCTGTTTATTTATTTATTTATTCATGTATGTATTTATGTTTGTAACTTACAGTAATTTTCCTGTCTTGCATTGTACTGTTGCTGCAAAGCAATATATAGTAGATTTTTCCCAGGGTGAAAATAGCTAATATATGAGGACATAATTTTAAGATGATTGGAGGAAGTATAGGGGAGATGTCAGAGGTAGTTTTTTTTAAATTGAGAGTGGTGGATGTGTGGAACACACGTCTGGGGTGGTGGTACAGGCAGGTATATTAGGGACATTTGAGGGACTTTTAGAGAGGCACATGCCTAATTTTATTTTAAACGTAGGGCTGTGTGGAGAGAAGGATTAGATTGATCTTAGAGTAGGCTAAAAGGTTGGTACAACGTCAAGGGCCAAAGGGCCTGTACTATGCTGTACTGTTCTATGTTCCATGTGTCAGTGATCGTAAACCTGATTCTGATGGGCTTCAGGGAGGTAGAGACGTTAAATGAATTGGCAAATAATGCAGAAAAAACATTGGAGTCGTCCACTCAAAGTGGAAGGTGGAATTTATTCTAAATAGTGAAAAGATCAGAACATCTTTTGTGTCCTTGTACATGAAATATTGAAAATTAATGTGGGTAACAAGTGAACAATTATGAAGACAAACAATTATGATCTATTTTACAAAGAGATTTGAGATACTGTATATTGATCTAATTACTTAGGAATGTGGAGTTCTTGCGTATTGGTTTGTCTTTCTATCTAAGAAAGATGCATTTAAGAAATTGCTAAAACAATAGGGCACTGTGGCAGTGTAGTGGTTAGTGTATTGCTATTACAGTGCCAGTGACTGGGGTTCAGTTCCACCACCGTCTGTGCGGAGTTCATCTGTTCTCCCTGTGACTGTGTGGATTTCCTCTGGGTGTTCCAGGTTCCTCCCACTTTCCAAAGACATACTGGCTAGGATTAGTGAGTTGTGGAACATGCAATATTGACACCGAAAATGTGGTGACTCTTGCAGGCTGCCCTCAGCACATCCCCATCCTCGACGCAAATGATGCATTTCACTCTATGTACATATGACAAAGTTAATCTTTATTCAATATTTATCATCAAAATTACTGAAATCACTCTGCAACCCATGGTGATCCCTTATTCTTAAATGGACCGTCTGTCAGAGGTGCCATTTTCCAGTCAGGACATTAACAGGTTTGCTATTTGGAATGTAGACTAAGTGATCACTTTATCAGGTACTGGAGGCACTTCACGGCCATAGTGGGGTGTGTCAGGAATGGACAGGAGGAGGAGTATAGGAAACTGATACAGGACTTTGTGATATGGTGCAACTCGAACTACCTGCGTCTCAATATCACCAAGACCAAGGAGATGGTGGTGGACTTTAGGAGATCTAGGCCTCATATGGAGCCAGTGATCATTAATGGAGAATGTGTGAAGCAGGTTAAGACCTACAAGTATCTGGGAGTACAGTTAGACGAGAAGCTAGACTGGACTGCCAACACAGATGCCTTGTGCAGGAAGGCACAGAGTCGACTGTACTTCCTAAGAAGGTTGGCGTCATTCAATGTCTGTAGTGAGATGCTGAAGATGTTCTATAGGTCAGTTGTGGAGAGCGCCCTCTTCTTTGTGGTGGCGTGTTGGGGAGGAAGCATTAAGAAGAGGGACGCCTCACGTCTTAATAAGCTGGTAAGGAAGGCGGGCTCTGTCGTGGGCAAAGTACTGGAGAGTTTAACATCGGTAGCTGAGCGAAGGGCGCTGAGTAGGCTACGGTCAATTATGGATAACTCTGAACATCCTCTACATAGCACCATCCAGAGACAGAGAAGCAGTTTCAGCGACAGGTTACTATCGATGCAATGCTCCTCAGACAGGATGAAGAGGTCAATACTCCCCAATGCCATTAGGCTTTACAATTCTACCGCCAGGACTTAAGAACTTTTTAAAAGCTATTATTAATGCTTTCTGAGATAGTGATTTAGATGCATATCATATATTTTACTGAGTTAAGTATTGTATGTAATTAGTTTTGCTACAACAAGTGTATGGGACATTGGAAAAAAAGTTGAATTTCCCCATGGGGATGAATAAAGTATCTATCTATCTATCTATCTATCTATCTATCTAATAAAGAGGGTACTAAGTGTAAGTCCTGATGAAGGGTTTCGGCCCAAAATGTCATCGCTACCTCCTCCCATAGATGCTGTCTGGCCTGCTGAGTTCTGCCAGCATTTTGTGTTTTTATTTATTTCCAGCATCTGCAGATTCACTTGTGTTTACTAAGTGTAAGTTGTGTCTTTTATCTTTTTTTTCCCCCCAGAACTTCCCAGTTTGTTAATAGACTATTGTTTGCCATGTTCGGGTGCTTAGGGACTGTGCGGCCCAATTGACAGAGGTTCAAACAGACATCTTCATCATCTCAATGGAGCAGTCCACCAGGCAGCAAGGTCATCACGGTGCCCAAGACCTCATCTGCAAGTTTTTATGCACTATGTTGCTGTCACATGATTGGCTGATTAGATTTTTGCATTAATGAGCAGGTGTACCTAATAAAATGACCACTGAGTGTATTTGACATAGAATGAGACCATTCAACCCATCAAATCTATGCTAACTGTCAGAACAATCCCATTTCCCATAAGCTTTAAAACTTAAAGAGGCAGAAGTTAAAGGTCTGTAAATTCCACTTAATAAGAACAATTTGCTCTTTAAATTATTTTGCACTGTCTGTATGTAACGTAACATTTTCATCAACTAGCACCAGTGAAGTCAGCTTGCCTGTGCTGGATTCTCCTGCTGAAAGCTTTGCTACTCCTGAACGCCCACTAACGTCAGTTTTGACTCAGACAGATCCCAGCTGGCTTCTCAGTCACAGAAAAATCGGTAAGATGTTGTACCATGGTTAGAAGAGAAACTGGAAAATATTGGAAAAAAATGAAAGTGTCACTGACTTGAAATGGCAGAACTTCTGTTGGTGTAAATTGTTATTTCTTTGTAATTTGTTGTAGTTTATTTTTTCCTATGGTTGATGATAATTTTTATATAATCACCTGTAAACGGCGTAGAAAAGTTACTTTGAATTTACTATTAATTATAGCAAAGCTGATTTTGTATTTTTTCGAAGCTTCTCAGTTTTTCTGCAGCAGGTCTCTCACAACTTGAATCTGAGTTAATTATCACTGGAATGTTAGCTCCAGTCCGAATGTGAGACAACCACAACTTCTGTTTTCTTTGTCTTCTTTTCTTTATTTGTTCTTTGCTCTTGTAACACTTAAAACAGTTGTAACCACCAAGTTTTAGGCCTCATCCTTGACTTCCAAAGAACCTCAGGACCAGTAGCACCAGGTCTAACACGTGCGGCCTGAACTGCTGGGTATTTCGAGCATTTGCTGCCTTTTAAGTGGAGATCCAAGAGCCTGCAGATGCTGGAAACCTCGGCATCTGTGGGGGGGGAAGTACTTGTCAATGTTTCAAAATTCAGCAATTCCTCTTCCGCCGCAGGTGTTGCTTGACCTGTTTAATTCCTCCAGCAGTGTGTGTGTGTGTGTGTGTGTGTGTTGCTGCTTAAGTGTTCTCGATATTTATTGCTTATTAATTTATAATTATTATTTCTTTCTTTTTGTATTTGCACAGTTTGTTGTCTTTTGCACTCTGGTTGAACACTCAAGTCAGTGCGGTCTTCCATTGATTATGGATTTATTGAGTATGCCCACAAGAAAATGAATCTCGGGGTTGTATATGGTGACATATATGTACTTGGATAATAAATTCACTTTGAACATTGAACCTTGCCTTAGGCCCCAGAACCATTCACCAATCTACACTCAGTGGCTGCTTTATTGGGTATATCTACTACCTGATAAAGTGACATCTGAGTGCATGTTCAGCACATGGTTGTTTGAGTTACTGTCGCCTTCCTGTCAGCTTGAACCAGCCTGGCCATTCTCCTCCGACCTCTCTCATTGACCAGCCATTTTTGCCTGCAGTACTGTCACTCACTGGATGTTTTTTGCTTTTCGCACCATTCTCCATAAACTCTAGGGACTGTTGTATATGAAAACCACAGGAGATCAGCATTTTCTGAGATACTCAAACCACCCCATCTGACACCAACAACCATTCCACAGTCAAAGTCACTTAGATTCCATTTGTTCCCTATTCTGATATTTGGTCTGAACAACAACTGATCCTCCTGACCCTGTCCGCATGCTTTTATGCTTTGAGCTGCTGCCACATGATTGGCTGATTAGATATTTTGTTAATGAGCAGATGTACCCAATAAAATGACCACTAAGTGTAGAGGAGGTGTAGAAATGGTTCAGTGAACTGGTGGTTAGGGTGGTTACTTTGCCACATGTGGAGAGATTGACTAGATTACTCCAGTATCCACTAGGGTTTGTTAGAATGAGAGAAGATCTCACTGAAGCTTACAACGCTTGACTCAGAAACCTAGAGAAAAGGTTCATAGTCTTTGGATAACAGGTAGCCTATTTAAGACTGAGATAAGACCCCTCATCTCTTCTTACCTGCCTTTCACCTCCATTTGATTCCCCTCGTCCTTCCCTTTCTCCTATGGTCCACTCTCCTCTCCTATCAGATTCCTTCCTCTCCAGCCCTTTATCTATCCCACCCACCTGGCTTCATTTACCACCTTCCAGTTGTCATCCTTCTAACCCCCCCCCCCCCCGTCTTTTTATGTTAGTGTCTTCCCCCTTGCTTTCAATCCTGAAGAAGGGTCTGGTCCCAAAACATTGACTATTAATTCATTTCTATAGATGCTACCTGACTTGCTGAGTTCCTCCAGCATTTTGTGTGTGTTGCTTGAGATTAGGAGATATCTCCTCACTCAGAGAGTAGTATTCTCCATTCCTGCAAGGCTGCAGAAGCTCATTTGTTAAATTCATTCAACACAGACCAATAGAAATCTGGATGTTCAGGGAATCAAGGGTTTACAAGAATGAGGGGAGTTCTCATTGAAACCTATCGAATATCGAAAGGCCTCAATAGAGCGGATGTGAAGAGGATATTTCCTACAGTGGGGGAGTCTAGGACCAGAAAGCACAGGATATCCCTTTAGAACAGAAATGAGGGAGAATTTCTTTAGCCAGAGGATGGTGAATCTGTGGAAGTCATTGCTGCAGACGACCAAGTCACTGGGTACATTTATGGCAAAGGTTGATAGGTTCTTTCTCAGTAAGGGCATCATAGGTTACGGGGAAAAGGCTGGTGAATGGAGTTGAGAGGGAAAATAATTCAGCCAAGATGGAATGGTGGAGTAGATTCAATGGGCCAAATGGCCTCATTTATCTCTTATGTCTTATGGTCTTATAGACCTACTTCCACTGCTATTTATTTCTAGTCCCAATTGAGTGACCTAATCAAATACCTTCCTGCTATAAAAATTTATTTTACCATATTAGTGCCTCTTCTTTTTGCATTTGTTGTTTTATAGTGGCAGTACAGTGCAATACATAAAAAAAAGTACTATAAACTACCAAAAGGTGTGTGTGTGTGTGTGTGTGTATATATGTTTGCTGAAAGCAGATCCTGCCACTCTGAGGATTTGTAGCTGATAGGTTACCAACTGCATTTTAGGAAATACTTGATGACATGATCATTACTAGGCAATTTTCTGCCATATTTCTGAAAAGAATTGATTTTTATGTTCCAAGAAATGGTTTGTTCTATTACAGTAGTCAGTTTTATTACAATGTGTTTTCCTGTGTTTGATCCTATAATTGCTTTTTGTTTCTCAAAATTACAGTAGAAATAAAATAAAGAAAGATCACACACAAAAATGCTAAAAGAACTCAGTAAGTCAGGCAGCATCTATGGAGGGGAATCAATAGTCAATGTGACAGGCCGAGACCATTCATCAGGCCTAGAAAGGAAGGGGCCCGAAACCAGAATAAAGAGCTGGAGGGAGGGTAAATAGTACAAATTAGCAGGTGACAGGGAAGATGGATGGGTGGGGGAGTGGGGACGCAGTGAGAGGCTGAAAGGTGATAGGTAGAAGAAGTTAAGGACTGAAGAAGAAAGAATCTGAGGAGAGAGGACAGTGAACTATGAGAGAAAGGGAAGGAGGAGGGAGACAAGAGTAAGTTGATGGGCAGGTGAGGAGAAGAAAAGGGGAGAGTGAGTAACCAGAATGAGGATTAGGAAAAAAAAAAGGAAGGGGTAAGAAATTATGAGAAGTTAGAGACAACGATGTCCATGTCATCAGGTGAGAGGCTACCCAGACAGAATATGAGATATTGCTCTTTCAATCTGAGCTTGGCCTTATCTTGGCAGTAGAGGAGGCCATGAACAGACATGTCAGATTTGGAATGGGAATGGGAAGTCAAATTGAAATGGGTATAATGGGATAGGAGTATAATGGTTTCTACTAAATCTGTTTCCAAACCATTTAGTTACTTGACATATTGTTCTTTTTTATAATTACTGCTCAAGTCGAACAGAGGGATGCATATAAAGCAAGAGATGGACAAGAAACTACATTTGGTGACTCCGAAGCCTCAGGTATTTCTGTTCATGTGAATTCATGTCTGGATAGTGATAAGAGAGATGTGATTCAACTTTTCTTATCACTACTCCCCAGCATCCAACACCATCAACACACTGTTTGTAAATGTGCAATCCCTTGTGCTTGGATTGACTGCAAAGTTTATATGTAAACAAGGAATCATATGCTACACCAAAATCCATGGCCAGCTACATAAGAGAGGCACAAGAGATTGCAGATGCTGGAATCTGGAGCAACAGTCTACTGGGCCCACCAGCACCTGTTGGAGGAAAGGAACTGTTAACGTTTCGGGTCAAAACCCTGCATCAGGACAATTCCTTTTTCCCACAGGTGCTACTTGACCTGCTGAGCTCCCCCAGCAGATTGTTGCTGAGTCTGATTGGTGTATTACCTGGAAACTCTCCTACTTGTAAGTTAAAAATGTTGGCTTCAAAAACCACTCCAGATGCTTGGACATAAAAGTCAAAGTTAACACTCTAGCCCTGCATTGATTTTGAACTTTTTTTTTGCATTTTTGGGGTGCTATCTTTCTAATGCTCTCCCATTTGGCAATAAAAAAATCCCACAGCACTTTACAGAGGAAAAATCAGGGAGTTATCTCAGAGTTTCATTGTACATTTGTCCCATTACCAATACATAAAAGCAGGTGATTTGATCATTACGATATTCCGTTTTCTGGAAGCTTGTTCTCTGCAAATTGGCTGCTCCATTTCCCATAAAGAGTGTCTATACTCTAGGAGTGCTTCATTGGATAGGAAGCTCTTGAGATCATGGAAGCTACTCTACATAGGTCTGCCCTTATTGCAATAAGACAAAAATAAAAATGTCACAAATCCTCTGATGTGAAAGATCTTGAGATAACATTTTTAGACCATAAGACATAGGAGCAGAATTAAGCCATCTGTTCTATCGAGTCTGCTCCACAATTCAATCATGGTCTCTCCTCCTCAACCCCATTTCCCGGCCTTCTCCCTATAACTTTCAATGCCGTGTCCAATCAATAACCTATCAATCTTTGCCTTAAATACACCCAATGACCTGGCCTCCACAGCTACATATGACGATAAAACCCACAAATTCACCATCCTTTGGCTAAAGAAATTTCTCCACATCTGTTTTGAAAGGGCACTGCTCTATCCTGAGGCTGTACCCTTGTGTCCTAGACTCTCCCACCATGGGAAACATCCTTTCCACATCTACTCTGTCTAGGCTGTTCAACACTTGAAAGGTTTCAATGAGATCCCCATCCTTCTGAATTTTTATGACATATCTGTAATTTCAGTTCCTTTTCTTGTTTTAGCTCAACTTACCAAATTCACCTCAGAACCATTAAAGTTAAGACCATAAGATATAGGAACAGAATTAGGCCATTTGGCCCATCAAGTCTGCTCCACCATTTCATCATTGCTGATCAAATTTTCCTCTCAGCCCCAATCTCCTGCCTTCCACCACACCTCCCCCGCCCCCCCCCCCCCACCCCCGGTATCCCTTCATGTCCTGACTAATTAGGAATCTATCAACCTTTGCCTGAAATATACGTAAAGAGTTGGTCTCACAGCCTGTAGCAAAGAAATCTGCAGGTTCACCTCTCCTTGGCTAAAGAAATTGCTCCTCATCTCCATTCTAAAAGGACACTCCTTTATTCTGAGGCTGTGTCCTTTGGTCTTCGACTCTCCCATCATGGGAAACATCCTCTCCACATCCATTTTATCAAGGCCTTTTGCCATTCAATAGGATTCAATGAGGTCACCCTTTATTCTTCTGAATTCTAGTGAATACAGGCCCAGAGCCATCAAACGCTCTTCATATGACAAGCTATTCAATTCTGGAATCATTTTCATGAACCTCCTTTGAACCCTGTCCAGTTTCAGCACATCCTTTCTAAGATAAGGGGCCCAAAACTGCTCACAATACTTCAAGTGAGGCCTCACCAGTGCTTAATAAAGTCTCAACGTTTGAGATACCACAAGATCACAAATCTGGACTGCATCTTGTTTCGCCACTACATTAGATGATTGATTGTTCATGTACCTTCCTAGCCTCCCCACTGCAATGATCTCTAACTGAGCCTTAAAATCATGGAGTTTACATTGCAAAGCACAAAAACAAGGGTCATTCTGCCTAGTTAAGCCATGTTCCTGTTTAAATCTACATGAACCTCTACTTCCTTAGAATTTTGCGCAGGTTCAGCATGTCATCTTAAGAGCTTGACAAACTTCTATAGATGTACGGTGGAGAGTATACTGACTGGTTGCATTGTGGCCTGGTATGAAAACTCCAGTGGTACAAGAAGTAGTGGATACAGACGAGTCCCTCTCAGGAAAAGCTCTCCCCACCACTGAGCACATCAAGGAGCACTGCCTCTAGAAAGCAGCATCCATCATCAAGAACCCCAATCACCCAGTCCATGGCCTCTTTTTTGCTTCTACCTTCCCGCAGGAGATACAGGAGACCTAAATCCCATTCAACCACATTCAGGAATAACTGTTACACTTTAACTATCAGGCTCCTGAACCAGCATGGCTAACTTCACTCACTTCAACACTGAAATGATTCCACAACCAATGGGCTCACTTTCAAGGACTTTGCAACTCGTTCTCAGTCTTGTTTAGTTGTTTATTATTTGTTCTTCTTTGTGTTTGCACAGTTTGTCTTTTGTACATTGTTTGCTTGGCAGTCTCTGTGTGCAGTTTCTCATTGATTCTATTGTATTTCTTTGTTTCCTGAATGCCTGCAAAAAAATGAGTCTCATATATGGTGACATATGCAGGACTGTGCAAAAGTCTTAGGCATATATATAGCTAGGGTGTTTAAGACTTTTGCACAGTACTGTCTTTGTCAACGTGAAGCAGAGAGCGAGTTTGTAAATCTGGTGGGAGCAAAGGATATTAGGAATGGTGAGGGTGGAGTGCCATGGGAGGGGTGTGGGACGGGTGGCAGAGGGGTGCCAGGGATGGGTGGAGGTGGGATGTGGTGAGGGTCCAGACACACCCAGCCCTGAGACACGAGGCAAGGCCATTTGATTCCAAACGATTGGTTTATTGATCATTACAGAATGTCTCTCTGGTGCTTTCCGCTCCCTCCCCTCTCCCTTCCCCCAACCATGATTCCCCTCTCCCTTTCTCTTTTCACAACTGTGATTCCCCTCTCCCTGCCTCCCTTCCCACTCTCAGTCCACAAGGAGGCCCATATCAGAATCAGGTTTATCATCACTCACATATGTCATGAAATTTGATTTTTTTTGTGACAGCAGTACAGTGCCACAGTACATAAAATTACTACAGTACTATGCAAAGTCATAGATACCCTAGCTCTAACACAGTAATACATATTTCCATTATAAATGTACTTCAAACTTTGAACCTAGAGTCTCTTCCCACCTTCCTTATCACCCCGTCAGCATATACATCCTTCCCTTTCACCCTCTCATCTTTCTCTACCTCATTTCCCCATTTTATGTTTCCTGACCTCTCCATCTGCTAACTTCCAAATTTCCCCACTTTATAAATTTCTTTTAACTATACAGTTTTGGTTTCCCGACAAGTAAATGCATTTTCTGGACATTTCCCGTACTGAGATGTTATCAGTGGTCTCTGTTCCATCTCCACTCACCACTTTAAGTCTATTCAGTTTATTCTGAATACTGACTTAATTCATGTAGGGCATTTCGCCAACATCCCCCCCCCCCCCACCGCCCACGTGGTACATTTTTGTGAGATAAATAATGAGTGTGATGCACAGTTTTTATTTATTTACCTTTCACACTGTTACATCTTCAGCCCCTTGTTTCCACCTCCACTTCAATACATAAACATCGGAATTACTTCAGCCTGAGAGTGGTAAATCTGGAATTTGTACCACAGGTGGTTGTGCCATTGACTGTATTTAAGGGGGAGGTTGATAGGTTCTTGATAAGTTGGGTATTTACGGTTGCAGGCAAAGCAGAGGTGGTTCAGAGGGAAATAGATTAGCCATGATCAAATGACAGATTAGAATTGATGGGCTGAATGGTCAAATTCTGCTTCAACATTATGGTCTATAAACCTGTAACCTTCCTAATGCAACCTGAGGGTAATTTTCTCTTCAGTGTGATTTTCCACTACAAAGTTATGTTTGCTGGCCATATCCAACTTCATGAAGTGATGACAGCAACTAACACTGTAACAGAATAATGTGAACAGTCTTTGTGACTATCGCCCAGTAGCACTCATATCGACAGTGATGAAATGCTTTGAGAGGTTGGTTATGACTAGACTGAACTCCTGTCTCAGCAAGGAACTGGACCCATTGCAATTTGCCTATCGTCACAATAGGTCAACGGCAGACACAATCTCCATGGCTCTCCACCTAGACAACACAAGCACCTACGTCAGGATGCTGTTCATCGACTATATCGCAGCATCTAATACCATAATTCCCACAATCCTAATTGAGAAGTTGCAGAACCTGGGCCTCTGTATCTCCCTCTGTAATTGGATCCTCGTCTTCCTAACCGGAAGACCACAATCTGTACAGATTGGTTATAACATATCCTCCTCACTGACAATCAACACTGGTGCACCTCAGGGGACTGCAGGAAGGGTAAGACGAAGGAACACATACCAATCCTCATAGAGGGATCAGAAGTAGAGAGAGTGAGCAGCTTCAAGTTCCTGGGTGTCAAGATCTCTGAGGATCTAACCTGGTCCCAGCATAATGATGTAGTCATAAAGAAGGCAAGACAGCGGCTATACTTTATTAGGAGTTTGAAGTGATTTGGCATGTCAACAAAAACACTCAAAAACTTCTATAGTTGCACTATGGAGAGCATTCTGACAGGTTGCATCACAGTCTGGTATGGGGGACTATTACACAGGACCGAAAGAAGCTGCAGAAGATTGTAAATCTGGTCAACTCCACCTTGGGTACTAGCCTACAAAGTATCCAGGACATCTTTAGTAAGCGGTGTCTCAGAAAGGCAGCGTCCATTATTAAGGACCTCCAGCACCCAGGGCATGCTCTTTTCTCACTGTTACCATCAGGTAGGAGATACAGAAGCCTGAAGGCACACACTCAGTGATTCAGGAACAGCTTCTTCCCCTCTGCCATCTGATTCCTAAATGGACTTTGAAGCTTTGGACACTACCTCACTTTTTTAATATACAGTATTTCTGCTTTTGCACATTTTTTAAATAACCTATTCAATATACATAATTGATTTACTTGTTTATTATGTTTTATTTTTTTTCTCTCCCTCTCTGCTAGATTATGTATTGCATTGAACTGCTGCTGCTAAATTAACAAATTTCATGTCATATGCAGGTGATAATAAACCTGATTCTGATTCTAATTACGCGCGGGAGGGAGGGGAGCTGGGGGGGGGGACTTTGGGGTTGTAATGTTTAACTGTCATTCATTCTTTGGGGGCACTTCTCTGTTTTCATGGATGGTTGCAAAGAAAAGGCATTTCAGGATGTATATTGTATACATTTCTCTGACATTAAATGTACCTTTAAAATCTTTGAGATTCACCAACTTAGCTAAAGCAACTTCCTCAAGTGCTAGTCAAATGTACCCACATGTGCTTGACTAACCTCCTGGAATTTTTTGAGGATGTAACTATGAAAATGGACAAGGGAGAGCCAGTGGATGTAGTGTACCTGGACTTTCAGAAAGCCTTTGATAAAGCCTTTGATAAGGTCCCACATAGGAGATTAGTGGGCAAAATTAGAGCACATGGTATTGGGGGTAGGTTACTGACATGGATAGAAAATTGGTTGGCATACAGGAAACAAAGAGTAGGGATTACCGGGTCTTTTTCAGAATGGCAGGCAGTGACTAGTGGGGTACCGCAAGGCTTGGTGGTAGGACCACAGCTATTTACAATATACATTAATGATTTAGATGAAGGGATTAATAGTAACATTAGCAAATTTGCAGATGACACAAAGGCAGTGTGAAATATGAAGAGGATGTTAGGAAAATGCAGGGTGACTCGGACAGGTTAGGTGAGTGGGCAGATGCAGTTTAATGTGGATAAATGTGAGGTTATCCACTTTGGTGGCAAGAACAGGAAGGCAGATTACTATCTGAATGGTGTCAAGTTAGGAAAAGGGGAAGTACTACGAGATCTAGGTGTCTTTGTTCATCAGTCACTGAAAGTAAGCATGCAGGTACAGCAGGCAGTAAAGAAAGCTAATGGCATGTTGGCCTTTATAACAAGTGGAGTTGAGTATAGGAGCAAAGAGGTCCTTCTGCAGTTGTACAGGGCCCTGGTGAGACCACACCTGGAGTTTTGTGTTCCGTTTTCATCTCCAAATTTGAGGAAGGACATTCTTGCTATTGAGGGAGTGCAGCATAGGTTCACGAGGTTAATTCCTGGGATGGCAGGACTGTCATATGTTGAAAGATTGGAGCGACTGGGCTTGTATACACTGGAATTAGAAGGATGAGAGGGGATCTGATTGAAACATATAAGATTATTAAGGAATTGGACACGCTTGGACTTGGATTGGACTTGACTTGACTAGAGGCAGGAAACATGTTCCCGATGTTGGGAGAGACCAGAACCAGAGGCCACAGTTTAACAATAAGGGTTAGGCCATTTAGAACGGAGTTGAGGAAAAACTTTTTCACCCAGAGAGTTGTGGATCTATGGAATGCTCTGCCTCAGAAGACAGTGGAGGCCAATTCTCTGGATGCATTCAAGAAAGAGTTAGATAGAGCTCTTAAAGATAGCGGAGTCAAGGGATATGGGAAGAAGGCAGGAACAGGGTACTGATTGTGGATAATCAGCCATGATCATAGTGAATCATGTGATTTGCTGGCTTGAAGGGCCAAATTGCCTACTCCTGCATCTATTGTCTATTGACTGAGTATTCTGCATTCGTTTCAGAAAACGACAGTGATCTTACTGTCTCAACCTCAAAAGGGAGCCTTGAGAACCTCATTGTTCAAACTGAGGTATGACATCTCCTCCTACCTTAGGTCACGAACTTATCAATCACCCCGATGAGTTATTAACTTTAAACGTTCTGCATAATCACTCAGAGTTGACCTACATGTGCATGTAATGAGAGCTGTATAACTCATCTCCTTCTACCTTAGACCATGAACTTATTAATCACTCCTGTTGTGGACACTTTCTGGAGGTCCAAGATCCGTATGCTCCACGACTGCAGGACTAAATGTGTAAATGTAGGAGGGGACTATGTTGAAAAATAAATGTGCTAGGTTTTCTAAAATTGACTCCTTCTACCTTAGGCTACAAACTTATCAATCACCCCTCGTACAGTGAAATGCATTGTTTGCATTAACGACCAACACAAACTAAGGATGTGCTGGGGGCAAATGTCGCCATATATTTCGCCATCAATGTAGCAGGTCCAGCAGAACAACACAAATAGCAACAACATCAAAACAAAACAACAAAAGCAAAACAAATCCCTTCCCCCACCCACGCCATCACAGGCACAGACAGGTCTCCTACTCCAGTATAGGCTGCTTCTGGGCCCCTGACCTCAAGTTGTTGGCCCCAGCCTGTCAGATTCACAGATATTAGTCTACCGCCCTCCAGACAGATCAACATGGTACAATGCCTGCTGGAAGTACAGCGCTCCTCAGATAGAGACATTGATCTGTAGCATGTTGTAGGCTTTCACTGTGTATCTCAGATAAACAAACTCCTGAGAAGGCATACAGGCTACAACTGCTCTCCCTGGTTGGAATACAATGTGGACTTCATGTCCCCTGAAGTAATCCAGATGTGATCAGTTCCCTGAAACACTGCAGGCCGCCGAGGGTACTTTTGCAGTCCTCAGCTGCTGTAGCCCATCCACTTCAGGGTTTCATGGGTTGTAAGGTCAGAGAAGATCTTCTGCACGCCACTGTTGTCAGCTTGAATCAGTCTGCTATTCTCTGAATTCCCTCGTTAATGAGGCGTTTTCGCCCACAAAAATGCTGCTCATCTGATGAGTTTTTTTTTGTTCCCCCACCATTTTGTATAAACTCCGAAAACTGCTGTGTGAATATCCCAGGAGATCAGCAGTTTCTGAGATACTCAAGCTACCCTGTCTGGCACCAACAATCATTCCAAGGTCACAGTCATTTAGATCACATTTCTTCCCCATTCTGAGGTTGGTCTGAACAACAACCTGAACCTCTTGACCATGTCTGCATACTTTTTTGCATTGAGTTGCTGCCACGCGATTCGCTGATTAGATATTTGCATAATGCACAGGTGCACCTAATAAAGCAGCCACTGACAGTATATGCAAGTAAAATAGATATTTACTTAATCAATGAGCCCTTAACTGGGTGAAGCTATATTTGATTTGTGAGAGTAGATTTGTGTTGATTTGAGCTGTCTATAATGGTCACTCAGGTAGAATACGGGTAATGTCCAAGAAGAAGGTATGTTATAGTGACAAGTGCAGCCTGCTGAAGTTTTCATTTGGATTTGATCAAAGACACTCACTGTTATTATACTGCTTAGTCTCTTCATTGCTTTTTATTAATATTAACTATTTTTCTTTTTTTAAGTTTATTGATGAACTAAAACCTGGCAGGTTTGGATCATGTCTTTACACGCTGCCCAGTATTGGACTCCCTACTATTTTGGCTTATAAATACGAGTCCAGAGAGAAGCCAATAGACTTCAAAGCTTTAAGCCCAGAGGTACTTCATTTTCATGATCATCTCAGCATACAATTGTATGGAATTAAATTTTAGTTGTTGACATTGCCCAGTAGATGATGCTATATTAGTTGAACTAAATGTGAGGAATTAATTCCTTGTATGTAAGAGAGAGACAATTATTAAATTGTTTATCTCCATATTTATGCACTATTTATCCTTGTAATCTACAGACAGACATACTTTATTGATCCCGAGGGAAATTGGGTTTCATTACAGCCACACCAAGAATAGTGTAGAAATACAGCAATATAAAACCATAAATAATTAAATAATAAGTAAATTATTCCAAGTGGAAATAAGTCCAGGACCAGCCTATTGGCTCAGGGTGTCTGACACTCCGAGGGAGGAGTTGTAAAGTTTGATGGCCACAAGCAGGAATGACTTCCTATGATGCTCAGTGTTGCATCTCGGTGGAATGAGTCTCTGGCTGAATGTACTCCTGTGCCTAACCAGTATATTATGGAGTGGATGGGAGACATTGTCCAAGATGGCATGCTAATTTATAATAATTTTATGCCCTCGTGCTGTACTGCTGCCACAAAACATATATTTCACGTAATATGATAAGAGGCATAAGATGAATAGGTAGGCAGAGGTCTTTTTCACGGGTTGAAATTGGCTTCTAGCGGGGGCATCATTTTAAGGTGATTGGAGGAAAGTATAAGGGAGACATGTTTTTTACAAAGAGAGTGATGAGTGCACGGCATGAGTTGGCAGGGGAGTTAGTAGAGGCAGATCTATTAGCAACAGAGCATAGAATATTATAGCACAGTACAGACCCTTCAGCCCACAATGTTGTGCCAACCTTTTAACCTACTCTAAGATCAATTCAACCCTTCCCTTCAACATAGCCCACCATTTCTCAATTTTTCATGTGCCTATCAGAAACTCTAATAGGCACATGAATGATAGAGAAATGGAGGGCTATGTTGGAGGGAAGGGTCAGATTGATGTTAAAGTAGGTTAAAAGGTTGGCACGACATTGGGAGCCAAAGGGCCTGTACTGTGCTATAATATTTTATGCTCTATTGCTAGTAGATCTGATTCGGGTTGGAATCTGAGCCCTGGCGACAAAGCCAGAATTTATTAAGGTAATTGAGTTAAGCCTCTTTACACCTGAACTTAATTCCTTATTCCTATATTCATAGGCTCTCATAATAAAAGCTACCTTGCCCTTCCCTTCCTAATCACTTGCTACACCTGCTTGTTGGCCTGTTGAACCCAGGATGTTCTGTGTCAGAGGCAAGAGTGCCCCCATTACGCTCAGACTGGCATCAATATTCAAAGGGTCAAAGGTTCATTTTATTGTCAATGTATGCATGTACAAGTCTTATGTTTGTCTTCTCCAGATAATCATGAAATGCAGAAAAACCATGGGTGTTGTTGAAATAAAAGGCATCAACCTCCCAACCCCCAGATGAAAAGGAAAAAGAAACAAAACTCACAACCGCCAAAGCACCCCCCACCCCTTCCCTCGCACAAAAATCTAACATCGCCCATGTGGAAAACGGCAGCTAGAGCATCCAAAACCCCAACCCCCTCCCTCACAGAAAGAAGCAATAATAACATCAAACCCTTGCTCACACAGGAAAAACACCAACAAGGATATCAGACCCCAAATCCCCAACTCCTCACAAAAAGTAACATATTGCCCACCCACAAATCATGTACAGATTATGTAATTCCATAATGCAGTTTTAAACCAAGTTGCTGCATCCAATATAATTTGAGTCTCCTTGTCCAAACCCAAAGCAAAGTTGAGGTGAGTGATCTTGTATTCACGTTTCCAATGTGACTGTGTATTTGTTGCTTTCTGACAGGGAAAAATAACTTTTAGATATACCAGGTAACAAACTATTCATTTGGTCCCATTCACAACACTGGTGGAGCATAATTACAATGAGCATGAAACTCCTAAAATACCTTACCTCCTCCTGTAGGAGAAATTCAATGTTCTAAAGTACATGTTGCAGGCTAGAGTTTCTGCTTTTGCACCCAAAAATTCATTTGGCTTTGAGAAATTGTTTCCATTCAAACATATTGTGAGAAAAAGATATGTGGCAGGAACCAGGGCAATTTGAATGTGTTTTAGTGAGAATTCCTTTAAAAAAATATTCCTTGATATGTCTAAGAGTGATAACCTTGTGCAGTTTGAATTCAGTAACATCTTTCTCAGTATCTATTCATGTAGTTAAACGCTATGTCTTTAAAAACAGAGCAACTTAAACAAAACCTAGAATGCTAGAAACATTCAACAGGTCAGGCAGCACCTGGGGAGAGAGAAGCAGGTCACATCTGAGGTCAGCAACCTTTCCTAAGAGGTGAGAGGTGGAAACGGGTAAGGCTAGCCAAAAGGGCTCTGGTGAAAGCCAGTCCCCTGTACAGTGGATACAATGGATTAAAGAAACATTGATGAACTCCAACCAGACCATCAACTTTAGACGATGGAGACAGGAGATCATCAGTGCCTTATGCTTCACTGGAGCTAAGGGCCCAAGAAAAAGAAGAACCCTTCATAGTAACCCTAAAATTGACTGTTTCTTCATGTTTCCAAATTTATCAACAGAGCAAGAGAGCACAGTAGCAAATCAAATCAATTAAAATAAATAAGATAGTTTAACAATCTCTGGGAGACAAATATAAGGAATTTCCTTTTGGAGATGATCTTCACACAATGGCCACTGGAAAGCCCCCAATTTTCCATTGGTGTTGTATCGGAACAATACCCAATCTCTGCTACTCATCCTAATCCCTGTCTGCGGGGCAAATTCCCAGTGAAAATATTTTTTTTAACATGGTAGTACACAAGAGGTGATTCCACATCGTTAGCTTCCCAACAAGGGTGGAATCGGCAAGGAGGTTACAGTGACATGAGCTATACTCGCCTGGGACACATAGGGTCAAATGACTGTAGTGCTTCATTCCTAGCTCTTTGGCCTCTGCAAGAATTTGCTCCCAAATTAGTATGTCATCCCAATGGAGTTACTCATCTGTCCATGTCTCACAAGATTTATGGTTCATAGTTTGATTGCCAGACCAGATAACATTCGAGGGTAGACTCTACACTCAGCAGCCACTTTATAAGGTACCTCCTGTATCTATTAAACTGGCCACTGAGTGTGTGTTTGTTGTCTTCTGCTGCTGTGGCTCATCCACTTTGTTTGGGCCTATGTGTTCAGAGATGCTCTTCTGCACACCACTGTTGTAACACGTGGCTGTTTGAAGTTACTGTCACTTTCCAGTCAGTTTGAGCTAGTCTGGCCACTCTGGTTTTTTTTTCTCATTAGCAAGGCATTTTCACCCACAGCAAAACCTCTTACTATTTATTTTTAGTTTTTCACCCCATTCTCTATAAACTCTAGAGCTGGGGTTCCCCAAACGGGGAAACACAGACCCCTTGCTGGAATTTATTGGTCTATGGCATAGAAAAGGTTGTGAGCCCCCTGTTCTAGAGACTGTTGTGCGTGAAAATTGCAGGAGATCAGCAGTTGCTCAAACCACCCCATCTGGCGCCAACAATCAATCCATGATCAAAGTCACTTAGATTGTATTTCTTCCCTATTCAGATTTTGCTCTGAACAACAACTGAACCTCTTGACCATATCTGCATGCTTTTATGAATTGAGTTGCTGCCACATGATGGGCTGATTAGATATTTGCATTAATGAGCAGGTGTACAGGTATACCTAATAAAGTGGCCACTGAGTGTAGACCAGGAATGGAAAGTTGCCTAGCCAACTTTACAATTCTCTATGCCTTAAGAGAAAAATAACTGAACTTACTAATTTTCAGTATAATGAAGCTGCTGGTAAAGTCAGCATTTTAAAGCATTCTCCTGTCCTCCTTTGAGAAGGTGACTACGAGCCAACCTCCGGAGCGACTGAAATTGCAGATTTGGCGGATTACAGTGTTTATTTAAGTTCTTAATGATATTATACTCCTGTTTAGGTAACAGAGATCCAGTTACAGAAGGTTGCCAAATTTGAAGGTGCTGGAGATTATTGGCTGTGGAACAGGAATGGAGCAGTAAGTATAGATGCCGTGGATCCGAACACAGAGAGCAGACATTCACCTCAGCTCAGTACCTGAGTAACAGCACCAATAACTATCACCGTTCTCTCAGTAATGTTTCACCCCTGAACCCATTCCGAGTTAGCAGGGTCTGATTCACAAGCCACTCCCCAGCTCTGTCAGACTGTTGGAGAAAGTTAGGGGAACAACAGTCACAACAGGGAAAATGGAGAATAGAGCTGATGTTTAGTTGACTTCTTCCGCTTCCTTTCCAGACCTGATGAAAGGTCTCAGCACGAAATGTCCACAGGACCATGAGATGTTGGAGCAGAATTAGGCCATTTGGTCTATTGAGTCTCTTCCGCCATTAAATCTTGGCTGATCCATTTCCCTCTCGGCCCCAATCTCCTGCCTTCTCCCCATATTCCTTCAGGCAGTGCTAATCAAGGATCAATCAATCTCTGCCTTAAATGTACCCAATGATTTGGCCTCCATTGCTGCCTGTGGCAACAAATTTCAAAGATTCACCACCTTCAGGCTAAAGAATATTAACTGTTTACTCCCCTCCATAGATGCTGCCTGAATTCCTGCAGCATTTTGTATGTGTTACTCTGGATTTCCAGCATCTGCAGAATCTCTTGTGTTTAGAATCAAAGGGCTCCTTTGCATTGTGCTGTCTTATCAACCTTTTTTTTATGCCAGGGACCCATACCATTAACTGAGGGGTACGTAGATCACAGGTTGGGAACCCCCACTTTTCATGCGCCATTGATTTCAGAATGAAGTGTGTGGTCAGGAAAATGTTTCAAGAGCCAATTTTAACCCAGTAGGGACCGCCCTGAGACCCACTTTCATAGAAACATAGAAAACCTACAGCGCATTACTGGCCCTTCAGCCCACAATGCTGTGCCGAACATGTACTTACTTTCAGTCACTTCAACATTTGTTTTGAAACTTAGACAATAGTCCTGACAAAGGGTCTTGGCCCGAAACGTTGACAGTGCTTCTCCCTATAGATGCTGCCTGGCCTGCTGCGTTCCACCAGCATTTTGTGTGTGTTGTTTGAATTTCCAGCATCTGCAGATTTCCTCGTGTTTGCTCAATAGTTTTCTCGCCAGGGTTGGTGAGGCCGAAACTAGTGGGCACAGATACAAGATAAGAGGACAGAGGTTAAAAGAGAGGATCAAAACTAACTTCTAGAGAGGTAAAATTTGAAGGTGTGTTTCTCTGAACGGGAAGTTCAACACTTTGAGAATAGCAATCTTACTTCTTTTAATTGTTAATGGGTTGAAGGGAAAAGCCACATTCTTTACCCATGTCTCGTTTCCTTAGAGGGGATGGTGGAGAGGTGCCCCTTATCTGCTCAAGTCCATCAGGGACAGTCAGTGGCAGCATGCTGTGGGATAAGGAGTTCCAAAGCTTTTACCCAGTAATATAGTTACTTCCTGATGAAGGGTCTCAACCCGAAACATGGACGTTCAGTTCCTCTCCGTAGATGCTGCCTGACCTACTGAGTTCCTCCATCATTTTGTCTGTGTCACTCTGGATTACAGGTATCTGCAGAATCTCTTGTGCTAATATAATTACTTCTTCCTTTGCTCCCGTGATTATGATCCAAAAATGGGATAGTACTTTAATGATACAGTGGAGCTTCATTACGGTGTGTCATTCGTACTCCATTGTAAGTCCTTAAGCTTGTTACGCTGCAGGCCCAGAGTGTATTGAAGCAACAGGGTCCAGGTCCGAGAGTGAGGAGCGGCCCACTGTTTGGACAATTTACATGCTAGGCCAGATAGGAAAGGCAGAGTTTCGGGACCAGAGGCAAGGGCTGGGGCAGTTCTGCTTGCTGCTCCGCCATGTTTATTCTGCTGCACTAAACTGAGGCTGAGGCAGCGGCCTGCTCTGCTGCTCTCGGCTTCATGTCCGTGGACTCACTTAAATTCTGAACGCTATTTCAGTACTTTTATTGTTTGCATGATGTTTGTTTTTCTCTGCATTTTAGGTGTTCAGCAGTCTTCTTTTGTTTTAATTTGTTTTGCGGCTGCCTTTTAAGGAGACGAATCTCAAGGTTGAATATTGTGATACCAAATGCACTTTGTACTTTGAACTTTGCACTTAGTTGTAGAATTCAACACTCTGTTTACTCCCATGAATTTTCCTGCAGAAAACCAACGGATTTACTCACTGTCGGTTTTGTGGAAAAATTTTTAAGCCCCTACCTACACATGGGCAAATAAGTGGAGAGACATCCGAACTGGTGAGTAGATTGATAAGGTTATACAGCAAGGAAACAGGCCCTTTGGCCTAACTCATCCAAGCCCACCAGATGTCCATCTGCACTCATCCCATTCATAGGTATTTGGCCCACATCCCCTAAACCTTCCCTATCCATGTACTTGTCAAAATATCTTTTAAATGTACCTACTTCCAACAGATCTTCTGACAGCTTGTTTCATACATTCACTGACCCTTGTATGGAGGAAAAGTTGTCCTGCAGATCCGCTTTAAAGTTCTTCCCTCACCTTAAACCCGTGACTCGGGGTAGGGTAGTTTTAGACTGGGGAAAAGGCTGCCACCATTCACCTGTTTGCAGCCTTCATAATTTTATAAACCTCCATGTGATCACCGCTTGGCTGCTGCATTCCAAGTAAAAGGGCCCCAAGTTTAAGCTTAGTTGTCATTCAACCATACACATGAATGCAGACAAACGAAACGGCGGTCCTGCCAGCAGTCACACACAGCACATTGCACATATAGCAGAATAAAAACATACACTTACCAAAAAAGTATAGCCCAGATCCCCGAGCGTCATGGCCTGTAGATTGGTGGTGCATGGGAAGCCGTTCAGGAGCCACGTTTCTGCAAGATCAAGCAGGCAGCTGCTCCCCATTGTGTACTGTACTAGTACAGCCGCAGATGAGTGCAACCCAGCCTGCCTTCCACGGAGCAACCACTGGAGGGCAGCACCGACGCTAAGGGCCAGCACGGATCCCAGTCTATCCAGTCTGTTAGAGCTCACGCTGGCTGCATGGAATGCACGGCCAGGGGTAGTGATAGAGGCAGGTACATCAGGGACATTTAGGGTAGCCACATAGATGAAAGAAATATGGAGGGCTATGTGTGAGTGCTAGATTGATCTTGGAGTAGTTTAAAAGGGTAGCACAACATTTTCAGTTGAAGGGCTGGTAATATGCTGTGCTATGTTCTTTGTTTAAACCTCTACTCGCAGCAATATCCATGTGAATCTTCTGTGCAATGTTTGGTCTTGACGTTTTCCTTTTTTTTTTTCATTTGAGTATATTTCATAGGTGTTCCCTGCTTTAAGAATATTCGCTTTACACCACTTTGCTTTTAAAAAAGACCTACATTAGTAACCTGTTTTCACATTACAAAGAGGATTTCCGCTTTTACGAAAATTTTTCCCATATAAATTAATGGTTCCTTGCTTTACGCCATTTTGGCTTAAGAAAGGTTCCATAGGAACGCTCTACCTTTGTAAAGGGGGGGGGGGGGAGTCCTGTATTTCTCAAGACCTCCAGTTTATTTTTTTAGAGATGCAGCATGGTTACTGACCCTTCAAGCCCAGTTACACCCATGTGACCAATCATCCTACTAACCTGTACGTCTTTCCAACGCGGGAGAAGCTGAAGCACCCAGAGGGAACCCACGTGACCATGTGCAGAATGTACAAATACCTTACAGACAGCGGCCGATTGAATCCATCTCGCTGTGATAGTGATACTCCAGCCACATTGCAACCATGCTGCCCTAAGTACTTCATTGATTTTGATCATTTCAGTTTAATATCCAGTACGGTGCACAGTCTTAGACACATGTATAGCTGGGGTGCATAAGACTTTTGTACAGGACTGTATTTGTCAACGTGGAGTAGAGGGCAGCTGTGTAAATCTGGCGGGAGCAAAGGACAGTGGGAATGACGAGGGTGAAGTGCCGCTGAAAGGGTGTGGGAGGGGTGCCAGAGAGGGGGTGCCAAGAGCAGAGGGTGGTGTGGGTGCAGACACACCCAACCCTGAGACACCAGGCGAGGTCATTTGATTCCAAACAGTTGGTTTAGCGATCATTACAGAATATCTCTCTGGTGCTTCCCACTCCCACCCCTCTGCCTTCCCCTTTTCCCAACCATGATTCCCCTCTCCCTTCCCATTTCCAGGCCACAATGAGACCCACATCAGAATCGGGTTTATCATCACTCGCATTTGTCAGGAAATTTGTATTTTGCAGCAGCAATAGCAGTACAGTGCAATACATAAAATTACAGTACTGTGCAGACATCTTAGGCACCCCAGCTACATATATGTGCCCAAGACTTTTACACGGTCCTGTATCCTGAATGCCAAGAAGTACTTGAAGAGTAAACACCCCACAGAGTAATGGTACAACACCCCGCAGATTTTTTTAATATACAAAATATCTTTATTACAAATTCGGTGCTATATATACAAAACCGTGACTAACACAATTACTTCACTACAAATGGACATTTCACATTAAACCAAAATGTTTCCATCTCTGTCAATGATGGCAATAACCTCCCCTCCCCCCTACCATGGTCGCCGTGGACTGCACGTGTTCCTTCTCAATATTTACCCGGGCACGAACATACCCCCTAAACATGGCCAGGCAGTCTGCCCAGGCAGATCCTCCCACCACCCATTTCCAAGGCCCATGGATGACTGTTTTCACCAGCCCCAGGAGCAAGTTGACAAGGACATCCTCATCTGTCCATGTCCCCTCCTCACTGGATGACCATATATAAATAGGGTGGGGCTAAAATGTAACCAGAAGGTGAGAAGCAGCCCACGCAGATATCAAAAAGGGGCTGCAGCCTCACACACTCCATGTACATGTGGTACACGGTCTCCTCCAGCCCGCAGAAGTGACATGCGGCTGGGAGATCAGTGTACAAACTAAAGAACTTAATGCAGGGCACTGCTCTCTGCAGCACCCTCCAACCCAGATCCCTCAGGTGCATGGGAAGAACTCCTTCATAAAGCAACCTCCACTGGGGACCCCCTCACCGCCAGGTGGAAAGACTGACTGCCATGGCATGTTGGGATGGTGGACAAGGGCTAGAAAGTGGAAGATGTAGTGCAGCAGCCCATAGAGGTACCTCCTACTTGCATCCCTGAATGGGATTGTGGGTGTCGAGGAGAGATGGGTCAAGTTGTGTGGACTCGGCTCTCAGA
The DNA here is from genome assembly GCF_048418815.1 of Hemitrygon akajei. Classification (NCBI taxonomy): domain Eukaryota; kingdom Metazoa; phylum Chordata; class Chondrichthyes; order Myliobatiformes; family Dasyatidae; genus Hemitrygon; species Hemitrygon akajei. Next base: position 187,318,961 of record NC_133126.1, on the reverse strand, counting down.
TAAGATTGTAGGGCCTGGGCCTGACAAGCAGCTCATTCTGAGTCATTCCACACACCTGAGCCACACTGACATCCATTGAGGTAGGGCAAGGGTCAGTCAGGACTCCATCGTCTTCGAGACTCTTAGTAGGTCCTGATAGAATCCTGTAGACTCTGCAAAGCAGCACGGCGGATGCCTGCCGGTGGTAACCACATCTCTTCATGAAGACAGCAGCTCCTCCGGAGAAAGAATGTCACCACACGTGCCACCTGGTGGGAGAGTGCTTGGCATACAAGAATCTCTGCAGGGTCCTGTTAGATTTTTCTAAAGCGCCATCTTTTTTTTTGTTGTTCTTCCTTTAGTTCATAATGTTCTGTATCTGGTCCTTTGTTTAAACTTTAACAATAGTCGATCGTTGCATAATAAGTTTCACTCATTCTTTGGACTCCTAAAAGAACCTGGGGATCAGAAAATCACCAAGATCCGAAAATAACAGTAGAAATTATTCATAATTTACAGAGAACATAATCAGTAAAGCACCCAGCATTATCAAAGACTCCACCCATCCCATAATTCTCTTTGCTCTGCTCTCCAATTGGACAGAAAATACAGAAGTCTTAAAGCATATATGACCAGTCTCAAGGACCGCATCTACCCCACCGCTTTCAGACTATTAACACCATCCAGCCCAAGATCTTAAGGCACAAACTAACGGAGATGGGAGTAGACTCTCACATGGTGGATTGGATAGTGGACTACTTGACAGATAGACCTCAGTATGTGCGGTTGGGAGACTGTAGGTCTGACACGGTGGTCAGCAGCACAGGAGCGCCGCAGGGAACCGTACTCTCTCCGGTCCTGTTCACCCTGTACACATCAGACTTTCAATATAACTCGGAGTCCTGCCATGTGCAGAAGTTCGCTGATGACACGGCCATAGTGGGGTGTGTCAGGAATGGACAGGAGGAGGAGTATAGGAAACTGATACAGGACTTTGTGATATGGTGCAACTCAAACTACCTGCGTCTCAATATCACCAAGACCAAGGAGATGGTGGTGGACTTTAGGAGATCTAGGCCTCATATGGAGCCAGTGATCATTAATGGAGAATGTGTGGAGCAGGTTAAGACCTACATGTATCTGGGAGTACAGTTAGACGAGAAGCTTGACTGGACTGCCAACACAGATGCCTTGTGCAGGAAGGCACAGAGTCGAATGCACTTCCTAAGAAGGTAGGCGTCATTCAATGTCTGCAGTGAGATGCTGAAGATGTTCTATAGGTCAGTTGTGGAGAGCGCCCTCTTCTTTGTGGTGGCGTGTTGGGGAGGAAGCATTAAGAAGAGGGACGCCTCACATCTTAATAAGCTGGTAAGGAAGGCGGGCTCTGTCGTGGGCAAAGTACTGGAGAGTTTAACATCGGTAGCTGAGCGAAGGGCGCTGAGTAGGCTACGGTCAATTATGGAAAACTCTGAACATCCTCTACATAGCACCATCCAGAGACAGAGAAGCAGTTTCAGCGACAGGTTACTATCGATGCAATGCTCCTCAGACAGGATGAAGAGGTCAATACTCCCCAATGCCATTAGGCTTTACAATTCAACCGCCAGGACTTAAGAACTTTTTAAAAGCTATTATTAATGCTTTTTGAGATAGTGATTTAGATGCATATCATATTTTTTACTGAGTTAAGTATTGTATGTAATTAGTTTTGCTACAACAAGTGTATGGGACATTGGAAAAAAGTTGAATTTCCCCATGGGGATGAATAAAGTATCTATCTATCTATCTATTGAATAGACCTCTTATACAATGAGATGGACTCTGGGCCTCACGGTCTACCTCGTTATGATCTTGCACCTTACTGTTTATCTGCACACAGTACTTTCCCTGTAGCTGTTACACTTTATTCTGCATTGTTGGTGTTTCATCCAGTTCTATCTGTGTATTTTTGACTGTGACAGTGCACAAGGTAAGTTTTTGCCGTATCTTGATACATATGACAATAATAAATGAATACATTAGGCAAATCGAGGGAAGCATAGTCCAAGGTAAAATTATCATTTTTCAGGTCAGTTCAAACATCTTTTCCTCTGTCTGCCTAATAAGTTCTTTATGTGATGGAGCTGAGAATATTTTTGCATGAGTCTGGTATTTTTTTTAGAGATGGAGCATGATAACAGGCCCTTTTGGCCTAATGAGCTTGCACTGCCGAATTACAGACATGTTGGGTGTGCAAATGACATGTTCATCCTAGCAAATTTGGTAATGCAGTTAGAGCCACATATCTAGTTGTGTTGTCTGAAACAAAATGGAATCTGTATTGCACCAGAGTACTTTGCTAATAGTGTTCGAGCAATATTATGCTGACGGAACCCGAGTCCTTGACAGACTGCAGACCAACAGATGAATTACTGGAAGAGTGCCAAGTTCACAGATTAAGCAGTAGGACAGAATGCACTTTGCCCTTTAACTGAAGCGTCCGTAGCTAGCACTTGTGTATAAAGAAGAGACTATACTGTTTTCCCCCCCCAAGGATATCACCACCTCTTGTGCAGTGCTAGTCTTCCCTTGCTGCAAGTTAAATAAATGCACTTAGGATTGATCCACTCTGAATTCATTGTTGTTTATTATAAGACATAGCAAAAAGGTGCTCGGCACTCCAATGTCCTGAGAGCCCTTCAGGAGGTAGTCCTCATCTCAGGAGCCTAATTCCTCAAACACCAATATGGTATTGAACAAGTAATATGTTTGTTGAGTATGACTGGGGATCAGTTTTGGTCGGGGATAACTTGCCTGTTCTTTTTTGAGATTGCACAATCTGAACTAATGTGTCAACCTGAGAGACCAGGGTTTACTTTAATGTCATGTGCAATAAACAGTGACAGTTTTTGAACCTTTAGCATTGTGCAATTATTTTTCCAGCCCTTTTGCTGTAAGCAACATCAGGACTTGTTTGAGTTCCTAATGGACGAGGAGGAGCAACTGCACTTGAAGTTTCAATCGGAAGAGATTGATATCTCACCTCACCTGCCACATGGTAGTTTACTAGAAAGGCAACGAGCCAAGGAGAAAACGGCAATGAGGTAATTTATTGCTTGTGTGTACTGTGCAAAGGTCTTAGGCACATATATAGCGCTAGGGTCCTAAGACTTTTGCACAGTACTATATTTGTCAATGTGGAGCATTGATGTTGGAGCAAAGGATGTTGGGAAGATATATATAGTTCTGTATGTGTGCCTAAGACTTTTGCACAGTACTATATATTCTTCATAGTTTTGTTTAAATCTACCTAAAGTTCACAATGAATCAATCATCAATGATTCATTCAGCCACATTGGTGACAAGTGTCATGGCTAGATTGAGTGATTGCTCCATATTGGCTAACAATATGGGTGCCACTGTAATGTAGCAGTTAGTGTGATGCTGTTACAGCGCGGGATGTCTGAGCTCAGAGTTCAATCCTGGCGGTCTCTGTAAGGACTCCCCGTGGAATGTGTGAGTTTTCTCCTGGTATTCCACTTTCCTTTCACAGTCCAAAGATGTACCAGTTGGTAGGTTGATAAGTTATTGAGAACTGTCCCATGATTAGTCAAGAGTTGAATCGGGGTTGTCAGTGGTTGCTGGGTAATTTTGGCTTGAAGAGCCTATTCCACACTGTATCTCTAAATAGATAAATTCTGATTAATAGACTAATTTAACCCTCAACTGGAGTCGGGTTAAAGAGCAGTAAGAGATTGAACTGGAGTCTGCTAACAGAATTCACACTCCAATTTAGAACACAGAACAATATAACAGAGGATCAGAATCAAATTTATTATCACTGATCTATATGATGTGACATTTGTTGTTTTGTAGCAGCAGTACAGTGAAAGACATAAAAATTACCACATGGTAAAGGTATTATGGTTATTATTTGATTGTTGGATTTATTGAAGATGCCTAAGAGAAAATGAATCTGAGGGTTGTATATGGTGACATACATACACCTTGATAATAATTTACTTTGAACTTTGAAATTACCATATCAATAGTGGAGAAGAAATAAAAAATGAGGTGGTGTCATGGACAGTTCAGAAACCTGATGATGGAGGAAATGAGGCTGTTCTGTGGGTCTTCACACCCCTGGACTCCTGTTCTCCTTGTGGTCAAAGGTTACGGGTAGAAGGCAGGAGTATGGGGTTGAAAGGAATAATGAGTTGACCATGATTGAAGGCAGAACAGAATTGATGGGCTCAATGGCCTAGTTCTGCTCCTGTACCTTATGGTCTTATCCCGTCTGATGATGGTGTTGAGGAGAGACCATGTCTCAGATGGTGAGGTTCCTTACTGTTAGACAACGAAGTTTGTACCACACATGATGCTGAATGAAACTAAATCTCTTCTGTCTGTACCTAATCAATATCCTTCCCTTTCCTGCGTATTCCTGCGTATAATAGCCTCTTAAATGCCACTATCTTGTCTGCTTCCACCACTATCCAGGGCAGCCCGTTAGGTTATGCGCCATTCTTGATGCAAAAAAAAACTTAACCCTCACATCTCCTTTAATTTTCCCTCTCACCTTAATGTACAGCCTCTAGTTCTTGACCTTTCTTTCCTAACAGAAACAATCCTGGATGTCTGTCTTATCAATGACTGTCATAATTTTATAAACTTCTAACATGATAATTAAAATCTGACTCCTGTTCACAAGAAATGGTGAGCATTTCAAGTTTAACTGCTGGTTTGTTCCAAGTTAACTTTCCCACCCTAATTTCAGAATGAGAATCAGGTTTATTATTACTGACATACACCACTAGGCAAAAGGCTTTGACACATATACAGTATATAACCAGGCTGCCTAAGACTTTTGCACAGTACTGTAGTAATCTTATGTATTGCACTGTACTACTGTCACCAAATATTTTTCATGACACATGTGAGTGATGATAAACCTGATTCTGATATGGGTCTCCATTGTGGACTGAGAGTGGGAAGGGGGCAAGGAGAGGGGAATCATGGTTGGGGAAAGGGGGAAGGGAGAGGGGAGGAGCGGGAAGCACCAGAGACACATTTGTAATAACCAATAAACCAATTGTTTGGAATCACATCACCAGTGTCTCAGAGCTGGGTCTGACTGCAACCTCTCTCCCCCCCCCCCCCTCCCCCCCCACCGGCACTCCTTCTCTGCCACCTGCCCCACACCCCCTCCCACAGTGCTCCATCCTTACCATTCCTAACATCCCTTGCTCCCACCAGATTTACAAATTCGTTCTCTGCTCCACGTTGAGAAAAACAGTACTGGGCAAAAGTCTTAGGCATCCTAGCTATATATATGTGCTTAAGACTTTGTACAGTATTGTGGATCATGAAATTTGTTGCCTTGTGCCAGCAATATAGTCAAAACATAAAAAATTAAGTTACAATGAATGAATGACCGAATAGACATTTAGATTGCTAGATAACTAGCGAGAACGTGGAATTGTAAGGTAATGTTTACTGATTCATTGGCCATTCATAAACCTGATGGCAGAAGCTATTCCTAAAACGTTGAATGAGTGTCTTTCCTGTACCTCCTCCCTGATGGAAGAAATGAGAAGAGGGCACGTCCTGGATGGTGACAGTACTTAATGATAGATGTCACTTTCTTGAAGCACTACCTTTTGAAACTGTCCTTGATGGTGGAGGGGCCTTTGCCCATGACAGGGCAGGCTGACTCTGCAATCCCTTGCAGCCTCTTGCACTCCTGTGCATTGGAGCCTCCGTAGCAGATGGTGATGCAGCCAGTCGCAATGTTCTCCATGGTACACCAGTAGAAATTTGGCAAGAGTCCCTCAAATTCCTAATGAAGTATGGCCACTAGTGTGCTACACTTCATGACTGCAACAATATGTTGGGATTAGGATAAATCCTTTGAGATACTGATGCCCAGGAACTTGAAACCGCGCACCCTTTCTCCAGCTGACCCTTCAATGAAGATTGCTGTATTTTCGTCCAGCGTTTCCTTTCCTGGCATCCACAATAAATTCCTTGGTCTTGCTGACACTGAGTGCAAGGTTGCCTCAGACTGGGAGGCTTACTGGACCCCACCCAGTGTTTCAGGTTAGGAGTCGCCTCGAAGTCACTCCAAATTTCCTGCCCTGAAGGATGTTGCTGAGCCCTGTGGGGTTTGTAGTATGCAAGCCCTCCCCAGGTTATGGTAGGATCTGGTTCATATTCCAACGGTTCGCAAGTGGGAAATGCACCCGTGAACCTGACAGGAGGTAGGTGCTGCCTTGCAGCAGTTGGCGAATCCATCCCTCCAGTCACGCAGTGCTCATTCCTATGTAGAGGTTTTGCAAAGTCTCTCTGGTTATTAGCTGGTAAGGACTTGTATTTATTTAATGCATTTGTCGAGTTGCTTTAGGATCTCAGCAGGTCAGAAGCATCTGTGGACTGTCAGCAGTTTGGGTCATGGCCCAATGGACCCAATGAGAGATAGAATTTAATTCAGACAAGTGTTGTACCTTGGCAGGACAAACCAGGGTTGGACTTGGGTGAAGTACTTAAGAGGAATCTGAGGAGGAACTTCTTCACTCAGAGGATGATGTGAGTGTGGAATGAGCTGCCAGTGTTGGATGCAGGATCAATTTTAATATTTAAGAAAAATTAGATAAGTGTACGGATGGGAGGGCTATGATCCAGGTGTGGACCAATAGGACTAGGTGGAATAATAATTCAGTATGGAATTGACGGGCCAAATGGCCTGTTTCTGTGCTGTAGTGTTCTGTAACATTCACAACGAACAATAGGGCACTGAGGATTGTGGGAGAATAAAGGGATCAAGGAATACAGATCCCTAATTCCTTGAAAATAGTGTTAACAGTTAGACAGGGTTGTAAAGCGAGCAGTTAGCACATTGACCTTCATAAACCAGGGTGTTGAGTACAGGAGTTGGGATGTTATGTTGGTGAGGCCAAATTTGGAGTATTGTGTGTAGTTCTAGTCATCAACAGGGAGGCTATCACTATGACTACTTATGTTCTTACATTTGTACCATTGAGGTGTAGATCACCCCGTCAGAATAGGTGTGCTGTTCCTTTAGTTTATGTGTATAACCTCATCATGGAGGCTAAGGGTTGCTATAATGTTGTCTTACCAGCAGGGGGTGCCACATGGCAAAAGTTGCAGATACAGGTAAAAACAGTACAACTTGGGCAGAGGTTGTTATGGTGGCAACAAGATAATGTTGCCCTGAATTGGGTACTGCAAATGTCTCAGCCAGAACTCTTCAACTCACCATATCCTGTATTTTGATTTTCCAGGTTACATAAGAGAACAATGGAAAAATATCTCAAGAAAGCCAAAGAAACTGCACAGAAACCCAGCAGTGGTAAGGTTTCGTCCTGTGGTTTAGATATTAATTCAGTTTAAGTGTTAATATAGTTTTTTTTTCACTATAATGCCTTCAGTAATCCAGTGCAATGTAATTAATCTTTTAAATTCATTTGTATTTGTGGGAGTTGTTGGCAAGGTGACTGCTAATTGGGGGTCAGATCAGAATCAGGTTTAATATCACTGACATATGTTATGAATTTTATTGTCTTGTGGTAGCAGTACAAGTGCAACACAAAAAAAACTATAAATTACAATAAGAAATACACTTACTAGTTACTTTCAGTACCTAATAAAGTGGCCACTGAGTGTATGTTGATGATCTTCTGCTGCTATAGCCCCCAAGCGCTTCAAGGTTCAATGTTGTGCATCTAGGGACACTCCTTTGCACACCACTGTTGCAACGTGTGCTTATTTGAGTTCTGATTGCCCTCCTGACAGCTTGAACCAGTCTGGCCATTCTTCTCTGACCTCTCTCATTAACAAGGTATTTTCAGCCACAGATCTGCCTCTCACTAGATGATTTTTGTCTTTCAAACCATTCTCTGTAAACTCTAGAGACTGTTTTGCATGAAAATCCCAGGAGATCAGCAATTTCTGAGATTCTCAGACCACCCCGTCTGGCACCAACAATCATTCCACAGTGAAAGCCACTTAGATCATATTTCTTCCCTATTCTGATATTTGGTCTGAAAAACAACTCAAGTCAAGTCAAGTCAACTTTTATTGTCATTTCGACCATAACTGCTGGTACAGTGCATAGTAAAAATGAGACAGCGTTTTTCAGGACCATGGTTTACATGACACAGTACAAAAAACTAGACTGAACTACATAATAATAAAAAAACACAGAGAAAGCTACACTAGACTACAGACCTACACTGGACTGCATAAAGTGCACAAAAACAGTGCAGACATTACAATTAATAATAAACAGGACAGTAGGGCAAGGTGTCAGTCCAGGCTTTGGGTATTGAGGAGTCTGATAGCTTGGGGGAAGAAACTGTTACATAGTCTGGTCGTAAGAGCCCGAATGCTTCAAAGCCTTTTCCCAGACAGCAGGAGGGAGAAGAGATTGTATGAGGGGTGCATGGGGTCCTTCATAATGCTGTTTCCTTTGCGGATGCAGCGTGTAGTGTAAATGTCTGTGATGGCAGGAAGAGAGACCCCAATGATCTTCTCTGCTGACCTCACTATCCGCTGCAGGGTCTTGCAATCCGAGATGGTACAACTGAAGCTCTTGACCATGGCTGCATGCTTTTATGCATTGAGTTGCTGCCACATGATTGACCGATTTTAACAGCTTTATAAATGTACCTAATAAAGTGGCTACTTGGTGTGTATGTGTATATATGTGTATGTGTATGTGTGTGTGTGTGTATGGGGATCTTGGGTTTGTGCCTCTGGTGGACTGTGTCCTCTCCAGGGCGCAAGCCTGGGCGGGAAGATTTGAAGAACCGACTGTTGCCCACGCAGTGGGTTTCCCCTCTCCACGTCACTGAGGTAGTCCAAGGGAAGGGCAAGTGTCGATACCGCTTGACAAAAAGCTATTCCGAAAACATTGGGTGTGTTTACCTCCTCCCTGATGGTAGCAATGAGAAGATAGCATGTCCTGGGGATGGGGGTCCTTAATGACAGGTGCTACCTTTTTGAGGCATCGCCTCTGGAAGCTTTGTAATCCTTGACCAACAATGCCAATAGTAATTAGCTGCAAAAAGTTGGCAGGTTTGAACTGTCACTGAACATTGAATTTTATTTTCTTTATTCCTTACCTTCTCCCTCCACTCCGTTGCCTTAAATAAGGATCAAAAAGACAGACCACAATTTCCTTTCGGCTATCAACTTCGAAGGATGTGAAAAACTTAAACAAACCAAAAGAGGACGAGGCCAAATGGGACGCCATTTTCACAGAAGTAGTGGATGAGACATTCTGTTGGCATAAGGTATTTGTGGAGGTGTTTTTCTTAACTGGAGTACAACGAAACTAGGGTGAGGGTGTTGTAGAGAATCACATGGACAATGCAGAAGAAAAAGTGCTATATAGATAATGAATTAAATAATAAATTATACTTGGGGGAAAATACACTTAAAATGGAGTGGTTTTTGCTTTAATAGCCCTACAGCTCTTTCCAGAAGGGAACATTGAAAAGCACCCAGTTTACAGTGGGTTTGCATGTATTGTCTGCAGTCTTTTATTAACAATGGGTCAAAATTGTTGAACTCCCTATTAAACTGCTCTCTGTTAGTAACTTTCCATAGATTACATCAGCTCAAGGAAGTGGCTCGTTCTAAATGATGAGCAATCAGTGCTGTAAGTGTAAGTCACAGCCAAGTGCAATGAACTCTTGTGCTATATAAATGGGAGTTATTTCTGTATGGTCCAAAGTTAACCAGTTCAGGCAGGATAGAGTTCATCTAGGATTTATCCTGTTCCACGTTTCTCTAACCTATTTGTTTTAATCTGTACGAGGCTGTGTACAGTGGATTTTGGTAAATTTGGACACATCAGGGCCAGTACATTTTGGCCCAGTTAAGCAGCTATCCCAATTAGTTGAAGTTTCATAAAATTAGTTAAAAAGGTATTAAAAAAGACTGAGTAACAAAATATGTATTTATATGAAATACAGAACAAATTAGAACACTACCAGTACTACTACTACTGTTCTATAAAGTTGTGCATTAGTTCCTGATAGTTATCGATGGAGGAATTCGTTCAGTGTATGCTGACATGTTCTTTTGACTGACTGTAAATGAACAAAATCAGTGCAGACACCTCATGCAGATAGTGGACTGTCTTCATGCAATGCTTTCAGTGATGGCATCCTTCAAATTTTCATTTTCATTGTAACATTCAAGACGATTGTCAATACCTTCAGTTCGAGGGGAAGAAGCTGTTCCTAAAATGTACCTCCTCCTTGATGGTAGCAATGAGAAAAGGGTATGTCCTGGATGATGGGGGTTCTTAATGATGGATGCCACTTCTTTGAGGCATCACCTTTTGAAGATGTCCTCCATGCTAGGGAAGTTAGTTCCCATGATGCAGATAGCTGAGTTTGCAACCCTCTGCAATGGCCCCTCCATACAAGAAAGTGATGCAATCGGTTAGAATGTTCCCCATGGTACATCTGTAGAAATTTGCTAGAATCAGCATCCATTCAGAAATCTGATGGCAGAGAGAAAGAAGCTGTTCCAAAAATGTTGAGTGTGTTTTCAGGCTCCTGTATACCCTATCTGATGGTAGTGATGAGAAAAGCGCGCGTCCTGGACACACTGCCCCTTGTGTGGGCTCACCAATGTCTAGACACAGTATTCCTTGTGTGAACTCACCAATGTCTAGACATAATACTTCTGTGGGCTCACCAATGTTTAGACACAATACTCCTTGTGTGGGCTCACCAATGTCTAGACACAATACTCCTTGTGTGGGCTCACCAATGTCTAGTACAGCTGTAACATACCTCTTCCCACACTGCCAAATGCAAAAATGCTATTCCCTATTCCCCGTTCCTTCGTCTCCGCCAGATCTGCTCCAAGGATGAGGCTTTCCGTTCCAGGACATCTCAAATGTCCTCTTTCTTTAAGGATCGTGGTTTCCCTTCTGCCGTCATCAATGATGCCCTCACCCACATCTCCTCCATTTCCCACACTTCAGCCCTCACCCCATCCTCCCGTCACCACAACAGGGACCGTGTCCCCCTTGTCCTCACCTATCACCCCACCAGCCTCCGGATCCAGCATATTATCCTCCGAAACTTCCACCACCTTCAACAGGACCCCACCACTAAGCACATCTTTCCCTCTCTACCCCTCTCCGCTTTCTGCAGAGATCGTTCCCTCTGTGACTCCTGGTCCACACGTCCCTCCCCACAGATCTCCCACCTGGCACTTATCCCTGCAAGTGTAAGTGCTACACCTGTCCTTACATCACCTCTCTTACCACCATTCAGGGCCCCAAACAGTCCTTCCAGGTGAGGCAATACTTCACTTGTGAGTCTGTTGGGGTCATCTATTGCATCCGGTGCTCCCAGTGCGGCCTCCTCTACATCAGCGAGACCCAACGCAAATTGGGGGACCGCTTCGTCGAGCACCTACGCTTCATCCGCCACAACAGACAGGATCTCCCAGTTGCCACCCACTTCAATTCTGCTTCACATTCCCATTCGGGTATGTCCATACATGGCCTCCTCTACTGCCATGATGAGGCCAAACTCAGGTTGGAGGAGCAACACCTCATATACCGTCTGGGTAGTCTCCAGCCCCTTGGCACCAGCATCGAATTCTCCAACTTCCGGTAATTCCCTCCCCATCCCTTCCCCCATCCCAGTTTCACTCTGCCTCCTCTTCCAGCTGTCCTATCACCTCTCTCATGATTCTGCCTTCTTCTACTACCCATAGTGCTTTCCCTTTACATTCCTTCTTCACCTTTCCTGCCTATCCCCTCCCCCTCCCCCTCCCCCACCCCTTGATCTTTCCTCTTACTGGTTTTTCACCTGGCACCTACCAACCTTTTCTTTCCCATCCTCCCCCCACCTTCTTTATAGGGCCCCTGCCCCCTCCCTCTTCAGTCTTGACGAAGGGTCTCGGCCCAAAACGTTGACTGTTCGTTTCCATGGAGCCCAACCTGCTGAGTTTCTCCAGCTTGTTTGTACATGTTGCTTTGACCACAGCATCTGCAGTGTACTTGGTGTTTACAGCTGTAACATGACATCCCAACTTCTATATTCAGGTTTCCATTTTCATGTGTCTATAGAATGGCTTCATCTACTAAGCTGGAAAATGGGAGTTACCTTAATAGCTTTCTATTTTGTCCACCATAGGCACACTAGGCATATTGGCCATAAATTATTCTCCTATGTTCCCTATATAGGTTTGGGATAAATGTACAGATTGCAAATACTATCACTATTTCATCTTTAACTTTTCCCAAAGGATCTTCCGCTCTCTTTCCTGGTGAAGAACTACCGCAATGGGAATAGGTTTCTCACTACATTTGCAGATGGAACAGCTCAGATCTTGTATCCTTTGTGTAAAGCCCAGGAATGAAAATGTATTTATACAGGATGGAGTTCATTGGAATATAGTCATCTCCTTCATGTGATGCAATATGGTGTCTTAAGTTTCCTGTGAAGGAGCTGTGGTACATAAATAGTTAAAACACTTATACAGCATTGCACAGGAACAGGCCCTTCGACCCACAATGTTGTGCTGAACCAATTCAATTTGTAATCAAATGGCCAACTAAACTAATCCCTTCTCCTACACAATGTCCACATCCTTCATTTTCCACACATTCATGTGCCTGTCTGAAGTCCCTAATGTACCTGCCTCTACCAGACAGTGCATTTCAGGCACCCACCACTCTCTGTGTTTATTTTTTTTTAAAAACTTGCTCCTCACATCTTTGAACTTAACCTCTCTCAACTTAAATGCATGTTTCAGCCCTGGAAAACAAATAACCCCTGTCTACTCCATCTATGCCTCTCATAATCTTATAAACCTTTATCAGATCTCCCCTCAGCCTCCACCGCTCCGGAGAAACCAAACCAAATTTGTCCAGCCTCTCACTCTAGCACATGTCCTCTAATCCAGACAGCATCCTGCACCTTCTACACCTTCTCCAAAGCCTTGACATCCTTCCTAAAATGGGTGACAAGAAATGTATGCAGTACTCCAGATTGAATTGAATTGATTTTATTTCTTACATCCTTCACATACATGAGGAGTAAAAATCTTTACGTTATGTCTCCATCTAAATGTGCAATTTATAGTAATTTGTAATAAATAGTATGTATAACAGGACAGTCAATATAGCATAGAAGTACAATTGTATCAGCATGAGTTAATCAGTCTGATGGCCTGGTAACTAGGCTTTTATAAAGCTGCAACATAACTTTCTAACTTTTGAACTCAGTACCTCAACTAATTTAAAGACAAGTGTACCATATGCCTTCTTAACCACCCTATCAACCTGCGTAGCCACTTTCAGGGTGCTATGAACTTGGGCCCCAAGATCCCTCTGCTCATCATCACTGTTAAGGGTCTTGCCCTAACAGTGTACTGTCTCTTACCGATGTGCGACACTTCACATTGTCCGGCTTAAACTCCACCTGCTATTTCTCCACCCATACCTGCAACTGACCCATATCCTAGTGTATTCTTTGCCAGTCTTCTACACTATTCACAACACCACCAATCTTCGGATTATCTGCAAACTTACTAACCCATCTATCTACATTTTCATCCAGGTCATTCATATACATCAGAAACAGCAGAGATCCCAGTAGAGATCCCTGCAGTACACCTCTAATCACCGAACTCCAGCTAGAACAAGTACCATCATCCAATACCCTCTATATTCTATGGGCAAGCCAGTTATGAATCCAAATGGCCAATCCACCATTGATCCCATGCATGCAGATCTCCTGGATGAGCCTCTCATGATGGACTTCGTCAAATGTAGACAACATCTATGTTGACCATAATCTATGTAGATAACACCCACACTTCAATGATACTTCAATCATTATCCAAATGCTCATTGATCCTATCCCTCAGGATTTTCTTTGTTATCTTCCCTACCACTGACATGAAACTCACCAGTCTGTTGTTTCCAGGATTACCGTTAGTTCCTTTCTTGAATAATGGAACATTATCTACTTGCCAATCTTCCAGGAACCTCACCTGTGGCTAGAGCGTACATGAATTTATTTATCAGTCAAAGCCCCAGCAATCACATCTCTTGCCTCTCCAGATGACCTGGGGTATATCCCATCAGGCTTTGGGGACTCATCAACCTTCATGCTCTTTGAGACTCAACACTACCCCCTCATTTACCTCAAAATAAATACTCTTTACCTAGCAAATTAATACTCTTGGCACAGATCCCCCTGTCCTCCATGTCCTTCTCCTTGGTAAATAACTGATGTAAAGTATTAAAGACTTCATCTACATTCTCCACATCCAAGCAAATGTCCCCCTCCCCCCACCTTTGTTCTTTATTCTTGAGTGGTCCTACCCTCTCCCTAGTTATCCACTTACTCCTGATGTCTGTATAGAATGCATTGGAATTCTCTTTAATCCTCTTGCCAAGGACTTTTCATGGACTCTCCTGACCTTTCTAATTCCCTTCTTTAGTTTTTTTCAGCCTTCTTTACATCCTCAAGGGCTCTGTTTGATTGGAATTTCTTTTGCTTTGCTTGCTTTTCCTTTATCTTGATGACTAAATTCATCACCTTCCTTCACGTCTAAGGTTCTCTTACCTTGCAATCCTTGTCCTGCTTTCTGACTTGAACATCCCTGTCCTGCACTCTTTAATCACTCTCCACATGTCTGGTGTAGACTTGACTAATAACAACTCCTCCTGATTAGACCTTCTGCCTGGGTCTCGGCGCTTCTTCGTGAACTTGCGTTTTCTTCCCACGTCCCACGTGGGCTGAAGCCGGCAAAGCATTTCCCAGTGGACCAGATGGGGCACCAATGACCTCCAGTGGGCAGCATGAACTTGCACAGAGCTCCAGGCAGTCTGACTGAGAAAGCTACCCACTGAGCCTATCCCAGAGCAAACCCCACACCCACACGCGTTCAGCCCTCACGCTAAAATCAGTGGGCAGAAATGATAAAACGCGTAGATCAAGTGGACAGCCAGAGTCTGTTTCCCGGGGTGGAAATGGTTAATACACGGGGCATAATTTTTAAGTGATTGGAGAAAAAAGTAGGGGGGACGTCGGATGTAGTTCTTTTACTTAGTGATTGGTGGGTGAGTGAAAGGCCCTGCCAAGGGTGATGGTAGAGGCAGATACATTAGGAGGTTTTAAGAAATCCTTATATATGCACATGGATGGTAGAAAAATAGAGAGTTATGTGGGAGGGAAGGATTAGATTGATTTTAAAGTAGGCTCAAAAGTCAGCACAACATCATGAGCTGAAGTATCAGGTAAACTGCAAGCAGACCTTTAAATTGATTTAATTGTTAGACTGTTGTGTTATGTCCTATATTCTAATTGTTACTTTAAATGTCATTAATTGTTGTTAAGCCTGTCTATTCTCATTATCTTTGATAAGTTAATTAACTTTTGTGGATTTTATTTATTTATTTATTTGGCAATACAGTGCAGAGTACAACCTTCGAGCCAAGTCACCAATAAGACTCCCTCGAGGCGGTGGGCCAGCAGTGCTAAAGCACCACCTCCCACTGATGAGCTTAAAAACTTGGCATCTGCCTCTATCAGAGTTGTTGGTCGTTTCCATCCAACAGATAGTCTACTCTTCAGGTATCTATGCAACTACTGAAGAGTTTGCAAAAGATAGATACACTGTCCGACTATCTGCCCCTCTGGACATACTTCGTCCACACCCATGCTGATCCTGCCTCTGCTGCCTCAGCTACAGCCCTGCTGGTTGACTTGATCTCTCTTCTAGTAAAGCCAAGGTCACGCAGCCACTTCTGGAAAGTGAACGCAATAAAGCCATGGCACCCTACTTCGAATGGATAGCATGAGACTTCACCCTCTGTCTCTGCACTCTGATCTTAATTCTGCATAACTTGCGGTCATGGGCTTCATCGATGTTGCCTTCCCAGGGGACTGTTATATATAACTTTGAGATTTATTTGCAGGAAGAAAAACATAGAACTATACAGCTCAGTACAGGCCCTTCAGCCCACGATACTGTGGTAACTATTTCAACCTACTGTAAGATTTTATTACTTTTGAGAATTATTTTGAGATACGGTACAATAACAGACCCTTCTGGCCCAGAGTCTGCACCGCCCAATTACACCCATGTGACCAATTAACCTACTAGCCTGTACATATTTGGACTGTGGGAGGAAACCAGAGCACCCAGAGGAAACCCGTGTGGACACGTGGAGTACGTACAAACTCCTTACAGACAGCAGTGGAATTGGACCCGGGTCACTGGCGCTGTAACTGCTAACTGCTACCCAAAGTGCAAGGTCCACAACAAGGTAGACTGGGAGATGCCATTTCTACTCTTTCTCCATTTTGCTGTGTCGCTGTCATTGAAAGGTTTGAAATCACAAACTCTGTTTCCCTCTCTACTAACGCTGTCCAGCCCACTGAGTGTTTCCTGTGTTTTCTGTCTTTGTTTCTCCAGCAAGTTATCTATTTAGACATTAATTCTCATCTGCCTTATCAAAATCCATAGCTTTTATTTCCTACCCGTCCATCCCTCTACTTTTTCTGCCTCTGAACGTGTATTTTTAATTTTTTCTAGTTCTGATAAAAGATAATTTGTTTCTTTCTCTTTAAGTGCTGACTGACTTGTTGAGTATTTCCAATCTTTTCTGTATTTTGTTTCAGATTTCAAACATTGGCAATTTTTTTGTACTGCTGGCCTGAAATTTGTCGACCCAATAGCCCAAAGCAAGGCTCACAACCAGTTTTCACATTGGTTATTACATTTTTCCATTAGCACCAACAGTGTAAGATAGACCATCAACCCAATTTCCTGTGTGAGACCAATTTCACACGACTGACTTGTGCTTGGAGGGATGGGGGCAGAGCAGGTAGCGTAGTGGTTAGCACAACCAGAGCTCAGGGCGTTGGAGTTAAATTCCGGCACCGTGTGTGAGGTGTTCTGTACGTTTTCTCCACAAGCACATGGGTTTCCTCCGGGCGCTCCAGTTTCCCCCCACAGTCCAAAGACGTACAAGTTAATAGGTTAATTGGTCACTGTAATTGTCCTATGATTAGACTAGGGTTAAATAGATGGGTTGCTGGCTGGAGTGGCTTGTTAAGCTGTACAGGCCTGCTCCACGTTGTATCTTCAAGTAAGTAAAGTAAATCCTGGACATTGTCAAGGAGCACGCCTCCAAAAGGCAGCGTCCATCATTAAAAACCTGCATCACCAGGTCATGCCTTGTTCTCATTGCTACCATCAGGAAGGGGATACAGAAGGCTGAAGGCACAGACTCAACGATTCAGGAATAGATTCTTACCTTCCGCCATCAGAATTCAGAATCAGGTTTATTATCACTGGCATGTGACGTGAAGTTTGTTAACTTAGCAGCAGCAGTTCAATGCAATACATAATATAGAAGAAGAAAAAAAATAATAATAAATAAGTAAATCTTATTCAATATACTTTATACAGTATACATATATTGAATAGATTTAAAAAGTGGGAAAAGCAGAAATACTGCATATTAAAAATAGTGTCCACTTAGGGATCGGATGGCAGAGGAGAAGAATCTGTTCCTGAATAGACATTGAACCCATGAACACTACCTCACTACTTTTTTTTTGCACTACTTATTTAACTATTTAATAATATATACTTGCTGCAATTCACATTTTTCTATCTTTACGTATTGCATTGAACTGCTGCTGCAAAGACAACAAATTTCACGACACGTGCCGGTGATATTAAAACTGATTCTGATAATGATACGATAAATACATAAATCCACATTTTGTTGTCCAGGCATTACTGCTGACGGCAGTACATGATGACAGTTTGCAGGTTACCAACCCTGTCTCATTCTTCCACATCTGCCCGTTATACTGGCTTGCTTCCCTCTCCACTCTTGTCCTGATACAGGGTCTCAGCCCCAAACATTGATAACTACTTTCCCCCTCGTTCCCACTTGGTCCCACTGAATCCCTTTAGCATTAACCCAAACCTCTTCCGAATTGTCAAGATAAAACACTTTCCAGGAAGACTCAAGAGATAACAGTCAGAAGTAAACAATTATCTCCCTGTCCAGATGGTTACTGATTAAAAGTGGCTGCTTTGTCCCATGAGGTGTTTTGCACAACTAATTCATTCCAGGAACTCCTCACCTGTGATTCAGAACAGAAAATCACACTCCCAGCCCCAAACAAACAATTCTGTAGATGCTGGAAATCTTGAGCAGCACGCAAAATGCTGGAGGAACTCGGCAAGTCAGACAGCATTTATGGAGGGGAATGAACAGTTGATGTTTCGGGCCGAGACCTTTCATCGGGACTGGAAAGGAAGAAGGCAGAAGCCAGAGGCCATTTATTCCACTCCATAGACACTGCCTGGTTTGCTGAGTTCCTCTTGTACCTTTAGTGTGCTGCTTCTAGTCCCTGTCTGTTTCAGGGTATTCCATAAGACCATAAAACATAGGAGCAGAATTAGACCATTTGGCCCATTGAGTCTGTTATGACATTTGATCATGGACAGTTTATTTTCTCTCTCAACCCCATTCTCCTGCCTTCTCAGCATAAGCAATCAAGAACCTATCGACCTCCACTTTAAATATCCCCTCAATGACTTGGCCTTCACAGCCATCTGTGGCAATGAATTCCACAGATCCACCATCCTCTGACTAAAGAAATTCTTCCTCATTTCTGTTCTAAAGGGATGACATTGTACTCTGAGGTTGTGCCCTCTGGTAGCAGACTCTCCCACTATAGGAAACATCCTCTCCACATCCACTCTGCCTAGGTCTTTAAATATTTGAGAGGTTTCAATGAGATCTCCCCTCATTCTTCTAAACTCCAGTGAGTACAGACCCTGAGCCATCAAACACTCCTCATATGCTTAACATTTCATTATAAATGGATTGTAAATTTCAAATAATTATGCTTAACTGCCTTCTCAGTAAACCGATCCAACAATAATATCAGGGCTGTGTGTTATTTATTGCTGTTTATAGCCTAACCTGATCTTTCATGGGTCTTCTCCTGTCTCCTAAAAGTTTGTTTAGGTGCATACAAAGCTTTGATCTATGTGACATGTACAAATTTGCCATGCTTCCTTAACCCCATTAGTTACCCCTCTGGAAACCTGGCCATTCAGATTTTTATCGACACTGAAAAGAAAATGACCTGTGTCGTGCAGCAGGACAGGGCTGATGACCCAGCCATTCAGGCAATCTTCACCTCCTATGGAAGATGTACTTGTTATCATCCGAACGGCATGGTCTGGTAGGTCACTGGCCGTTTTGAATAAACTGATAGATACTTTCAGGCACGGTCCGTTAAGTGGCAAAACATGAGAAAGCTACCATCTTCTAGAAACATAGAAATCTTCACACATTACAGGCCCTTTGGCCCATAATGTTGTACTAGCCATGTAAGCTACTCTAGAAACTCCCCAGAATGTCCCTACTGCATAGCCCTCTATTTTTCTAAGCTCCATTCCCATTTGTCCCTGATTCTGACTTGGAGATATTCTGATGTTCCTTCATAACTAAGATCAATAGACATAGGAGCAGAATTAGGCCATTTGGCCCATTGAGTCTTCTCTGCTATTCCATCATGACTGATTTATTATCCCTCTCAACCCCATTCTCCTGCCTTCTCCCCATAACCGTGGACACCCTTACTAATTACAAACCTATCAACTTCCCCTTTAAATACACCCAATGACTTGGCCTCCACAGCAGTCTGTGACAATAAATTCCACACAATGAATTACCATGACTAAACAAATTCCTCCTCATCTCTGTTCTAAAGGGACATCCCTCTTTTCTGAGGCTACGCCCTCATTTAAGGTGGGGCACAATATTTGATCTGTTTCTCCAGCCCAGCTTCTGCCTTTCAACAGTGCCCAACTAAGAAAACATAGTAGATAAGGTATTAAACTTAGTAGTTTTTAATATAGACTTTTCTAAGTAATGAATTGAATGCATTTCCAAAGCAATTGGAAGATGTGTATCTTCATTCATTTTCCTGTTTGATGTAAGTAAGCATCATCAAACAACTTCTCCTGATCTTTCATTCTAAGAAATTTGCTACAACTGGCAGCTTTCCTTCTGCACTTGAATCTCGCACTATTCCCCGTCTGACTAACTCTATTCCATTCACGCTCTATCACTAACCTCTCTTGTACTCCCTGCTGTCGAATTCTCTATGTCTACGCTTGAATCTTGCACTATTCCCTTTCTGACTCACTCTATTCCATCCGCTCTCTATCACTCCCTGCTGTCGAATTCTCCGTGTCTACGCTTGAATCTTGCACTATTCCCTGTCTGACTCACTCTATTCCATCCGCTCTCTATCACTCCCTGCTGTCGAATTCTCCGTGTCTATATTCTATCCCTGTCTCATCTGATTCCTCCCCTGCCACCACAAGCTTGTTCATTCTGCCCCACAGCTAGGCCGTCAGAATGACTACACTCCCTTTGGGGAAGATGTTCTACACGTCTCGCTGCCTCAGTAAAGCAGCCAGCATAATCAAAGTCCTCACCCGTCACACACATTCTCTCTTATCCACCCTCAAGACAGGCAGAAGATACAAAAATCTGAAAACATGTACTACCAGGATGAAAGTAGCTCTACCCCACTCCTATAAGATTATTGAACAGTCCTCTAGCGTGATAAGATGGACTCTTGACCTCACAGTCTCCCTTATTATAGCTTTGCAGCCTGCACTGCACTCTCTCTGTAGCTGACACTTTATTCTGCATTCTGTTGTTTTCCCTCGTACTACCTCGATGTAGTGAAATGGATGGCATGCAAAACAAAGTTTTTCACTGTACCTCAGTACATGTGGCAATAATAAACCAATTCCCATTTTTATGTTCACACTGGGCTGTTTGCTGCAAGATCTGGACCCACTAGTTATGAATGAACATCGGGTTATCTCCAAGTCAGAACCAGGAACAAATGAGAATTGAAATGACTCGAATTGAATTAACTTTGTTACTTATATCCTTCACATACATGAGGAGTAAAAATCTTTACATTACGTCTCCGTCGAAATTTGCAATGTACAATTTATAGTAATATATAATAAATAGTATGTACATCAGGACAGTCAATATGACATAGAAATACAGTTGTGTCAGCATGAATTACTCAGTCTGATGGCCTGGTGGAAGAAGCTGTCCTGGAGCCTGTTGGTCCTGGCTTTTATGCTGTGGTACCATTTCCTGGATGGGAGAAGCTGCAACAGTTTGTGGTTGGGGTGACTCTGGTCCCCAAAGATCCTTCAGGCCGTTTTTACACACCTGTCGCTGTAAGTGTCCTGAATAGCGGGAAGTTCACATCTACAGATGTGCTGGGCTGTCCGCACCACTCTCTGCAGAGTCCTGAAGGTGGTGGGTTTCCCACGTACGCCACTTATCAGGCCATGCCTGTAAGTATTCCCGTTCTTGATGCCTCCAGATTAGGGCTGCTTCATTATCTGAGCTATGAATAGATTGGAGTACAGTGTAGTTTATCAGTGAGCATCCCAAGGAAGGATGAGGACCTGGAAATGGTTATGCCTGGGACCCTGCCCCAAGGAGCTTCCTCTAGGAACACCCTGAAGCAGGCAGGGTCCAGAAGTGTCTGCTGTGCCAAATACCTCCTGCCAACACAGCAGACAGTGCTGGGGTGGTGGTGGTGGTTTCTCTTATCTTAACGTGTAGAACATCTTCCCCAAAGGGAGTGTAGTCATTCTGACGGCCTAGCTGTGGGACAGAATGAACAAGGTTGTGGCTGCAGGGGAGGAATCAGATGAGACAGGGATAGAATATAGACACGGAGAATTCGACAGCAGGGAGTGATAGAGAGCGGATGGAATAGAGTGAGTCAGACAGGGAATAGTGCAAGATGCAAGCGTAGACACGAAGAATTCGACATATTTTCCCCCTCAACCCCATTCTCTTGCCATCTCTCCATTACCTTTGTTGCCCTGACTAGTCAATGATCTATCAACCCCTGCTTTAAATTTTTAGGGGCGTCATGTTAGCACAGCGGTTAGAGCAACACTATCACAGTTCCGAGTTCAATTCCGATGCTATCTGTAAGGAGTATGTACGTGGGTTTCCTCCAAGTGCTCTGGTTTTCTCCCACAGTTCAAAGACATACCATTTAGCAGAGTGATTGGTCATTTTAATAACACACACCAGGCCAGGCAGTAACAATGTTAAAGAGTAGACGATGTTTCGGGCTGAAACCCTTCAGCAGGACTGGAGAAAAAAAGCTGAGGAGTAGATTTGAAAGGTGGGGGTGAGGGGAGAGAGAAATGCCAGGTGATAGGTGACACTTGGAGGGGGAGGCATGAAGCAATGTACTAGAAAGTCCCTATATACCCCCTGTACACGTTTCTTTCTGGCCACCAGACCCACCCAGTTCCCCTCCACCACCACTCTCCTCTGCCTAGTGGAACTTGTCCTCACTCTAAATGACTTCTCCTTTGGGTCCTCCCACTTCCTTCAAACAAAAGGTGTAACCATGGGCACTCGCATGGGTCCCAGCGATGCCTGCCTGTTTGTCGGCTACATGGAACAGTCTATGTTGCGATACTTCGTAGCTCTCTGCTTCAGCCCTCCCCCTCCGTTTCATCAATTGCCTGGCGTTTCTCTCTCCCCTCCCCCCCACCTTTCAAATCTACTCCTCAGCTTTTTTTTTCTCCAGTCTTGCCGAAGAGTTGGGCCTGAAACACTGACTGTACTTTTTTCCGTAGATGCTGCCTGGCCTGCTGAGTTCCTCTGGCATTTTGTGTGTGTGGTTGAGATTTCCAGCATCTGCATACTTTCTCTTGTTTGGTCATTTTTAATTGTCCTAGTAATTAGACTAGAGTTAAATAGGCGGGTGGCTGGGCCGGAAGGGCCTGTTCTGTGTTGTGCCTCTAAATAAATAAATAGATAAACCTAACAACAGTTTCCACAGATTCATCACCTTTGGGCTAAAGAAATTCCTCCTCACCTCTGCTTTAAAGGGAATTCCTGCTATTCTGAGGCTGTGCCCTCTGGTCTTAGACTCACCCACAAGTGGAAACATTCTCTCCACATCCACTCGATCTAAGCCTTTCAACATTCAATCAGTTTCAATAAGATCCCCCCTCCCCTACCAATCATTCTTCTAAACTGCAGCGAGTACAGGCCCATTTGAGCATAAGCCCAGTTTCACCATCAGGAACATGCTGCGTGGGGCCCCTGTGTGTTCTGGTGCCCTCTCATTGTTAATATTAAAAACTTCCCTTTTAAAGTGCAAGTCTCACAGCAAAGAAAAGATTAATGTGTAATCTCCACCTAAGACCCATTGAACTGAGACATGCTCGATGGCTCTGCTGTTCAGCTTATGCAAGATATTTTGTCTGGGAGACAGTTTAATACTTTTGAGCCTGTTGTTACACGACCCTGTATGCTTTTGCTTTACGCTCAGGGTAAATACTAATGCTTTCGGAGGGCATTATGCAGATGAATGTGGCATCCGGCTGCGGCGATGGTTCTGGCGAGACCCTTCGTCCCCACTTAACTTCACACCTTTCAAACCGATTTTCATCTCTCTGAACAAAAACATCGGCGTCAGGATTATAGAGCAACAGCGGATCTTCCTTACTTTCTTGGCAATGGGGAAGCAAGCAAAGTTCAACCTCGGAGTGAACCTGGAGGTAAAGTATCTGGCTGGTTTCAATTCAATTTCATTTTATCGTGTGCAATTAAGTTCCTGGATATTCCTCGAGTTCCGAGCTGATGATCGGGAGGCAAGAGTTCAAACCTCAGTAGACCTGCAATGAACTTTAAATGCAATGGTAGCATAGCAGTTAGCACAAGACTTTACAGTACACCTGGGCTCAGTTCCTGACACTGCCTGTACATTCTCCCCGCGACCCTGTGGGTTTCCACCAAGTGCTCGAGTTTCCTCCCACAGCCCAAAGACATACTGGTTGGTAGGTTAATTGGTCATTGTAAATTGTCGAGTGATTAGACAATTAAATCGGGGTTGCTGGGCAACATGGTTTGAAGATCCAGAAGGGCCTATTCCATGCTGTATGTCAGCAATTTCTTTTAAGAAGCAGTTAATTAAATAGATCTAAAATAGCTTGTATTTCAATTAAGTCCACAAAACTGCATAAGTATAGTTAATGGCTACTTTATTAGATACCTCTTTTCCCTAATAAAGTGGTCATTGACAGCATGTTCATGGTCTTCTGCTGCTGTAGCCCATCTACTTCAAGGTTCGATGGGTTGTGCGTTTAAAGATGCTCTTCTGCGCACCACTGTTGTAATGCGTGGTTATCCGAGTTACTGTCACCTTCCTGTCAGCTTGAACCAGTCTGGCCTTTCTCCTACAACCTCTCTCATTCACAAGGCATTTTCACCCACAGAACTGCCGCTCACTGGATTTTTTTTTGCACTATTCTCTGTAAACTTGAGAGACTGTTGTGCGAAGTCCCAGGAGATCAGCAGTTTCTGACATACACCACTGTGCCTGTCGCCAACAGTCATTCCACGGTCAAAGTCACTTAGATTACATTTCTTTCCCATTCTGATGTTTGGTCTGAGCCTCTTGACTGTGTCTGCATGCTTTTACACATTGAGTTGCTGCCACGATTGCTTGCCACACATTAATTAGATATTTGCGTTAAGGAGTAGGTGTACCTAATAAAGTGGCCACTGAGTGTATTTGACATACTTGAGACTGATGATGCTCGACTGGCAGATACTCTAGACTATGTTGCTATTGTACTGGTTCTCTTGACACTCTTTTTAATTCACTTTTATAAAGAAATTACACTTTTATAAAAATATTTCTTTTATAAAGAACTGGGAACTCAGAGGGTGGGAAGAGAAGGCAGGAACCCGGGTTTTTGAACACAGAGGTAAGAAAGCTAATGGCATGCTGGCCTTTATAACAAGAGGAATTGAGTATAGGAGTAAAGAGGTCCTTCTGCAGCTGTACAAGGCCCTGGTGAGATCCCACCTGGAGTATTGTGTGCAGTTTTGGTCTCCAAATTTGAGGAAGGACATTCTTGCTATTGAGGGAGTGCAGCGTAGGTTCACAAGGTTAATTCCCGGAATGGCAGGACAGTCATATGTTGAAAGATTGGAGCAACTGGGCTTGTATACACTGGAATTAGAAGGATGAGAGGGGATCTGATTGAACTATATAAGATTATTAAGGAATTGGACACGCTTGGACTTGGATTGGACTTGACTTGACTAGAGGCAGGAAACATGTTCCCGATGTTGGGGGAGTCCAGAACCAGAGGCCACAGTTTAAGAGTGAGGGGTAGGCCATTTAGAACGGAGTTGAGGAAAAACTTTTTCACCCAGAGAGTTGTGGATCTATGGAATGCTCTGCCTCAGAAGGCAGTGGAGGCCAAGTATCTGGATGCATTCAAGCGAGAGTTAGATAGAGCTCTTATAGATAGTGGGGTCAAGGGATATGGGGAGAAGGCAGGAACGGGGTACTGATTGTGTATGATCAGCCATGATCACAGTGAATGGCGGTGCTGGCTAGAAGGGCTGAATGGCCTACTCCTGCACCTACTGTCTATTGTAAGAACCAGGACATTAAGGGTGTCGGTGAGATTGAACAGGAACTTGAAGTACAGCTTTTTGTTTGGGTGGTGGAGTTCTCTGATCTTGCCAATTTACTCACAAAGATTTCTTCATCATAAGAGAAAATATCATCAGTATGCAGTTAATTGTGGTGAGTCCTCCAAGTGCTTGGCCTTTATATACTTATCAATTTGTTGCTTGGTTGTCATTACAGAAACTCTTTTGTGATGTAGTGAGAAAGTCTCGTTGCTGACTGGTTGTACAGTGAACTTTGTGTGTTGTGGTCTGGAATTTTGCCCGCATTGGCTCATAAATAGGATTGAGGTCTACATGTGTATTCAGAGAATTATTTGCAGAAAGCATGCTTCTAGGAACTCTCTTGCATGCCACGCGTTTGCTTGTGCCATGACTTTCACTGATGTCCAGTCAAATTTGTGCCCCTCTCGATCTTCACCGGTAGAGTCTAGGGAGAGTTGGTCATGCCGCTTTACAGCCAGTTGATGTTCATAGATCCTTGTGGATGGTTTTCTTCCAGTTGCTCCAAGAACATAGAATTTTGATCGCACATAAGCCAACGCAACGTTGAGGAGAGTACTTTGCAGACCAAAGGAATGAACCAAGCTGTTGGACAAGACCAATCTGGTCTACAAAATCCAATGTGGGAACTGCAGCAAACTGGGAGAAAGCTATCCACAAGGATCCATGATCTGTTTATAACAAAAGCAAACTACTGCGGTTGCTTAAAACCTGAAATGAAAAGACAAAGCGCTCAGCAAGTCAGGTAGCATTTGTTGATAAAGAGTGAAACATCTGTAATTTCTGGATGAATCAGTGACTTCTTTCTCCAGCCTCACCTGAATTTGCAGTATTTTCCCTTATTCCTTGTTTCGATTCAAAGTTCAAAGTAAATTTATTATTGAAGTATGTCTATGTCACCATATACAACCTTGAGATTCATTTTCTTGCAGGCATTCACAGTAGAACAAGGAATTACAATAGAATCAATGAGAAACTATGCACAAAGTCTGACAAGTACCAATGTGCAAAAGAAGGCAAACTACAAATTCAAAAAAATAATTATTTATTTATTGATGTATTATAAATTTATAAATAATACCAAGAAAACAACAGCAAGAGTTGTTAAAGGATGTAAAAAAGCTAACATGATATTTAACTTTGACTTGTAGTAATACCACAGTCAGTTCTGCTTCAGATGGTTTGCAGGGAAGGTATCACACCTGACCACTGTATAATTCTGATTTTGAGGAATGGAAAGTCACAGTTGCCAAGAGTAAATTCCCGAGATACCGTACTTACTGTAAGCAGAACTCCCCTCTGGGAGTACTGATCAGTGGTAACCTGTGTGATCTCATTTTGCATTGCAAACATTGAAAGATTACTCTGTCATCCCATCCCTGTGGAGGGGACTCTGAGCCTGTTCCATCTGAACAGGTTCAAAAACAAGAGATTTTACTGCTGTTTCTTCACACCTGCTGAAGAAAGCTAGAAAACTTGGGTTCAATTTAACGGAGCAACCAAGGATTCAAAGAGGAGGTTAAGAGTCCTTGTTATAATCTGAAATAATGTCTGACAGGCCTTTGGAGGTATGTTCATAGGACATAACACCACAGTACAGGCCTTTCGGCCATGCTGTTATGCTGACCTTTTAACCTACCCCAAGATCAATCTAACCCTCACAAAATGCTGAAGGAACTCAGTAGGCTAGGCAGCATCTATGGGGAAAAAAGAATAATTGACCCTTCAGCAGGACAGGAGAAAAAAAGATGAGGAGTCATTCCTGCTCAGGACTTCATATACAACACCTTGTTAACGAGAGAGGTCAGAGGAAAATGGCCAGGCTGTTTCAAACTGACAGGAAGGTAACAGTAACACAGATAACCATGCTTTACAACAGTGGAGTGCAGCAGAGCATGTCTGAATGCACAGCACGTCAAAACTTGATGTGGATGGGCTACAGCAGCAGAGGACCACGGACATACACTCAGTGGTCACTTTATTAGGGACAGGAGGTACATAATGAAGTGCTCACAGCATGTATCTGTTTGGTCTCTTACTGTCCATTTTTATACTGTGTTCTCAATTTGAGTTCTTTCTGATACTCTTTATTCTCCTTCTTCATAAACTCTTTAGCCATCCTTGGCTAAATGGATTCCTTTAAGATTCAATGGGCCAAATTATCTCTGGTGACCCATTGGGTCCTACAAAAATCCATTTGGTATTGATATTGGCATTGTTTTATTTTTGTTACGTGTACCAAGAAAAGTTTGTCTTGCATACTGTTCCTACAAATCAAATATTACAGAGTGCATTGACTTAGAAACAATAACAGTGCAGAATAAAGTGTAAAGGCTACCGATAAAGTGAAGTGTAAGTAAAACCATAAAGTGCAAACTCATAATGAGATAGCCTGTGAGGCCAAGGGTCCATTTAGTTCAGATGTGGACTTTTGATTCAGTTTGATTAACATTTTCTTTTCCCTTTCAGTTTAAAACCCCAACCACGCAAAGCTTTACAAACTCCTGGTTGACAGAGGCTGACCTTCACCTTCAGAACAGCTGGTTAAAAGTTCAAAAAATAATCAACAAGTTGTGCGTTGCTCTGAACTTTCCGAGCAATGACCCAGAGAAAATTGCACTTCCACTTTATCTTGAGACCCGGCAACAAAAGCTCGCCCAACTCTATGCAGAGTTTAAGACGGAAGAAAGCGCAAACGTGGAAAACATTGCCTGAAAGAAGTTGCCATCAGCACAATTTACATTTGTGTTTGTGCTTGGGGTTGGGATAGTCTATATGTTAATAATATAAGCTCCTAAATTTCACTTGAACATAATCCCTACTGATGTTCAAAATGAAATGAAAGCTCTCCGAGACATGGATGTTACACTGGGTTCAATAAAATCACCCTGGTTTTGCCTGTAGATTTTAGCTGTTTACAAGACAGGCCCCCAATGGTTGTGAATTTATTAGGATGGATCTTTACCAATGTGAGGTATAAGTTTATCAAATAGATGGGCTGGTGACTCCAAATATTCATCTCTTTTAAGCTACACAAGTCTTTCATATTAAGTCTATTTTGTTTCCCCTAACTTTATAGTCTGCAAGATTATAGTCTTTATTACCAAGCTAATGACAATTTGTTATTAAATCTATTTTGGATCAGCATTAATCTAGTTTTATTGCTTGTTTATCTAAATATTATATAATAAAGTCAAGCATCTTTCTGAAGCTAATTATAAACATGTTGTTTGAGGTGTTCCATCTTCTGTGTTTTGGTATTATCGGGTAACTCATTACAAGGAGGTTGCAATTTCCCAGAGTGCAGGAATAAATGTTCCACATATAATGGCTGCATCAGCAGTTCCTCTAGCAGACATGGGAGTAGATTAAATGCAGGAGAGGAGAGAAATGAAATATTGCAAATGAAGGTAGAATAATAAACTTTTTTCAGGGTTCCGGCCAGGTATAGGTATCGATTATAAAATATGTTTCGATGACAAACTGCCATCTTCTTCAGGGATGGCAGTTTGTCATCAAAACGTCTGTAATAATCGATACCTGTACCCAGTTGGAAGCCTGAGAAAAGTTTATTCATCATGTACAACGGGAAAGCACTAGATCCTTTTTCGAATGTAGATTAGCCAAGCATCAGAGGAATGCAAAACTGGGTAAAAACAAAAACCTCAAAATATCTTCCTGTCCTTTAGGCAGTGACACTAACTATCCTACAAAACTGAATGATTTGATCAAAGCAGTATTTAACCAGAGAGTCTACACAGACAAACCCACAGAAGCAAACAAAACAACATGCTGGTTGAACCATATTACCAACTGAGGCATTATCTGAATCTTCTTACATTTACTTTTAACTTTTATTTTGTTTGGATAAAGTATTATCAAAGTACATATATGTCACCATATACAACTCTGAGATTCATTTTCATTTGGGAATATTCAATAAATCTATAGAATAATAACCATAACAGAATCAATGAAAGGCCGCACCAACTTGGGTGTTCAACCAGAGTGCAGAAGACAACATGTATGAATGCGAAAAGAAAGAAATAATAAATAAACGATAAATATCAAGAACATGAAGGGTAATTCAGCAAAGCAAGATTAGCCTTGGCTGTTGAATATCTTGACAGCAACTGATGTGCCTACTATGTGTTTTCACCCATGTCAAGTTCAGTATTTTGGAAGTTTTATTAGGATGGGTGAGCAGTTTCCCATGGAATAATAATGCTTCAAACTCCGCTGATAGAAATCTTGTTTCAGAGGCAAAGGACAACTTTGGAAGTTTATTCCAAAAGAAGTTATGTTTTTGTTCTTCTAAAGCCATTCATTTCATAGTGGCCTTAGCTCAGTGTCCATCTGTAGAATTTTCCTTTTATTTACATGACACGTCCCCACAGGAATTATTGAATTAACATGGCCGATAATCTCCTGGAGTTTTCTCTTGTATTTTCAAATTAAGTTTTCTTTGCTTGTGTTAGGATCTTTTAGACAATTTTGCATGGTTTTACTGGAAATATACTTCAGAAGAAATCTAAAATACATGATTACTTAGTGATGGGGCAAGTGTGAACCGAATCAAGAAACTTCTTAAACAGGTAGGTACCAATTCCTTGAAAATAGCATCATCCATCTATACACGTTGTCCACAAAGGTCTATTTCCTCCTAATGTCTTGCAAATTGAATAAGCTTTGAAAACCAAATGACACAGGAGCAAAACTAGGGGCATTCAACTGATTGTCAACTATATGGCTGATTATTTATTGAGGTGCAGCACAGAATATGTCCTTCGAACCATGCTGTCCATCAATCCATTGCTTTAATCCTAGCTTAATCACAGGATAATTTACAATGATCAATTAACCTACTAACCTGTACATCTTTGGAGGGTGGGAGGAAACTGGAGCACCCAGAAGAAACCCACGCAGACCTGGAGAGTACGTACTATCTCCTTACTTCTCTCAAGCCCATTATCCCATGAGCCTCTGGAAGATCCTCCATATTTTCTGGGCAATAAAGGTCTCTAACCGTGCCCTACTCCTTCAGTGTCATTAAAAGGACATACCCACAACCATCAAGGGGAAAAGTTGGAGATGGATTGCGCACATGGTGAAAAGAGAGGCAAACTCCATCATCAAGACAACACTTCATTGAACCCTGAATGGTGGAGAGGCCAAAGGCAACTTGGCACTGTGCCGTAAAGGCAGGAATGAGGACACTGAACCACACCTGAGGCATAATGGAGAAGATGGCCAAGGACAGACAAAGATGGAGGATCTTCATTGCTGCCTTAAACACCAACGGCATAAGTAAGTCCAGCCTACTCTCCTGCCTTCTCTCCATACCCTTTGACACCCGTCCTAATCAAGAACCTATCACCCTCTTTAAATGTACCCCCCATCTTGGTCTACATAGCCATTTCTGACAATGAATTACACAGATTCACCTCCCTTTGGCTAAAGAACTTCCTCCTCCTCTCTGTTAAAAGGACATCCTTGTATTCTTAGGCTGTGCCCTCTGGTCCTAGGCTCTCCCAATAACGGAAGCATCCTCTCCACATCCACTCTAAGCCTTTCAATATTCGAGAGGTTTCAGTGAGTTCACTCCTCATTCTTCCAAACTCCAGTGAGTACAGGCCCAGAGCTGTCAAACAACTCTTCACATATTTAACATTTCACTAAAAATGGATCTTTCATTTCAAATATTTATGCTTAACTGCCTTCCCCGTAACATTTAATCTGACCATATTTACTGCTGTTTAGCCCAGGCTGATCGTTGAATGAAAGACTATGTTGATCTCTAGCTCATGAAAAGATTATCTATTTGCAGAAGGCAGGAGGAAGCGCCATATCATTGAACCATTTCCCAGCATAGAGTTGATATCCTTAGCAAAGAACAGGTGTAAACAAAATATGGAATATAGCAGTTAAGGATATATTAGTTCATTCCCATCACACTTAAAATAGATTCAGAGGTGTGATCAGTTTGTTTATACTGTCTTTTTGCTGTAACGCATTGGAACATTGGCAGAAAGCCAGAATGACAAGAGTCTTTTGCATTTCCATACCACACAGTGGTGGGGTGGAGACACATCTCTACCAAAAGAGGTGTAAGGCACCCCTTCCCTCCACTAGCCTGCAGATCACCCTTGGGCAAGGTCTAGCACCTGCATAGCACTTTCATGTGACCCTGCGTGATCAGGGTCACACGAAGCAATGGGGGCAGGCGGTGGATGGTCGTACAAGCAGCTGGTGCTTATCACAGTGCTGGTTATTGCAACCACTGACGTCAGGCAGACAATCTCTGAAGGGTATTGATAAAGGCCGAGGTCACCTGTCTTTTAAAGACACTGCCCAGAAGAAGGCAATAACCACTTCTGTCGAAAAATTTGCCAAGAACAATTACAGTCAAAGATCGCCTATGTCATGTGACACAGCACATAATGATGATGACCATAGAGGTGCACAACTCTGGGACCTTCCAATACAAATGTCATTCAGTCAGTTAATTAACTTCCTCCCCTTACAAGTTTTACCATTTATTTATTTATCTTTAAAGATACAGCATAGTAACAGGTCCTTCCAGCCCAACAGGCTCTGCGCTGCCCAATTACACCCATGTGACTAATTAACCTACTAACTTGTACATCTTTGGAAAGTGAGCAAACACTGAGCACCCCCGGAGTAAACCCATATGGTCATGGGGAGAAAGTACAAACTCTTTACAGGGAGCGGCAGGTATTGAACCCAGGTTCCTTGCTCTGTTATAGCTTTACACTAACCAATATGCTAATAAATAGAGAAGAGGTGATGAAATATCATCAGACAGTTTGCAAAAGACACTTAAGGAATGTTTTATTAACATAACCTGTGAGCAGTTATGCAAACCTCGGTCAAGTCTCCAGTGACGAAGTCTGCACCACAATTAGTTGCAACACACACAAAATGCTGGTGGAACGCAGCAGGCCAAGGCAGCATCTATAGGGAGTACAGTCGATGTTTCGGGCCGAGACCCTTCGTCTGCAGATTTTTTCGTGTTTGTATTTTTAAAACCACAAGTAGTTGTCAGCTTATTAATCATCCCAGGAGTGTGATCCTCAGCAAGTGAAATCATATTCCAAGTTAGCTTTATTCTCTCTGATCAAGATCAGTCTAGGGTTTGTGCCTTTATTAAACTAGATGCTAGTTTTAAAAAGTGAGGTTAAGAGCAAAGAGGAATTAATTGAATAGCTCAGAAAATCTAGCACATGCCTTTAAATCTCCCAGAGGCGCAGCAAGTTTTTTCAACACCAGCTGATTTCTCTCAATTAGGAAGGTCCCGCTGTTGATTGCTGGTCTGCGCTGAGTTATCTGAGTTTGCATTAACTGTACTGCTGAATGGAGCAAGTCATATCCAGATTTTCTTCCCCTAAAGAATGCTGCGTACTGTGTCCAGGTTGGGATGTTTAGTCATAAGGTGGGGGTATAAAGCAGATTTGAAGTGGTGTGTGTTTCCAGACAAAAGCATTGATTGGAATTTGGCCTTTCAACTTCAAATGTACGTGCCAGTAGTCTTTAAAGCCTAAAAGGGTAATGGAAGAATTTGAGAAAATTAGACCTTCAAGATCAATTTTATATGGATCACTTCACTAACGTTAAGATCACAAGGTAGTAAAGCCAGGTTCCTGCTAATGTAGGCAAATCTAACAATTGAGCAATAGTGAAAATTTCAAGTTTAACTGCTGGTCTGTACCAAGTTAATTAAACTCGATAGTTAAAGGAAGTTCACATCTAGAATGGGAATAGGTCTTTCAGCTTCAACTAAATTAATTAAACTTGTAATCAAATGCTTATTAAAGCACAGTAGCTAAATAATATTGCTCACACAAGGAAATCTGCAGATGCTGGAAATTCAAACAACACATACAAAATGCTGGTGGAACGCAGCAGGCCAGGCAGCATCTATAAGGAGAAGCACTGTTGAAGTTTCGGACCGAGACCCTTCGTCAGGACTAACTGAAAGGAGAGATACTAAGATTTTATTGCTGCCTGCTTTAAAAAAATTGACACAAAAATAAACTAATGGGCTGAGTAGAACTGCCTTGCCACCTGCTTGTCTGATTTGAGCAAGATACAGAAGTGTCTGCACTCTGACTCACCATCCCTAGGAATCAGGCAATGATGCACAGCAAAGGACAGAGAGAAAATTTAGAAATCTGAGGTGCAAAGGGAATTAGGAGTCCTCATGCAGGATTCCCTAAAGATTGACTTGCAGGTCGAGTCGGAGATGAGGAAGGTAAATGCAATATTAGGATTCATTTCAAGAGTACTAGAATATAAAGGCAAGGATGTACTGTAATGCTGAGGCTTTATAAGGCACAGAATATTGTGAGCAGTTTTGAGCACCTTACTTAAGAAAAGATGTGCTGGCAGTGGAGAGGAACTAGGTCTTACGTCTCATAATCTAAGATCAGCACTGAAGAGGCCTTACCGCAACTGGAAAACTACCTTTCTATAAACTAAATATTTTGTAAAGTACAATTAAAAACACTAACAGCTTATGGCAAATAAAAAATGACACAAAAGAACATTCCAAGTAGCCTTTCCCCTCTTTTTCTATTCCCCACTCTGGCCTTTTATCTCTTCTCATCTGCTGTCAACACTCCCCGAGTCCCCTCCTTCTATGACCCACTCTCCTCTCCTATCAGATTCCCTCCTCTCCAGTCCTTTATCACTCCTACTCACTAGGCTTTACCTATCACTTTCTAGCTAGTCTCCCTTTCCCTCCCCCTACCTTTTTATTCTGAAGTCTTCCCTGTTCCTTTCCAGTCCTGAAAAAGGGTCTCAGCCCAAAATGTAATGTTTACTCATCTCTATAGAGCAGGCCTGACCTGCTGAGTTCCTCCAGCATTTTCTGTGTGTTGCTTTGGATTTCCAGCATCTGCACACTTTCTTGTGTTTATGAAAAGCAGAACATGCTGAAAACATGTAAGCTGCTTTAGTGGAAAGAAAAAGCAAATTGACATTTTGACCAAAAAAGCTGCTGGTCTTGTACTCTTTGCTGGAAATCCATGCATTTGGGAGGAGGCATGTATACAGTATGAACACTGGTAGGACTAAATGGACTGCATCTATGCTGGAAAATTCCCGGTAATGTGCTAGTTGTGCATATTATATGCAACGGTGCAGATTATTTACCTTCTGCAACTTTGTGTCAGAATAGGAAGGTAGGAGGAGGGGTGGAAAAAGTGCAAGCTGATTGGTGAAACCGGGAATGGTGGAAGGGGTGAAATAAACAGCTGGGAAGTTGACTGGTGAAAAGATAATGGGCTGGAGAAGATGGAATCTGGTAGAAGAGGACAGAAAGCCATGGAAGAAAGGGAAAGGAGAGGAGCACCAGAGGGATGTGATATGGGCAGGCAAAGAAATAAGGTGAGAGAGGGAAATAGGAATTAGAAATGGTGAGGGGAGGGATTACCAGAAGTTTGCGAAATCGATGTTCATTCCATCAGGTTGGAGGCTACCCAGACTGAATATAAGGTGTTGCTCCTCCAGCCAGAGTGTGACCTCATAATGGCAGTAGAGGTCATGGTCTGACATGTCGGAATGGGAATGGGAAATAGAATTAAAATGGGTGGCCACTGGGAGACCCGCTTTTTGACATGCCATAATGGGAATGGAAAGTAGAATTAATCTCAATCTCTTATTAACAAGGTGTTTTTGCCACAGAACTGCTGATCACTGGATTTTTTTTTGTATTTCGCACAATTCTCTGTAACTTTAGAGAAAGGTTCCCAACCTGGGGTCCATGGCGTAAAAAGAAAAGTTGGGAACTCCTGCTCTAGAGACTGTTGTGGGTGAAAATCTTGGGAGATCAGCAGTTTTTGAAATACTCAACCTATTGCACCCGGCACCAATAATCATTCCACGGTCAATGTCACTTAGATTACATTCCTTCCCCATTCTGATGTTTGGTCTGAACAACAACTGAGCCTCTTGACCATGTCTGTGTGCTTTTATGTATTGAGTTGCTACCACGATTGGTTGATTTGATATTTGCATTAAAGAGCAGGTGCATAGGCGTACCTAATGAAATAGCACTGAGTGTAAAAGTGTAAAGCAATTAATTTTGAACCTGGCTTTTGCTCCATTATAACTCAGCCGATGTTTAATCCCAGTGGGAATGTTGCCTTTCTAAGTCAATTAGGAAAGTGTTATAAAAGAGAGAAGGAAGGATAATAATGTGAAGGGAAAGGAATTTTCCCCTCTATCTTTGATTTGCATGTTTGTCCACTTAGTAAAAGTAATATAATCAACCACCTTGATAAAACTAATGTCTTTGACTCTTAGTTTATTGAAAGATTTGTCAAGAATGTTTACTCAAGACTGGCATGTTGTAACTTGTTGTGCGTATGATGATAATTTAGAACATGATGAGGAAATTACAACAGCCTAGAGTTAGACACTGACAGTGAAGCAAGAGGGGGGATAAAAACTAGAAAGGCAGCAACACACGACTGTACAAAACATACTGAATTAACAACTTGAGCATCCAAAGATTTCAATATGATCAAACTTCTTAACAGTTTATTTTCTCATTTACATGGAACTGTGAATAAATTTTTAAAAGGCACACAACAAGAAGTGTTCTTTCTATTGGTTAAAAATATTACAGAATGCAAAGATACACTAAAGTGATTACTTCAGATCCTGACTAACAAGAGCAGGGAACTGGAGCTGGAGCTAGATGTACTCATGACCATCTGTGAAACTGAAAATATTATATAGGTTTCCCCTGCTAGCTGAAAGTAGAGCATTCCTATGAAACCTTTCGCAAGTTGAAATGGCGTAAAGTGAAGACGCAATTACCATTCATTTATACGGGAAAATTTTTTGAGCGTTCCCAGACCCAAAAAATAACCTACCAAATCGTACCAAATACATGTAACACATAAAATCTAAAATAACAGTAACATATAGTAGAAGCAGGAATATGATAAATACACAGCCTATATAAAGTAAAAATAGTTTTCTGCAATCATTGCAGCACTGTCAATCATAGCGAAAATCTCACGCAAGCGCTCACAGTGGAAGCACTCTCTCCAGTAACCTTTAAACTATGAAGCTGCCCTTGCTTCAAAAACCGATCAAACCACTCACGACTACCACTTTTGCAACAATGTCTCTAACTTATATGGGAAAAATTTTTGAGCATTCCCAGACCCGAAAAATAACCTACCAAATAACACAAACATATAGTAAAAGCAGGAATGATATGATAAATACACAACCTATATGAAGAAGAAATAATGTATGTGCAGTGTAGTTTCACTTACCGGAATTGAAAAGACAGCGAACACACTGATGATGGTGTGTTAGGCTGAGTCGTCGGAGGTTGGGGTAGTGGGAGGTACAGGAGACTGGGGTGTCATTTCATCATCATCTGAATCCATCAGGGCAGGCAGGTCACTAACGTCTACACCTTCTTCTATGTCTGCCTGCCACGATGTTGAAGGTCCAGGTTCGTCGTCTTGCTGTGGCTGATGTGGAAGGCTTGAAATATGACAGTATGCTTGACTGCTTGGCCTCAGGCATTTTTCTATTATACAGTTCTTTGTAAGCACTCAAAACATCCTGCAAACCTGCCCTAAACCTATGTGTCCTTTCAAAATTAAAGTCATACTTTCCTGCATCATTGCAGCACTGTCAATCTTAGTGAAAATCTTACACAAGTGCTTCACGTTCAGTTCCTGAATGACTTCACTTTCAGGCCATTCATTATTGCGTTCGGTTTCGATCTGTATCCTTTCCTCCTGCAATTGCATCAGCTCTTCATCTGTCAGTTCTTCTGGGAACTTTTCAGCAGCTTCAGTAACAGCCGAAGCACTCTCTCCAGACAACGTTAAGCTATGAAGCTACCCTCGCCCCAAAAGCCAATCAAACCACCCATGACTACCTTAAAATTCCACTTCCGCAACACTTTCATCACTATCGTCCAGTGCTTTCTGTTTCAGCTTATTAAAAAGACTGACTGATTTCTCCTTAAGTATAAGACGCTTTGTACACCCATCAATCCACTCATGCAATAGACTTTCCATTTTATCCATTACTGGATGCCAACTAAGAGACCACTTTGCTACTAGCAGAACCAATCAGCAACTTTCAAGATTCTTTCTCTCTGCGTGTAAATAGTGCAAATGGTGGACGCAGGCAAGTTCAACGCATACACAATGTCCTTATTTCATTCACCATGATCGAAACGCTTAATTACATCCAGTTTTACGCTAAGCGTAACACCCTTATGAGCTCTCTTAGGCTTTTCCAATACCTTAGGACTCATCTTGCTAACGGATGCACAAAATAAATTGAGATAAAGCACAGATGCTCACAGACACGTGTTTAATGGTGATGCTGAGTGTAGTTCCTGGGGGAGGAGCTTGGCAGCGCTGCCTTTTCTCATAAAAGCAAAAATCCTCTTCGGTTAGCGAAAACAGGGTACTAATGTAGGTCTTGCGTAAAAGCGAAGTGGCGTAAAGTGAACTTTCGTAAAGCGGGGGACACCTGCTACGAGAGACCTTTGCTGAGGTGGTCACACCCAGTGCAGGCTTCAAGCAATAGATTGGTGAAGACCAGGAGCAGTAAGGGGAGTAAGCATTCAGTGCAGGATTCCCCTGTGGCCTTCCCCTCAGCAACGTGTATATCCCGTTGGTTACTGCTGGGGGGAGGCAGCAGCCAGGCCAGTGGCACTGCGGCCAGCAAGGTAGGATAAAGTCAGGTAGACCGATACTGATGGGAGACACAATGGTTAGAGTAAGGAGATTCTGTGGCCACAAAAGAGATGGCAGGGTGGTGTGTTGCCGCTCAGGTACTAGGGTCAAGGATGTCTCAGAGTGGCCGCAGAATATTCCCAAGAGGGAGGGTGAGCATCCAGAGATTGGACATTGGCACCAATGACATACAGTAGGTAGAAAGGGGGAAGAGGTCCTGTGCAGTGATTATAGGGAGTTCAGGAAGAAACTGAAGAGCAAGACCTCCAAAGTAGTAATCTGTGGATTACACACAGTGCCATGTGCT
Organism: Hemitrygon akajei; assembly: GCF_048418815.1. NCBI lineage: Eukaryota > Metazoa > Chordata > Chondrichthyes > Myliobatiformes > Dasyatidae > Hemitrygon > Hemitrygon akajei. The sequence goes on along the minus strand of NC_133126.1, from coordinate 187,280,338 downwards.
AGTCAGGGCAGGAGCAGGATGATAGTACAGATGAATGAGTAGGTGAGGAACTGGTGCAGGGGACACGATTTTCAAATTTCTGTATGATTGGGATCTTTTCTGGGAAGATATGACCTGTACAAAAAGGATGGGTTATAACTGAACCCAAGGGGGATCAATATCCTTACAAACAGGTTTGCTAGAGCTGCTGGGGACGGTTTAAACTAATTTGGCAGGGAGGTAGGAATCGGACTAATAGAGCTAAGAATGGGGCAGTTGGTAAATGCAGTGTAGTGATGCTGTGAGGAAGGAGAGGCAAGATAAGGCAAAATTGTAGTAAATGGGATGAGCTGGTGTAACATTGGGCAAAAGCAAAAAGAGTGATGAATACGGGTCTGAAGGTGTTATATTTGATACACACAGGAATAAGGTAGATGATCTTGTGCCAGTTAGAGATTAGCAAGTATGACATTGTGGGCATCACTGAGTCGTGGCTGAAGGAAGATCATATTGTGCTGGGTCCCTAAAGATTAACTGAGTCGATTTCTAGCGGACTAGGATATAGGAGCACGGATATTTTGCTTTGGCTTTGTAAGGCATTGGTAGTCCATACAGAGTACTATAAGCAGTTTTGGGACTTGTCCAAGATGTGCTGGCATTGGAGAGGGTCCAGTCAAGAGTGATTCCGGGAATGAAAGTTCTCGATGGCTCCGCGCCTGTACTCAGCGGAGTTTAGAGGAATGGAGGCTGGGGAGGGCTCTCATTAAAGCTCATCGTATAGTTTCAATGAGATTTTCTCAGTCGCTTTTCTTGTGATCACAAGACCTGGTTGGACATTGGTGATGTGGAATGCTGCAAGCACAACTTATTGGTTTATTGCAAATAGCAGGGGTGCTGCATATCCTCAGCTGCAGTGAGGACTAAGTCTCAAGCCACAACGTGACCTGCTTGCAGCTGCCCAGGGGAAGGCATCTGAGTTGGGCGCTCCACCAGAGTGCCAGAGAAGGCATGGCAGGGCTTCTGTGCTGGAGTCTGTGTTGCCACCCCAACCCCTCCATGTTCTCTCAGTAGAAGACAAGCTGTATGGTGTTCAACTGCAGATTGCTTATAACATTCAGGTACTGAGGTACTGAAGAGTATATTTTAAGAATAGTACTTTACTGCTATTTTGTGTGTTTGCTAATTTTACATACACTTCGTTGTGTTGGCACACGGCCAAGTGGTTAAGGCAATCGTCTAGTGATCTGAAGGTCACTAGTTTGAGCCTTGGCTGAGGCTGCATGTGCCCTTGAGCAAGGCACAACCACATATTGCTCTGCGACGACACCGGTGTCAAGCTATATGGGTCCTAACGCCCTTCCCTTGGACATCAGGGGAGACTTGCAGCTTGGGCAACTGCCGGTCTTTCATTAAAAAAAACCCTGCCCAGGCTTGCGCCCTGGGAACTTTCCAAGGCACAAATCCATGGTCTATCGAGACTAAGAGAGGCCTACATACACTTTGTGCTGTGTGTGACTATGGTACTGCGCTTTTTTGGTTGGCTGTATTCATGTATAGTTGAATGATAATTAAACCTGAACTGGAAATATTGAAAAGCCTCGATAAGAGTAGATGTTTCTAGAGTGGGGAAGTCCAAGACCAGAAAGCACGCCTCAGGAGAGGGATATCCTTTCAGAACAGGGAGGAGGAGTTTTTTTAGCCAGAGGCTGGTGAAACTGTGTAATTCATTGCCACAGATGGTTGTGGATGCCAAGTCAAGGGGGAAATTTAAAGCAGAGATTGACAGGTTCTTTATTAGTCAGGGTATCAAAGATTATGGAAAGAAGGTAGAAGAATAGGATTGAGAGAGAGAGATAATAAATCAGCTATGATGTAATGGTGGGCCAGACTCTATTGGCTGAACAGCCCAATTCTGCTCCTATACCTTATGGAAGTATTGTGTAGCAAGTATTTGTTTTTTTTTTCTTTCAGTACATTGAAATGTAACTGATTTAACTATGAAAAATAATGATATGCTTTATGATGCTTCTATTTGCAACATCCTATTAATTGCTCCCTTTCACCACTTCCTCCACCACACCCCTGCCTTAAAAAAAAACAATGGCGTGAGGTTACTAGAATTAACTGTGTTGCCAGAAATTGTGCCTTGGACTGGTGAGCTTTCTATCCATTATCCTGGGAAGAGAAGAAAGGGTGTGATGAGTAATGATTCACTCGTCTGATTTGATAAATATCTATTTAATAGAGCAGGCTCACAGAGACCTTTGCAGTTAGACAGTTATCAGGATTATTAGAGATATTTAACCAGGCTGTATGCATCACCTCAAAAGTTACCACAGTGCATCCTTCAAGGTATGTAAATGTCTCAATTTCCACCAAAACATAGAACACAAATCAGGTCAAAAAAGAAAGAAATATGAATGGTTAACAAAAAAGTTACCCTACAAATAATCAAACAATAATCCTAAAATTTGGCAGTAACATGAATTTGACCAAAAACATTATTTCAAATTAAACTTGACCATGTGAGAACTCTCCCTCTCCCATCACCCCTTCTAATGAATTCAGTGTCCACTTTATAATTAAAGGCTATCAAAGGTTTATTATCTAATCAGGTTTGAGGAACCAGTGCTCCTTCAGGACCCTCCCCCTCCATCTTTTTAAACTTTTGCTTCAACATTCATCACTTAGTAATTGCATTCTGACATATTAGCATTTTGATTATAACTGAAGGCAGTTTTAACTAACTTTCAGGGAAAACTTCCTACCCAGCTGGTTATATCCGCTAAACCAATGATATTGTACTCTCCAAGTTAAGCTTCATATTGCCATAAACTTGAAAGTGTGAGGATAGGGAGAAAAAAAATTTTATTTGTTGGCAAATATTTCAGTGTATGGTTCCAATTTAACAACATTAGTACGGAGTACTAATGCTAAATTTTCGACTTCTACATGAGCGCAAATAGATTTTTATGAAGGTTTCAGGTTAAAAATGTACCCACAATTAAATTATAATATATTTCTAAAGTACAATATCAAACAAAATTTATAGTATATCACTCATTTAAAAACACAAAATAACTATACTGTTATTTGTCACTTGTCATTTCTTGAAATGCCTCCACAAAGTCATATTAAATTACATATAAAAAAAACTATGTTCATATTACAATCTGATATATGTGCAGTACACTACAGGGTGAACAGAATCAGTTGTAGCAGAGCATTGAAGTCTTTTCCATTGTTAAGAGGAATTTTCAAAGGTTCGGTAGGTCTGATGTGGGGAACATCCAGTCTGCACAAACAGTCAGTGCTGCTTTAAGCGCAGTCCTTCATAGTCATCAGTCTTACCATTCTCAGAAAATATCCTCTCAAATACCTGCAAGATAAAAAAAAAATATTAGGATTCTCCACTTGACAGTTTTGGCATGCAAGCTTATACAACCAACTGCATGTCAACATACAAAAGTACAAAAATTATATAGATACATTACTCGTCAATGCTACCGTCCAGTGTTTATAGAACATAGAATAGTACAGCACATTACAGGCCCTTCGGCCCACAATGTTGTGCCGACCTTCAAACCCTGCCTCCCATATAACCCCCCACCTTAAATTCCTCCATATACCTGTCTAGTAGTCTCTTAAACTTCACTAGTGTATCTGCCTCCACCACTGACTCAGGCATTCCATGCACAAACCACTCTGAGTAAAAAACCTTCCTCTAATATCCCCCTTGAACTACCCACCCCTTACTTTAAAGCCATGTCCTCTTGTATTGAGCAGTAGTGCCCTGGGGAAAAGGTGCTGGCTGTTCACTCTATCTATTCCTCTTAATATCCTGTATACTTCTATCATGTCTCCTCTCATCCTCCTCCTCTCCAAACAGTAAAGCCCTAACTCCCTTAATCTCTGATCATAATGCCTACTCTCTAAACCAGGCAGCATCCTGGTAAATCTCCTCTGTACCCTTTCCAATGCTTCCACATCCTTCCTATAGTGAGGTGACCAGAACTGGACAGAGTACTCCAAGTGTGGCCTAACCAGAGTTTTATAGAGCTCCATCATTATAGAGTTTGCTCGGTGCAAGACAAGTTAGATGCATTAATCTACAGACTGCTGAGAACTGCTTGTTCTTGCCCATACAGCTACGCACTATCAATTTACATGGCATGTCAGTCAGGGACTTGGGCTACATATATTTTTGCATGACTGAATGGTTACTATTATGCCTATGTATACTGCCTTGTTCTGCGTATGATTGTTGGCACAGTGTTTTGCACTTAGCTCTGGAGGAACACTGTTTTGTTTGGCTGAATTTGTGTATTCATGAATGGTTGAATATTAATTAAACTTGAATTACACATTTCCATTAAATAAGGTATAAAGAATGTGATTATTCATTCATATTGATCACATCACATACAAATCAAATGACATTTGAGCTCATCTAGTAAACACACCTTTTGATTTGAAGCTGTAAGGATCAACACAAGATATAATCCTCATTCAGTCTGATTCATAAGTCTGCTTTTGATACACTCAAAAACCTGTGCTAAGTCATTACAAATTTCTATGCTAATCCAAAAACCAAATACTGCAGATGATGAATACCCAAAAGTGAAATGGTAAATGCTGAAAATCCAAAACTAAAAAAAAAAGAAAATTATGGGAATACTCAGCAGATCAGAACAAACCTGTGGGAAAGAAACAGCAAATTTTTCAGGCTGAAGACCCATTATTAGAACTAAGGTCTGACCCCCTATTTCCCAAATGCTTTCTTTTTATTCTTTATCCGGAATGTTCCTATATCCAAGAATAACAAAAGTAAATACATATTTCAAAGCTGTTGTATGTTGCAAAGAAAATTGAGGAAAACTAAAATTATAAATAAAACACTCCTAAGGAATGTCTAGTAACTGGATTACAAGAAGAAAACCATAAGGCACAGGCGCAGAATTAGACCACTCAGCCTATCGAGTCTGCTCTGCCAACTATCATGGCTGATTTATTATCCCTTTCAACCCCATTCCCCTGCCTTCTCCTAGTAACCTTGGACACCGTTACTAATCAAGAAGCTTTCAACCTCACTTTAAGTATATCCAATGACTTGGCATCCACAGCTATCTGTGGCAATGACTTCCACAGATTCTCCACCCTCTGACTAAAGAAACTTACTCAAATATACTTGAGGAAGATGTTTCTGAAAGAATCACTCACGGAAAAGCCTTGCCAATGCTGGAGATTTAGCTAAGACCGATGAAGTGGGATTGAATCCATGTGTACATTGAGCTTCATTTCATTGTCGAGAATCTGCACAAGTTGCTGCATGGATGGAAGATGGCCAGATTCTAGCTTGGACCACACTGGAACATCTGAAAATTAAAATAAAATGTAATTACCCAACACTTTGGACAGGGTGTTAGGAAGTACAATTTCAGAAATGTCAGCAACAATTTCTAATTAATGCCAAACAGAACAAAGAACTCCAATAGCCAAAATAATCCTTTAAACAAAGAAACGATAAAATAATAAATAAGTTTCACTAAATTTATTTCAAGTAACTGAATTGGAGGACTACTGTATCTCTGATAAGCATTATGTTAAACTACAAAAGTAATGAACAATAACAATTCAGACAGGAAGCATTTACTAGGGGTTTGGATCCACTATCACTTGGTATATACTAGTTCAAATAATTCGGCATTCATTATGCAACAAAGCAAGTCTCAGCAAAAATTAATGTAGTTGAATACTCATACAATATTCATGACACATTAAAAAGCATAATACAATGAGTGGCCACTTTATTTAGTACTTCTTGTACCTAATAAGGTGGCCATTGAATGTATGTCCGTGGTCTTCTGCTGCTGTAGTCTATCTACTTCAAGGTTTTGATGTATTGTGTGTTCAGAGATGTTCCTCTGCACACCACTGTTGTAAAGTGTGGTTATGAGTTAGTGTCACCTTCCTATCAGTTTGAACCAGTCTGGCCATTGTCCTCTGACCTCTCTCATTTACAAGGCATTTTTGAACAAAAAACTGCCGCTTACTGAATGATTTTTGTTTTTCACACCATTCTCGGTAAACTCTAGAGAGTGTTGGGCATGAAAATCCCAAGTTATTAGAAGTTTCTGAGATACTCAAACCACCTCGCCTGGCACCAACAATCACTCCATGGTCAAAATCACTGAGGTCACATTTCTTCCACATTCTGATATTTGGTCTGAACAAACGAACCTTTTTTATGCACTGAGTTTCTGCCACATGATTAGCTGATTAGATATTTGCATTAACAAGTATACTGATGTACCTAATAAAGTGGCCACTAAATGTATAGGCAATAAAACTGATATTTACTTGATCTATGGGTCTTTCTCCTCTGATCTCTCATTAATGAGGTTTTTTGCCCACAGAATTGCCACTAATTGGATGTTTTTCCCCCAGACCATTCTCTGTATGTAAAGTCGAGACTGTTTTGTGTGAAAATCCCAGGAGATCACAAGTTTCTGAGATACTCAAGCCACCAACAATCAAAGTCACTTAGATCATACTTTTTTCTCCATTCTGATGTTTGGTCTGAAACATGTCTGCAAGCTTTAATGCATTCAGTTGCTGCCACATGATTGGGTGATTAGATATTTGCATAACAAGGTGTACATAATAAAGTGGCCTCTGTGTGTATTCTTCCAATCAGCACAGTGGAAACTTAGAAGGGGAAAAGAATAGTATGGGGATAATGGCCTGGAACTTGCTGCCAATGAAGTAAAGAAAATGCAACTGATCAAAGATTTCAAAAGGAAACTAAATTATGCATTTGAAGGAAATTAACTCAGCAGAACAAAGTGGATAAAGAAGGGAATGAGTTTGATTTAATTACCCCAGGGAGAACCAGCACAGACTCAATGAGCTGGATGGCTTCTTGAGTGTTATTATGTCTATGAATATACACGAGATTTGCAAATCACAAATTGTAAAAGGGTTATTAAGATAAAACAAAGAATAGGAAGAATGAATTGAAAACAGAGAGCTAACATTAATTCTTTGGGAACCACTTATGATCTGTATCTAAATCCACCCACTTCATTCTGTTCAAATGATTAAAAGAAAGAAAAAGCCAATTGAACAAAAAAGTAAAACTCCTTTAGAACAGGTCAAAATTCTGCTCGAAAATTCCAATTGTTTTGCTCCTCTCCATCTCCACTACCAAAACCAGTCCTAGAACTTAAATACAAATCAAAAAATATTTGATCTATTAGTGATTCCTACAATTCTAAGCTGTGTAAATGTTGGCCTATTTCACAGGCCTTGTTCATAGATGGTCTGCAATTATGAACGATTTCTTGACATTTGTTTTACTTTAAATGAGAGCTCAAACACAATTGTAGTCAACAAAGGGAGAGTCAATCTCGTGACTTACCATTTAATGTAATCTCAAATGCACCAGTGGACATACACTGATTTTCAATCATGTTACTAAGGAAGAACACCATCATGCATGCATAGATCTAAGTAAGAAAATAAAACTGCAGTCAGTCTTAGTGCAATGGTCTAATTACTTCATTTCCCGCATACAAGCATCCCCCATACAAGCATCTCAGTAACACCTTTCATCATCAATGGATAAAGCTCAAACTGAGTCAGGTTTAAAATAGATTAACAATGCAGCTAATGGTGATTTCTTAGGTTGAATAATAAAATACAAATCAAGATATGAATTGTAATAGCAAACGACCAGTAAGAAAGGTCAAAAAGCTTGTAAAGTGATCAGGACCCGCTGGGGAAAAGCATCTAACAAGTGGCAGATGGAATTTAATGCAGAAGTGTGAGGTGTTGCACTTTGGCAGGACAAACCAAAGCAGGATTTACACAGTGAACAGTAAGGCACAGTAGTGTGGTAGAGCAAAAGGACCTGGAAATACAGGTCCACAATTCCTTGAAAGTGGCACAGGTAGATAATGTTGTAAATACAGCTTTTGCACATCAGCCTTCGCGAATTAGGGTATTGAATACAGCAGCTGGGATGTTACGCTGAAGTTCTATAAGACATTGGTGAGCCTTCTGGAGTATTATGTGCAGTTCTGGTCACCTATCTATCAATAAGATTGAAAGAGTACAGAGAAAATTTACTGTATAGGAATGTTATCAGGACTTGAAGACCCGAGTTATAGGGAAAAGTGAGTAGGTTAGGACTATAATCCCTGGAGTGAAGACTGAGGGAGAATCTTATAGAAATATACAAAATTATGAGGAATATTGATAGGGTGAATGCATGCATTCTTTTTCTCCTCAGGGTGAGTGGGACTAGAACCGGAGGTCAGAAGCTTAGGGTTAAAGGTAAAATATTTAAGGAGAATCTGGACTTCCGGTAAGATGGCGATTGTTTAGTTGCTCCGAACTTTTGCTCCGTTATTCTTCTTACCCTTGCACTATGTGTCTCCCTTCTTAAACCTTAGTTAGGTATTTTATTCCTTCTCTTCTACCTGCCTGCGAACATATCTATCTTATAATGGCTACCAAAAGTACTAAAACCGGGAAAAAGGAAACTTCTAAGGCTTCGCCGGCTGACATTCTCGCTGTTCTGGAACAACATCGACAAGATACTTTAATGGATTTTAGAACTCAATTTAGAACTTCTTTCAACCAGCTGAGTGTCAAACTGGATCAGATTAATGCTAGAGTGGATGATCATGCTGAACATTTATCTCGCATTGACGTAACTTCTGAAGATTTAAAACGCCGTGTTCAATATCTTGAAACTCTCTGCTCCAACCTAGAGGAGAAGAATAGCAAACTTTTTTCCAAAATGGTGGATCTTGAAAATCGGAGCAGACGTTGCAATCTACGAATTCTTGGTTTGCCAGAGGCCACTGAAAAGGGCTCTCCCGTTGAATTTTTTTCCAAGTTTCTCTGTGAGATTTTCGGGAAAGAATTTTTTCCGACTCCACCTGAGCTTGAAAGGGCACACAGGATCTATGTTCCTCGAGCAATTCTGGGTTCCCGCCCACGGCCGATTATTTTATGCTTTCATCAATACCAGGTGAACAACCGTTTGATGATTGAGGCACGCCGCAGAGGTACTTTTGCCTTTCAAAATACGGTCATTCGTTTTGTGGAGGATTTTGCCCCCCAGGTTCTGAAGATGCGTGCTGAGTTTAAAGGTGTAATGAAAGTGCTTTTTGATCGTGGTTTCTCTCCAAAATCCAGCCGACCTTCGAATTACGCTTACTACTGGAGATTATAAGTGGTTTAAATCAGTGAAGGAGGCTGAGGCATTTGTTGGAAGTCTTCCGGCCACCTCGTCTTCTTCGGATCCGGCCTGACCTTCTAAAATGGTTGATAAGTACTTCTCGAAGTAAAACTATTTTTTCCGAACTCAGACTTCACTTGAATAATTCAGTCATTATCTATTGAAACTCTAAGGCAGGGGTGTCAAACTCATTTTAGGTCACGGGCCGTATTGAGCAAAATGCAGCTTCATGCGGGCCGGATCAGTCGGACGCGTGCGAACGCAGCTTTCGTTACCTCGTTTTTTCAGCCTGCTCTCATGTGTCTCAGTCTCTGCTATAACTACAAAGCGTTTCACTTTACAAATTCCGTTTCTTATGAAGAAGACTGCCGAGCAAGACTGCCGAATAAACACTAAAAACCCTGAAAACCTGGTACCTGAATAAACTCAGCATTAGCCTTATCATACGCCATAGGCGCTTCGATTACTGGGGCCAGCTTTAATAGTAATTAGATATTATCTCGTGGGCCAAAGATAATTCCACAGCGGGCCGGATTTGGCCCGCGGGCCTTGAGTTTGACATATATGCTCTAAGGGCTATAGTCAATCTCTCCCTGGACTTGGTGCGTTTTTTCTAAATAGATCATTTAAGTTTAATGTTTCCCTGCGAACTTTTAGATCTTACCTGTGTAATCTATTTTATTTTTGTATAACCTTATCTATAGAGAACTACAATTGTCTTTAACTTGTTTTGGAGGTTTGAAGTTTTTATTGAAGGCCTCCCTGTTGGTTGATTCATAGTTTAAGTTTTGCTTTTTTTTCTGTAAATGGTCGATAAGGACTCTCTTTGAATTTTATAATTTCCCCCTTTTCTCCCTCTTTTTCTTTTATAATTTTTCGCGGGTAGGTTAGTTTCAGTTTTCTTCTGATTTCCTTTGTATTAAGTTTTATACTTCTGTTGAAGTTGTTCCTATTTATAATTCTGTTTTCTAGTGCATAAATTAGTTATTATTTACTATATTATTTATACAGAACTTTTGTTAATGACACAGAACTGGAAGTCATACTTGGGTTAATTTTTTTTGGTACAGCTAGCTGCTTTTTTAGGTAGCCATCTAATTTTGGGTTGGGGGGGGTTCTCCAGTTCCAACACTACTCACTGTTTCTTTTGTTTTCCTTTGTTATTCAGGACATGTCTCTGTTTTGATTCTACGGATGTATGTTTACATTTTTGCTCCCAGTCTGTTATTGTACTGCTTGATTTTTTATATGCCTGCTACCTTCTATGCACTAACAATTGATAATGGTTAATTCACTTAAATTTGTGAGCTGGAATGTAAAGGGATTGAATCATCCTGTTAAAAGAAGGAAGGTCTTCTCGCATATTAAACAACTCAAAGCTGACATTGCTTTCCTTCAAGAAACTCATATTCGTAGTTTTGATAATTCTCGGCTTCTGTCAAGGTGGGCGGGTCAGCATTTTCATTCATCCTTTGCTGCCAAAGCTAGGGGGGTCTCCATCCTTATTAATTCAAATATTCCTTTGAACTCCATAATAAGATATCTGATACAAATGGCCGTTTTATTATTGTTTCTGGTAAATTATACAATACTAAAGTTGTACTAGCAAACCTGTATGCTCCCAATTTTGATGACGTTAATTTTTTTGAACGTTTTTTCTCCTCGCTACCAGATTTAAACTCATACTCTCTTATACTGGGTGGTGATTTCAATTGTTGGTTAGATCCTAATTTGGATCGATTGTCCTCTGTTACTAACTACTTACTAAATCTGCCTTAGCTATTCACTCTTTTCTCTCTAATTATGGTATCTCTGATATATGGCGTTTCCTCCATCCCACTGTGAGAGACTATTCTTTTTTTTCACATGTTCACCATACCTTTACTAGAATTGACTACTTTTTACTCGATAATCAACTTATTCCATTTGTCTATTCTTGTGACTATCAGAGTATACTGATTTCTGACCATGCCCCAATTACTTTGTCTTTAAATTTTCCTGGTCTCCCTCAGAGGAATAAACACTGGCGTTTTGACTCGACTTTATTATCGGATGATGATTTTCTAAAATTTATTAAGGATCAGATAACCTTTTATTTTAACACCAATACATCATCTGAAATGTCATCCCAGATTGTCTGGGATGCCATGAAAGCATACTTGAGGGGTCAAATAATCTCCTATACAGCAAATCTTAATAGAAAGTCCTGTGCAGATCGATTAGACATCATTAATCAGATTAAAGAATTGGATCAACTGTATGCTCAAACTAAGAATCCTGAATTATACAAGAAGCGTGTAGAACTTCAAACTAAATTTAATCTTCTGTCTACTCAACCTGTCGAACGCCAACTTCTTGAAAGTAAGAGTCGCTTCTATATTCATGGTGACAAATCTGGTAAATTTCTAGCCAATCAGCTGAGACATTCCAAAGCCAAACAACATATTACAAAGATCCGGAAGGAGAATGGAGACTTTATGTCGGATCATTTGGAAATCAATGACACTTTTAAAAATTTCTATTCTCGACTTTATTCCTCTGAATCTTTGAATGACAATATCTCTGTTGATCACTTTTTAAATAATCTGAATATTACTTCGCTTTCATCTGATTTTAAAGCCAAACTTAATGCACCTATATCATCAGAAGAAATATCTTTTGCAATTTCTGCATTGTCTTCAGGGAAATCTCCTGGACCTGATGGGTTCCCCGTAGAATTTTATAAATCATTCTCTTCACTTCTTTCCCCTCAGTTATTCTCAGTATTATCTGACTCGTTTAATTACGGTAAATTGCCACCCTCTTTTAATGAGGCATCTATTATTCTTTTATTAAAAAAGGGTAAAGACCCAACAGAGTGTTCCTCGTATAGGCCGATTTCTTTGCTTAATGTTGATGTTAAAATCTTGGCCAAAGTTTTGGCCTATAGATTAGAAACTGTTATTCCCTCTATTATTTCTGATGATCAAACTGGTTTTATTAAAAACTGTCTTCCTTTTTTTAACATTCGGCGTTTATTTAACATTTTATATTCACCTCCAACTGGGATTCCTGAAAGTGTTATTTCCCTCGATGCGGAGAAAGCATTTGATCGTATAGAGTGGAACTACCTTTTTGCAGTTTTAGAAAAATTTGACTTCGGTCAAAGTTTTATCTCTTGGATCAAATTGCTGTATTTGTGTCCTACTGCCTCTGTCTTGACTAATTTTCAGAAATCCCAGTTATTTAACCTCAAACGTGGCACCCGCCGGGGATGCCCTTTAAGTCCCTTTCTCTTTGATTTGGCTATACAACCTTTGGCGATAGCATTTCAAAATTGTCCTGAATTGACCGGGATTTGGAGAGGGGGTGTTGAGCATAAAGTTTCTCTTTATGCTGATGACTTACTACTTTTTCTTTCAAATCCGTCTACATCCTTACCTCCAATGTTTTCACTTCTTGATCAGTTTAGCCAGTTCTCTGGCTATAAACTTAATTTACATAAGAGCGAACTTTTCCCAATTAATAAAGAAGCACAAGAATTAACTTTTCGTGATCTCCCTTTTAAAGTAGTTCATAATCAATTTACTTACCTTGGGATTACAGTCACAAGGAAGTTTAAAGATCTCTTTCGTGAAAATTTTGCCTATCTTTCATATACTATAAAACAGAGTCTGTTACAATGGTCACCTCTATCTATGTCTTTGGTAGGTCGTATCAATGTTGTTAAAATGTATGTTCTCCCTAAACTTCTATATTTATTTCATCAATCCCAATTTTTATTTCTAAATCTTTTTTTGATTCCTTAGACTATTATTTTGTCATATCTGTGGAAGAATAAACGCTCTAGAATTAATAAAGTTTATCTCCAAAAATCTAAAAAAGAGGGTGGCATGGCTTTACCTAACTTTCGTTTATATTATTGGGCAGCCAATATACATTGTGCTACCTTTTGGTCTTTTTTCCATGGCCAACCTGAGTGCCCTAATTGGGTGGCAATGGAGTTGAGTTCCACTAAAGATTTATCTATCTCTGCAAATCCCTAGTAGTTTGTCCAGATTAATTGTTAATCCTCTTGTTAGACACACTTTGCGTATATGGGCTCAGTTTAGGAAGTTTTATGGTTTCCATGGTTTTTCCTTTTCTAGCCCTATCTTACATAATCACCTTTTTTTACCTACTACGTATGATTCAGCATTCCATGATTGGTATAGGAAGGGCATTAGACATTTTGAAGATCTTTTTATTGATAATCGCTTCGCATCTTTTTAACAACTCTCTGCTAAGTTCAATCTGCCCAATGCTCATTTTTTTAGATATCTCCAAATTAGACACTTTATTAATCCTTTAATTCCTAACTTCCCTGTAATGCCTGAGAAAAATGTTATGGATCTATTTCTTTCTATTAATCCACTAGGTAAAGGTTTACTATCATTTATTCGTGATAAATTAGCATCCTTACGGCGTGCCCCTGGGGATAAAATTAAAATGGCTTGGGAGCATGATTTAAATATCTCCTTATCTGATGAGACTTGGGATTCGATTCTCAAATCGGTTAGTTCAACCTCTCTTTGTGCTCACCATTGCCTTTTGCAGTTTAAGATTGTTCATAGAGCCCATATGTCTAAATCTAAACTATCTCGATTTTACTCTAACATTAGTCCTCTCTGTGATAAATGCAAAAGGGGCGAGGCCTCTCTCATTCATATGTACTGGTTTTGTCCTAGCTTGGAGAAATTTTGGTAAGACGTCTTCATAACGTTATCTTATATTCTGAATCACCATCTAGAACCTAACCTTTTAATTGCTTTGTTCGGTTTTTTGGGTGAGACAGATTTAAGTCTGAGTTCGACTAAATGTCGAATATTATCTTTTGCTTCTCTCCTGGCTAGACGTTTAATCCTCCTTAGATGGAGGGATGTTGCCCCGCCCACGCATGCTCAATGACTTAATGATATTATGTCCTGCTTAGACCTTGAAAAAATTCATTATTCAGTTCTTAATTCGGATACAAAGATCCATACGGTCTGGGGACCTTTTATTGAGTACTTTCATAACCTTCCTCTTAACTAAGGTTTTTTTTTCAGTCCCTTGCTTTCAGCTCCTTTTCTGTTGGTAGTAGGCATTGATATCTTCTGTTACTAAGTGTATTTACAGTTTTGGGGGTTTGAATGTCCTGATGTATACTCTTTAGATTGTGTTGTGGTTAGTCTGGAGTTCTTTTTTGTTGCGGGGCTTGGGGAGGATACAAATTTTACATATCTTCAATTTGGGTGCTTTCTCAATTATCTTCCTCTGTATTATATTATTATTGTATGTTTATTTTTGCACTGTATTAATGTTCTTCATTTCTATCTGGGGTTTTTTATCTGTAGCGATGTAGAAAATGTATTTTAAAAACTAATAAAAAAAAGGAGAATCTAAGGAGGAATATTTTCACTCAGAGAGTGGTGCGAGTGTGGAATGATCTGCCAGCACAAGAGGTAGATACAGGTTCAACTGCAACATACTAGAGAAATTTGAATAGATACACAAATGAAAGGTCTAAAGGGCTATAGTCTGGGGCAGGTACCACAAATGGGACTAGATAGAAGACTATCCCAAGGGGCCTATTTCTGTGCTGTAGTGCACTATGATTCTAGGAACACAAATTTAAAATCTGCATGTTTTGCACTCCAGCAACATTTCTCCAAATTATATTTATTTTGTAGTGTCATGTTTTGATTAAGATTATTGTTAATTGTGAAGCAGTATAGTGTGCACCTGAGTACCTCCTTTAGGTGCACTATTTTAATGTGATCAAAATAAACAAGTGCTGTGCAACTGATGACAACTGGGAATTATCCATTGTGCACTTCTGTAGTTTCTTAAAAATATAACTTGTATATGAAGATAGTGTTGGAAGGAAAACAGGATATCCAATGAACCAGTTGATTAGATCAATGCACAGTAGACCCACACAATATACATTGAATTTAGCTTAGGAAATGGTGTAAGTAATATTGCAGAGCAAGAAAAGAACTGCCACATCATAGCCAGTTGATTTATTGATAAAGTGAAATTTAAGAAGGCTTTGAAGAATTTGGAATGGGTATACTACAGATATGAGAAAACTTACAATCTTCTACTTGCATAGGGCAAAATCAGAAAATGCTAGCTGCACTAGTTCATGAGTTAAAATTAACTGCTGTACTTTCTTACCAGAGTAGATATGCTGCTGGATGCTACCGATGACATTAACCAGGCATAGAGAAACCAGCTCTGGTTCCTGTTATTGTTCGTTTGAGGAAAAAGAATATCTGCAAGTTCCATGCTTGGCCACAATGTTATCTCTCAACGGGCAGGGAGCTCTCTACCATTATTGTTTAGTCTTACACCTGCAGAGGGGCAATTTGAGCACTGAAGGGACACTGATAAATATATTGTGATATCAGCAGGTGCTGACTGTGATGGGAAGATGGGAAAGAAAAATGGCAAGAATCTCAAGTGCAATACTTAGGAAAATAGTTGTGCATCAAAACCAAGAGTAGAATTCTATTACAAAACCATCCCACAAACACACATGTTCATGAATCGTGCTCATGACTGTTTAAAAAAAATAAATTAAATGTTCAAAAACAATCTGAGCACCATCTAAAATACCCTTCTACATATCCTGTGGTCCAATTTAATAAGTCTTGGAAAATGAACAAACAATTGTGACTTACAGCAAGCAAGTGGTTTCATTTCTTTAAAAATCTAATCATTTTATGTCAAAGGAAACCTTATAGCCTGCTCATGCTTTTAGGAGGAACAGACAGACCCATTATTAACCACTGATTGTAGTTGCAAACAAAATTGCAGCTAATGCTTGCAAGTTAGAAACTCAATGTTAATGTAATCATAAAGTGCTGGAGGAACTCAGCAGGCCAGGCAGCATCTATGGAAAGAGTGCAGTCGATACCTCGGGCCAAAACCCTTCAGGAGAACTGGAGAAAAAAGATGAGGAGTAGAGTTGAAATGTGGGGGGGGGGGGGGGGGGGGGGGAGAGAGAGAGAGAGAGAAACACAAGGTGATAGGTGAAACCGGGATGGGGAGGGGTGAAGTAAAGAGCTGGGAAGTTGATTGGTGAAAGAGATACAGGGGTGGAGACGAGGACAGAAGGCCATGGAAAAAAAGAAAAAGGGGGAGGAGCACCAGAGGGAGGTGATGGGCAGGCTAAGAGTTAAGGTGAGAGAGGGAAAGGGGGGGGGGGGGCATTACTGGAAATTTGAGAAATTGATGTTCATACCAACAGGCTGAAGGCTACCCAGATGAAAAACCTAAACACAAAGTACACTGCAGGTGCTGGGGTCAAATCAACACGTACAACAAGCTGGAGGAACTCAGCAGGTCGGGCAGCATCTGTAGAAACGAGCAGTCAACTTTTCAGGCCGAGATCCTTCGTCAGGACTGAAGAGGGAGGGGGCAGGGGCCCTATAATGAAGGTGGGGAGAGGGTGGAAAGGAGAAGGCTGGTAGGTACCAGGTGGAAAACCAGTAAGAGGAAAGATCAAGGGGTGGGGGAGAGGAAGTAGGGAGGGGATAAGCAGGAAAGATGAAGGAGGAATATAAGGGGAAAGCACTATGGGTAGAAGGTGGAATCATGAGAGAGGTGAAAGGCAGCTGGAGGAGGAGACAGAGTGAAACTGGGATGGGGGAAGGGAGGGGGAGGGAATTAAAAGAAGCTGGAGAACTCAATGTTCCTATCAAGGGTCTGGAGACTACCCAGGCAGTATGTGAGGTGTTGCTCCTCCAACCTGAGTTTGGCCTCATCATGGCAGTAGGGGAATGTGAAGCAGAGTTGAAGTGGGAGGAAACCGGGAGATCCTGTCTGTTGTGGCGGACAGAGCAGAGGTATTCGACGAAGAGGTCCCCCAATCTGCGTCAGGTCTCGCTGATGTAGAGGAGGCCGCAACGGGAGCACCGGATGCAATAGATTACCCCAATAGACTCACAAGTGTTGCCTCACCTGGAAGAACTGTTTGGGGCCCTGAATGGTGGTAAGAGAGGAGGTGTAGGGACAGATGAAATACCTTATCTCCTCGCCTGCCCATTGCCTGTATCTGGTGCTCCTCCCCCCCCCCCGCCCCCTTGCCTTTCTTCCATGACCTTCTGTCCTCTCCTATTACACTCCCCCTTCCCCATATCTCTATCACCAATCAACTTCACCCTCCCCCCACCTTTTAACTTTACTCATCCTTTTTTCTTCCAGTCCTGCTAAGGGGTCTCAGCCCAAAACATCGACTATACTCTTTTCCGTAGATGTTGCTTGGCATGCTGAGTTCCTCCAGCATTTTGTGTGTCACTTCGATTTCCAGCATCTGCAGATTTTCTCATTTGTTAATGTAATCAATTGCCAAAGCAGCTCATTTCACTTGGGGTTAATTCACAAATCGGACTGTACTCTAGTTATGAAATATAACAGCATTACATTTCCAACATGATGAAACTGCAGAGAAGTTTCTCAATTGTTTTTGGTACGTTTGCTGAGATTTCAGGTTTAGAGCTAAGGACTCAATTTTAGTTCAGAATGTTTTTGTTCACTTCAATTGTTTGCAAGATTTGTGTTTTCTCCCCCTTTCTCTCGAGTATCAGGTGTTGGTCTTTTATTTTTATTTGTATTCTTTTTTACTTTAATTGGTTTATTTTATATTTCCTGCTTTGTGGCTACCTGTACACAAACAAATCTCAAGGTTGTACCATTTATACATTCTTTGATAATAAATGTTCTTGAATCTGAAAACAATTGAGATGACAAAATTGAAGAACACACTGTGGATTTCTATTACAGTTATACAGAACCTTAGTGGGATTGCTCCTGAATTATTGTGTATAGTGTTGGTCTCCTTAACCGACAATGCAAGTTTAGAATGACAAGTTTGCCAAATGAGAAAATGTTGATTAGACTGGGACAGTACTGTCTGGAGTTTTGAAGAATGACAGGACATCCCATCAAAACCTATTATTTCAGGAAAACTATACCCCCTCTCCAACATACCCAACTGGGTTGACAGTCTTGGACTGTGAATGGTACAGTTGTTAATAAGATATATAGACTGTTTAGAAATGAAACAAGGAGAAATTTCTTCAAGCAGAGGAGGGTGACGAACCTTGGAATTATTCACCCCATATGGTTATGGAGTGTCAATTTGTTCCAGAAGATAATCAAAAGTATATCAAAATAAGGATGGAAAACAGCGATGAGACAGAAGATTAGCCTATAATCGTTAAGTATGGGGGAACTACCTTTTTAAAGCAGGCTGGCCTACTCCTATTTCTTGTTATGTTCACATGGAAAAACAAATCAAACATTTAGTCATAGAGTACTACAGCACAGAAGAGGCCCTTTAGCATCTGGAGCAAAACTACTGAACTATATGAACAAATATACAAATCTCATCCACAGGGAATATCAACTGCTGATTACATGAATTTATGTCAATTAACTTTAGACACTAGGTGGTCTTGAGGATAAATAAATATAAAATGACACCCTATGTCAATTTGTGTATGACATTTTTAAACATTTAGAACACAAGTAGCTAAAAGCAATTTTGAAAACTGAGTAATATGAAAGTTCCTTTGTGAATTTTAAAAACATGTTGCACAATGTATTCTTCCTGGAATAAAGATAGTGACCTTGTTCTGCTGACTCCACTGCCAGACACTAGGTGCTTCCATGCCCAAACTAGGAAAGGGGTCTTTACCGACTATAATTAGTCCTATTAAGACCAGCTTGAAGACTGACAGAAAGGATGCTACGTGTCTGTAAAATGAAAGTAGAAAACAGAAGTTAAGTACAACCACACTGATAGCCATTAAACCAACACTAAATTACTTGATCAGAACAGAAAAAAAACATTTCCTCTATGTCAATTAAACAGGAAAGTTAAGAAACAATGGTTATTGCTTCATCGCTCCAAGTTTGGCTCAGAGCTGACACTCACACATTGGAATCAAAGACGAGATGCTAAACTCTACTTTAGAACTCAAGCACATCAACATTAAAGTGCAGCGATGAAGTGCTACATTTCCAATAATGCAATGTTTTAGACAAATGACTGATTTTCCCCTCAGCACCATTTTAAGAGGCACATAATACTCCCAGGGTCTAGGACAACACCCTTTACACATCAACAAATCCAAACGTGAAATTGGTGCATTTATTATACTCTCCTACCTTAAACACTGAAGGAAATTAAAGTATTTGAAGGTCAGTCCTATAATGCTTAGCTTCAATAAGCTTATACTTCATTACTTTATTCTTATTGTGCACATTTATTAACACAATAATCAAAGCCTGACAAATGAATTGTAAAACTCACACAAGCTCAAACATTTTATTTTTTTTTACTTAGTGGGACACAGTGTGGAATAGGCTCTTCTGGCCTTTTGAGTCGTGCCACCCAACCTCTGTTTTAAACCTTGCCTGATCAAAGGACAACTTACAATGACCAATTAACTTAATAACCGGTATGTCTTTGGACAGTGGGAGAAAACCCATGCATTCCATGAGTGTGTACAGATGATACTGGAATTTTACTCCAAAACCCTAACTTTAACCAAATTTGCACTAAATTGTCTGGCACTTTTGGATTTGTTACCACCCACAAGGAAAACCTCTCTGGAAAATATCTTGAGGCCCATGACAGGTCAGATTAATGAAATTAATATCAGACTTTTAATATTAAAAGTAATTTATTTCAAAATTTAAAATATTAATTAAAATAGCATCATTTTAATGCCCCACAGTGAATTAAAGTACATACATTTAAAAAGAAACCCTATAGTTATTGCCAAAGATATATTTGCAATGCTGCAAAGATTTGGATATTTAAACAAGGCCAAAATGTTCTATTCAAATCCAAACTAAGCACACATTTAATCAACCATTAAACAACTCACCTGTAGATAGGTTGTGGAAGGTAATTTTCTCCTTCAATACGGATGTCGGGATATCGCTGGCTTATAACCCGCGTATACTCCTCAAACACCCTTCTGTATCCTCAGGAGATACTAATTGTGAAAGAGAAATTCAGTTAGCTGTATAGACCAAACTTGCTGCCTCAACAAGACACTGAAGCATAACTGAAGATTTCTAAGGATCTCAGAGCAATTTACTACTAAATGTTTTATAAATAATGACTTCACTAATGGAGAAAAATGTGGTTAATAAAGGATAAAATCAGAGTAGTGGAAAGGATAGTGACTCAGAAAGCAAGATAATGAAATTAATTTGAGTGGAGGAAAGAGGTGATAAAGAAAGCCTAGACCACCCAAACAGTGATACCATGGAAGTTCAAATTTCAAAGTAAATTTACTATCACAGAATATATTCCATATACATCCTTCAGATTGATCTTCTTGCAGGCACCCACAAAACAAACACGATGGAATCAATGAAAATACAAGAGGTTCTGTAGATGCTGCAAATAAAGAGCAACACACACAGAATGCTTTTCTAAATGAAGGGCCTCAGCCTGAAAGGTCAACTATTTATTCATTTTCCATAAATGCTGCCTGACTTGCTGAGAATCCACGAGAAACCACATACAAAGAAACATTCAACATGTGAAAAAAAGAACAAATTGTATAAATAAAAAAGTAAACAAATACATGGAACTTTGAGGATGAATTCTTGGAAAGTGTACAGGATTTATTGGAACTGGGACAGTGAAGAACTAACTATAGACCAGTATTTGAACCAGTTAGACAATAACTTTGTTCATTGGAGCTCTTTTAACATGATACCTTCATTAAGATGAAAAGCAAAGCAGTTTAAAACTGCAAGATCCCAAATTTAAAGTAATGAAACTATAAAGGTGTGAGGAAGGAGTTGAGTATGATACATTGAGAGCTTCACTGGTGGATAGGCTGTAGTGAACATTTACAGAATTAATTAAGAATAGCAAAATTTGTAACAAAATAAATTAAGAATAGTATTAGGTCCATAGAGTGATAAAAAATTGCAAGAAAAAAAACAACTGAATTACTAATGGTTTAAAATTCAACACAAAGGAACTAAGAGCCTTACAGCAAAAGCAGCATTAATAGGAACATGAAAGCAGTCTGTAAAACAAAAAGGAAAAAAGATTAGTTAAGATAAACAGGAAAACTTAAAGTGGGCTATAATCAGCAGTGTCATTATATAGATATGTTGGTATTCTTTTCATAGAAAGCAGAATTATCATTAATGTCAAGCAAGGACATAAAGGAATTAGTAAAACTGCTGAAAAATTTTGAGACTGAAATCCAGCTTGATAATTTGCATTCCCAAGTATTAAAAAGAGGTGCTCTTCACAGTTCCCGCAGACTCTCACAGAAAATAACCAAATTCAGGGAAATCATAAAAACACAAAATGCTGGCAGAACTCAGCAGGCCAGACAGCATCTATGGGAGGAGGTAGTGACGACTTTTCGGACCGAAACCCTTCATCAGGAGTAGGGATAGGGAAACCCTCCTGATGAAGGGTTTCAGCCCGAAACGTCGTCACTACCTCCTCCCATAGATGCTGTCTGGCCTGCTGAGTTCTGCCAGCATTTTGTGTTTTTATTTATTTCCAGCATCTGTAGATTCACTCGTGTTGCCTTCAGGGAAATCATGTTTAATAAACCTATTTGCATCCCATGAGCAAATAACTAGTAGAACACTACAGTGAGAAATAGTGGATCTATTTGGATTTTATACAAAGAAGTTTGGGAAATACAGTTTCTTTATTCCTAGTTTATTGCAAAAACATATACATAGAATTTTGCATCACAGGTGAGATACCATAAGACTGGAGGATAGTTAATATTGTTCTTGTAACATCAAAAGAGCTGAGCCAGACAACTACAGTTAGTAAGCCATACACCAGCAGTAAAGGAATTGTTGGACAAAAATCCCATGGGAGAGGACTGCCATGCATTTGGAAAACTAATGGCTACTGGGTAGAGACAGCACACTTCTGTATGATGGAAATCCTGTCTCACTAATTTGATTATGTTATTTTTAAGTAAGTTAACCAAGAAGAGCGATGAAGGCATGATAGACTGTTCTAGGGGTATCAAAATAACAGAGCATGGATTCAAGGTGAGAAAAAGAAACTTTAAAAGATTTTAGGAGCATGTTTATATATACACAGTTGCCAAAAAGTTTGTGAACCCTTTGCAATTACCTAGTTTTCTACATTAATTACTCATAAAATAAGGTCTGATCTTCATCTAAGTCACAATAATAGACAAATACAATCTCCCTAAACAAATAACACAAGCAATTGGTTTTCTCGTCAATGCTGAGTACTAAGTCCAGGTTCAAAATCTATGTGGACCTCTGGGGTAATGCCTTCTACAAAAGCCATTTGGAGTTGGATGTTTCAATCGATGAGATGAGATCAGCGGTGTGGGTTGTAGAGGTGCCCTGTTCTCAAGAAAGATTTTTATTTGCACTATGCCTCATTCAAAACAATTCACAGGACCTTAGAAGAATTGTAGAGATGCATGAAGCTGGAAAAGGCTACAAAAACATTTGTAAAGACCTCATCAGTCCACAGTAAGAAAAAATGTCTACAAACCAAAAAACTCAGTACCGTTGGAGAATGTCAGGGCAGCGGTCCATCACCTGAAGCTTAACAGAAGTTGGATGATGTGACAAGACAATAATCTAAAACATGAGAATTAACAACTGAATGCTTTAAAAAGAAGAAAAAATTGTGCTTTGGAATAGCCAAGTCAAGAGTCCAGACCTTAACCCAACTGAGATGGTGTGGCATGACTTGAAGAGGACTGTTCATGCAAGGTATCCCAGAAATATTGATGAACTGAAAAAGATTTGAATGAAGGAATGGTTTAAAACTCTTCCTCACCATTGTTTAAGTCTGATCAGTGGCTACAGGCCATGTTTGGTGGAGGTTAAAACATACAACATAGAAATTTACAGCACATTACAGGCCCTTTGGCCCACAATGTTGTGCCAACCATGTAACCTACTATAGAGACTACCTAGAATTTCCCTAACGCATGGCCTTCTATTTTTCTAAGCTCCGTGTACTTATCTAAGAGGCTCTTAAAAGACCCTATTCTATCTGCTTCCACAATCGCCACTGGTAGTGCATTACGTGCACCCACCACTCTCTGCGTGGAAAAATTTACCCCTGACATCCCCTCGGTACCTATTTCCAAGCTCCTTAAAACTATGCCCCCTCCTGCTAGCCATTTCAGCCCTGGGAAAAAGCCTCTGGCTATCCACACAATCAATGCCCCTCATCATCTTATACACCTCTATCAGGCCACCTCTTTCCTCCGTCGCTCCAAGGAGAAAAGGCCATATACACTCAACTTATTCTCAAAAGGTATGCCTTCCAATCCAGGCAACATCCTTGTAAATCTCCTCTGCACTCTCTCTCTCTCTAGTATCCACATCTTTCCTGTCATGAGGTGACCAGAACTGAACACAGTACTCCAAGTGGGGTCAGACCAAGATCTTGTATAGCTGTAACCTTACCTCACAGCTCTTGAACTCAATCTCACATATGATGAATGCCAACACACCATAACCCTTCTTAACAGCACTGTCAACCTGCACAGCAGCTTTTGAGTGTCCTATTGACATGGACCCCAAGATCTCCCAGATCCACCACACTGCCAAGAGTCCTATATTCTGTCTTCACATTGGACCTACCAAAATGAACCACTTCACACTTATCTGGGTTGAAGTCCATCTGCCACTTCTCAGCCCAGCTCTGCATCCTATCGATGTCCTGTTGTAACCTCTGACAACCCTCCAGACTACCCACAACATCCCAAACCTTTGTGTCATCAGTAAACTTACTAACCTACCCTTCTACTTCTTCATCCAGGTCATTTATTAAAAAAAATTCACAAAGAGGAGGGGTCCCAGAACAAATCCCTGCAGAACACCCCTGGTCGCCAACCTCCATACAGATGACAAACCATCTACTACCGCTCTTTGACTTCTGAGGGCAGGTCAATTCTGGATCCACAAAGCAAGGTCTCCTTGGATCCCAATGCTCCTTACTTTCTGAAGGAGCCTTGCATGGTGAACTTTATCACATGCCTTACTGAAATCCATTTACACTACATCCACTGTTCTACCTTCATCAATGGGTTTTGTTACTTCCCCAAAGAATTTAATCAAACTCATTAGGCATGACCTGCCCTTGACAATCCATGCTGATTATCCCTAATCAGATTACATCTCTTCAAATATTCATAAATCCTGCCTCTCAGGATCTACAACAACTTGTCCACCATGAAGTCAGACTCAATGGTCTACAATTTCCTGGGTTATCTCTCCTACCTTTTTTGAACAAGGGAACAACATTTTCAACCCTCCAATCCTCGGTACTTCTCCTGTCCCTACTGATGACACAAAGATCATCGCAAGAGGCTCAGCAATCTCTTCCCTCGCTTCCCACAATAGCCTGGGGTACATCTCATCAGCCAATGTGATTTATGCTTTTCAAAAGCTCCAGCACATCCTCTTTCTTAATGTCTATATGCTCAAGCATTTCAGTCTGCTGTAAATCATCCCCACAATTGCCAAGGTCTTTTTCCCTGATGAATACTAAAGCAAAATATTCATTATGTACCTCTGCTACTTCCTCCAACTCCATGCACACATTTCCAACATCACATCTGATTGGTCCTATTCTCACATGGCTCATCCTCTTGTCCTTCACATACCTGTAGAAGGCTTTGGGATCTTCCTTAATCCTGCTCATGAAGGCCTTCTCATGGCCCCTTCTGGCTCTCCTAATTCCATTCTTAAGCTCTTTCCTAGCAACCTTGTAATTTTCTAGAGCTCTAACAGTACCTAGTTTCTTGAACCTTTCGTAAGCTTTTTCTCCTTAACTAGATTTTCTACATACAGTACTTTGTACACCATGGTTCTTAATTCTACCATCCTTTCCCAGCCTCAATGGAACATACCCATGCAGAATTCCATGCAAATGTTCCCTGAACATTTGCCACATTTCTGCCGTGCATTTCCCCGAGAACATCTGCTCCTAAGTTTCTCCCTAACAGCATCATATTTCTCCCTACCCCAATTAAATGTTTTCCCCAAATTGTCTGCTCCTTTCCCTCTCCAACGCTATGGTGGAGGAGATACGACTTGTGGTCACTACCTCCAAACTGCTCTCCCACTGAGAAATCTGACACCTGACCAGGCTCATTTCCCAACACCATATCAAATACAGCCTCTCCTCTAGTTGGCTTATCTACATATTGCATCAGGAAACCTTCCTGAACACACCTAACAAATTCCACCCCATCTAAACCCATCACAACAACCCTATTATTATTGCAACGTTCCAGAATCTGCCTCCCTATCGATACCTGTTACTATTTAGGGGTCTATTAAAAACACCCAGTAGAGTTACTGCCCCTTTCCTGTTTCTGACTTCCACCCATACCAACTCAGTAGACTTCCCTCCATGACTTCCTCCTTTTCTGCAGCCATGACACGATCCCGAATTAGCAATTGTCACACCCCCACCTCTTTTGCCTCCTTCTCTGTTCTTTTTGAAACATCTAAAGCCTAGTACACTCAGCAGCCTCTCCTGCTCCAGAGACATCCAAGTCTCTGTAATGGCCACAACATCACAGTTCTACATATTGATCCATGCTCTTAAGTTCATCTGCCTTGCTTACAATATTCCTTGCATTAAAATAGACACATCTCAAACCATCAGGCCGAGTGCATCTTTGCTTTAACATCTGCTTATCTATCCTCACAAACTCCCTGCAAGCTGTCTCTACTTATGCTCCAACCTCCCCATCCTCTGCCTCTTCACTTCGGTTCCCACCCCCTGCAAATCCAGTTTAAAGCTTCCCCAACAGCATTAGCAAAACCTCCCCATCAGGATATTGCCCCCCCCCCCCCCGGATTTAAATCCCAATGATCCAAAAATCTGAATCCCTGATCCACGCATTTATCCTCCACCTCATTCTATTCCTATACTCAGTGTCATGTAGCACACTGAGATTACAACCTTTGAGGTCCTGCTTCTCAGCTTCCTTCCTAACTCCCTGTATTCTGCTTTCAGGACCTCCACCCTTTTTCTACCCTTGTCATTGATACCAATATGTACCACAACCTCTGGCTGCTCACCCTCCCGTTTCAGGATACTGTGGACGTGTGCAGAAACATCACAAACCCTGGCACCTGGGAGGCAAACTACCATCTTAGTTTCTTTTTTTGTGTCCACAGGATCACTGATCTGTCCTCCTAACTATAGAGTCCCCTGCACCGCTGCCTTCCTCTTCTGTTCCCTACCTTTCTGAGCCTCAGGGCCAGCCTCAGTGTCAGAGGCATGGCCACTGTGGCTTCCCCCAGGCAGGTAGACCCCCACCCCTCCCAACAGCACTCAAAATGGAGTACTTAGTGTTAAGGGGACAGCCACAGGCGTGCTCTCTACTACCTGGCACCCTCCCTTCCCTCTCCTGACAGACACCCACTTATCTGTCTCCTGTGGCCCCAGGGTGACAGGTCGATGCTGCTAAAGGAGGTTCTACAGCTATTAAATACAAGGGTACACATACTTTTTCAGCCTGGACCATGAGTGACTAAACAATGTGTTCAATAAAGACATGAAAAGTACAATTTTTTGTGTGTTCTTAGTTTAGGCAGATAGTGTTTGTCTATTATTGTGACTTAGATGAAGATCAGACCACCTTTTAGAGTAATTAATGCAGAAAAACTGTTAGGGCTGTTGGTAGTATCAGATACAATTATTGTGTATTACTGGTCATGAAGTTAACATAATAACTTAAAACCCCACTATAATGATCAGGTTGAAATGTTTGAATATGTTTACAAATATTTACCATTCTGTAATATAGGAAGAGAGGATTTGGAACAAAACCATTCAGTACATGTGCTCATTTTACATAAAGTATGGAAAGATTCTGTAAAAACTCCCATCATATTTATACCTCATGGGTTGATCAAAAGGAAAAGCAAAATTTAATTTGAACAATCTGGTTACTAGTGTTGAACAATGGGATATGGAAGAAGCTCTAAGCTTTAGTTCTTACTTAAACAAAAATCCAAATCATTAACCATGTAGTTAGCTACAGCCAGAGGCCAACCTTCATTTAAAATGTTGCCAAGAATTAGAAATACTAAAAGGAAAGTGAGATTACATGCTTTCACCTGCATGTTGTTATACAAATATACAAATTAAGAATCAAAATGCTTACATGGTGGAGTAGGAAGATCAAAGCAGGAGATACAAAATGCTGAAGGAACTCAGCAGGTCAGGCAGCACCTATGGAAAAAAGTAAACAGTTGATGTTTTGGGCTGCCAGGCCTGCTGAGTTCCTCCAGCATTGTGTGTGCTGCTTAAGAGAATTGATGCAGTTTAAAAGGGTCATCACACCAAGTATTGTGCCGCAAACTTCTACACAGGACTGTATATCCTGTTGTGGCCTCCTCAGTCTCTCTTTACTATTAGGATGGAAACAGACTCTTCCCCAGGCTGTGACTACTGAACTCTCTGCCAACACCCAGTTCTCATCACTAGCATTGTAACATTTACTTTTTCAACTTGTGTTGTAAATGCACCTTATTATTAGTTATTTGTGGTATATTACTTTACATGTTATGTGTGAGTTATATGTACTGTGTTGTGCACCTTGGTCCAGAGGAAGTCCGTTTTGTTCAGTGGTATACATGTACACAACTGAACGACCATAAACTTGAACTTGAACTTGACTTTATACATTATCACAGCATTTCTCAAAATTCTTATTGACTATTTAAAAGGGGTTGGATACAGGCCTGATTGAATAAAACTTCAGGATGATGCTGATTAATAATAATCGATTAAACACTGGATAAGTGATTTACTTCTTTGGTTTTCTGAAATAACAACCCTAATATTGCTGACACGAGGAAATCTACAGATGCTGCAAATTCAAGCAACACACACAAAATGCTGGTGGAACACAGCAGGCATCTATAGGAAGAAGTACAGTCGACGTTTCGGGCCAAGACCCTTTGTCAGGACTAACTGAAAGAAAAGATAGTAAGAGATTTCAAAGTGGGAGGGGGAAATCCGAAATGATAGGAGAAGACAGGAGGGGGAGGGATGAAGCCAAGAGCTGGAAAGTTGATTGGCAAAAGGGATACACAGCTGGAGAAGGGAAAGGATCATGGGATGGGAGGCCTAGGGAGAAAGAAAGGGGGAGGAGAACAGCAGAGGGAGATGGAGAACAGGCAAGGAGTAATTGTGAGAGGGGCAGAGAGAGAAAAACTAGCAGAGAAAAAAGGAGAGGAGAATAATAAATAAATAAGGGATGGGGTAAGAAGGGGGGCATTAACGGAAGTTAGAGAAATCAATGATCATGCCATCAGGTTGGAGGCTACCCAGACGGAATATAAGGTGTTCATCCAATCTGAGTGTGGCTTTATCTTGACAGTAGAGGAGACCATGGATAGACAAATAAGAATGGGAATGGGATGTGGAATTAAAATGTGTGGCCACTGGGAGATCCTGCTTTCTCTGGCGGACCGAGCATAGGTGTTCAGTGAAACGGTTTCCCAGTCTGCGTGGGTCTCACCAATATATAGAAGGCCACACCGGGAGCACCAGACGCAGTATATCACACCAGCCGACTCACAGATGAAGTGTCGCCTCACCTAGCAGGACTGTCTGGGGCCCTGAATGGTGGTGAGGGAGGAAGTGTAAGGGCAGGTGTAGTACTTGTTCCATTTACAAGGATAAGTACCAGGAGGGAGATCAATGGGAAGGGATGGGAGGGAACGAATGGACAAGGGAGTCACGTAGGGAGCAATCCCTGCGGAAAGCGGGGGGGGGGGGGGGGGAGGGAGGAAAGATGTGCTTGGTAGTGGGATCTCATTGGAGGTGGAAGTTACGGAGAACTCCTTGCCTGCTCTCCATCTCCCTCTGGTGCTCCCCTCCCCCTTTCTTTCTCCCTAGGCCTCCAGTCCCATGATCCTTTCCCTTCTGCAACTGTGTATCCCTTTTGCCAATCACCTTTCCAGCTCTTAGCTTCATCCCTTCCCCCCCCCCATCTTCTCCTATCATTTTGGATTTCCCCCTCCCCTCTCATATCTCTGACTAGCTTTTCTTTCAGTTTATCCTGATGAAGGGTCTCGGCCCAAAACGTCGACTGTACTTCTTCCTATAGATGCTGCCTGGCCTACTGTGTTCCACCAGCATTTTGTGTGTGTTCCTAATATCGCTGAATTATTTCTTTGCAAAACAGTTCAAAAGTCTGTGAAATCACTTGCTCCTGAAAACTAAAAGCAATTATTCATTGCTCACAGTATTGTTGAGTCAATGCATCACAAGAAAATATGTTTTAAGCATAATGCCTGTCACCAGGCAAATAAAAACAAAGTGATTCAGCAAAAATGTGCTACAAGTGAAAACAGGAAATTTGAGGTGGCTTTGCAAAATTTTCCTTTTCAGCAACTTCCTTTTCAATCTGCTGCTTCACTGCAGCTGATCTATAATGACTATTATAGCTATATACACAAGTCAGGAAATAGGAGCAGAATTAGGTTATTCAGCCCATCAAGTCTGCTCTGCCATTCCATCATAGCTGATTTATTATCCAATTCAACCCCGTTCTTCTGTCATAACATTTGACACCCTTACTAATTAGGATCCCATCAACCTCCACTGTAAATATACCATACGGCTTGGCCTCGACAGCCATCTGTGGCAATGAATTTCACAGATTCACTACCCTCAGCTAAAGGAATTCCTTCTCACCTCTGTTCTAAAAGGATGTCCTATTCTGAGGCTGCATCCTCTGGTTCTAGACTCCCCACTCTGTATGACTATCATCTTATTTCCAATCACTCTAATCTAACCTCTACAATGTCTTCCTCCATCACCTATTACCTACAAGTGCATGTTTTCATCAGCTCACAAAAACAGTTCCAACAAAAAAAGCTCCCTGTCATCTTTCTTCATAACTCTGGATTTAACGGCATGAAAGAAAGTTTTATCCAGGAAACAACCACCACTCTACTTGGTGACTGCATGTGAATGAATGATAAAAAGATCAAATTCTTTAAAGACACCAGAAATAATCATCAATTCCTTGAACCACAAGATTTCCCTTGATAACACAAAATACCTGTTGACAGTTTGATCACACTATTAGGAGCAATGCTAAAACAACAGGTGTTTAATCAACCACATTTGAGGAGTATTTTACTCCTACAAAGCTACATACTTCTATTTATAATCCCACACTTAAAAATACACATCAGAATTTATCATTATTCGAATTGCTATTAAGCAATAAAAGCCAAGAAAGTTCTTGTTTAAAATGACTCATCATTTTATGCTTGATAATAATTTCCTCAACATAATTTTTAAAGCACATCATGGACACTCAATGCTACCAGACCATATTATGGAATCTGGGTTGGTGGGGGGGGGGGGGGGGGGGGTGTGAGGAGTGTGGATAGGTTGAGAAGAAAAACTGTTGGAAGAATTCAGCAGGCCAAGCAGCATCTATGAGACCCTGCATCAGAACCTGTTGCAGTTTATTTTCTTTAACTCAGCATTAGGTGGTCAAGGACTAACTGGCATTATGCTTCGATCACCGATACTTTTTTAAATACGCATTCCATTAAAAAGTAGTTAATTCTGTATTTCTACATACTTATGTTACGCTCTCTGATACCTGTCAAACTTTAAATTTGTACTGTAATATGCTGCAGTTCTTGCTCTGAGATCACTTAATAAAGCTGTAGTACTTGAATCTCCAGTGAAATAAATGTTCATGTCCTTATAACCATCTGTCAACTGATATATTCAGAATCAGAATTATTATTACTGAAATAAGTCATGAAGTGTTGTTTTGTACAGCGCAGGCATAACAATTTACTGTAAGTTCCAATAAAAATAAATAGTGCAAAAGAGGAATGCGGTGTTATGCGACATACGTTTTCTTGAACAGTATGGCTCCTCACAGGAAGCATCACTTTCCCTCTCCCTGGTATACATCACCTCACATTCCATGGCTTCCATTATTTCTATTCTTAACTATCACACAACTCAATAAAGTTTAAATAATTATTGTACAAGGAAAGAAAGCTTTAAACTGCCGTAAAACCTGTAAATTGTATGTCACTATTTTCTGATGCATATACAATTAATGGAAGTAGTTTTTTCTTCAGTCCCCAGATTTGACTTCGTGGGCACAATATCTCAGTTAAGTATTATACTTTCAAAGGAGTTTGTGAACTACGGGATCAGTTGAAAAATTACTTTGTCTTAAATTATTAACTTCCAAAGATTCAATTTGCTACTCAGTTCTCTTCGTCAAGACATAAGGGTCTCAGCCTGAAACAGCAACTGTACTTCTTCCTCCAGATGCTGCCTGGCCTGCTGCGTTCCACCAGCATTTTGTGTGTGTAACTCTTTAAGAATCAGGTTTTTCCAGTAGCTTTCTAAGTTTTGCTAAGCATGATTTCATCTTTCTTTCTATCACTATTTGAGCTACAAATTGGAAGCTCTGGGATAACCATCAGGCACTTGCAGCCACAAAAGCTTTTGAGTGAGGTAAACATCCCTACATGCTTCGAGGCCAAATGAGGGCGCAATGTGGAAAAAAAGGCACACCTTGAACATACATCAAGGTACAATGCAATCACCCATGAATTAGAAAACACTGGGTTACAAAAACAAAACTGCAATGGTATTGCCAAATACATCAAGCCATATCACAGTTAACAGAGTAACACAAAGGTCAGGCAGCATCTATGGAAAGGAATAAACCATCAAGGTTTTGGGCTCTGTTAAGAGTAGTCAATCACTGGAGGAGGAAGAAAATGAAGGTTAATCCTACAAAGAGTGGTATTGCTTTCAATGAGTGGATCTCAAATCTGCAATGAAACTTGGGAGAGTATGCAGTGGATTGTTCACCATTTTACATTTTTCAACATAAGTATTTCACCCTTCTATCAAGGAATTACTGATGACTAACTCTGGAATTTCTCATAAAGGTATTATTTCTCATGCCCTGCCCTGCTCAGATTACCTCAAGTCATATGCCCTACATCTAGCCCCATCTTAAAAGCCCTGCTGGCCCATTTTCCCCGTAAATGTTGCCTTCAATATTATCAAAATGCAATGACAGTATCCAAGACTTGTTCATTTCACTACTTCCCTCAACCCTCCCAACATCTCAAACTGTCAGACCAATTACTTGAGATCTATTACTTAACAAGTTCCTCCAAAGGAACAAAATAAACTGAAAGTATCAAAGGCTGAATCACAGGTTTATCAACAACAGGCTTACTTGACAGAGCTGAGGTTTTGACCACTTATCATTTCACTCAACTCTGTCCCTCCTCCTCCTTTTAACTACAATGTACTAAGCCTACACCAAGCTGGAACAAATTTGGCAGGAAAGCCCCACACTAGAATTTCAGTCTCCAGCAACTTCAACATCACAGGAACAATGCAAACAGCTGAACCTAGTCTGCATATGAACCACACCATAAGTAGTCACTGTCTCCATCACTGTGATTGCTATGTCCACCGTCCACAACACATTTGGGAGCAACTTACAAAGGCTTCTTACCAACTCTCAAACTCTATCACCAACAAACAATACAGCAGATAATAAAAAAATAGCCAAAGTAATTACCAAAATATCAAACACTAACGAGAAAATCTGCAGATGCTGGAAATCCGAGCAACACACGCCAAAATGCTGGAGGAACTCAGCAGGCCAGGCAGCATTTATGGAAAAGAGTACAATTGACGTTTCAGGCCGAAACCCTTCAGCAAGACTGGAGAAAAAAAGCTGAGGAGTAGATTTAAGAAGGTGAAGGGAGGGAAGAGACAAACACGGGGTGAGATAGGTGAAATCTGTCAAAATATCAAAGTAATCAAGGATGAACGTAAAAGTGATTTGGGCTGCGATTGACAAGTCTAGGCAGATTTTGTTTGGGTCAGCTAACTTCTCCTGCAGACACAAGACACTGCAGGTGCTGTAACCTGAACCAGAAACCAAACTACTGGAAAAACTCAGCAGGTCAGTCAGCATCTGTGGTCAATCCATCTTGCTACCTCCAGTAGTTTCATTATTCAGTATTCACAAAGGTACGAAGGTCCATTTATTTTCAAAGTATTATGCAGTATATAACTGTGGGATTCATCTTTTCCAGATAGCCACAAAACAAAGAAAAACATGACCCCCCCTCCCCCAACCACACAAAAATTATCTTGCAAGTGGCAACATGATCAGCTCCCATAATCCACCCACAGCCAGGAAGACTACAGGACTAATTTCAAGAATGGAAATTAAAGGAATGATCAAGGAACTGACTGAACTAATCTTATATAAATACACACAAAAAATGTATAGAATCACAAAACAAATTTAAGTTTGAAGTAATTTTAAGAATACTGCACATGCTTCAAGCAAAGAAAAAAATTAGTCCTGCCCCAGAAAGCAATAACAGCATAACAAAAAAAATAGAATTGTTAAATGAATAGTGGAGGTGAAGACTTAAGATTTAAAGCAATTAAGTTATACAATTCAGACAAGGAAGGTAAAACAGACAAGAGATGTTATCTTCCTGGATAGATGAATTAAACTGAAAATATAATCAGAGTTTATTTAAATACTCTGATTTAATCTTGAGGAAACCTAAAGAGGCGAGAAAGGGAAGTAGGTTTACTCATCATCTTGATATTATAACCAAAAACAGCAGACTTTAAGCCCCATAACATTCAAAACATTAACGGTTTCTTTAGCGAGTTAGAACCCGTTTCATGCCATACAATTAATCAACATTGCATAAACGTTCAGTTAAAATCAATTACATTTTTGGCAATATTAGCCTTATTCCTAATTAAAATTTTAGTCACAGATATTAAAACACTAAAAACTGTGACAGAGAATTAGTGACAAATTATAAATATTACTTCGAGACCAGCATACATGCATTGGTCAATGCTATAAACATCTTATGCAAGATCCCTGCCCGCAGGGGCCAGTGCCATGCACAACTCAGGCGAGCGCTTCCTGCCCGGCTTGGGCCTAGCGCCTCTAGCCTCTGACTGAGAATGCCCATGCCCTCCAGCCTCACCAGATCTGGAAGCGCAGCACCGGCCCGGTGACGTACTGCATCTTCAGCCGCTTGTCGGCCAAGCCCTGGCCGATGGCGCCCAGGCAGGTCAAGGCGAGCAGCAGAAACGACAGCGCAACACCGCCCGGCGCCATTCTCCCGACGCAGCTCCACTCCCGTAACCGCGGAGACCGAGCGCCCCGCTGCGCCTGCGCGTCCTACGCCGCGTCACGTCACCGTGATGGACCGGGCGAGATCAGCTCGAGGCCACGGCCTCCAGTCAAGCCAGTTATGTCAGACCAAGTGGAACTAAATGTTTTAAATCCTCTTAAATGAGGATACCAGCAAATATTTTAAACGGGTCCGTTCAAAAATATTCACCGTTCTCCTCGCATATTTGGGGTCTAAAGTGCTGCGGGTTGTTGACCTCATGGACGTTCCTCTTGTGAGAGAATCTAGAGCAACACACATTCTAAGGCTTCTGTTTAAAAATAAAGAACTTATGGCAAATCTGCCTTTTCCCAGTGTCGTTTTGAAAGGCTCGTCCTCAAAAACGCTGTGGAGGCAGAGTCTATGAACGTTTTAGCGAGCTACCTAGATCAAGTTAAAAGTACATTTATTATCAAAGTATGGATACCTTGTACAGCCTTGAGTTTCGTTGCCTTACAGGCAGCCACAAAACAAAGAAAACCATAGAACATCCAATGGGCAGAGAGAGAAACAAATCAGGCAAATTATAAAAGTAAGCAAATAGCATTTAGAACGGAAGTGAGTCCACAGTCAGGCATCACTGCTGCTGATTCAGAAGCCGTTAATTGCAGGTTAGAGCCTCTTCGCCTCTGACCCCAGCATTGTGTCTTTTTCAATCCAGTCCAGCGCTTAACTCATCCAAACCTTGGGTCGTTCCTTGCTCTCAGACTGGAACCCGGGCAGTGCCACTTTGATATGGTCTCGGGTCCGAGCCCGGCCACCTCGATTCAGCCAATATCCAACCTTTCAAATTTGGCTCAGTGCTTAAATTGATCGAACCTCGATCAACAAGCAAGAGGAGGGATAACTACCAGTGCAGAGGAATGCTGAACTGCGGTTATAATCAGACTTATCTTATTAAATGGACTAGGATCTTATTAAATGGAGAAGCAGGCTGCAGATGGGAAATAATGGGTACCATGGTCAACATGGATGAGGGGCCAAAGGGCCTGTTTTCATACAGTACTAAGCTATAGAGTTCAGCACAGTACTGGCCCTTCAGCATGAAGTATGGGAAAACTCGGTAAGTGTTGTTTAAATAAAGGAATTCCAAAATGTGTGTGTCTGTGAGTGAGTGTGTATGCATGCACACATGTGTGTGATTGAATCCTGATTATGTGTGAATGTGAATGGAGGCGTGAAGTCCCTTGCCAGGACTTATACAGGACTTAGTAATGTGCATGTTTGTACATTAGAGACCAGAACACATTAAATAGATTGAGAAGTATATTGTACAGCTGGAATGGATGAGGAGAGTGTCTGCAGACATGTTGTTACAGAAAGGAAAATGTGAGGAGACTGTAGGGTGGCCTATGATTGTTCAAAGTAGATATGACATGCAAAAACGGTTAGATGGATCCTGTAAAAAGAAAGCAGAGAAAGTGAGTAGGAGTTAAAGAAGGAAAAGACACAGAGAGAACAAGCAATCCTTTGCTTGTTCAACAGTGTAAATGAGTATGCTGCAGTTGTAACCGACTTCATTAAAACCTGTGTGGATGAGTGTGTGCCTACAAAGATTTGCTGTACATTCCCAAACCAAAATCCGTGGATGAACCAGGAGGTACGTCGTCTCCTGAAGGCTAGATCTGTGGCATTTGAGTCTGGTGAGCCAGGTCGGTACCAAAAAACCAGCTATGACTTGCGGAGGGCTACTTCAAGGGCGAAGAGGCAATTTTGAATGAGTTTGGAGGTGACATCGGATGCACGACAACTGTGCGTCGGCAAGACATTACTTCTTACAAAGCGAACTCCAATAGCATGAATGGCAGCAATGCCTCACCACCAGATGAACTCAACACCCTCAACGTCCGCTTTGAAAGGGAGAATATAACTGCAACTGTGAAGATCCTGTGATCTCTGTCTCAGAGGCCGACGTTACTATCTTTAAAGAGGGTGAACGCAAGGGGGCTGGCCCTGACGGTGTACCTGGTCAGGCCTTGAAAACTTGTGCCTACTAGCTGGCGGGAGTATTCAAGGACATTTTCAACCTCACACTGCTATGGGCGAAGATCCCACTTGCTTCAAAAAGGCAACAATTACTACTATTCACACAAAATGCTGGTGGAACACAGCAGGCTAGGCAGCATCTATAGGGAGAAGCAATGTCGACATTTCGGGCCGAGACCCTTCGTCAGGACTAACCGAAAGGAAAGATAGTAAGAGATTTGAAAGTAGAGGGGGGAAGGGGGAAATGCGAAATGATAGGAGTAGACCGGAGGGGGTGGGATGAAGCTAAGAGCTGGAAAGGTGATTGGCGAAAGTGATACAGAGCTGGAGAAGGGAAAGGATCATGGGACGGGAGGCCTCAGGAGAAAGAAAGGTGGGGGAAGCACCAGAGGGAGATGGAGAACAGGCAAACAACTAAATATGTCAGGGATGGGGTAAGAAGGGGAGGAGGGGCATTAACGGAAGTTAGAGAAGTCAATGTTCATGCCATCAGGTTGGAGGCTACCCAGCCAGTATATAAGGTGTTGTTCCTCCAACCTGAGTTTGGATTCATTTTGACAATAGAGGAGGCCATGGATAGACATATCAGAATGGGAATGGGACGTGGAATTAAAATGTGTGGCCACTGGGAGATCCTGCTTTTTCTGGCGGACCGAGCGTAGGTGTTCCACGAAATGGTCTCCCAGTCTGCGTCGGGTCTTGCCGATTTATAAAAGACCACACCGGGAGAACTGGACACAGTATACCACACCAGCCGACTCACAGGTGAAGTGTCGCCTCACCTGGAAGGACTGTCTGGGGCCCTGAATGGTGGTGAGGGAGGAAGTGTAAGGGCAGGTGTAGCACTTGTTCCGTTTACAAGGATAAGTGCCAGGAGGGAGATCAGTGGGAAGGGATGGAGGGGACGAGTGGACAAGGGAGTCGTGTAGGGAGCGATCCCTGTGAAAAGCAGAAAGGGGGGGGAAGGGAAAAATGTGTTTGGTAGTGGGATCCCGTTGGAGGTGGCGGAAGTTACGGAGAATTATTTGTTGGACCTGGAGGCTGGTGGGGTGGTAGGTAAGGACAAGGGGAACCCTATCCCGAGTGGGGTGGCGGGTGGATGGGGTGAGGGCAGATGTGCGGGAAATGGGAGAGATGCGTTTGAGAGCAGAGTTGATGGTGGACAAAGGGAAGCCCCTTTGCTTAAAAAAGGAAGACATCTCCTTTGTCCTGGAAAGAAAAGCCTCATCCTGAGAGCAGATGCGGCGGAGACGGAGGAATTGTGAGAAAGGGATAGCCTTTTTGCAAGAGACAGGGTGGGAAGAGGAATAGTCCAAGTAGCTGTGAGAGTTTGTAGGTTTATAGTAGATATCAGTAGATAGGCCGTCTCCAGAGATGGAGACAGAAAGATCAAGAAAGGGGAGGGAGGTGTCGGAAATGGACCAGGTAAATTTGAGGGCAGGGTGAAAGTTGGAGGCAAAGTTAATGAAGTCAACAAGCTCAGCATGCGTGCAAGAGGCAGCGCCAATGCAGTCGTCGATGTAGATTACTACCATTGCTAAAGAAGAACAATATGAGCTGCCTTAATGACTCACCCGGTAGCACTCACATCTACAGTGATGAAATGCTTTGAGAAGTTGGTCATAACGAGACTGAACTCCTGCCACAGCAAGGATCTGGAACCACTGCAATATGCCTTTCGCCACAATAGGTCAATGGCAAACACACGGCCTTAGACCACCTGGATAACACAAGCACCTATGTCAGGGTGCTGTTCATCAACTATAGCACAGCATTTAATGCCTTCATTCCCACAATCCTGATAGTTAAGTTACAAAACCTGGGCCTCTGCAATCCTCAGCTTCCTAACTGGAAGACCACAATCTGTGGAGATTGGTGATGGTATCTCCTCCTCACTAATGATCAACACTGGTGTACGTCAGGGGTGTATGCTTAGCCCACTGCTCTACTCTCTCTGTACCCATGACTGCGTGGCTAGTCATTGCTCAAGTACCATCTACAAATTTGTTTATGATGCACAACCATTGTTGGTAGAATCTCAGGTGGAAATGAGAGTGCGTAGAGGAGCCACATGTCTCAACTAGTGGAATGGTGCCACAGCAACAACCTTGCACTCAACGTCAGTAAGACGAAAGAGCTGACTGTGGACTTCAGGAAGGGTAAGATGAAGGAACACATACCAATCCTCATAGAGGGATCAGAAGTGTAGAGAGTGAGCAGTTTCAAGATCCTGGGTGTCAAGATCTCTGAGGACCTAATTTGGTCCCAACATTTTTTTTTTAAACTTTTTTTTATTGTGTTTTCAAGTAGTTACAGAATAAAAGTGTATGGAAAAGAAAATGTATGTTACCCATCCCCCCTCCCTTAACCCCTCCCCCCTAACATCCCCATAAGAAAAAAAAAGAAGAAAAAAAGAAAGAAAAAAAAGAAGGAATGCCTGGATATCGGAAGATCCCCACATGCTCCATGGAGTTCGTAATAACTTTAGTATATATATTTATTTCTTTCCCCAAGTAACCAATTATTTCATCTTCGGAGCACCTATATATTTAATCCTATCTTTTGTAAATAAGGGCGCCAAATTTTCAAAAATGTTTCATATTTATCTCTTAAATTATAAGTAATTTTTTCAAGTGGAATACAGCCATAAATTTCTTTCTTCCAACAATCTATACTTAAATATGTATCCGATTTCCAAGTAACTGCAATAGCCTTTTTGGCTACTGCCAATGCAATTTTTATAAATTCTTTCTGATATTTATTCAATTTGGATATCGGTTTTATCCCTTCAATATCACCTAGTAAAAGTAATATTGGATTATGTGGAAGTTGTATTCCAATAATTTGTTCCAATAAAACTCTTAAATTTGTCCAAAAAGGTTGAATTTTAGAACAAGACCAAGTAGAATGTAAAAAAGTACCAATTTCTTGGTTACATCGGAAACACTGATCAGATAAATTTGGGTTTAATTTATTTATTTTTTGTGGTGTAATATATAATTGATGTAAAAATTGTATTGCACTAATCTTAATCGGACATTTATTGTATTTGTCATACTCTCAAGATGTAGTCTTGACAAATTTTTTTCTTCAATTTTAATATTCAAGTCACTTTCCCATTTTTGTCTTGACTTATGGACTCCTTGTTTAATTGCCTGTTTTTGAATCAAATTATACATACAAGAGATAAATTTTTTAATCTTTCCTTTTTGAATTAAAGTTTCTATTTCATTGGATTTCGGTAATAACATTGTTTGACCTAATTTTTCTCTTAAATAAGCTCTTAGTTGAAAGTAACAAAAAAGAGTGTTGTTTGATACTTTATATTTATTCTTTAATTGATCGAATGTCATTAATATACCTCCTTCAAAACAATCTCCTATATATCTAATCCCTTTTTGAAACCAATTATATAAAAGTTGATTATCCATTGTAAAAGGAAGAAGTCTATTTTGAATTAAAGATCTCTTTGCTAATAAGGATTTCTTTGTCTCATCGTCAACATTTATCTT
Source organism: Hemitrygon akajei (assembly GCF_048418815.1). Classification (NCBI taxonomy): domain Eukaryota; kingdom Metazoa; phylum Chordata; class Chondrichthyes; order Myliobatiformes; family Dasyatidae; genus Hemitrygon; species Hemitrygon akajei. The sequence goes on along the minus strand of NC_133126.1, from coordinate 187,240,330 downwards.
ATTCCATAAGTCAATCAAATGTTTTAATATAGGAGATTCTTTCTTTTCCCGTATCCATTTAGATTCCCATTTATATATAAAATCTTCTGGTGTGTTTTCTCCTATTTTATCTAGTTCTATTCTAATCCATGCCGGTTTATCTTTCTCAAAAAAAGATGCAATAAATCTAAGTTGATTTGCTTTATAATAATTCTTAAAATTTGGAAGTTGTAACCCTCCTAGCTCAAATTTCCATGTCAATTTTTCCAATGATATTCTTGACATCTTACCTTTCCAAAGAAACTTCCTCACATATTTATTTAGCTCTTGAAAAAACTTCTGGGGTAATTGTATTGGTAGTGATTGAAATAAGTATTGTAATCTAGGGAATATATTCATTTTTATGGTATTTACTCTACCTACTAATGTTATTGGTAATACCATCCATTTATCAAGATCTTCTTGGATTTTTTTCAATAGTGGTAAATAATTTAATTAGTATAAGTTCTTTATGTCATTATCAACTCTTATACCTAAATATTTTATACCATTTGCCGGCCATCTAAATTGGGTTATTATTCGACATTGACTATAATCTCCTTTAGTAAGAGGTAAAATTTCACTTTTATCCCAATTTATTTTATAACCTGATATTTTCCCATATTCTTCTAATCTATAGGATAATTTACACAACGAGTGCAATGGGTTTGTTAGATAAAGCAGAACATCATCAGCAAATAAGTTAATCTTGTATTCTTCCTGATTAACTCTGAAACCCTTAATGTCTGGGTCCATTCTAATCAATTCAGCTAATGGCTCTATCGCCAACACAAATAAAGCAGATGATAATGGACAACCTTGCCTAGTTGACCTTGTTAACTGAAATGGTGTTGAAATTTGACCATTTGTCACTACTTTATAACCATATAACCATATAACAATCACAGCACGGAAACAGGCCATTCCGGCCCTCCTAGTCCGTGCCGAACTCTTAATCTCACCTAGTCCCACCTACCCGCACTCAGCCCATAACCCTCCACTCCTTTCCTATCCATATACCTATCCAATTTTACCTTAAATGACACAACTGATCTGGCCTCTACTACTTCTACAGGAAGCTCATTCCACACAGCTATCACTCTCTGAGTAAAGAAATACCCCCTCGTGTTTCCCTTAAACTTTTGCCCCCTAACTCTCAAATCATGTCCTCTCGTTTGAATCTCCCCTACTCTCAATGGAAACAGCCTATTCACGTCAACTCTATCTATCCCTCTCAACATTTTAAATACCTCGATCAAATCCCCCCTCAACCTTCTACGCTCCAATGAATAGAGACCTAACTTGTTCAACCTTTCTCTGTAACTTAAGTGCTGAAACCCTGGTAACATCCTAGTAAATCGTCTCTGCACTCTCTCTAATTTATTGATATCTTTCCTATAATTCGGTGACCAGAACTGTACACAATATTCCAAATTTGGCCTTACCAATGCCTTGTACAATTTTAACATTACATCCCAACTTCTGTACTCAATGCTCTGATTTATAAAGGCCAGCGTTCCAAAAGCCTTCTTCACCACCCTATCTACATGAGACTCCACCTTCAGGGAACTATGCACTGTTATTCCTAGATCTCTCTGTTCCACTGCATTCCTCAATGCCCTACCATTTACCCTGTATGTTCTATTTGGATTATTCCTGCCAAAATGTAGAACCTCACACTTCTCAGCATTAAACTCCATCTGCCAACGTTCAGCCCATTCTTCTAACCGGCATAAATCTCCCTGCAAGCTTTGAAAACCCACCTCATTATCCACAACACCTCCTACCTTAGTATCATCAGCATACTTACTAATCCAATTTACCACCCCATCATCCAGATCATTTATGTATATTACAAACAACATTGGGCCCAAAACAGATCCCTGAGGCACCCCGCTAGTCACCGGCCTCCATCCCGATAAACAATTATCCACCACTACTCTCTGGCATCTCCCATCTAGCCACTGTTGAATCCATTTTATTACTCCAGCACTAATACCTAACGACTGAACCTTCTTAACTAACCTTCCATGTGGAACTTTGTCAAAGGCCTTGCTGAAGTCCATATAGACTACATCCACTGCCTTACCCTCGTCAACATTCCTCGTAACTACTTCAAAAAATTCAGCTTTGGGATTAACTTTAGCTTTGGGATTAGTATTTAAGGTTTTAATCCATTTTATAAAAGATACTCCTAATCCATATTTTTCCAATACCTTAAATTAAAAATCCCATTCCAATCTATCAAATGCTTTTTCTGCATCTAAAGCAACTGCCACGCTGATTTCCTCCCTCTTCTGCGCTAAATGAATTATACTAAATAACCGAGTTACATTATCTGCCAATTGTCTATTTTTAATAAATCCTGTTTGATCCATATGTACTAATTTTGGTAAGCATTTAGATAATCTATTAGATAAGATTTTTGCTATTATTTTATAATCAGTGTTTAATAAAGAAATAGGTCTATATGATGTTGGCTTTAAAAGATCTCTATCTTTTTTTGGCAATACTATTAAAATAGCTGTCGAAAAAGATTCTGGAAGTTTATGCGTTCTTTCCGCCTGGTGTATTAACTCCATAAAAGGAGGAATTAATAAATCTTTAAACTTTTTATAGAATTCAGGCGGAAAACCATTTTCTCCTGGAGATTTATTACTTTGAAATGATCCTAGGGCTTCTTCGACCTCTTTCAATGTAAAAGGCATATCTAATCCCTTCTGTTCTTCCATATTTAATTTTAGAAGAGTTATTTGTGATAAAAACCTTTCTATCTTGACATTGTCATTTTGTGATTCTGATTTATACAACTCAGAATAAAAATTCTTAAAAGCTTCATTAATTTCTAAAGGTTTATAAGTAATTTTATTTACTCTTGTTCGAATTGCATTTATTGTTTTAGAAGTCTGGTCTGTTTTTAACTGCCATGCAAGAACTTTATGTGATCTTTCACCTAGTTCATAATATCTCTGTTTAGTTCTCATAATTGCTTTTTCTGTTCGATATGTTTGGAGTGTATTATATTGTAACTTCTTGTTAATAAGTTGTCTTCGTTTTTCTTCTGTCATATTTCTTTGGGATTCTTTTTCTAATTTTGTAATCTCTTTTTCCAATTGATCTATTTCTATCATACATTCCTTCTTAATTTTAGAAGTATAACTTATTATCTGGCCTCTCAAATATGCCTTCATTGCTTCCCACACTATAAATTTATCATCAACTGAATGTGAATTTATATCTAAAAAGAACTGAATCTGTTTTCTCATAAAATCACAAAAATCTTGACGTTTTAATAATATTGAATTAAATCTCCACCTATAAATTGATTCCTCTTTAACTATCATTATCATTGTCATTATTAAAGGAGAATGATCTGACAATATTCTTGCTTTATATTCCACGTTTTTCACTCTATCTTGAATATTCGTTGATAATAGGAAAAAATCTATCCTTGAATATGTTTTATGTCTATTTGAATAAAATGAATAATCTCTTTCTTTTGGATTAATTCTTCTCCATATATCAATCAAATTTAAGTCTTTCATCAATGATAGAGTTAATTTTACTGCTTTTGATTTTGTGACAACCTTTGTTGATCTATCTAAAACTGGATCTAGACAAAAGTTAAAATCTCCACCTATTAATATTTTATCATGTGCATTAGCCAAATTCAAAAAGACCTCCTGTATAAATTTTACATCATTTTCATTTGGTGCATAAATGTTCATAAGGGTCCATAGTTCTGAAAAAATTTGACAATGTATAATTAGATATCTCCCCGCCGAATCAATTAATATGTTTTGTATTTTAATTGGTAAATTTTTGTTAACCAAAATTGCAACTCCTCTCGCCTTTGAATTAAATGAACTGCAATTACATTTCCAACCCAGTCTCTTTTTAATTTCTGATGTTCTATGTCTGTTAAATGAGTTTCTTGTAAAAAAGCTATATCTGTTTTCATTTTTTTAATGTATGTTAAAATTCTTTTTCTTTTTACCGGCCCATTAAGCCCATTAACATTAAAACTTTAAAAATTCAGTAGATTAGTCATTAAAAAAAAATATATTACTCCAATCTATAATAATACCTAATCTTTCAACTTTCGTGGTATCCTGGGAAATCTTTATAAAAATCTCCATGTTGCTATGTGTGTCCCCACCAATCATCCAGGCAAAAAGATAGAAGAAAAATAGAATATAAAGAAAAAAACAAAATACCCCCCTACTAATGTTGTGAAAAAAAAACACAACATTACCCCCCTCTGTTGTACGGGTCATGGCAATCGCCATGATTACACACATGAATCCCGTAGTAACCGATCCAAAGCTCCCCAGCCCCCTGCAACATAAAAAAGTATATATATAAGAAGAAAAAAATACTATTCTCAATTAGTATTTCTAAAATTTTGCTTTTCTCCTCTATAATATCCATAAATGTCCATTACTTCTGTTCGCTGATTCTATCTTCATCTTTAATCCATTACGTTTGGAAGCCTCTATGTGTAATTAGTCAATAGATAAAAGTTTTTGTGCGAACTCCTCCGCTTTTCGATAATCGGAAAAAAATCTTTTTCCCTCCTCCAAAAAAATTATCAGTGTTGCTGGGTGACGCATTATAAATTTATAACCCTTTTCCCATAAGGCTTTTTTCACTGGGTTAAATTCCTTCTTTCTCTTCAAAAGGTTGTAACTTATATCAGGATAAAAAAGAACTGGTTTCCTTTCTATCATCAATGGCCCGTTTCTATTTTTGACACTTTGGACAGCCGCCTTCAGGATCTTTTCTTTATCTTGGTATCTTAAGCATTTTATCAAAATTGATCGTGGATTTTGATCAGCTTGAGGTCTTGACCTTAAGGATCTATGAGCCCTTTCAATCTCAATTGGAGTTTCTCTTTCCATGTCCAATTTTTCAGGGATCCATTTTTGAAAAAATTTTATTGGATCTTCTCCTTCCATATCTTCTTTAAGTCCAACAATTTTAATATTATTTCGTCTACTAAAATTTTCAAGCTTATCAATTTTTTCCATAAATTGTTTTCTTTCTGATGTCCAAGCAGTATTTTCATTTTCCATTTTGTCCATTCTTTCAACCATGTCTTCCGTTTTAGTTTCCAAGTCCATAATTCTCTTTTCCATTTTTTCCTGTCTCTTTGTCATTTTATCAAGCATAATCTCCATATTTATCATTTTTTTTTAGTACTTTTTGATTACTTTTAATTACTTTTAATGCATCTAATTTACGCATTATTTGCCTCAAAGTCTTTTCTATGTTTCCAGAAGAACTTTTATCTACCTCTTCGTCTGATCTTTCCAGAGAATCTGACTCTCCCTCAGATTCACTATCACTTTCAGTTGCAGTCGTAACTGGGCTTTGTAGTTCTGGTTGCTCCCGTTTGCACATGCTCCTTCCTTCACGTTTGCGCAGTTCTTGTTGGCCTTTTCCTTTAGAAATGGCCGATGTTGCCGCAGTTTCCTGTTCCGTATCGCCGGTGGTATAATGTACCTGAGACCGCGGTTCTTTGGTAGACGTGGGCCTTGCTCCTGCTCCAACTTGCGTTGTCTTCCCGGTATTAGTTTTCTTCATCTTCTGTTTTTGAGGCATAGCTTGACACAATCCGGAGTAGTTTATAAGTAACTTTTAGAAAGTATTGACTAACTTTTCTTCACTTAAACATTAATTTATTAACTTTTTACGGGAGAGCTGGGTTCCAGCGTCTCGATCCTACGTCATCACGTGACGTCCCCCCCCCCCGGTCCCAACATATTGATGCAACTATAAAGAAGGCAAGATATACTTCATTAGAAGTTTGAAGAGATTTGGCATGTCAACAAAAACATTCAAAAACTTCTATAGATGTACCATGGAGAGCATTCTGACAGGCTGCATTTTGGACTGGTATGGGGGGGGGAGTGGGTGGGACCAGTGCACAGGATTGAAAGAAGCTGCAGAGGGTCATAAATTTAGTCAGCTCCATTTTGGGCACTAGCCTCCAAATTACCCAGGACACCTTCAAGGAGCGGTGTCTCAGAAAGTCAGTGTCCATTATTAAGGACCTCCAGAAACCAGGGCATGCTCTTTTCTCATTGTTACCATCAGGTAGGAGGTACAGAAGCCTGAAGGCACACACTCAGTGATTCAGGAACAGCTTCTTCCCCTCTGCCACCTGATTCCTAAATGGACATTGAACCCTAGCTCACTTTTCTAATATATATTATTTCTGTTTTTGCATGATTTTTAATCTATTCAATATATATAGACTGTAATTGGTTTACTTATTTTACTTCTTTTTCTTCTATATTACATATTGCATTGAACTGCTGCTGCTAAGTTACCAAATTTCACCACACATGCTGGTGATAATAAACCTGATTCTGAAAAATAATTAGAATCTGAGGATGAAGGAGCTGTACCACACCTACCCCGCCCCCAGGGCTTTCCCCAGACGTGGTTTCAACAAATTCCATGCCAAGTGGCGCCTCTGCAGTACTTGGTGAGGTTGACGTCAGCTGGTGCCCTGCCCTGCCACAGACAGCGGTTCCCAACAGCACTATGGGAGACGGGCAGCGGAGGGGTGCAGAGCCATTTCTTGATTTAAATGTACCTTGAACTGATCTAGTAAGGCTTCACATTGTAGGCTGGCTTGAAATATACAACGTTGTACAAACCTGAAGTGCTTTGAGTGGTTGGTGATGAAACACATCAACTCCTGTCTGAGAAACGACTTGAATCTGTTCCAAAATGCATACCGATACAACAGGTCCATGGCAGGTGCCATTTCAATGGCTCTTTACTCAACTCTGGAGCATCTAGACAACGAAGATGCATACATCATCAACTACAGCTCAGCATTCAATACTATCATCCTCTCAAATCTAATCAATAAGCTTCTTGACCTTGGCCTCGATACCTCCATGTGCAGTGGGATCCTTGATTTCCTCACTTGCAGACCCTAGTCAGTTCAGATTAGCAAAAACATCTCCCCCATAACCTCCATCGGCACAGGTGCACCACAAGGCTGTGTGCTTAGCCCCCTGCTCTACTCACTTTATACTTACACAGCTCCAGTGCATATTTAAGTTTGCTAGCGACACCCACTTTCAGCCGAATCAAAGATGTTGATGAATCAATAGGTACATTTAAAGTCAGCAAAATGTATAAACATACATCCTGAAATTCCTTTTCTTCACAAACGTCCATGAAAACAGAGGAGTGCCCCAAAGAATGACAGTTAAAATGTTAGAACCCTAAAGCTCCCCTTCCCACGCACAAGCAGCAGCAAGCCAACGACCCCTCCACCCTCCACCGAGCACTCAAGTGTGCAGCACCCCAAAATCGACTCATTCACTCAGTCATTCGACACACCACAGGCTCTCTCTCTCTCTCTCTCCCTAATGGGAGAAAGAGGTGTCCCCATTTCACAGCGAGAGGGGAGACACAACAAACAACTCGCTGATTTATGATGTTAAAAGTCTGTTGCATCGCTTTTTCCAAGCTCTGCACCCAGAAAGCTGGCACCAAAAAGGTGCAGATCTCCAGACACACAACCCCGGCAGCTAATCCGCTGCTCCTGAGGTTCCATGTTCTCCCCCAACGTGTTAGGGGCACCGGCCTAGAATCAGCACATCCCCAGAGCCACGTGAGCCTGGAACCCTGAAGGTGCACTCGGCTTCCTATATCAGCGTATTGGAGAGATTTTTAAAATTTGGCAGAGTGGTGCCACAGCAATAACCTTTCACTCAATGTCAGAAAGACCAAGGAGATTATTGACTTAATGAGGTGAAAACTGGAGGTCCATGAGCCAGTCCTCGTCATGGGATCAGAGATGGAGAGCGTCAGCAACTTTAAATTCCTCAATGTTATATAACATAGAACATAGAAAACCTACAACACAATACAGGCCCTTCGGCCCACAAAACTATGCCAAACATGTCCTTACCTTAGAAATTACCTAGGGTTATCCATTGCCGTCAATTTTCTGAGTTCTATGTACCTGTCCAGGAGTCACTTAAAAGACCCTGTCGTATACAGCTCCATCACTGTCACTGGCAGCCCATTCCACACACTCACTACACTCTACATAAAAAAACTTAGCCCTGATATCTCCTCTGTACCTCCTTCCAAGCACTTTATAACTGTGCCATGGGAAAAAGCCTCTGCCTAGCCACATGATCAATGGCTCTCATCATCTTATACACCTCTATCGGATCACCTCTCATCATCCGTTGCTCCAAGGAAAAAAAGCCAAGTTCATTCAACCTATTCTCATAAGGCGTGCTCCCCAATCCAGGCAACATCCTTGTGAATCTCCTCTGCACCCTTTCTACGGTTTCCATGTCCTTCCTGTAGTGAGGCGACCAGAACTGAGCACAGTACTCCACATGGGGTCTGACCAGGGTCCTATATAGCTGCAACATTACCTCCTAAACTCAATCCTACAATTGATGAAGGCCAATGCACTGTATGCTTTCTTAACCACAGAGTCAACTTGCGCAGCAGCTTTGAGTGTCCTATGGACTCGGACCCCAAGATCCCCCTGATCCTCCATACTGCCAAGAGTCTTACCATTAATACTATATTTTGCCATCATATTTGACCTACCAAAATGAACCACCTCACACTTATCTGGGTTGAACTCCATCTGCCATTTCTCAGCCCAGTTTTGCATCCTATCAACGTCCCGCTGTAACCTCTGACAGCTGTCATACTATCCACAACACCCCAACCTCTGTGTCATCAGCAAATTTACTAACCCAGCCCTCCACTTCCTCATCCAGGTCATTTATAAAAATCACAAAGAGTAAGGGTCCCAGAACAGATCCCTGATGCACTCCAATGGTGACCGACCTCCATGCAGAATATGACCCGTCTACAACCACTCTTTGTCTTCTGTGGGCAAGCCAGTTCTGGATCCACAAAGCAATGTTCCCTTGGATCCCATGCTTCCTTACTTTCTCAATAAGCCTTGCATGGAGTACCTTGTCAAATGCCTTGCTGAAATCCATATACACTACATCTACTGCTGCACCTTCATCAATGTGTTCAGTCACATCGTCAAAAAATTCAATCAGGCTCATAAGGCATAACCTGCCTTTCACAAAGCCATGCTGACTATTCCTTATCATATTATGCCTCTCCAAATGATCATAAATCCTGCCTCTCAGGATCTTCGCCATCAACTTACCAACCTCTGAAGTAAGACTCACTGGTCTATAATTTCCTGGGCAATCTCTACTCCCTTTCTTGAATAATGGAACAACATCTGCAACCCTCCAATCCTCCGGAACCTCCCCCGACCCTATTGGTGATGCAAAGATCATCGTCAGAGGCTCAGCAATCTCCTCCCTTGCCTCCCACAGTAGCCTGGGGTACATTTCATCTGGTCCCAGTGACTTATCCAACTTGATGCTTTCCTAAAGCTCCAGCACATTCACTTTCTTAATATCTACATGCTCAAGCTTTTCAGTCGCCAAGGTCCTTTTCCGTAGTGAACACTGAAGCAAAGTACTCATTAAGTACCTCTGCTATCTTCTCTGGTTCCATACACACTTTTCCATTGTCACACTTGATTGGTCCTATTGTCTCACGTCTTATCCTCTTGCTCTTCAAATACTTGTAGAACGTCTTGGGGCTTTCCTCAATCCTTCTCATGGCCCCTTCCGACTCTCCTAAATTCTTTCATAAGCTCCTTCCTGCTAGCCGTATAATCTTCTAGATCTCTATCATTACCTAGTTTTTTGAACCTTTCACAAGCTCTTCTTGACCAGATTTACAACAGCCTTTGTACACCATGGTTTCTGCACCCTACCACCCTTGCCCTGTCTCATTGGAACATTCCTATGCAGAACTCACAGAAATATCTCCTGAACATTTGCAGCATTTCTTCCATACATTTCCCTGAGAACATCTGTTCCCAATTTATGCTTCCAAGTTCCTGCCTGATAGCCTCATATTTCCTCTGACTCCCATTACACACTTTCCTAACTCATCTGTTCCTATCCCTCTCCAATGCTATGGTAAAGGACATAGAATTGTGATCACTATCTCTGAAATGCTCTCCCACTGAGTGATCTGACACCTCATCAGGTTCATTTCCCAATACCAGATCAAGAACAGCCTCTCCTCTTGTAGGCTTATCTACATATTGTGTCAAGAAACCTTCTTGAATACACCTAAAAAACTCCACCCCATCTAAACCCCTCACTCCAGGGACATGCCAATCGATATTTGGGAAATTAAAATCTCCCACCACAACAACCCTGTTATTATTACAACTTTCCAGAATCTGTCTCCCTATCTGCCTCTCGATGTCCCTGTTACTATTGGGTGGTTTATAAAAAACACTCAGTGGAGTTATTGACCCCTTCCTGTTCCTAACTTCCACCCACAGAGACTCTGTAAATAATCCCTCCGGTTCTTCATCCTTTTCTGCAGCCATGACACTATCTCTGATCAACTGTGCCACACCCCCATCTCTTTTGCCTTCCTCCCTGTCCTTTCTGAAACATCTAAAGCCTGGCACTTGAAGTAACCATTCCTGCCTCTGAGCCATCCAAGTCTCTGTAATGGCCACCACATCATAGCTCCAAGTACTGACCCACGCTCTAAGCTCATCCACTTTGTTCATAATACTCCTTGCATTAAGATAGACACATCTCAAACCATCGGTCTGAGCGTGTCCCTTCTCTATCACCTGCCTATCCTCCCTCTCACACTGTCTCCAAGCTTTCTCTATTTGTGAGCTGACTGCCTCTTCCTCCGTCTCTTCAGTTCAGTTCCCACCCCCACAGCAATTCTAGTTTAAACTCTCCCCAATAGCCTTAGCAAACCTCCTTGCCAGGATATTGGTCCCCCTTGGGATTCAAGTGCAACCCATCCTTTTTGTACAGGTCATTCCTGCCCCAGAGGAGATCCCAATGATCCAGAAATCTGAATATTTGCCCCCTGCTCCAATTCCTCAGCCACACATTTATCCTCCACCTCACTCTATTCCTATACTTACTGTCACGTGGCATAGACAGTAATCCCAAGATGACAACCTTTGTGGTCCTGCTTCTCAACTTCCTTCCTAACTCCCTGTAGTCTGCTTTCAGGACCTCTTCCCTTTTCCTGCCTATGTCATTGGTACCAATATGTACCACAACCTCTGGCTGTTCCCCTTCCCACTTCAGGATATCATGGACTCGATAAGAAACATCCCAGACCCTGGCACCTGGGAGGTAAACTACCAACCGTGCTTCTTTCCTGTGTCCACAGAATCACCTGTCTGACCCCCTACTATGGAGTCCCCTATCACTGCTACCATCCTCTTCCTTTCCCTACCCTTCTGAGCCACGGGGCCAGACTCTGTGCCAGAGGCACATCCACTGTTGCTTCCCCCAGGTAGGCCGTTCCCCCCAACAGTACTCAAGCACAAGTACTTATTGTCAAGGGGTACAGTCACAGGGGTGCTCTCTAGCCTCTGACTCCTGCCCTTCCCTCTCCTGACTGTTACCCACTTATCTGTCTCCCCAGGCCCCGGTGTGACTACCTGCCTATAGTTCCTATCTATCTACCTCATCACTCTCCCTGACCAGACGAAGTTCATGGAGCTGCATCTCAAGTTCCCTAACGCGGTCCCTAAGGAGCTGCAGCTCGACGCACCTGGTGTAAATGTGGCCGTCCGGGAGGCTGGGAGTCTCCTGGATTTCCCACATCTGACACCGAGCACAGAACACCGGCCTCACACACATACTTCCTGTCTGTATTCTACACAGGAAACCTACCTCACCTTGACCCATTATCGCCGAAGCCTCGTTGAGCCAAAGCCTTCCTACTCTGTCTCCCTCTACTCCGTTGCCCACTCCTCCAGCGCCTGCTCTATAAAGCTGTCTCCTTTTAAACTCTTCTTGCTGTTCTCACTGGCTGACGTCCACATTTCACAGGATCTGTCCTGCATCCAGCATGTAAATGCAATAACAAAGAAAGTATGGCAATGCCTCTACTTCTTTAGAAGTTTGCAAAGATTCAGCTTGACTTCTAAAACTTTGACAAACTATTACATATGTGTGATTGAGAGTATGGAAACACTAATGCCCTTGAGTGAAAAATCCTACAAAAGTTGTATATGTGGCCAAGTTCTTCATGGGTAAATCCTTCCCTAATATTGAGCACATCTACACAGAGCACTGTTGCAGGAAATTGGTATCCAGCATCAAGGAACCCCACCATCCAGGCCAAGCTGTTTTCTTGCTGCTGCCACCCAGAAGAAGGTGCAGGAGCCTCAGGACCCACACCACCAGGTTCAGGAACAGTAATTACCCCTCAACCATCAGGCCTCTGAATCAGAGGGGATAACTTCACTCAGTTTTACTCGCCCCATCACTAAACTGTTCCCACAATCTAGGGACTCACTTTCAAGGACTCTACATCTCAAGCTCTCGATAGTTATTGCTTCTTTATTTAATCAGCAATAAATTTATATTTATTCTTTCTTTTGTATTTTGCACACTGGTTGTTTGTCTGCCCTGTTAATTGATTAACTCTACAGAAATTCTTAGATTTACTGTGTATGCCTACAAGAAAATGAATTTCAGGGCTGTATGTGGTGACATATATGTAGTTTGATAATAAATTTACTTTGAACTTTGAAAAGACAATGACATTAATGAATATGTAGAATGTGTACATAAATGCTTTTAAATTACGTACTGCAATTGCTGTTTTACATGGCTCATAGTAACAGAAGGATGAAATAGCTAGAGAGAACAAGCAGTGTATCTTTATGGCCACTGAGCACTCCCGTGTGATCAGGCTGCCTATACTTCACAATTTCTTTTGATGAACTAGCACAATTACAGTGAGATGCATCAGAAGGTGGACAAACACACACTATGTGTAAGACTATAAAGGATGATGAGTATAATAAAAAATGAGAGATTCTCAACCAAAGCAAGACAAGCAGCAGCAGCTGTAGGATTTGCCGGAGACATAATCCCGAAGGACATTCTGGCACTTGCTGATGCTGGGCCCTCCCCTTGGAGGTTATTTGTGCATCTCCAAATGGACCGTGCAACTACCGAAATATATGGGTTGTGATTATGCACCAGTTATTGCTCTGTTCTCTCCATGGGTAGAAGCATTAAAATCAGAGAAATGATGCTGTAACTGTTGCTAAATTTTATTATGAGAACTGATTCCGAGTTTTGGGATTCCCAAGAAAATCTTAATTGATACTGGTTCTCACTTTATGGGTAAAATTATATAAAAGTTGACAAAAGCCTCATAGTGTAAACATCATTAACATCTTACCACCATCCATCATACGATACAGAACAGAACCCTGAAATATAGATTATCTAAATGGCGCAACAAAGTAGAGCTTAAGTGTGTAGAGCATTTCACTGGCCCTCATGACAATGCTCGGCACTCTAAACAGTATAACAGGCCTATCTTCAAATGAGAGTTTGAGACATCCCTCCCTATTTTGTTGAACAGATGGACATTCATTTTATTAGTAGAAGCACGTTGCATTCAGGTATAGCACTAACATAAGCTCTTAAAAGTTTCCATCAACAGGTAGTTAAAGCCCAGAAAATCATGTTGGCTGCAGGAGATTGGGTGTTGGTGAGAGCCAACCAACGACAGAACTGCCTGGAGCCCTGCTGTGAAGGTCCATTCCAAGTTTTTTTGACCACATGCACCGCAGTAAATGTGCAAGCTGACATGGATACACGCCTGCATGTTAAGCTGCGGTACCACCAGATCAGGGAACAGGTGTCCAGATGAACCTTGATGATAAGGACCGATGGACTGAACTCTTGATCTTGCCATCTTCATCTTAAGCATTATGTATTTTGGATAATCTGGACATCTATCTTCTGCCCAAAATGCAGAAGTGTCTCATGACACTAACACTTTTCTTCACCTGAGTTATGAATATGCGTTGTGTACTAACCAGTCAGGCTGTTGGGCACACTCCGAAGGTGACTTGCCCTGAAGATGATCAAACCCTGAATCGAAGTGAGTTTGATTCTGTGCCTTACTTTGATAATGAAACTAGAACTGTAAAGGGAGATGGGACTGCACTGCCCATATGAATGACCCTTGCCAATACAACTGTTTTGAGGGATAGTATCAACCTGCTTACAATAGATTATGAAACCCCACTGCTCCAAAGATACTTCATGGGGATAGGGGTGAGGTGATTCCAGGAAGCTGTGGGTTACGAGAATGATTCCAGGAATGAAAGGGTTACCATATGAGGAACGTCTGGCAGCTCTTGGGCTGTATTCCCTGGAGTTCAGGAGAATGAGGAGGGGATCTCATAGAAACATTCCAAATGTTAAAAGGCCTGAACAGATTAGATACGGGAAAGTTATTTCCCATGGTAGGGGGATTCAAGGGCAAGAGGGCACGACTTCAGGATTGAAGGATGCCATTTTAGAACTAAAATGTGGAGAAATTAATTTAGTCAGAGGGTGATAAATCTGTGGAATTTGTTGCCACGAGCAGCTGTGGAGGCCAAGTCATTGGGTGTGTTTAAGGCAGAGATAGATAGGTTCTTGATTAGCTAGGGCATCAAAGGGTATGAGGTGAAAGCAGGGGAGTGAAGATGACTGGAAGAATTGGATCAGCCCATGAAAGGTGAAGCAGACTCGATGGGCTGAATGGCCTACTTCTGCTCCTATACCTTATGGCAGGGGTGTCAAACTCATTTTAGGTCACGGGCCGGATTGAGCAAAATGCAGCTTCATGCGGGCCGGATCAGTCGGACGCGTGCGAACGCAGCTTTCGTTGCCTCCGTTTTTTCAGCCTGCTCTCATGTGTCTCAGTCTCTGCTATAACTACAAAGTGTTTCACTTTACAAATTCCGTTTCTTATGAAGAAGACTGCCGAGCAAGACTGCCGAATAAACACTTAAAAACCCTGAAAACCTGGTACCTGAATAAACTCAGCATTAGCCATATCATACGCCATAGGCGCTTCGATTACTGGGGCCAGCTTTAATAGTAATTAGATATTATCTCACGGGCCAAAGATAATTCCACGGCCCACGGGCCTTGAGTTTGACATATATGCCTTATGGTCTTATGGCCGTATGTTGCTGCACCATCATGGGTTGTGGCTAGACTTAGGTAACAGTATGTGCAATGTCAACACTACTGGTGACCTTCCAAATCCTCTTCACGATACTTACTAGGTATGTGGCCGACAGGCCTAACACCGGCTGCCAGGGTTCCCCCTTCTAAAATGGGATCTTTGGCCTGAACCAAAGTCATCAAGTGGTTGTTGTTATCTGACCTAAGTAGTACCATAGTTGTACCACCTGCCCACACTCTCTCTACATCCTAGTGTGTGGGGCTGCTATTGAAGGACTATGGAGACTGAGCGTTTCTGGATTGTGGTGCTCCTGTTCTGAGAACCTGCCGGACTACTCGTGAAGGCATTAACGTGGCCTCGGCACTACATGACATGAGCCAATGACGTTACTGCTGAAAGGCTGGCAAGTTACACTGTGGCACTAGACTTCCTGCTGTCTAAGAGAGGTGGTACCACTGCCATTATCAGCCAGGAGTGTTGCATGTGTGTCCTTGATGTCAACAGCCAACTGTCCATGATGAAACTGTCACAGAGTTTCAGAGACCCTGTAGTACTGAAATTCAGTAACAGGACAAAGAGGAGGGAATGTGGAAGTTATGGTAAAGCAAAGGTTAAAGCAACATCAAGGCAAGGATAGCCTGAGGCAGTTGTAGTCAAGCGAGACTGCTGGAGACACCTCTGTTTACTGCCGATCAGGTAAACTGGGATGACTGCGGCAGTGTGAACTCAAGCCAGATGACTGTAGTGAAAGGTTTTTGTAAAGCATAGCATCCCTTTACACAGTAAGGGGTGCTGTAGATAATGGAAGAACGTGAATCACACTCAATCAGCAACAACTGCTTTACTAACTTCAAAATATCATCAGTTGTCTGCTTGAAGTTTCGATTTACTTTTAACACTTCTGTTGTGAATGGTGCTTGATCTTACAAGTAAGAAATTCAAACAAATATAATTTACCAAATGGTCAATATCCGCAACCAATAAGCGTGTCCTGTATAAAAATGCAAACACGAGGAAAGCTGCAGATGCTGGAAATTCAAGCAACACACACAAAATGCTGGTGGAACGCAGCAGGCCAGGCAGCATCTGTAGGAAGTAGTACAGTCGACGTTTCAGGCCGAGGCCAATCAACTTTCCAGCTCTTAGCTTCATCCCTCCCCCTCCTGTCTTCTCCTATCATTTCGGATCTCCCCCTCCCCCTCCCACTTTCAAGTCTCTTACTATCTCTTCTTTCAGTTAGTCCTGTATTAAAATAGCAGCTTTCTCTCCTGGCTTCAGAACAGTGTGGGTGACAGGTGCTATGCTGTTCTTCTTGCGTGCAAGAAAAAAAGCAAAGCTTGAGAAGTAAGAGTACACTGGGCGCTGTTATTTTAGTAATTTAATTTATTATCGGTGACAACAGAAGGAACAGAGCGTAGGGTTCATCTGCTATCAGAGAGAGGAGTCCAGTTGCGAGTGAAGCCCCTCAACTATTGTCGTTTTAGTTTCCCACCCCAAGGGGCCACATAAGTGGCAGCAGTGCCATTGACTGATGTGTAGGAATAATAGAACAGGACTGAAATAATTAACTTTGAATGTAAAGAATGAAAAGGCATTGCACAGTTTATTCTTGTAAATAATTTTATTATGAATAAAATTTATTTTGTTTAAAAATACTCTCTTTATTCAGTACATGATGAGAATACTTGTGCTGTTTCCAATTCTTATAAACAATTCAATTGTTTCACCAGCTTTGCTACCAACTTCCATCTTGATCTTACTTTTACCTGGTCTGTCTTTGACACCTCTCTCACATAGAGATCCAGGGTCCAGACAGTGGCTAGTCCTAGGGTTTACAGAAGATTGAAGCCCTAAGGTCAATTACAAGTAGACATCCTTTGATAATAAATGTACTTTGAACCTTTAAGTCCAGAAGTCGAAGCCTGACGGCAGAAGCCCTGGATCTAGAAATCTGAAGTCCACTGGGGAAGTTGGAGGCTTGTTGTCTGCGAGTCTGCTGGAGGCTTGTGGGGTAGGAGGACTGTCTGTGAGTGGGA
The DNA here is from genome assembly GCF_048418815.1 of Hemitrygon akajei. Classification (NCBI taxonomy): domain Eukaryota; kingdom Metazoa; phylum Chordata; class Chondrichthyes; order Myliobatiformes; family Dasyatidae; genus Hemitrygon; species Hemitrygon akajei. Next base: position 187,223,195 of record NC_133126.1, on the reverse strand, counting down.
GGGAGGGGGGAGAGGGGCTTGTTTTGCTGTTGTTATTTTGTTGCTTCTCTGTTGTTTTGTGGAACACCATGCGTGTACCATGTGGGCGCCGGAATGTGTGGCAATACTTGTGGGCTGTCTCCAGCGCATCCTTGGGTTGTGGTGGTTGTTAACGCAAATAACGTGTTTCACCATTTGTTTCGATGTACATCAATAAATTTGAATCTGAACCTGAACTGGAAAGCAAAGTACGAACAGGTCAGGATAATGTAGGAACTGTCTTACTGCAAGTAACTGTAACCATGTACAATCTGTACCAGCCCTGGCCTCACTAGCTGCCCAAGTTGTTAACAAAACTTCATCCCGTTCAGAAACACCCAGAAAACAATTAAGAAATTAAATGATGTTAAAACAATCATTTACACTATGAATAATGAAAATAATTAAACCAAATTAAATAAAGCAAATAGCTTTCTCCGTGTAGTGGAATTTATTTTAATGGGACTACTAGGCATGCTTGCCTGAAATTTAAGTGTTACTGGGTCTGTAGGCAGATTTCCCAGTGTCAGAATTGTGAAGGTTTTGCAATGTAGACTCCATGAAAACCTCAGAGAGCAGTATAGATCTGGACAGAAGATGTCACTATTGGCTTAGGCCCAAATCACCACTGAAACTGGGAACTTCACTGACGTCTATTATCACTGACATAAATCGTGAAATTTATTGTTTTGTGGCATCAGTACAGTGCAATACTGCAAAAAGAGAGCAAAGTTGTGAGATAATGTTCATAGGTTCAAAGACCATTCAGAAATCTGATGGCAGAGGGGAAGACTAAACACAAGAACTTCTGCAGTTGCTGGAAGTTCAGAATAACACACAAGAAATGCTGGAGGAACTCAGCAGGTCAGGCAGCATCCATGGAAAGGAATAAAAGAGTCGACATTTTGGGTCCTGGCTGAAATGTGAATTATTTATTCCTTTCCATAACTGGCTGAGTCCCTCCAGTATTTTTTGTGTGTTGCAGAGGGGAAGAAGCTGTTCCTAAAATGTTGAATGTGTGTTCAGGCTCTTGTACTTCCTGTCTAATGAGAATAGGATTATGATTATTATTATTATCATTATTATCTCATCATGTTTGGTCCCTTAGGGACACAAGATTTGATTCAATTATGATGATACTTTTGATGCAAAATGGATAGCAGAAAATACCAATTCAGTGACAAGGCTGACAGCAGGTGGAGCTGCTGACTCAGAGCTCCATAGATCCAGGTTCAATCCTGACTGTGTGTGCTACCAGTATGGAGTTTGCACGATCTCACCGTAACCAGGTGGGTTTCCTTCACTGCACTGGTTTTCTTTAGCATCCCAAAGATGTGATTTGCCGGGTTGATTGACTGCTGTAAATTACCCCAAGTGTGCAGATGAGTGATAGCGCTGAGAGTGTGGGTCTTAGAAATAGGATGAATATACAATTAGTCTAAATAGGTGGTGGATTGTCAGTACAGGTTCAGAGAGCTTAGGGGCTAGTTACTGTGCTTTATCTCAGGATGAAAGTTCAAAAATTGGGAGGATCAACAATCTTTCAAGGTGTGAGACCTGTGGGGGTATGGGACACTGCCACCTGGAGGATCTGCACCAGATCTCACTCATCATCCCAGTTTGGAAATATCTCATTGTTACAGAGTAATACAGCACAGGAACAGGCCCTTCGGTCCAACCCGTTGTTGCTGGCCAAGATTCCCCATCCAAGCTAATCCCATTTGGCCTTTAACCTTCCAAATGTTCCCTGTCAGGACGGGAAACAATTTCTTCCCTCAGGCCGTGAGGCTACTGAACTCCCTGCTACCACCCAGGTCTCACTACATATGAAACACCAGTAGCAATATACTGTTTACTTTTAAACTTGTTTTGTAAATGTACCCTGTCATTTGTAAATTTATTTGTGCTAATATTAATTTATTTGCAGGCAGTTTTGATGGGCCGGATGGCCTACTCCTGCTCCTATTTCTTATGTCCTTATGTGTTGTGTGAGTTTTATGTACTGCCTTGGTCCAAAGGAATGTTGTTTCATTTGGCAGTATATCTGTATATATTGAAATAATAATAAACTTGAACTTGAGCTATCCACATAACTGTCCAACTGCCTTTTAAAATTTGTTATTTACCTGCTTCAGCCATTTCCCTCTGGCAGCTCCTTCGACATACTGTTTATTCGTTATGTGCTGCGTCGTGTGACTTTATGGTCTTTCCATGACCGTGATTGTTCTCAGCAAATTTTTTCTACAGAAGTGGTTTTCCATTACCTTCTTCTGGACGGTGTCTTTACAAGACATGTGATTTCAGCCATTGTCAATTCTCTTCAGAGATCACATAACCAGGACATACCGGTACTACCCTTTGTGAAAATGTTGCCCCTCATGTCGCTGAGTCTAAATCCCGAACTCCCATCTCAACAACAGGGTATTTTCACCACATTGTGGTTCAAGTAGTTAGTTCATGACTTTCTTAATGGCAATTAGGAATGAGTAGTAAAAGTTATGGTCTTGTGGTTCTCACATCCCAAAAGTAAAAAATAAAAGCATTGTAAATCTGAGAATGCAATTAGAAAGCCATAAAAATACAAACAGAAGCCTTGCTTTTGAAGCAATGTATATAGAAAGAGAAGGTAAAAAGGATTATAAACCATATAGCTCATAAAATGTTTCTACAATCTGGCTTACCAGTGACAAGGGAACACTCATCAGTACTAAAATTATTTAAAAAGTTGAAAATAAATTATGCAGGTGATTCAAATCTGAAATTCTCAGCCACAAAATGTCAATGACAAGTGGATATAAATTTATTTTTAAAAGAATGGTTACTAACAGAGATTACTCAATCTGAATGGGTATTGGATCCTAAATTTCAAGTACCTTTCCCCCACAGATGCTGCTCAACCCAATAAGTTCCTCCAGCAGTTTGTTTATTGCTCCAGATATCAGCATATTAGACCATGAGACATAGGAGCAGAATTAGGCCATTTGGTCCATTAAATCTGCTCTGCCATTCCATCATGGCAGATTTATTATCCTTCTCAGCCTTGTTCTCCTGCATTCTCCCCATAACTTTTTATGTTGTTTTTCTTGAATGGGTTCCATGGATTTCTTTTATTTCATGATTGTGGGAAGATAGATAGATAGATAGATAGATAGATACTTTATTCATCCCCATGGGGAAATTCAACTTTTTTTCCAATGTCCCATACACTTGTTGTAGCAAAACTAATTACATACAATACTTAACTCAGTAAAAAATATGATATGCATCTAAATCACTATCTCAAAAAGCATTAATAATAGCTTTTAAAAAGTTCTTAAGTCCTGGCGGTAGAATTGTAAAGCCTAATGGCATTGGGGAGTATTGACCTCTTCATCCTGTCTGAGGAGCATTGCATCGACAGTAACCTGTCGCTGAAACTGCTTCTCTGTCTCTGGATGGTGCTATGTAGAGGATGTTCAGAGTTTTCCATAATTGACCGTAGCCTACTCAGCGCCCTTCGCTCAGCTACCGATGTTAAACTCTCCAGTACTTTGCCCACGACAGAGCCCGCCTTCCTTACCAGCTTATTAAGACGTGAGGCGTCCCTCTTCTTAATGCTTCCTCCCCAACACGCCACCACAAAGAAGAGGGCGCTCTCCACAACTGACCTGTAGAACATCTTCAGCATCTCACTACAGACATTGAATGACGCCAACCTTCTTAGGAAGTACAGTCGACTCTGTGCCTTCCTGCACAAGGCATCTGTGTTGGCAGTCCAGTCTAGCTTCTCGTCTAACTGTACTCCCAGATACTTGTAGGTCTTAACCTGCTCTGTATATATAGGGCTCTCAGTACCAGTAACTGTGGTGTTAACTGTTCAGGCTAACAAAATGGCTTCTCTGTGTTGTTATAATGAAATGGCTTCTCTGTAATGTTACTTAATGCTGTAATAGGTTTCTGTGTCTGGGATGTTTGGGTTATGACTGCAGATAAGGGGGGAACTAACCAATGGAGAATTGTTATGCTATCTTGTATGTGTAAGCTGACCGGGAGCTCGCGGTCTCTTTCGGGAGGCGAGCAAGGAGGACGGATGTGTGAGGAGCGGACAGCGGTTCCAGGGCAGCGGATACTGGATGTTGACGGTTTGGACGGTGGCCAAAGACTCGGAAGATCGTTGTGGATGGAACTGGAGGTGTGTGCTCCAACGTATTAAAATATTATGTGCACAAGCTGATGAACTTACTGATTTGGCGCCTTTAGTTTATCTGTTTCACTAACCCATCACTAAGAAATAGCTATAAAGTTGCAATTATTTACTCGCCTTTGGTGTATTGTCTGGTATTTGTGTTGCGAATGTGTACTGGGGGGGGGGGCATTACACCGTATTTACACCGAAGTATTGCACTATTGGCAGGGCGACAGCAGTTCACCTTAGGTGAAAGGGGGTAAATTGGGGGCACGGATGCTACATATACTACATTCATACTTTGTTAATAATTGTACTTTGAAACTTCTGCTTTAAACAAATGTTGAAATTGAACTCACATGGATTACTTGTGCTGGCAGCTCATTTCACACTCTCACGACCCTCTGAGTGAAGAAATGTCCCCTCATGTTCCCCTTAAACTTCTCAACTTTCACCCCTAAGCCATGACCTCTGGTTGTAGCCCCACCCAACTTCAGTGGAAGCATCTTACTTGCATTTACCCTGTCTATACTCCCATAATTTTGTATATTTCTATCAAATCTCCCCTCAGTCTTCTACATTCTAAAGGATACAGTCCTAACGTATTTAATCGTTCCTTATAATTCAGGTCCTCCAGACCTAGCAACATCCTTGAAAATTTTCTCTGCACTCTTTCAACCTTGTTTACATCTTTCCTGTAGGTAGGTGACCAAAACTAAAGGTAGGCCTCACCAATGTCTTATACAACTTCAACATAACATCCCATCTTCTGTACTCAATACATTGATTTATGAAGGCCAACGTGCCAAAAGCTTTCTTTATGATCCTATCTACCTGTGATGCCACTCTCAATGAACTATGTGCCTGTATTCTCAGATCTCTTTGTTCAACTGCACTCCTCAGTGCCTACCATTCACCATGTAAGACCTATTCTGGTTGGTCCCACCAAAGTGCAAAACCTTGCACTTGTCTGCTTTAAATTCCATCTGCCATTTTTCAGCTGATGTAGATCCCTCTGCAAGCCAAGATAGCCTTCCTTACTGTACACTACACACCCAATGTTGGTGGTGTCTGCAAATTTGTCGATCCAGTTAACCACATTATCATCCTGATCATTGATATAGATGACAAACAACAAAGAACTCAGCACCGATCTCTCTTGACATGGTCAAGAGGTTTTAGTTGTTGTTCAGACCAAACATCAGAATGGGGCAGAAATGTGATCTACAGTACTGTGCAAAAGTCTTAGGTATATATATATATATATATATAGCTAGGGCGGTTCACACTTTTGTATGGTACTGTAGTTCTCAGTGTGGAGTGGAGAATGATTTTGTAAATCTGGCAGAGGCAAAGGATGTTGGGAATGGTGAGGGTGGAACGCCACAGGAGGGGTGTGGGACAGGTGGCAGAGAATGAGAGTCAGTGGCGGAGGAAGGGGTGCGTGCAGATACCCCCAGTGAGGTAATTTGATTCAAAACAATTGGTGTATTGATCATTACAGAATGTCTCTCTGGTGTTTCCTGCTCCCTCCACCCTCATTTCCTCTTTTCTTAACCATGATTTCCCTGTCCACTTTCAGTTCACAAAAGATAGATAGATAGATAGATAGATAGATAGATAGATACTTTATTCATCCCCATGGGGAAATTCAACTTTTTTTCCAATGTCCCATACACTTGTTGTAGCAAAACTAATTACATACAATACTTAACTCAGTAAAAAATATGATATGCATCTAAATCACTATCTCAAGAAGCATTAATAATAGCTTTTAAAAAGTTCTTAAGTCCTGGCGGTAGAATTGTAAAGCCTAATGGCATTGGGGAGTTTTGACCTCTTCATCCTGTCTGAGGAGCATTGCATCGATAGTAACCTGTCGCTGAAACTGCTTCTCTGTCTCTGGATGGTGCTATGTAGAGGATGTTCAGAGTTATCCATAATTGACCGTAGCCTACTCAGCGCCCTTCGCTCAGCTACCGATGTTAAACTCTCCAGTACTTTGCCCACGACAGAGCCCGCCTTCCTTACCAGCTTATTAAGACGTGAGGCGTCCCTCTTCTTAATGCTTCCTCCCCAACACGCCACCACAAAGAAGAGGGCGCTCTCCACAACTGACCTATAGAACATCTTCAGCATCTCACTACAGACATTGAATGACGCCAACCTTCTAAGGAAGTACAGTCGACTCTGTGCCTTCCTGCACAAGGCATCTGTGTTGGCAGTCCAGTCTAGCTTCTCGTCTAACTGTACTCCCAGATACTTGTAGGTCTTAACCTGCTCCACACATTCTCCATTAATGATCACTGGCTCCATATGAGGCCTAGATCTCCTAAAGTCCACCACCATCTCCTTGGTCTTGAATCAGATTTATCATCACTCACATGTCAAGATTTTTTTGTGCAGCAGCAGTACAGTGTAATACATAAAATTGTTACAGTACTGTGCAAAAGTCTTAAACACCTTAGCTATATACGTGTGACCATGGAATGATTATTGGTGGTTTGAGTATCTCAGAAACAGCTGATCTCCAGGAATTTTCACAGACAACAGTCTCTAGAGTTTACAGAGAATGGTGTGAAAAACAAAATATCCAGTAAGTGGCTGTTCTATGGGTGAAAATGCCTTATTGATGAGAGAATTTAGAGAATGACCAGACTGGTTCATGCTGACAGGAAGACAGCAGTAACTCAACCACGAGTTATAACAGCTGTGTGCAGAAGAGCATTTCTGAACGCACTAAATGATGAATCTTGGATTGGCTACAGCAGCAAAAGGCCATGAATATGCACTCAGTGGGCAGTTTATTAGGTACATGAGATATCTACTATACCAAAGTGAGTATTAGGCCATTCAAAAGTGGAATATTTTCTGTAATTTGATCTTATTGCAAGCATTTTGCTGCTAAATTCGTCCAAAAACAAGAATTTGATAACGACCAGAAAAACTGTTTATGGTTGAAAATTAGATATTGGGCAGGACAATTACCAATACCCCTGTTTCTCATCAGATTAATGCCAAGGGATCCTTTACCTGAAAAGCCTTGGTTTATTGACTCTGAAATAGAGCATTCGTAATTACACAGCACTCAGTTCTGCACTAACCTGTCAGCCTAGATTTGTGCTCCAAACTCTCTGGGGTTGGACTTGAACCCATGAAATGCTAATGATAATGCTACCAACTGCATTGCTCTGAGTCTGCAAAACAAGTTGCTGAGTCATGGCGTAGTTCCAGATTTCGATTGGGGAGCAGTAATCAATGTGTCTTAGAGACCTTTGTAATGTGACGATTAGAACATAAATGAGGGGCTGTTTAACTTACGAGCTCCAACTAGGTCACCTCTGGAAGACAGCTTTTTGAAGGAAGAACAGGGCCTAAAGTTCGGGTAGGGAACAAAAAGACCTAGATTGATTTTCTGAAATACAGAAATTTGTGAGATGACTTTTACACCTCTGAAAATAATTCAAATGGTAAATTGAAGCCATTTATTATGGTTATAAAGTCTGTAAGCATAAAAAAAGGGCCAGACCATTTAAACAGGGATACATGACCAACTACATGATAAAGAACCATGTACGATACAGCAGTTACAGAGACAGTGACCAGGGTAGAATTCCTGTCACCATCTGTATGTAGTTTTGTATGTTCTCCCCATGACTGTGTGGGTTTCATCTGACTACCCTTGTTTCCCCCCACAGTCAAAAGCCATGTAGGTTAGAAGGTTAATTTGTCACTTGGGTGTAGTGGGCTCATTGGGCTGGAAGGGTGTGTTATTTTGCTGTATCTCTAAATAGAAAATAAAATGACCATTGTGATCAGTGAAAGATTAAGGAAGATAGATGGATTTAAACTAAAGATCAGCCATTATCTACTTCAATATGCCAGATTTATTTGGATAGAGAACACTTGAATGGATGTCAAATTTTGCATTAAATTAATCTAATCACTTTTTATGATAATGTACTATTTAATGATGCTACACTGTGTGAAGTGGTTCAAAGTTGTCCCAATCAAAACCCACACTGTCGGAGACAGATGAATTCAAGATGCAAATTAGATTTAGTTTTATTATTGAATTGCTGTTGCCATGGTAGTGGGTGTCATCAACAACATCTTCATGAGCTTTTTCTTGCTTGGTTACATGAAGCTGACCCTATTTTACAATATGTTTGTTACAGTGGTGCTAGAAAGTTGGTGAGCCCTGTAGAATTTTGTTTCTACATAAATATGATCTAAAATGCGATCAGATCTTCATGCAAGTCCTAAAACTAGACAAAGAGAACTCAATTAAACAAATAACACAACATCAAACAATGAACCTACCCATAAACACTCGTTCGTTCATTACGTGTCGTGTCGTTTGACCTGGGTAATCATGGTCCATGATTGTTCTTGGCAGATTTTTTCTACTTAAGTGGTTTGCCATTGTCTTCTTCTAGGCAGTATCTTTAGAAGATGGGTGACCCCAGCCATTATCAGTACTCTGCAGAGATATTCTGCCTGGCGTCAATGGTCTCATAACCAGGACTTGTGATATGCACCAGCTGCTCATACGACCATCCACCTCCTGCTTCCATGGATTCATGTAACCCTGATCAGGGGACCAAGTAGGTGCTACCCCTCACCCAAGGGTGACCTGCAGGCTAGTGGAGGGAAGAAACGCCTTACACCTCCTTTGGTAGAGATGTATCTCCACACTGCCACTTTATCCATGAACACTACACTATTTTGCTGTCTTCTTACACGGTTTTTTACCTACCATATTTCTTACTGTAATTCGTAGGATTTTTATGTATTGCATTCTTCTGCTGCTGCAAAATAACAAATTTCACAAGATTTGTCTGTGATTATAAACCTGACTTTGATTCAGATCTGAAATAAAAGGAGAAAATGCTGGAAATATTCGACGGGTCATGAAGGGAGAAATCGAATTTCAGAATTGACAAAAATTCATGTGTCTTCTGTTTCTCTCTCATTAAATGCTGACTGAACCACCATTGCCAACACTTTGTGTTTGATTTATAAAATACAAGGATCATTTAAACATTTCCTCCCACTTCAAAATATTTCTATATAAGGATCCCTGTGTTCTCCTTTGAGAGTGTTTTCATGAATGCAAATCTCTTTATTATTTTTCCAAAATTTTCTAGCACTTTACATTCTTGTTTTAAAGTTTACATCCCATGAGGTAGAAAAGCTCCAAGTGACGACTAATTTATTCTGTCCCTCAGCTACAGTCTTATTCATTCTGTCAGACTAATAAAATGAAGGTACATTATAAAAAGCCTCAAATTCAGTTTATCAGAAACATGCTGAAAAAAAATCACAAATGCAACATAGTTATTTGCACAAATTGCTAAAACATTTATCAAATATTGTTCATTCAGTTAATTACATGCCAGTCAGTTTAACATCTCTGGAAGAGCATATTTTGGAATCTTCAATAACAAATATATTCAGATGATAAAAATAATTGGAAGCAATCTATACAGCTTTTGTAAATGAGCATTGTGCTTGAAAAATCCAATAAAGATCTTTAAAGTTGGGAGAGATATAATAGCTGTGGGGGAAATGTGGTTTGCATGGACATTCACATGAGACTATTGAGATTCACACAGATCAGCCGATTTGAGTGGTGTCACAATAACAACCTTGCTCTCAGCGTAAGACAAGGAATTGATTGTGGACCAGGAAGTACAAGTCGAGGGAACACACACCAGTCCTCTTCAAGGGGTCAGCAGTGGAAAGGGTGAGCCGTTTCAAGTTCCTGGGTGTCAACATCTCTGAAAATCTGTCCTGGGCTCAACACATCGATGCAATTACAATCATGTCAGTGTCTATACAGTATTTCATTAGGAATCTGAGGAGATCTGTTATATCATAAAATACTCTAGCAAATTTTTACAGTTGTACCATGGAGAGTATTGTAAGTGGTTGTATCACCATTTCGTATGGAGGAACAGAAAAAGTTCCAGAAGGTTGCAAACTCTGCCAGATCCATCATGGACACTAGCCTCCCCAGATTGAGATTTTCTAAAGGTGATGCCTCAAAAAGGCGGCGTGCATCATTAAGGGCCCCTGCATCACCCAGGAAAAGCCCTCTTCTCATTGCTACCATCAGGGAGGAGGTATTGGAGCCAAATGACACACACTCAACATCTTAAGAACAGCTTTTTCCCCTATGCCATCAGGTTTCTGAACAGATAATGCACCGACTCATGAACATCATCTCATTATATTTGCTCTTTGATTAGTTTAATTTTAAAAATATATTTCTCATTGTATTTTTACATATTGGACTGTACTGTTGTCACAAATCAAAAAAAATTCATGACATATATCAGTGATATTAAATGTGATTCTATTCGGATGGTGAAAGAGATATTCAGTTACAGGATGGGCAAAATATTAGATTATTAACTGATTTAGGGGAAGAAATATAGTAGATGAACTAATGGAGGTAGATAGTAAGGTTTCCTCATGTTGAGTCCTTCTTTGCAGCTTCTATGTACATCAAGAGATTGACAGGCTGCTGACATGAAAGGCAAAATAAATAATTTTGGGAAATCAAAGGAAGTTAAAAGAAAATGGTAAAATGCGAGCTTAATTGCTAAATAGTTCGGTGAGATGATATATTCTGTTTAAAAATGCTGTAAATCAGATAATTCATTTGCAAATCTAAATATTGCAATCTTTGTAAACTCTTTTACATCAAGTTCAAATCTGACCTTTTCCCCCAAGTTTGTGTCTAGGCGTAGCCTTGACTCAGTGCTGGAATTCCAGTTCAGAGTTCAAATACTGCTCCAGAGACTGGGCTGACAACACAGCCCTATAACCAGATTCAGATTTATTTATCACATGTACATACTATCAGAACATACAGTGGAATGCGTTAACAACTAACACATCCTAAAGATGTGCTGTGGGCAGCCTGTGAGTGACACCACACATTCCAGCGTCAACACAGCATGGCCACAAAGCTCAATGAAGTATTGTCTCTGAAGCAAAAGCAGGATGCCATTTTATCTTGCAGGGGGGCCAACAGAGATCTCAGTTGATTTGAAGAAGTTTCCCCAGTGTACTGGCCTCAGAGATTATCTGGCTAATAGTTCTTGCAGGTGAATAATGGTTCTTGCTGGTCAATAATGCTGGTGAATGTTACTGAGATTTCTGCATATGGATTTTGGACTACGGACTATTTTTTCAGTCTTATGGTTTTGATATTGTGTATTTGCTGTTGTTCATTGTTTTTGTGTGTGTATGTGTGTGGGAGGATTTGGGGGTCAATGTTCTTGTGTCTCGTGCAGGGGGAGGTGGGTTTGGGGAGTTGATGATCGTGTTGGTAGGTTTGCTGTTTCTCTCTCAACTGACTTCCAAGGTTTTTCTTTGTTTTGTGGCTATCTGGAGAAGAAGAATCTCAGAGTTGCATACATAACTTGATAATAAATCAACCTTTGAACCTTTGATAGTGGGGCTTATTGTGCATAAATTAAGTTCTGCATTTTCCTATGTTTCTACAATGATGATGCTCCAGAGAATGGGGTCAGCATTCCTTGACTTCAGAAAGAGAGGAGTATCTCGCAGGTTGGATCTATGGAGAATGTTTCTCCTGCTTGAAGATTGGTTGAGGAGAAACTTCTTTGCAATGAATTTGTGATCCTGGAGGGCTGGGGAGACCCAGTCACTGAATTTACTCAAAACAAAAATTGTTAGATTTTTGAACTTTATGGGAATCAAGGGATATGGAGATAGTTTCGAAAAATTCCACAGAGGTAGAGGATGAACCTTGACCTTGATGAATGGCAGAAGGCAGCCAAATTGCCTACTCTGTTGCTACTCCTAATGTTCAATGGCTACTCCAAATGCAAGAAGGGTGGGAGGCAGCAGAAAGGAAACTATAGACCTGTTAGTCTAATATCAGTGGTTGGGAAGTTGTTGGATTTGACTGTTAGGGATAAGATTATGAAGTACCTGGAGGCACGTGACAAGATAGGCCAAAGCCAGCATGGTTTCCTGAAAGGAAAATCCTGCCTGACTAACCTACTGCAATTTTTTGAGGAAATTACAAGCAGGGTAGACAAAGGAGATGCAATGGACGTGGTGTACTTGGTTTTTCAGAAGGCCTTTGACAAGGTGCCGCACATGAGGCTACTTAGCAAGATAAGAGCCCATAGAATTACAGGGGAGTTACTAGAATGGATGGAGCATTGGTCGACTGGCAGAAAACAAAGAGTGGATCCTTTTCTGGCTGGCTGCTGGTTAGCAGTGGAGTTCCACAGGGGTTGGTGTTAGAACTGCTGTTTTTTACGATGTATGTCAATGATTTGGACTATGGGATTAAAGGATCTGTGGCTAAATTTGCCGATGATACAAAGATAGGTGGAGGAGTGGGTATTGTTGAGGAAACAGAGAGCCTGCAGAGAGACTTAGATAGTTTAGGGTAATGGGTAAAGAAGTGGCAAATGAAATACAATGTTGGAAAATGTACGGTCATGCACTATGATGGAAGAATTAAATGGGTAGACTATTATTTAGATGGGGAGAGAATTCAAAATGCAGAGATGCAAAGGGTCTTGGGAGTCCTTGTGCAAGATACCCTAAAAGTTAACCTCCAGGTTGAGTCAGTGGTGAAGAAGGCGAATGCAATATTGGCATTCATTTCTAAAAGTATAGAATATAAGAGCAGGGATGTGATGTTGAGGCTCTATAAGACACTCATGAGACCACACTTGGAGTATTGTGTGCAGTTTTGGGCTCCTTATTTTAGAAAGTATATACTGACATTGGAGAGGGTTCAGAGAAGATTCACAAGAATGAGTCCAGGAATGAAAGGGTTACCATATGAGGAACGTCTGGCAGCTCTTGGGCTGTATTCCCTGGTGTTCAGGAGAATGACGGGGAATCTCATAGAAATATTCCAAATGTTAAAAGGCCTGAACAGATTAGATATGGCAAAGTTATTTCCCATGGTAGGGGAGACTAGGACAAGAGGGCACAACTTCAGGATTGAAGGACGTCCATTTAGAACAAAGATGCAGAGAAATTACTTTAGTCAGAGGGTGGTAAATCTGTGGAATTTGTTGCCACGAGCAGCAAGTCATTGGGTGCATTTAAGGCAGAGATAGATAGGTTCCCGATTAGCCAGGGCATCAAAGGGTATGGTGAGAAGGTAGGGGTGTGGGGATGACTGGAAGAATTGGATCAACCCATGATTGAATGGTGGAACAGACTCGATGGGCCAATTAGCCCACTTCTGTTCCTGTATCGTATGGTCTTATGGCCTACTCTGCTGCTACTCCTAATTTTCAAGAACTATTCCAAATGGCCTAGTCTGCTGCTACTCCCAATGTTCAAAAATCCAGTGAATCCTTTATTGGGATATCCTGATGTTGTAAAATCTTCTACAGTTCTTCGAAAAAGTATTCAGCACCCAACTGTTATCTCACGTAAATGAGTATTATGACCAGGGACCTTGATCAATTTAACTGAGAATAATTTGTGAATCAGATTCTTTTTTTTCCACAGCAGAAACCCCTCCCCCAAAAAAGAGGGAAATCGTATAGCGTAAAAAACTAAAATTACAAAAATTGAAATGATACATGTCAGATGTATCCTGAGCAAAGGGTGATGAATACTTTTGAACTGCTGATATTTCAGTTTGTGAATTTTTAGGTTTTTATGCTTTACAATTTACATGTTTTAATTTGGAGTCTACTGTGAAAAAGGAGCATGCGATTCACAAATAAAAATTCTCAGATGAATTGCTCAAAATCCCTGGTTGTAATACTCATTTATATGAACAAAGGGTTGGGAGAAGAATACTTTTTCAAGGCACTGAGATGACATACACGCTCTTTCACACATTAAGCAGGATAGCGTTAATCTTTAACAATGGATCTAAAGAAGTAGAAATTATTGTCAGTAGAGTGTTTCTTTATTCTCTTATCCTAATACATAACTTCATTTAACACTGTCCAAACCTCTTACATTGCATAGAATATAGATTTTTTTTCACTTAAATTTCACAATGAAATAATTTTCTGTGGTTATGTGAAACCAGGTATTGCAATCCTCTTGGGTAAATTTACAGACCTAGTTCTAGGTCCTCCAGTTCCTTCAAAAGTGCTTCTTCTTTCTGCATTTTCTCCAACTATAAATGGAAATAGAGTAAAACAAAAATTGCATTTAATAATAATAACAACCGGAGAAAAAGAACATTTTAACAACAAAAAAAGACAAATTTTAGTCTCCTTCCCCCCACCCCCCCAACAGCTCATTTGAAACCAAAGATCAGAGTTTCCAGATTTTAACAATAGTCTCATCAGGACAATCTGGCTTCAAACACGATGGCTACCAAATCATTATAGCTTAGCATCCATGGGCAGAAATGGAAAGAATAAACAAGAGTTCTTGTGAATAACCCTGGCAGTGCTTTGAAAATGTTATTAGTTTGTGAAGATTTTTTGAGAGCAATAAGGCATCAAACTACAATAAAATCAGAGATGCTCACTGGAATCAGATATCAGCTGTGGTGACAGGACACCTTGCACCATATCTAGTTGTATAGCTACTAGCAATCACATTCCTCATGGGGAAGATGACAGAGTACATTAAGTAACTGGTTTTTCTAAAAATGTAACCCAAGTCTACGGCAGGACTTTGGAGAGTGAATATAAGTTATGTTTTAGTAATCTATAGCTAGAATGCAAGTTATTTTCTATTCCCCCAGACCAATTCTATTGGTTCATGGAAGAATTTACATTTGAGGTTCTGCAAACATATTTCAAGAGAGACTAGGCAGTGCAATTTCTATAGATGCTGCCTGGCCCACTGAGTTCTTCCAGCATTTTGAGAGTGCAATTTCCTGACTGACTGCTGTTAAAGGGGAAGGTACACACACGTAAGATTGCACACCCAGATCTGCAACTTCAGTGAGGCAACAGGCCTGAACAGTGGCCATTGGGCAACATCCAGTCCCCAAAGCTGCATTCCTCAGGCTGACGAGAGTCAAACCCAGTCCATAAAATGCCACTCTACCATAGCATTTAGTGTAATGCATTACTGCACCAGCCATCTGGGTCCAATTCCCGTCGCTATCGGTAAGGAGGTTATACATTCTCCCAGTGTCCGTGTGGGATGTACCATGCTGAATTTTAATTTTATTTATTTAGAGATATCTCTAAATAAACTAAATAAAAAAGGTTATACTTGATACTTCCCACATGATAAATCAGGGGCATTTAAAAATCCCTTAGATAGCCACACAGATGGCAGGAAAATGGAGGGTTAGGTTGATCTCAAAGGCCAGCACATTGTGGCTGAAGGGCTTGTACTGTTCTATGTTCTATTAAAAGTGCACAACTCTGGAGATGAGAACTAATAATTGGCACCTGGTTCTTTTCCAGTTGCTTGCCAGAAGCTTCTTGTTCTTTTAACTGTTCGATCGCTTTAAGTTTCTGCAACAGAGAGGAGCTTACAGTTAAGATGAACCATAACAGTTTTGCAAGATAACCATCAAACTTCAGAAGTTCACTTCTGTGAGAAAAAGAGGATCTTAAGCAATATTTTAATATATTGAGCCTATGCTGCTTTTTCTCCCCGTCATTGACATTACTCTCATCCCTAATCCCACCCTTCCATACATTTTCCACTGAACTTACCTTTTTGATGTTCTTGATTTTTTTCTCTATTTCAGGGTCGCCATGGCTCTCAGCCGAGGGGACCACTCTAGGTTCAGGGTCAGACGGTGCTTCTTGTATGACCTCAGATCTGCTCTCCTGCTAGAAATAAAGTAGAGAGGCAAGGGGTTGATGAGCAAGTACCACTCTCCACTTGTAATCAGTCAGAACTTTTATTCTTTTGACAGAATCACACTATCTGGTTCAAAATACTCAAGGCAGGAAATCAGTCATCTTTAACGATAAGGTCTAACAATTCTCCAACACCCAGCAACTCTTAACGAACTGCTGAAATGACCTAGTAGACCACAGACAGGAGGCACAGGAGACTGGATGAAAGGTCTCGACTACAAATATCAACAACCCTTTTTTCCTCCATGCATGCTGAGTTCTTCCAGCTTTTTGTGCATTGTTCCAGTAAATTAGGAAGCAGCTAACGACAGACAATAAATTCTGGCTTTATCAGCAATAATCACATCCTGTACAAGGACGTAGAATAAACTTACATCACTGTAGGAGGTTGCTTGTTCTATTGATACCATGCCAAGTGTTAGCCAGTTTAATTGCGTTTTTCAGCTCTCCCTAACAGCCTTGCAGGTTATAGCTCATCAGATACCTTTTAAACATAACAGTTTCCACCTCCACAGTCACATTCACAGTGAGTTTCAGAGACTACCAACCACAGCATGAAAAACATTCTACTCTTTTCTAATTATTCCTTCCAAACACTCAGACCTGAAGATCTCTGCTGCCTATTGATGCTCCATCCTATCCGCTTCATCAAGGGCTTATGATTTTATACAATTTAATTCAATCCAGCCCGTCTCATTTACCTAGAAGAACAGTCCAGCCTATCCAATATTTTCTCAATTAAAATTTTCTAGTGACAATAATTCCTCTATTCCTAATTATATATTTACTTATTTCCTCTTTACTATGCCCTTGTAACAGAGTGACCACATTGCAAGCATCTTTACTTATGGACTAACTTTACAGTTAGTCCATAACCTCCCAGGCTTAATAACATATACAATACTGTGTAGTCATGCACACACACACACACACACATCAATATATTTTATATATATACACACACACGTATGTGTGTGCAATACACAAATGGTGAGTGCTGTATTGCACGGAGGGGAGGACGGTAGGTTGACAAATGGTGAGTGCTGTATTGCACGGAGGGGAGGACGGTAGGTTGACAAATGGTGAGTGCTGTGTTGCACGGAGGGGAGGACGGTAGGTTGACAAATGGTGAGTGCTGTATTCCCATATGCAAACATATGGGAATATGTTTTCCAACCATGATTCCCCCTCTCCCTGCCCCCTTCCCACTCTCAGTCAACAATAGACAACCATATCAGAATCAGTTTATCGTCACTCACAAACATCATGAGATTTCTTTTTGTTTTTTGCAACAGTAGCAGTACAGTGCAATACATAAAGTTACTACGGTACTGTGCAAAAGTCTTAGGCGCCTTAGCTATATATATATTTGTCCAAGACTTTTGCACAGTACTGTACTTCTGATAACAAATTAAAGTATCAGTTCATAGATTCATGGAGCGCAGAAGCATGGCCTTGATGTTCCTCCATGTTGAGCTGAGCTAGTGCCACCTGGCTGCATTTGGCCCCTATTGCTCCAAAGCTTCGCTATCCACACACCTGTAAAACACTGTCATTATCATTTCCCCTGGCACCTCGCTCCATATACCTACCAATCTCAGTTGAGGACGTTGCCCTGCAGGTCCCCTTTAAATCCTTCCCCCTCACCTTAAACCTATATCGTCTAGCTTTAGATTCCCCTGCTCTGAGGAAATAAGACTGTAATCATCCACCTTTACCTATTAAAGTAGAATCTAAGAGGCTTTTAGATACGGATCTACAGGCAATGGATCACGTACAGGCTGAAGGGATTTAGTTTAATGTCAATGTTCTACAATCTTTAGGGATCAGTGAGCATACATTCCTTTATTTTATTTGCTCTTCCAAATGCAACATTCCACACTCTGTCATCAGATTTCTGAACGCTGGTGAGCATTGCATTTTTGACCATGTATGTATTTTAGTAATTTATAGTAATATGATGCCTGTACTGCTGCTGCAAAGCACACACCATGTGAGACAAGGTATCTGACTGCAATAGATTGTGAGGACTGTTGAGAGGCTCATCGGGGTCTCTCTCAGCACCTCCTCACCCCAACCCCCCCCCGCCACCTCCACGATACATACCAGAAGTGCTGTGGTTGCAGAGCCCTCAGCGTTGTCAAAGACCTCTCTCATCCTCTTTGACCCTCCCACCATCAGGCAGAAAGTACCGCAGTGCAAGAACATGGACTGTTAGGATGGGTAACAGCTTCTTCTCCTAGGCCGTGAGACTTCTGAACACACTGCTACCAGCCAACACATATTATTTATGACAGTGACAGTAGCAGAGTCTTGAGGCCCTCCAATGGGCGTGGGTGACCAGGTGTGTTGCGTCCCAGCTGTCAGGGCAGTACAATATGGAGAGCAGGCTGTTGTCCATGTGGCAGGCTCCCTTTCTCCACACAGCTGATGAATCCAAAGGAACGGCAGAGATCAATACAGTTTGGCACCAGCAGTATCACAGGAGTTGCCAGTCTGCGTTGAGTTCAATGTAGGACTTCCTTAGGAACTCCAGCTCCCGATTTTTCCTCAGGGTTTACACCTGAAGTCTTCCCCATGAATGGGTATAGCCGCAGGATATCGGAGGTTTGAGATAAGAATTTTCCTTCTCCTAGATGAACTGCCAAACCAGAGCTGGCAAGCCCCCTCTGCCCAAAGGGATGTTAAGGCACCGGGAACCTGCCTTTGCTCCTCCTGTCAATAGAAATGGTTCCGCCAGGCTTTGTAGCTAAGTCACATGTGAAGGCAGAAGCTGGACTTGGTAGTCAGAGGCCATTTGAGACACACACCTTTGGGAGTATTTAGACCATAACACCGTAAGATAATTCAATAGGTATTATGAGCTTATCCCCACTACTACTCCCAGCTGTAACAACTTTAAGGAACCAGTAGCAGTATACTATCGTATATGCACTTAATGTCGACTTGTATGTCTACAGAATACTATTTTATCTGTTAATATTATTTTATGTGATGTATATGATATATGTATTGTATTTTGCACCTTGGTCCCCGAGGAATGTTGTATTGTTTAGCTGTATACATGTCTGCAGTTGAATGATGATAAACTTGAACTTGAAATCAATGAAAATAAATCTAATTCTGACTTCCTGGTTTCAGTTGGCCACTTTTCTGTCCAAGTGGCTGGCGATTTCATCTCCTGAAAATCAGTGCCATCCCGAAAGAGCGAAGGTGTGTAGGGGAAAGTGATGTGGTGTTTGGTACTTCAGAGCTGCCAATCAGTAATAAAAACAGAATACCTGCTTTGCTGCCTTCCGTGCTTCCCTTTTCTTCTGATTTTTGAGAGCTGCTTTTGACAGTTGTTTATCTGCAGTTTGTGGTTTCATGTTCTGAGGAGGTTCTTCTTCATGCTACGAAAAAAATCAAATCATAGGTATCAGAGTGGTACTGTCCACGGAACTGAGGTCTTGTCTGCCTTCTGAGTTGGAATTAAAAGTACCCATCTTTCAAAAAAAAACAGGAGATTTATTTATTGCAGGAAACCTGCCCAATGTTAATCCTTGAACTAGCATCATTAAAACAGAATTAGTGCACATGGCACAGCATTAGATGCCAATTACACAAGCTTAGAAAAAGAACTCCAAAATTCATGAGCCATCAAAAACCTCTGGTGCACTGGGCTCAGCACAGATCCACTTTCAATCTCTTAGGCTTTTACTTTTGCCAAACTCATCTTAAATCTACAATTTTAAACTTTTACAACTTTTTTCTTCTTCCTAATGATTTTCGCTAGATGCATTTCCTCAGACAACAGCACCACCCTGAAATTAATGTTATGTACTTGCATGACAACAGGTTCTTCAGATACTGGGAATCCTGAGGGACACACACAGAGTGTTGGAGGAACCAGGCAGCATCAATGGAGGGAAATAAATACTGATATTTTGGGGCAAGACCCTTCACACCCAGACTGGAAAGGAATGGGCAAGAAGATAGAACAAGGTGGTGAGAGGAGGGGAAGAAGCGCAAGTCAGCAGGTGATGCTGAAACCAGGTGAGGAGGAAGGTGGGTAAGTGGGGGAGGGGAATGAGGTAGGAAGTTGGGAGGTGATGTGTGGAAGAGTTCATGGGCTGAAGAAAAAGGAATCTGATAGGAGAGGAGAGTGGACCATGGGAGAAAGGGAAGGAGGAGATCCAGAGATAGGTGATGGGCAGATGAGAAGAGGTGCGAGGGGAGCCTGAATGGGGATTGGAAAAACAGAAATGTGGAAGGGGAGGAAACTACTGGTAGTTAGAAAAATTGGTGTTCATACGGTCAGGTTGGAGGCTACCCAGAGGAAATATGAGGTGTTACTCCTCCAATATGAGAGTGGCTCATCATTACCATAAAGGAGTCCACAGACCAACATGTCAGACTGGGAAGTATAATTATAATGGGTGGCTATCGGGAAACTCCGCCTATACAAGCCTTAATGGTGAATATCAACAAATTACTTGCCACTAAGTGCATTACTGACAGAGAATGGAATAGAATGGATAGATACTTTATTGATTCCAGAGGAAATTAGTGTCACAGTAGCATTACAAGTGCACAGATGTAAATATTAGAAGTAGAAAGAATTTTTAAAAAGTTACTACAAACAGTCAGGGGGTCATCACCTGCCCGGCTACAGGCTGACTCACTATATAATGCTCTTTGAAACAGTGCAGTTGTCTTAGCCTATTACTAAAAGCGCTCCTCTATTCAGCCAAGGTAGCACGTAGAGGGTGAGAAACATTGCCCAGAATTGCCAAAATTTTCCGCAGGGTCCTATGTTCTACCACAGCCTCTAGTGTGTCCAGTTTGACTCCTATTACAGAGCCAGCCTTTCTAATCAGTTTATTGAGGCTGCTGGCATCACCCGTGCAGATGCCGTTGCAAGTCTGCCATCTCCAACAGATGGAAACTCTTCAAATTTGACACACAACTGGATTAGAAGTCTCTGAAAAATGATTAGGGCAAAGGCAGGAAGCTATACAGTCGGCTCTTCAGAACGCTCCCTCCATGCTGACTATCTGGAACCTCTCAATGCAACTCATTTTTTTTTCCTATCTCCGTTGATTCCCACAAAACCCTTCACACCTGATTCAGGTTGCATCAGCTAATTAACGTACCAACCAGCATAAATTTGGGAAGAAAATTAAGCATCAGGGGCAAACTCAGGTGATCATAAAAATGCTCCACAAAGTCTGACACCCAAGGGTCGAACTTGGGTCTCGAGAGCTGTGAAGCAACTGCAATAATGAGTATGCCCTAGTGCTGAGAAACCTACTGCTAGACCAGGAGTTCTCCACATAATCATCGGACCTCTGCCTGGTGTCACAATTAAGATAAGCAAACTCAACATAGCCCAACCAGGGATCTTCCTCAGTGAAAAACTGAGTAGCATACGCCGTTAATGATATCATCACTTGTGCCAGCCAGGGGGCTTATTGGTTTATTACTGTCACATGTACTGAGATAGAGCGAAAAGCTTGTCTTGTATACCATTCCAGCAGATCAAATCATCGCACGGGGCATTGAGCTAGGACAAGATAAAACAAAAAAAGGCAAAATAAAATGTAAAAGCTACCAAAAGAATGCAGTGTGCGTAAAAGATAAAGTGCAAGATCATAATAATGTAAATTGTGAGGCCAAATGCCTATCTTATCATACGAGAGCCTGATAACAGCCTGACAGAAGCTGTCCTTGAGGCTGGTGATACTTGCTTTCGGAGTTTTGTATTTTGAGTCTGATGGGAAAGGGAGAAGAATGTTTGGGCTGGGTGGGGTCTTTGATGATGTTAGCTGCTTTCTGTGATGTGCTGAGCTGTGCCACATCCCTCTGAGGTTTCTTGTGGTCACGTACAGAGCAGTTGCCATACCAAGCGGCTACGCATCCAGATAGAACGCATTGTTCAAAATTGGGAAGAGTCAACAGAGACATGCTGAATCTCTTCAACTTCCTGATGAAATAGAGGTGTTGGTGAGCTTTCTTAACCGTGACAGCAAAATGGTTGGATCAAAACAGGCTACTGCCCTAACAGGCTTATGGCCAATTTTCAATAAGCTTAAACATCTTTTAATATATTGCTAAGTTTTGGAGAAATTAGAGCAATTGCTCTTTACTGTTGATTGTTTGAACAAAGCTCAGGGCAGCCAAACCTCACCTCACATGGAGGAAGGATAAAGATTATAGAGAAAATCATAAGATATAGGAGCAGATTAGGCCATTTGGCCCATCGAGTCCGCTCCTTTCATAAAGCCTTTCATTAACGAAGAGCACTAGCATTACAATCTCATTTAGCTGCTTTTCCAATTGACAGTGCTTTCATCTGACAGCCTTAATAAAACTGACAGCTCAGTTCCTCGTTTCACCAACCCTGGTGCGCTCAACTGAGTTTGGCGTTTCACATATGAATTGCTATTGAAATTAATTTTCATACATGTCAAAAGGTCAAGTGTTGGCATTCATATACCTATAAGATTAAAAAGCAGCTTCAGCCAATGCTCCACAAACACCAAATTCAAAGAGATTAAACCAGAGAACAAGTAATCTAAACATAATTATCACTGAATTCGCCTGGCTACAAGAGTGGGATTGACAAAGAGCAGTGGCTGTGTGTGGTCTGAGGGCTCCAGTTTTCTCAAAGTTCATTTATTATCAAAGCATGTGTACTCTACACAACCTCAAGATTCTCTGTCTTACAGAACTTTAATGCTGGTGTCCACAGGAGAGGTACATCTCTCACTAGCCTGATCTGGAATATGGAAAGAGGTAAAGTAACAGCATCACCTAACTTCACAGGCATTTTCCAATCAATGGATCTGACCTAGTGTGAGATGAGGAGCATGCTTGTTCTTGCAGAAACATGGCTTCAAGAAAACATCCCATGTACCATCAATCTTCAGGCCATGTCACTCAGGGACTTGTGCTATTATTGTTTTGTGACTGTCTGCTAACGTAACTGTATGAGCTGTGTGCAAAATGTACCGGTATGTACTATTTTGCTCCTTGGCCCCTCAGGAATGCTGTTTCCTTTAGCTGTATACATGCTATGTATATGGTAAACATATCATCAATGTGTATGGTTGAATGACAATTAAACTTGAAAATGCACTTGACCTTAATAATAAACAGAATAGAATCTTATCAATTGCCTTTAATTAATCTGAGAAGTTTTTGACTGAGAGATAATTAGTATTTGCAGGTTTAGCTGGCAGAATTCCTGTTTGAGGTCAGTGAAGACAAAATATGTTGATCCATTAAAACGGAAACATAAAATCCACAACTTACACCTAGATGGTCAGAACAACTACTAGAATTACTATTTTTCAGGAGTTTCTCATACTAAGGTGGAACATGATACCTCAACTTCATTGCATCATCCGATACTGGGAAATCTGTGTGCCACGGTGGTTCGTATAACATTTTATAGCGCAAACGGCGAACAATTCCCATCGCTGTCTGCAAGGAGTTTGTATGTTCTCCCTGTGGGTTTCCTTCAGGTGTTCCGGTTTCCTCCCACATTCCAAAGACAAACATGTTAGGGTTAGGGTCAGCAAGCTATGGGCACACTATATTGGCATCGGAAGAATGGCAACATGTGTGGGCTGCCACTAGCACATCCTCATCATTGACGCAAATGATGCATTTCATTATATGCTTTGATCTACATGTGACAAGCAAAGCGAACCTTTCTCTGTATTTGTAAGAATAACATGAAAAATATACTTAATGCTGCACAAACTTCAGAAAGGGCACCCAAATTCCAATGTGTACTGAATGTCACTCACCAGTTTGATGCTGGTTACTGGCTTGTTTCTCAGTGCAGGAGGTCTGTAAGCCTGTGCGGGCTTGGCATCAATACTAGGAACATCATTGGGAACTGTTTGATATTTGATGGCCTTTTCAGGGAACGCACCATCTACAAATGGCTGCCACTGGACTTCCCAGAGCTCAGAGTTCGATGGCACTTCAATCTTGTGATGAACTACACCGCTGTAGTGCCAGATCTTAAATCCGTTGCTAACCCGTAACCTTGGCGCACAAGTTGCTGTTACGATGTGCTCGCCATCGGGGCACCATGAGAAATAGGTAGTGTCAGGAGCCTGCGGCTTTGAAATCTGTTTGTACTTTTTCACATCCCAGACCTCCATCTGCCCTCGGAGATTTCCAAAGCCTGCCAGCACCAGGATGTGTCCCTGAGGGCTATAGAAGGCTGCATTCCGAGGGCCAGTACCAAAGTCGAAGACTGGGTCACACTTCTGATTGAAGACCGTAACTTTGGCGGGCATGAAACCATAAACGACACAGAATTCAAGAGAATTTGGATTCCAGACCACATCATAGATTGGGCCATTTTTTGCTGAAAGAAAGAAAATTTGTTCAACAGTAACATGCTGTCATGAAAAGCAGTATCCTCCATTAATGCAACATCTTTAATTTGTGGAGGAAAATGTTTCAAAGCAATTCGGAAACATGTAATCAACGATAAGTACCCAACCCAAAGGAAAAATTAGGTGTTTGCATAAAATTAATGTTTCAAAAAAGATAGAGGGTTAAAATCTTCTGAGCCAACCAATTTTCATTCCTTAGTTATGAATAGCAAAAGCAGAAAATCCTGTTAATGCTGTTCTGTCTCTTTCCAATTGGCTCAAATATTTGACTAATAAATGTAGTTCAAATTAAATTAATGAGTTGTGAAGCATTTTTGGGGATTAATACAAGGATGCGACAAGACACAGTATGAATGCAAGCTGATTCGATCTTTCGAGCTGTATTCTCTGTCAAGTGAAAAAGAGGCACAGCTACTCCAGCTGACTTCCCGTCCTGCACTCCTTTCTATGTCACTTCCAAAACAGAGCATGGAACAGTACCTGCTCTTCGGCCCACGATGTTGCTTTGACCTTTTAATCTACTCTAAGGTCAATCTAACACTTCCCTGCTACAGAGCCCTCCACTATTCAATGACTATCACGCAGTAGCATTTACATCCACTGTAATGAAGTGCTTTCCGAGGTTGGTGATGAAACATATCAACTCCTGCTTCTGAAGTGACTTGGATCCGCTCCAATTTGCCCACCAGCACAACAGATCCACAGCAGATGCCATTTCATTGGCTCTTCACTCAACCCAGGAACATCTAGACAGCAAAGACAGCATGATGCTCTTTATTGGCTATAGCTTGGCATTCAACACTATCATCCCCTCAAAACTAATCAATAAGCTTCAAAGAACTTGGCCTCAAAGCCTCCTTGTGCAATTGGATCCCTGATTTCCTCATTTGCAGACCGCAGTCAGTTCAGATTGGCAACAATATTTCCACCAAAATGTCGATCAGCACAGAGGCACCACAAGGCTGTAGTGTTGGTGCGTGGCCAAGTTGATAAGGTGTTAGTCTAGTAATCTGAAGGTCGCTAGTTCGAGCATTGGCTGAGGCTGCGTGTGTGTCCTTGGCACTTAACCATATATTGCTCTGCAATGACATTGGTGCCAAGCTGTATGGGTCCTAATGCCCTTCCCTTGGACAACATCGGTGGCGTGGAGAGGGAAGACTTGCAGTTTGGGCAACTGCCGGTCTTCCATAAAAAAAAAACCTTGCCCAGGCTTGTGCCCTGGAAGCTTTCCAAGGCACAAATCCATGGTCTCTCGAGACTAACGGAGGCCTACCTACCTACCACAAGGCTGTGTGCTTAGTCCCCTGCTGTATTCGCTAAGCACAACTCCAATGAAGAAATCACAGCAACTCGCTACTTCCTTATGAGTTTGCAAAGAGGGGATAACTTCACTCGCACCATCACTGAATTGTTCCCACATCCTATGAACTCACTTTTAAGGACTTTTTAATCTCATGTTCTCATTATTTATTGCTTTTTTATTTATTATTATTATTTATTTTTTCTCTTTCATATTTGCAAGATTTGTTATCCTTTGCACATTGTTAGTCCATCCTGTTGAGTGCAGTCTTTCATTGATTCTATTGTGTTTCTTAGACTTAGCATGTATGCCTGCAAGAAAATACACCTCAGTGCTGTATATGTACTTTGATGATAAATTTACTTTGAATTTTGAATTTTTCTATCACATAAGTGGCTATCTAAGAGTTTCTTAAGTGTCCCTAATACATCCACCTCCACCACCACCCCGGTTCCACACATCCACTACTCTGTGTAAAAAATCCTACCTCTGACATCCCTCCTATACTTTTCTCTAATCACCTCTCATATTAGTCATTGCCACCTTGGGGAAAAGGTGCTGGCTGTCCACTCTATCAGTGCCCCTCATCATCATATACACCTCACTTCCCATCCTCCTTCACTCCAAACAGAACAGGCGTAGCTCGCTCCACCTGGCCTCATAAAACACGCTCTCTAATCCAGCCAGCATCTCTTGTGCACACTCTCTAAAGTCATAGAGCACTACAGCACAGAAAACGACCTTCAGCCCATTTAGTCCGTACTGAACTGTTATTTTACCTAGTCCCATCAACCCATACCTAGACCACAGCCCTCCATATCTCCCTGTCCAAGTACTCATCCAAACTTCTCTTAAATGCTGCAATTTAACCCACATCTACCACTTCCACTGGCAGATCGTTCCATACTTACACCACCTTCTGAGTGAAGTAATTTCGGCCTCAGGTTCCCCTTAAATAATTTTGATTCAAATTATTGGCTGGAAAACTCTAGCCCATCACTGACCACGTTTGACGGAACTGTGTAACAGATAGATTTACGCAAGGAAAGAAAGCCTGATTACAATCATCGAACAAACCTACAGCAAGTGTCAGCAGCTTTCTAATCTTACTTACAAAACAAATGTATGAAAAATACATACGCAGCTGCACTAATGCAGTTTCTCCGTTGGATGCTATGTAGTGCAGGGTTTGTTCACCATAGTAGGATGCTCCTGACTTGTCCACATCGGTACTGGCAATCACCAATAGCGCAGTTCCTGAGGGAAGGAAACATTTGCATTGAAATCTTGACGACACTGCAATTATTTGCATTTTGCATGATAAAGCAATCTAAGGTGCTTCACCTTGCAATCAAAAACTGAACTACATGAAGAAACGTTGGGACAGAATCAAGAACTTGATCGACGAGATAGGTGTTAACGAGCATTTATGAAGGAGAATCAAAGGCAGATAAGGACAGGTTGATAATCCATCAACTATCCATCCGTCATCAAGGACCCCCACCGCCCAGGACATGCTCCTTTCTTGCTGCTGCCTCAGGTCCCATGCCACCAGGTTCAGGAACAGTTATTACCCCTCAACCATCAAGCTCTTGGACTAGAGGGGATAACTTCACTCACCCCAACACCAAACTGGTTCCACAACCTGTGCACTTACTTTCAAGACCTCTACAACTCATGTTCTCAATATATATATAGCTTATTTATTTGTTATTATTATTATTTTGTTTCTGATTTCTTTTTCTTTTGCATTTGCACAATTTGCTAAATTTTGCACATTGGGTGTTTGACCACCTTTGCTTGTGTTCAGTTTTTCATTGAACCCATTGTATTTCTTTGTACTTACTGTGTATGCCTACAAGAAAATGGATCTCAGGGTAGTATATGGTGACATACATATACTTTGATAATAAAATTTACTTTGAACTTTGAATTTTGCCCATTCCTGTGCTACTGACTCTGCTTGAACAAGCGTTACAGATATACAAATGTGATTCTTGATTATTTAACATCTGACTGAAGTAGCAATTTTGGTCTTGATTGCAAGAATTGGCAACGTTTTAAGTAATTGGACCTGCAGTCATAACCTTGAACTCTGACCCTAACCTCATCTGGCATTTACAGCAACCTTCCAATTGTTTCGATGAAAGACCATAGAGCTGAAATAGTAACGCTGTTCCTCTTTCTTGCTTTAGTAGCTATTTTAAGTTTTCACTTCTAATGATCTTAATAGACGTCAGTGGTAAAAACGTTTGCCAAAATATCTCTTCCTATTCTGGAGTTACTGAGTACAGTTGTGACATTTCTGTGACAACAGATGTATTCCTTGAATAGGTTAGCACTTTGATAGGCAATGGTTTCAGTTCTGCTTTGTTTGGAGTTTGAGAAGATTTGGTACTTATAAATTTATATAAATGTACAGCAGACAGCATTCATCACTGTTTGGTACGAAGCCTCCAATGCACTGAATGGCAAGAGGCGGCAGTGGGTTACAGACTCGCTGGCCAGCTCCAATATGTGCACAGCCTTCCCTGCCATTGAGGACATCTACAAGAGGCCAAAGGCGGCAGCACCCATCATTATGGACCCTCAATATCCAGGACACATCCTCTTCTCGTTACTGCCATCGGTGAGAAGGTACAGGAGCCGAAAAATCCACATTCAATGATTCAAAAACAGCTTCTTCCCCTCCACCATCGTTTCTGAACAGTTCATAAACTGCAGCTCATTATTCCTTATTTATTTTAATAAT
Organism: Hemitrygon akajei; assembly: GCF_048418815.1. Taxonomy (NCBI): domain Eukaryota; kingdom Metazoa; phylum Chordata; class Chondrichthyes; order Myliobatiformes; family Dasyatidae; genus Hemitrygon; species Hemitrygon akajei. The sequence continues at coordinate 187,194,751 of NC_133126.1, read as the reverse complement.
TTATAGTAATTTTATGTCCTTTACTGCTGTTGCAAGATAACAAATTTCACATCATAAACCACTGATAATAAACATTATTCTGATTATTCCAAAAAGTTTGTTAAGTTGAAGCTATTGCCGTGTTTTGTTTTCAAGGACCTCAAGGGATCAGTAAAGACAATGTGACCAAAACAGGAACTAGAAATAACACTGGGAAGTGTAGTTGTAATCCTCTGCAGCTTGTATTAGTTTGAGGAACTCAACTATCAAGGATTTATTTTTACATGCTGAGAAAGGACAAACCAGCAGCTTTAGCAGGGATAATATAGTGAACATGAGGAAGGGAGAGTGAATTCGTACCCACTCAACAAATTCCTAATCTCAGCCCAACAGTCGGGCAGGGATGGTGACAGAAGACAACCAAGTAGAGGACGGTACACTGCTCACTGCCTCAAACTAGAAACAGCTCAATTGCCCACTTTTAATGTCATGGTAGAGACCACGTCAGAGCCTAAAGAAATGTGCTACGAGTGAAACTTAAGTAAGTAGAATGACACTTGGCCAGATATCAAAAGAGAAAAGTTTTTTTAAATTCCTTTATATGAATTCTGCCATAAACCACTTCAGTTACTGAAACAATGCACCAGTGTTTTAATGAGTGAGATGATGGGATGGAGATTTTTTTCTCAGTTTCCTGTCACATCAAGGCCTTCAGATATTTAATATTGCAAGTTAAGCCAACACATTAACAGCTGGTTAAAAAGGCTTTTTGTGCAAGCAAGATCACTTGATATGTTGTGGAAATGTCAAAAGAAATCCTACCTTTCTTATTCCAAAGCATTGTCACTTTGTCAGCTTTAAAAAAACTTTTATTTGCCAAGGCAGAGGACGGGCCATCAAAATTTGGATACTGGTACAATCGAACAAATGACGGTGCACCCTTCGATCCAGGCACATACACAGCAACCTTATAAAATAAAAAGTGTTTGCTCCGTTCTTAAATGGTATTTCAAAACATCTACAAAGAAAGACATCTACGTCACATACAAGTTTCTTTATCGAAAAAGTATGCTTCATGAAAATGAATAGTGCGAAAATACAGTTAAAACAATTGACAGAAGCCTTCATCTTAAGGAAAAAAAATGGATTGAACTTAGTCACTGGAGAGACAACTTCTGAAGGGAGAGCAGAGTTAAGTTACAAAGTCAATTTGTTCGAATGAGTTAGGGGTTTTTCTCTTTGGAGCAAAGGAGGACGAAAGTCAACTTGAAGAGGTGTCTAAGATGATAAGGTACATAGATCGAGTGAACAGCCAGCACCCTTTTCCCAGCGTGGAAATGGCTAATCTGAGGGGGCATGGTTTTAAGGTGAATGGAGAATAGTGTAGGAGGAATGTCAGAGGTAGGTTTTAGTTTCACACAGTGAGTTTTACATGTCCTGCCATGGGTGGTGGTAGAGTCAGATACATTAGGGAAACTTCAGAAACTCAGATAGGTGTATGGATAAAAGAAAAAAAGGCTATGTGGGAGGGATTGATCTTAGGGTAAGTTAAAGGATCAGCACAATATTGTGGGCTGAAGAGTCTATACAATGCCATACAGTTCTATGTTGGTCACTGTTAGCACTATACACAAAGGTCCTCTTGAGGTGTGGTGGACCACGCAATCTTATACAAGCACATATTCAAAACCAAGCCCCAAGTCGTCTTCAGCTTGTATAATGGTGCACTCGTGAGAATGGGCTTTAAATAAAGGTCATTCATCAACTGGTCCTGGCTGACAACAGGCCAACAATAAAAGTCCATGATAATTTTCTGGGAAAACACGGACCACTTTCCAGATCGTGAAAGCCACCCCCTCAATGAGGGCAGCTATGCATGATCAAATTTACCGTCAGCTTCTGGTTGCTGGTTACAAAGAATGTTCAAAGGTCAAGATCTCCAAACCTCCAAAAGGTTCATGGTCCAATAAGTATCTGTGAACTATACCCCCCTTTTTTGCACCACCCAAAGTGCAGGGGGGTGGCCATCAAGGCTGCCTCCATAAAACCTCCCTGAATTTGTTGGCAGGATAAATGACTTTTGTAAGGGTTACAGTCCCAAAACCCAGCTCCTTGTTGCCTCAGTAAAGCAGCCAGCATAAAATCAAAGACCCCACCCACTCCAGACATTCTCTCTTCTCCACTCACCAGGCTCAAGGACAGATTCAATCCTCTGCAATCAGACTCTTGAAGGGACATCTTGTTTGATAAGATGGACTCTTTGGCCTCACAATCTACCTCATTAAGATTTTGTACTTCATTGTTTACCTGCACTGTGGATTCTTTGTGGCTTTTACATTTTATCCTGCATTGTTATTGTCTTACCTTATCCTAATACATGCACTGTGTAACAATTTGATCTGTATAAACAGTATGCAAGACAAGCTTTACACTCTATCTTGATACATATGACAATAACTAACCAGAAGTCTAATGGACAGTCTACATTGTTCATATCAGCCTGAAAACAATCACACTAGCAACTACCAAACTAACTACCCCATCCAGCACCACACTTCCAGTCTGTCACACAGTCTGTGGGTCCCACGTGATGTTGAAGCTAACCACCCTTAATACCGAAGGGCTTCTTGAGGAGAGAAAGAGTTAAATCACAGATCAGCCATATTAATAAATGGCGAAATAGACTCCAGGGCCAAATAGCATACCGTTGATCCTATGTTCTTATAGCATTAGACACTCTGCTCCTTGTGCAGAGCGACTAACCCCTGGAATGGGTTTTGGATTAACTTCAGGAATAGAGTGATTCTGTAATTCAACTGGCTGAAATGGTTGGAGAACAGTGAGAGGAGGTTTGAGCTAGAGTGAGCCAAATCTTCTTCCTCATATGCAACAGATGTAATACCGTGAACTGGCTTGTCCTTATGACCCACAGTTGAGAGACACAAGGTCCTGATGAAGGGTCTCAGCCAAAAATGTCAACTTGTTTACTCCTTTCTGTAGATGCTGCCTGACCTGCTGAGTTCCTCCAGCATGTTGTATGTGTTACTCTGGATTTCCAGCATCTGCGGATACCCTTGCATGTATACAACTCAAATGTAAAGTTATCATGGTTAAGTTGAAGTCAGTAATTTAAAGGCAGCTAGAATCTTGGGTTCTGTTATGTTTGGAAATGACTTTACCCAATAACTATTTTTACAAATATACCACACAAAACACACACCGAGAAGTAAATGATAAAAGTACCTTGCAGGGCTGAGGTCCTGGTGACAATGCAAAATCTGATACTTTCTGCAAGTGGAGTTTGTGTGCAATTTTATCTGTTATGAAGGGTTTGGGAAATGAACGTCAGTAAAATTCATCACAAAATATTGTTTTACTGATTTCCACTGTGTAAATACACATTACAAATACATACTGCCCAATAGCATTGAAATAAACATTTCATATCTTTTCCATGAACTTTACCCAAGAGAAGAAACAAATAGAATGAATGATATCAATAAGGCAGATGTGAGTAGTCTCGCACTAAGGGGAATTATGTTATGGGTGGAGCTGCATAACACTAAGGGGCAGAAAACGCTGGTGGGAGTTGTGTACAGGCCACCTAACAGTAGTAGTGAGGTTGGGGATGGCATTAAACAGGAAATTAGAAATGTGTGCAATAAAGGAACAGTAGTTATAATGGGTGACTTCAATCTACATATAGATTGGGTGAACCAAATTGGTAAGGGTGCTGAGGAAGAGGATCTCTTAGAATGTAGACGGGATGGTTTTCTGAACCAACATGTCGAGGAACCAACTAGAGAGCAGACCATTCTAGATTGGGTATTGAGCAATGAGGAAGGGTTAATTAGCAATCTTGTCATGTGAGGCCCCTTGGGTAAGAGCGACCATAATATGGTGGAATTCTTCATTAAGATGGAGAGTGACATAGTTAATTCAGAAACAAAGGTTCTGAACTTAAAGAAGGGTAACTTTGAAGGTATGAGACGTGAATTAGCTAAGATAGACTGGCAAATGATTCTTAAAGGGTTGACAGTGGATATGCAATGGCAAGCATTTAAAGATCACATGGATGAACTACAATAATTGTTCATCCTACTTTGGCAAAAGAATAAACCAGGGAAGGTAGTGCACCCGTGGCTGACAAGGGAAATTAGGGATAGTATCAAGTCCAAAGAAGAAACATATAAATTAGCAAAAAAAAAAGCGGCACACCTGAGGACTGGGAGAAATTCAGAGACCAGCAGAGGAGGACAAAGGGCTTAATTAGGAAAGGGAAAAAAGATTATGAGAGAAAGCTGACAGGGAACATAAAAACTGACTGTAAAAGCTTTTATAGATACGTGAAAAGAAAAAGATTGGTCAAGACAAATGTAGGTCCTTTACAGTCAGAAACAGGTGAATTGATCATAGGGAACAAAGACATGGCAGACCAATTGAATAACTACTTTGGTTCTGTCTTCACTAAGGAGGACATAAATAATCAGGGACCGAGGGTCTAGTGAGATGGAGGAACTGAGGGAAATACATGTTAGTAGGGAAGTGGTGTTAGGTAAATTGAAGGGATTAAAGGCAGATATATCCCCAGGGCCAGATGGTCTGCATCCCAGAGTGCTTAAGGAAGTAGGCCAAGAAATAGTGGATGTATTAGTGATAATTTTTCAAAACTCCTTAGATTCTGGATTAGTTCCTGAGGATTGGAGGGTGGCTAATGTAACCCCACTTTTTAAAAAAGGAGGGAGAGAGAAACCGGGGAATTATAGACCGGTTAGTCTGACATCGGTGGTGGGGAAAATGCTAGAGTCGATTATCAAAGATGTGATAACAGCACATTTGGAAAGAGGTGAAATCATCAGATAAAGTCAGCATGGATTTGTGAAAGGAAAATCATGTCTGACGAATCTTATAGAATTTTTTGAAGATGTAACTAGTAGAGTGGATAGGGGAGAGCCAGTGGATGTGATATATTTAGATTTTCAAAAGGCTTTTGACAAGGTCCCACACAGGAGATTAGTGTGCAAACTTAAAGCACACGGTATTGGGGGTATGGTATTGATGTGGATAGAGAATTGGTTGGCAGACAGGAAGCAAAGAGTGGGAGTAAACGGGACCTTTTCAGAATGGCAGGCAGTGACTAGTGGGGTACCGCAAGGCTCAGTGCTGGGACCCCAGTTGTTTACAATATATATTAATGATTTAGACGAGGGAATTAAATGCAGCATCTCCAAGTTTGCGGATGACATGAAGCTGGGCGGCGGTGTTAGCTGTGAGGAGGATGCAGGGTGACTTGGATAGGTTAGGTGAGTGGGCAAATTCATGGCAGATGCAATTTAATGTGGATAAATGTGAGGTTATCCACTTTTGGTTGCAAGAACAGGAAAACAGATTATTATCTGAACGGTGGCCGATTAGGAAAAGGGGAGATGCAACGAGACCTGGGTGTCATTGTACACCAGTCATTGAAGGTGGGCATGCAGGTACAGCAGGCGGTGAAAAAGGCAAATGGTATGTTGGCATTCATAGCAAAAGGATTTGAGTACAGGAGCAGGGAGGTTCTACTGCAGTTGTACAAGGCCTTGGTGAGACTGCACCTAGAGTATTGTGTGCAGTTTTGGTCCCCTAATCTGAGGAAAGACATTCTTGCCATAGAGGGAGTACAGAGAAGGTTCACCAGATTGATTCCTGGGATGGCAGGACTTTCATATGAAGAAAGACTGGATCGACTAGGCTTATACTCACTGGAATTTAGAAGATTGAAGGGGGATCTTATTGAAACGTATAAAATTCTAAAGGGATTGGACAGGCTAGATGCAGGAAGATTGTTTCTGATGTTGGGGAAGTCCAGAACATGGGGTCACAGTTTAAGGATAAAGGGGAAGCCTTTTAGGACCAAGATGAGGAAAAACTTCTTTACACAGAGAGTGGTGAATCTGTGGAATTCTCTGCCACAGGAAACAGTTGAGGCTGGTTCATTGGCTATACTTAAGAGGAAGTTAGATATGGCCCTTGTGGCTAAAGGGATCAGGGGTTTGGAGAGAAAGCAGGTACAGGGTTCTGAGTTGGATGATCAGCCATGATCATACTGAATGGCTGTGCAGGCTCAAAGGGCCGAATGGCCTACTCCTGCACCTATTTTCTATGTTTCTAGTGCTTTACATAAATGTAAATTAATCTATATCTCCTGTTCCTTCTGCTAAGCTCTCTTTAGAACTTAAAACATTTCAGATCATTTAAAAAATCATTATTTTCTAGTCTTCTACAAAATATGCTAGTTACTGAACATTCAGGATCTCAGGGTCTCTCCCTCAATTGGCTATCCTTCATCCTGAGTAATGTCAGACCTTTGACCTGACCTCACTGATATCTCGGTGCTCACTTTCCTGGAGGAATTCAACTGAAAGTTCAAGAATACAGTTTGTCATCCTCCTTCTGATTAAGTGCCATCAAAACCAAGATGACCCAGCTCAGGGCAGATCATAGATTTGGTTTAAGGACTTTGGTGGTATCTTTAGGAACCCACACCATTTGATTCAATTACCCACAGCAAGGGAAATAATCATTTATTCCAGCTGCTCAGTCTACTTTTATTGTTGAGAGAGAAAAAAATACAATAGTTTACAATTTTGGAAACACAAAACATATGAGAACAGAGATAAGGAGGAATTTCTTTAGTCAGAGAGTGGTGAATCTGTGGAAGCATTTGCCACAGACAGTTGTGAAGATCATGTCACTGGGTATGCTTAAAGCAGAGGTTGATTGGTTCTTGATTAGTAGGGGAAGAAATGTTACTGAGAGTAGCAGGAGAATGGAGGTGAGACGGAAAATCAATCAGCCATGTTTGAATGGTGGAGCTGACTCGATGGGCCAAATGGTCTAATTCTGCTTCTATGTTTTATGGTCTTATATTTTTCTGAGTGCTCATTGAACAACCAACCGTACCAAGCATCTTTTATTGTGAAACCACACCAACAAATAGTTTTATAAAAACTTACTTTGTATTTAATAATGTAATTTCTTTCCTGTTATATCACAATAAACAATAGGTACAAATAACCTCACCAGGGTAATTCAGAATATTTGAAATCTGGAAATGTCCTTCAGATGTTCATTCATTGGATTTGTTCGGTAATCTCACTATCTGATTTACTCTAAAAGCCAAAAATTATTTATGGATATCAATTTATAGCACATAACTTATTTTTTAAGAAAAAGCTTCAAGTATAAATAAGGTTCACTTTCTGCACAATTCTCTTGCTTCTGAGTGATTTGGATGAAATTACATACCAAATGCATTTCCATCAAAAAACTGTACTTCATTGTTTACATTTCTTGCACAAATACTTTCATCATCTGACCAGCAAGGGCACCTAATCTCACAAGGAAAACAAAAGCAGTTATTAACATGTGACAAGTAAAAACATGATATCAAAGATGACTGAGCTATTTTTAAACATTGCTCCCAAAACGTTGGGAAAAATTCTCTGTACTTCACAGTTATTGTTTTCAAGTAATACAGCAGTTACATTACTGGATCAGTAACCTTACAGCACGACCTAACAACCCAGATATGAAAGTTCAAATCTCAGCACGCTAGCTATGAAACTTTAATTCAATTATAACTTGCTACTACAAAACAACCTCAAAGTTCAAAGTAAATTTATTATCAAAGTTCACGTACATCACCAAATACAAACCTAAGAGTAATTTTCTTGCGGATATACTCAATAAGCCTAATAACCAGAATAGAATCAATGAAAGAGGGCACCAACAGGGCAGACAACCAGTGTGCAAAAGACAACAAACTGTGTAAATACTAAAAGAAAAAAAGGAAATAATAATAATAATAATAATAATCATAAATAAATAAGCGATAAATTATCGAGAACAGGACGTGAGTAGTTCTGGAAAGTGAATCCATAGGTTGTGGGAACAGTTCAGTGATGGGGTAAGTGAAGTTGTCTCCTCTGGCTCAAGAGCCTGATGGTGATAACTGTTTCTGAACCTGGTGGTGTGACTCCTGAGGCTCCTGTACCTTCTTCCTGATGGCAGCAGTGAGAAGAGAGCATGGCCTGTGTGGTGGGGGTCCTTGATGATGGATGCTGCTTTATTGTGGCAATTCTCCTTGTAGATGTGCTCAGTGGTGGGGAGGGCTTTATCTGTGATGGATTGAGCAGTACCCACTACTTTTTGTTGGATTTTCTGTTCAAGGGCATTGGTGCTTCCATACCAGGCTGTCATGTAGCCAGTCAATATACTCTCCACCACGCATCTATAGAAGTTTGTCAGAGTTTTCAATGTCATGCTAGATTTTCACAGACTCCTAAGGAAATAGAGGCGCTGCTGTGCTTTCTTCATAATTGCACTTAAGTGCAGGGCACAAGACAGGTCCTCCAAAACAATAACACTGAGGAATTTAAAGTTGCTGACCTCTTCCTCCACCTTTAATCCCCCGATGAGGACTGGCTCCTGCATCTCAGGTTTCCTCCTCCTAATAAAGTCAATTATCCTTAGTCTTTCTGACATTGAGTGAGAGGTTGTTGTGGCACCACTCAACCAAATTTTCAATCTCCCTCTTACATGTTGATTCATCACCACTTTTAATTTGGCCTACAATAGTAGTGTTGTCAGCAAACTAAATATGGTAGTCATAAGTAAAGCAAGTAGAGCAGGGGGCTAAGTGCATAGTCTTGTAGTGCACCTATGCTGACAGATTGTGGAGATGTTGTTGCCAATCCAAACTGACTGGGGTCTATAAGAGAGGAAATTGAGGATCTAATTGCAAAGGAGGTATTGAGGCCAAGCTCTTGGAAGCTTGTTGACTAGTGTGGAGGAAAATATTGTAAGTTAACAATTTTAATAGACAAAGGGTTAATCTCGGCTCTTTGAGTATGGAAAACAGTTTGCAGCTTAGTCTGTTATAGATATTGCCTTGGTTTTCAGCAGAGACAACTCTTAGAATAAATAGTTGCAGTTGCTTAATCTTGTAAGAATTAGACTCAAGCATATGAGACAAACTGTTAATAGAAAGCTGTACACAGGACTGAATTTTTTAATTTTTGAATGTTGCAATGGGTATAGTTTATTATAGGAGAACTGCATGTGAACCTAGTTCTAATTCACAAGGTTAATCGATCAGCCTTTGCTTTTGTAGTCGATTTGTACATGTATACAAGGAGCTGTGCTCTCTGTATCATTTGGAGTTTGAAATCCACTGTTAGAGGTTCCACTCCCCATGCTATCGTGAATAAAGTTCTCTGTACTTTGAAGTCCATGTCTAACTTACTTGCGATCAACTCTAATCGAATTTCCTTAGCAAATTAATTTCCCTAAAAATTATTTTTGAGGGAATGATAGGATTGAATGCCTAGCTGTAGTCTATAAAGAGCATATGCAAATTAGAGTGGATCCAAGTCACTTCTCAGGCAGGAGTGGATATGTTTCATCACCAACCTCTCAAAACACTTCTTAAATACCCATTGAAATGGTCCAGAAAGTTACTCAGTTGAAAGGTAATAGAGATAGGTAATAAATGAATGTTAATCATAATTTGATTTCTGTTGTAATCAATAATGGAAATAGGCATTCTTTAAAAAATATGCTTAAATCTGAAGAACTGCTTAACATGGAAAGATAAACTTTGAAATGATTAGAAAACAAGCTTTATTTTAAAGTATTTCAACTGGCATGGGCAAGAGTCAGCAATGGTTTAACTGGCTGCAATCTAGCCTCTGAGCCAAAGTGGATTCAAGACCCAGTCAAGAAACACGAGAGTTAAAATCTAGGCTGGTTCTTTGGTGCAGTTCTGAGAAAGTGCAGTCTATTCTCCCATTTTTTCATGTAAAAGAACCATGGCACTATTCTAGGAAGAAAAGGAACTTATATTTATCTTTCCATCAACGTCACTAAAACAGATTATCTGGTGTTTCAACAGACTTCAAAAAAGTGTTTTGTTGCCAGTTATAAACGCAACTAAGTCCACAACGGTCAGATCTCTGGCAACAAATCTGGCTCTGTGTCTCATTAGAGAAGGGAGGGGGGGGTAGAAGAGGCGAGCTGTAACGATAGGAGATTTGTAGGTTAGGAGAACAGAAAAGAGAATTTGAAGACAAGATTCTCAGATGGATTGATGTCTCCGGGGTTCCAAGATCAGGGGCATCCCAGATGAAGTCCACAACATTCTTGTTTTCAAGATATTGAGGCCCTGGTTAAGAAAGAGGAGGTGCATAGCAGTACAGGCAGGCAGGAACAAATACGGTACTTGAGGAGTATAAGAAATGCAAGAGAACATTTAAGAAGGAAGTCAGGAGGGCTTAAAAAAAAAAGGTATGAGGTTGCTCTTGCAGATAAGACGAAGAAGAATCCTAAGGATTTCTACAGATATATTAATTGCAAATTAATTGCATTAATTGCAAAATTGCAAGGAACAAAATTGATCCTCTGGAAGATCAGAGGAGAAATCTATGTGTGGAGGCAAAAGAGATGGGGGGAGATTTTAAATGTTTTTTTAACATCTGTATTTACTTGGGAGATGGACACGAAGTCCATAGAAGTGATGCAAAGTAGCAGTGACCTCATACAGATTACAGAGGAGGAGGTGAATGCTATCTTGAAGCAATTTAGGGTTTATAAATTCCCAGGGCCTGACAATGTTCCCTCAGATCCTGTGGGAGGCTAGTTGGGAAATTACAGGGTCCCTATCAGAAATATTTAAAACATCCTTAGCGATGGGAGAGGTGCTGCAGGATTGGAGGATAGCTAATATTGTTCCGTTATTTAAGAAAGGCTGTAAAAGATAAGCCAGGAAATTATAGCATGGTGAACTTGACGACAGTTTTGGGAAGGTTACTGGAAGGTATTCTAAGGGACTGGATATTTAAGTAGTTGGATTGACAGGGACTGATTTGGGATAGTCGACATGGCTTTGTGCAGGGTAGGTTGAGTCTAACCAATCTCATAGAATTTTACAAGGAAATTACCAGGAAAATTGATGAAGGCAAGGCATGTATGTTGTCAACATGGACCTTAGCAAGGCCTTTGACAAGGTCCCGCATGGGAGGTTGGTCAAGAAGGTTCAGCTGTTTGACATTCAAGATGAGGCATTAAATTAGATTAGACATCGTCTTTGTGGAAGAAGCCAGAGAGATGTGGTAGATGGTTACCTCTCTGTGACTAGTGCACTGCAGGGACTGGTGCTGAGTCCATTGTTTTTTGTCATCTATATCAACGATCTGGAAGATAATGTGGTAACGTGGATCACCAAATTTGCAGATGACACCGAGATTGGGGCTGTAGTGGACAGGTGGGAAAACTATCAAAGCTAGCAGTGACAATCTGGACCAGCTGGAAAATTGGGCTAAAAATATGGTAGATGATATTTAATGCAGACAAGTGGGTGTTGCACTTGGGATGACCATCCAGGGTGGGCCTTACACAGTGAGCAGTAGAGCACTGAGGTGTGCAGTAGAACAAAGCAATCTGGGAAAACAGATCTGTAATTCCTTGATAGATAGAGTCATAAAGAAAGCTTTCGGCACATTGGTCTTCATAAATCAATGTACTGAGTACATGAGTTGGGATGTTATGCTGAAATTGTATAAGACCCGCACAAACCTGTACTTGTTTAGAATGTGAGGGGAAACTGCAGCAGCAGGAGTGAACCTATGTGGTCACAGGGAGAGTGTACAAACTCCTTACGGACAGCAGCAGAAATTAAACCCACGTCGCTCAAGCTGCAAAGTGATGTGTTAACCGCTATACTACCGTGTTGACCACAACACAACTTCTGAAGTTAACAATGTGGATGAACGTTTCTTGGTTAAGAGCCAACCTCTCTGATTTGAGGAAAGCATAAAATCCCTCAATGTTATTGAAGTGGAATGGGAAATGATAACAAAGACACAGACTGCAAATTATCTCAAGCACAGAAAAACCAATTCTTACCAGCCTTGCATTTTCTTTTGGAAAAAGGACTTGAGGCATTGTCCAGACTTCAGATTCCAAATGTGTAGGTTTGGATCTCCCTGTGTATTATTTTTGGTTGCTAGAGCAAAGTATTAAGGAACAGTGTATTTTAGTTGACAGGAATTGCACATTGACAGATTGTGATGTTTTGAATAAAATCCACAGCACAGAAAGTGATAATTTGGTCAAGTGGTCTTTGCTGGCGTTTTTGCTCCAGTGAGCCTCCTTCCATCACTCTACACTGGATTGGAGGTTTCCAATCCCAGTACCGTGTCTGGAGCCTCTGCTCACAGTCCCAGATACCTACACTTAGTATTTAATTTGGGTGTGGAATGGCTGAGCTTGCTCAACTCTGCAAGATGGAATGGGCTTTGAAATATTAATAGGGATCAAGCTCTGATCCTTGAGGCCCCAGAATGCCTTTATAGTCTTTGACAGTTCCCAGTCATCCCAGGCTGATTTTGCTACAGTAATAGTCTAATTAGTTAAACATTAAAGAAAGCAGGTTTAGATATTATTTTTATACTTCTAAGTATTTATTGAGGTAAAATAAGCAGAGTACTTTTTACGCTAATCCTTTCTGCATGACTGATGGCCCTGTTCAAGTGAACTGGCTTGCCTTTCCTAAGCCAGTCTTCCCTGGTGTAAATGTGGATCCCGAATATCAAAGTCAGGGAGTTATTGCTCTGCCACTGGACTCCATGGGGAATCCAGCAAAGAAAGTGGACTAGTGCAGGACGCTGCATTATTTATTCACTTCCTGGGCTTTGGAATTTGATTGATGAGCAAAATTATTTTTCTTATTTTGCTGGCTAGATTTCACAATTAACTTCTATTTGTTCCTATTTAAGGGCTAAGACCCTCTCCCAGCTGAAACTACCTTATCAAGTATTACATTTCCTGTTAAATTTTAAAGGTCTCGATTAAGTCATCCTTAAGCCACACTTATCCAACTTTTCCAAATGTTTAATATTTCAGTCAGAAGGGAAAGTAACAATACTGAAAATGTAGTTAATAAATTTGTTACTAATGTCCAAGTTAACATTAACAGGATTAAACCAATGCTGGAAATGTATAATCTAAGAACAGCCTGAACACATACACAACACATAAAATAATCTAAAATAAAACTGTGTACCTACCGTGTATAATTAACCATAAGGTGTTAACTGTGAGCCTGTGCTTAACGTTCCATTACAAAATCTAATTAAACCTTTACACCTGTAGAGAAATATTATCTTCTAGACTCAGTAACTTTAACCTCATCATCAAAATTAAATTATTCACAGAGCAACAGCTTGCCAGTAGCAAAAGGCCATGTCTTTTGCTTCATTTACTGTACCCGCTTGCATACCATCTTGTTGTTTCCCAGTGCTTCTGCAATATTAACAGTCTTATCCTTTCAATCAAGCTTGATATCACTGAATAATCCATTCTAATCACTTGGTGTTGAAGAATGACAACAGGGCAAAAATATTCAGCCTACTGTGACTGTACTGGTTTTTAAATGTACCCAATTAGTTGCATGTCTATACACAAAACCTAAAGCTCTGGAACTTTCAGCCCATTAACTTTCTTGTGAAAAAAATACTATTAATTTTGCTTCCATGCCTTTTCAGAAATTACCCAAAATCTCTCTCTCTCTCTCTACACTCAGTAGTCACTTTATTAAGTACACCTGCTCATTAACACAAATATCTAATCAGCCAGTCACGTGGCAGCAACTCAATGCATAAAAGCACACAGACATGGTCAAGAGGTTCAGTTGTTGTTCAGGCCAAACATCAGGATGGGGAAGAAATGTGATCCAAGTGACTTTGACCACTTTGGTGTCAGATGGTACGGCTTGAGTATCTCAGAAACTGCTGATCTCCTAGAATTTTCATGCACAACAGTCTTGAGAGTTTACAGGGAAAGGTGAAAAAAAAAATCCAGTGAATGGCAGTTCTATGGGTGAAAATGCCTTGTTATGGAGAGAGGTCAGGGGAGAATGGCCAGACTGGTTCAAGCTGACAGGAAGGTGACAGTAATTTAAATAACCACAGTGGTGTGCAGAAGAGCATTTCTGAACACACAGCACCTCGAACCTTGACATGGATGGGCTACAACAGCAGAAGACCACACCAGTTTCCACTCCTTTACCTAATAAACTGGCCACAGTGTATATTAACTGAAAACCATTAATGATACTCTAGCTTTTAGGTCTGTACAATTTGAACAGTGATTGTTTGTGTCATGCTCCTTTGCTGGAGAAAATACTCCAATCTTTCATTACCATTTTTAACCAACTACTTTATATCTGTACCTTCTGATTATTCTTATTGTGGCTTCAGGTAACAATTGGTACATATATAACTCGAGCTTGTTCGTACATTAGCTAAGTTTCTGACCACCAATTCATGTCTAGATTGGATACCTGAAGACACAATGTCAAATCCCACCATAGGGATTTAAATTTAAGCAATTCTAGAATGAAAAGTTAGCAGTACTAAGGTCAACTACTGGTTTATTAATCCTACCTGGTTCAGCAATTCTTTCAAGGAAGGAAACCTGTCGTCCATATCTCCTTTGGCCTAATATACTGGCAGACCAAGAGCAACATGACTGACCTTCAATAAGGCTTAATAAGCAACTTTAAATCTCCTTGATACTTATTGCCTCTCACCTTAAGACTTTATTCTCTAATAATTGACATTTCTACCTTGGGATAAAGACTGTCGACCCTATCCGTGCACGTCATATAATTTTATAAACCTCTATTTGGTCTTCCCTCCATCTCTGATGCTCCAGAGAAAACAATCCAACTTTGTTCAATCTTTCCTTAGAGCTACTCTCTAATCCAGGCAACTTCCCCGTGGACCTCTTCTGCCCCTTCCCCGTGGACCTCTTCTGCGCCTTCTACAAAGCATCCACATCCTTCCAGTAATGGGGCAATCAGAACTGCACACAATAGTCCAAATGTGGCCAAACCAAGTGTTTCTACCGATGAAGTGGTATCCCACATTTTTCCACGATGCACCTCAGCTTCCTCACCTTCCCCACAATCCTTAAGAGCTACAATCCTCATTTCTGCTCTATTTCGGAAGTTCCCACTTTTCCACACAGTACATTGCATGAAGAAGTGAATTTGCTACAAAATACGTGTTTCTATTCTGCCGACCCTTAATCTTTTGTAATACTCATCTGGTGCAGCACATCATTGTTCTCTTCCCTGAATTCCCTCGCATCCATGACCCTTGCCAGAATAAATACAGACAAGAAGTAAGACATTTAAGACATCGTACATCTATGTTGCTGCCACATACGTGACCACACTGATCCTCAATGGGCCTGTTCTCTCCCAAGTTACCCTTTTGTTCTATTATACTTATAGAATCCTTTACTGCTGGAAGATAACTTCTGGTTTAAGATGGCACCGGTAAAGCACAGTGATGGCTTACTGGTAGCAAACAAAACAGAACTATAAATTACTTTATTCACGAGACTTTTTCTTGAATATGATCACTGCAATCAATAGCCTATAACTTCCCTTTCAGAGCTGAGCTTCTGAAGGTGCGGGACGGTTGCAGCGTGGTGTGTACAGGCTGAGTCCAGGCTGCATGGCCCAGGCCCGAGAGTGGGGAATGAGTCAATGCTTGACCATCGCTGGAGTGGACTTGGAGGCGATTCGATGTGGCGGAACCAAGGTGAGGCAAGCAGAGGCGAGTCAGACTCGAGGTGGCAGGGCCTGGGCCTGGCAGCAAGAAAAGATCTGAGGTTTGACCGATTGAAGCAGCAGGCTCAACAGGAAAAGTCGAGTTTGTGCTGAATGAGGCAAGAACCTGGGCCCAAGACTGTATCAAAGCAGCAGAGCCCAGATCTGAGAGCGAGATCGTATCAAGGTTTGGCCAATTTAAGCATGTGGCCAGATTGAAAAGTCAGGGTGTTGGGACCAGAGGCAAGGGACAGGCTGGTGTTCAGCTCACTTCTCCACCCGGTATTCTCGCCTCTGTTGAGGCTGTGCCTGCAACTAATGGGCTCTTGAATCGGCTGCAGCAATGACTGGCTTCCTGGCTGTGGACTCACTTTCATGAACTTCAATTCTGAATGTTTATTTGCTTACTTTTATTGTTTGCATGATTTGTTTTTTTCTGCACAGTGGGTGCTTGACTGTCTTTTTTTAATGGATTCAATCAGATTTCTTTGTTTTGTGTTGCCTGTAAGGTAACAAATCTCAAGGTTGTGTATATTATACATATTTTAATAATAAACGTATTTTGAACTTTGTGAAAGATACTACTTGATCATCTGGAAGAGCAGTTTATGACTGTTACAGATTGGCATGTTCCTAGGTGCAGAACCACTTAATCAAGGAAGCGATGAAGCTTGTAGCAGCTGCCACAGAGTTTGTGGGGGGGGGTTTAAGTTTAAGGGCGACATGCTGTTTCACACAACGTAGTTGGAACTTGTTTGGTCACGGAATACATGAAAAGGGGAAACCCCAATATAAAAAGAATCATGGAGGTAAGTGGGAATAATTTATCGAATTCTGTAAATGTACTGTATCTTTTTTTCTGTAAATGTCATGAATGAAAATTTTGGGTTTAAAAAATGCTGGCCTTGTCACTGCTGCTTTAATCTTATCGATTGAACAAAAAATATAAAACAAGACTAACAAACTTCTTTTTATCCATTATTTTGTGCTCAATGAGTGCTCTATCCTTCAATTAAATTACAGAGTCAGAGAAAAGTACAGCACAGAACAGGCCCTTCAGCCCATTTAGTCCATGCCAAAACCATTTAAACTGCCTACTCCCATTGATCTGCACCGGGACCATCGCCCTCCATGTACCTATGCAAACGTCACATGCACCATTAGTGCTGGCAGCTCGTTCCACACTCTAACCATCCTCTGAGTGAAGAGGTTTCTCCTCATGTTCCTCTTAAACTCTTCACCTTTCACCCTTAAGCCATGACCTCTAGTTGCAGTTCCACCCAACCTCAATGGAAAAGGCCTGCTTGCATTTATCTATTTACACCCTTCATAATTATGTAAAATATATTTTGCATATGCAGAAATAAAGCTGAATATTCACAGCAGCAAATGAACTTATTGCAAAAATATTAAATTTGAATAATATATCAGCATTAAGGTGAGTAATTCCAACTAATAAATGTTTATCTAGTAGGTGGTGATGGAAACTGTTCATGATTTCCAGATTTTACATATCTGCAATATGCACCTAGTGAGATTGTCAAATTGCCACATGCAATGAATCTGGAAAGCCTTTATAACTATGCACAACTTCATAGTGAGAAATATTTGTTGCATACTTTGTTGATGTTATCACTCAACACACCCTCCCCAAGGCATTCAAAGTTCAAATCTATTATTTAGTACATATATGTCACCATATACTACCTTGAGATTCAGTTTCTGCAGGCATTTAAAGAGGGAAAATACAACAGAATTTATTACAAACCATAAACAAAGACTAAAAAGCAATCAATGTGCAAAAGAAAACAAACTGTGTAATTAAAAACACTGAGAACATGAGATTCACGGAGTCCTTGAAAGTGAGTGTGTAGGCCACATAAGTGAAGTTGTTCAGGTTGTGGGATAGTGACTGCTCCTGAAGCTGGTTAAGTGGAAGCTAAGGCTTCCGTCTCTGGCCCAATGGCAGTAGTGAGAAGAACGCGTGGCCTGGACGCTGGGGGCCTTTGATGACGGGAGCAGTTTTCTTGTGGGAACGTTCCATGTAAATGTGCTCAACGGTGTTCAGGGCTTTGCCTGAGGTGGACAGAGCATCTAACCATTGACATCTGGGGTAAAGACAAGTCCCACAGTGCCTTAGGCCTGACTTTAAACATTTGTGAATTATGAAAGTGAGTACGCGCAGACTTCCAAATGTAAGTGACAGCCCAATCGAAACCTTGCACTGAACACTGCAGGTATGCAAATTCAGCCAGGATTGTTTGTTTAAAGACTGTTCTCTCGATGTCAGACCTCAAACAAAGTACTGATGTTGGCTTACATCCACCAGCCAACTCTTGATACAAATTAGCTGAAACTTGAACAGAAGCTATGTGTTACCTGCAGCTCCACGGTACAAACTCCATGCTGACTCACGGCATCGGCTCCACAACTTATGGTGACAAAAAGTTTTGGATGATTAGGGCCTAACTCCTTTTTTTCTAGTTGTTCAACCTCATCTGGAGGAAGAATCCAAATTGTTACTCATAACAAGTACATAATTGAAAATGGCCTGATTCTATTTCTATCTCTTACGGTCTGTAAAGAAGCCACTCTGGTGGAACATGAAATTGTCAAGGTCATTTGGCAGAATTCATCATCACTAGGACTTTCAAACAAGCACAAACACATTGCTCGACTTGCAATACATAGAACAGTCCAGGCCACTCAGCCCACCAAGTTGTGCAGATTTTTTAACCCAGGGATTCCCAACCTTTTTAATGCCATGGACTCCTACCAGCAACCCCTGTTGGAAACCCCAGTTTTAACCTCCCACGTAGCTCCCCGTGTTTTCTTCATCCATTTGCCTATCTAAGAATTACATGCCTCTAACATTACCCCCAGCACTGAGTTACATGCACTCACCACTGTCTGTGAATGAAAAGCTCACCTTTGGCACTCCCCCTATGCTTCCCTCCAATCACCTAAAGCTCTGCCCTGTCATGTTAGCCAATTCTGCCCTCAAATAAAGGCACTGACTGTCCACTCGATCTATACCTCTTCTCACCTTATGCACTTCTATCAAGTCACCTGCATGCTCCTTCGCTCTGAAGAGGAAAGCTCCAGCTCACTCAATCTTTCACCATAAGACGTGCTCTCCAGGCAGCATCCTGGTAAATGTGCTCTTAAGCTTCCACGTCCTGAGGTGACTTGAACTGAACACAATACTCCAAGCGTGTTCTAACCAGGGTCTTTTATCGAGCTGCAACATTACCTCACAGCTCTTGAACTCAATTCCCGCAACTAATGAAGGCCAACGTACCACACATCATCTACTCTATTTGCATGGCAAATTTGAGGCTTCTATGGATGTAATAAGTCCCTGTCAGACCTTCCATGTATGGTGAAGTACCATCCACAGCCTATCAGCTCTAAAATATGTGTTTGTCAGAGCAATATGAAAAGACTCGCTGGAGTAGTTGTTGAAGTTCATTCTACATTCTGCACTGAATAGGCTCCTCCCAGAGACAATACAAACAACAGCTCAGATGTAGAACCATAACCTTGCTAAAAAAATGTCCACTAGTCTGCGTAAAACTCACTGGCCTTCCAGTGAAAGTTGTCCATGGCTGAGTGCTGCAAAGAGGCACACTCTGACTACTAAGGTTATGTGCTCTGAGATGCGCTGAAGATAGAAACATCAACTGCAAAGATTCTTCAGGGAAAAGGTACAGCTTAAGGCCTTTTTACCATTGTACTTAAGGACTCCTTCCCCTCCTCCCCACTTTCTTATTCTGGCTTATTATGTTCCTTTCCAGTCCCGAAACATCGACTGTTTATTTCCCTCCGTGAATGCTGAGTTCCTCCAGCATTTTGTGTGTGTTGCTCTTAAAATGTAAGATCTGAATGTGAATTATAACTGGTGTCACACTAATGCAGTAATTGCACTAATATGTTTTGTGATTAAAATGATGACTTGAATGCTCTGTACTGCATTTATTGAAATTGATATAGGAATAAAGTATTTTTTGACTAAACAATGACTCAACAGCATCGCACAACAAGTTAATTCCAATTTTACATTTCCCCCTCTATACATTCACATATAATGGCTTACTGGTGTTGATTACAGGAGACAGAGTGGTGAATATGGAGTTTAAGTAAATGAATTACTCACTAATATAAGGTTGCCAAGTTGCCAAGATGCTGTTTTGAGGAGAGAATGCCAGCAAAGCCACTTTAGGCAGATCAAGAGAGTGTAATAACCGACCGTCCATGGTACCCACGATATTTACACTGGAGAAAAAGAAGAGATGCTATTCAAATATAAGCTTATCAAAGCTAGTTGCAGAATCAATAAAGCATAGTACAGTATGAACAGAAGGCACAGGATAATGGAGGATAGATTTGTTTTACTGTGTGTTGAAATACACAAGCATAATAGTGATGCACGTCTGTGCTGTAGTATTTTTCTAGAGTAACCTTGTCAACCAGGACTTCTCCTCGCTTATTACAACAGATCAACATAAAATGCTGTAGTAGGATAAAACTGCAACAAACTCTCAACCTAAAATAAAATTCAACAATAAATTGAATATATATTTATTGATTTAGAGATATAGAATGGAACAGGCCATTCCAGCCTAGTGGGTCATGCTGCCCTGACAACCCACTTACTTAACTCTTGCCTAATCAAGGGACAATTTACAATGACCAATTAACCTCCTAACTGGTACGTCATTGAATGGCGGGAGCACCCAGAGGGAACCCACACTGTCACAAACAGAATGTACAACCGCCTTACAGTGAGCGCCTGAAATGAACTCTGAACTCCAGAATGCCCGAGCTGTAATAGTGTTGTGCTAACCGCTACACTACCATACCGCCCCACAGTACAGTCGGCCCTCCTTATCTGCAGGGGATTGGTTCCGGGACCCCCCCACGGATACCAAAAAACGCGGATGCTCAAGTCTCTTATTTAGCCTGACCAGTGTGGTGGTCTTTAGGACCCAGCGGAAACCTGGACTTTATTTAACATGTCTCAGTGCGGTGGACATTAGTACCCGGCGCAGCTCTGAATCCGCAGTGTTTCTGCTCACGAAAATAATCATGATCACGATTGAAAATAAGGTGGAAGTAATAAAGCGATAGGAAAGAGGTGAAACACCATCGGTCATTGGAAAAGCATTAGGCTACAGTTGGTCAACGATCCGAACAAATTTAATGGAGAATGTGAAAGGCCCTGCCCCGATGAAAGCTACAATTATTACTAAGCAACGCAGTGGTTTAATTATTGAAAAATGTATGTTTCTTAAGTGTTTTATATGCATAGAAAGGTAAAATGTATACTATATACTAAGACAAACATTTGACTAACTGACGCTACCTGTTCCGACTTCAAATCCACTTAAAGACAGACTCAGGAATGGAACTCATTCATAAACCAGAGACTGCCTGTACTCTTAAATCATCTTTAGATTACTTATAGTACCTAATACAATGTAAATGTATGGAAATAGTTGTTATTCTGTATTGTTTAGGGAATAATGACAAGAAAAAATAGTCAGTGCATGCCTAAATAACGAGTGCTGGAGAGAGAACTTCCGGGTTTTCCCGATCCGCAGTTGGGTGAATCTGCACATGCAGAACCCGCGGATAAGGAGGACCGACTGTATGTTACAGGGACATAACTCAAGATACAAGTTGAATTATGACTTTAAAGACGAAAGGATTTGTAACAAGTAAGCAAATGCCAGGACTGACTTTTCCCCATTGCACCAGGCGAACAATGAACCATCTCTGCTGAAAATAAAGCCTTTGCAATTTTTCTTGTCCTCTCTGTAAGACAAAAAGGGAAAGGAAAACAATAATCAGATTCAAGCAACGGCAAACTGAAGTATCCTTCCAGACTTCTACTCGACATAAACTATTTTGCTCAAGTTTATAAAACTGTAGACACAATTAAAACAGTACATTAAATGAACCAAAGATGAGCAGCAATTTACCGTAGCCAAACTTGTCCATGGTAAATATAATAGAGCTCATCCCCAGCTTACGGCAGGGTTCTGATCCTATGAACTGCTTGTAACTTGGACTGTTCTCAAGAAGGAAAAGCAGCTGCGAATTGAGCTTCCAGGCAGCAGAAGATGCCTGCAGTCCCTGCAGCAGCCAGCAAATCCATGTTGCTGGTATCTCAAAACACCTGTCAATACATATACAAGTCAGGCCTTTGTAACCCAAGGAGAATATATAGATTCTTCTAATTTAATTCAAACTTTCTTGAAATTAAAAGAAATCATAATTTTCTTTTTTTTGTTTTGCAGTGGTGGGGCAGGAGGAATGGAATCAGTGTAGGGAGGGGTTTCCACAGTGGCCATCATTTCTCGCTGAGAGGACAGTCACATAAATTTATTTTTACACATTTACCTTATAACTGGGGCCAAGGAACGTTAGAGAGTGGTTCAAAACAACTTATTGGTCTAAGTGGCACCAAATCTTCTCACTTGGATGGAATTCATGGCTTGGAAATATCTTCTAGTCTGAAGTTGAAAACCTGACACTCTATTACTAGCTTAAGGTTCCAATTTTTAAAACAAAAAAAAATATATAGGTCTAATTTCCATTTAAACATTTCCCCTATGTTCAACAGAAGTGTAACAAATTTATTTAAAATACCTTGTGAAAGAGGCATTTTCTGTATACTTGGGAGGGCCATTGAGCATATAGATTCCTTCCGAGCCTCGAACTGTAATATAAATCATAAAGTCCAATGTTAAAGTACAATTACAATCCATGACACTTGCATCATATTGAGGTCTAACTGTACCAAATGGTTAAAAATGGTTTTGAAGTCGACTCCAAAGTTGACCTTCTGGCCAGATGACCAGATCACCCTCACAGAATAATACAGTATGGGACATGGCTATTTGTTCCGTCATGCCACTGATTTTCTAAGAGAAATCTTGTTAGTCCAATTCTCTCACTTCTCTACCAACATTCCTTCTTCACAATTTCCACGCCTCACCTCACACCTCCCCAAAGGGACAGGAGGTAGTTCAGGAAATGCAATCCAATTATCGACCACTGTTCACTTCAAAACAAACCTTTCCACAATACTGTAATCTCATTCTTGTATACCTTTGTTGTACTTTCTGTTAGGTTTTCTTAACCCTCTCAAAGAACGATATATATATTTCATACCTGGTATTTTATTATTTGGTTGGCATAGCTTAATGGATATATCTTTAATTGTAAAATCCAGTGTTCAAAATACAAAGTAAATTTTATTAGCTAAATACATACATGTCACCACATACAACCTTGAGATTGATTTTCCTGCAAGCCTACTCAGCAAATCTATAGAATAGTGACTATAACAGGATCAATGAAAGATCAAGTAGAGTGCAGAAGACAACAAACTGTGCAAATGCAAATATAAATAGCAATAAATAATGACAACATGAAATAACAAGGTAAAGAGTCCTTAAAATGAGATCTTGGTTGTGGGACAAGAGAATGTAGTCATCCTCTTTTGCTCGAGAACCTGACGATAGAGGGGTAATAAATGTTCTTGAACTTGGTGGTGCCAGTCCTGAGGCTCTTGTACCTCCTATCTGATGGCAACAGTGAAAAAAGAGCATGGCCTGGGTAGTGAGGATCTTTAATGATGGATGCTGCTTTCCTACGATAATGTTTCGTGTAAATCTGCTCAATGGTTGGGAGGGCTTTACCTGTTATGTACTGCCCCGAATTTTCTGTTCAAAGGTATTGATGTTTCCATACCAGGCTGCGATGCAGCCAGTCAATACACTTCCCACTACACATCTATAGAAGTTTGACAGAATTTTTGATTACATGCGAAATTTCCGCAGACTCCTAAGGAAGCAGAGACGCTGTGTGTACAAACATATTAGTATATAGGAGGGAGACTGAAAACCTGGCAGAATGGTATTTCTACAACAACAACCAAAGAGCTGATTATTGAGAACAGGAGGAGGAACCCAGTGGTTATAAGCCAGGAGTTATCATTTCACAGGATCTGACCTGGGTTCAGCACATAAGTGTCATTACAAAGAAAGCATTCGAAGTTGGCGAAGATTCAGTATATCACCTAAAATGTTGACTAACTTCTATAGATGCATGGTGGAGAGTATAATGACTGGATGCACCATGGCTTGGTATGGATACACCAATGCCCTTGAAAGGAAAAGCCTACAAAAAGTAGTGAATATGGCCCAGTCCTTCACAGGTAAAGCCTTCCCCACCATTGACCACATCTAGGAGTGCTATGGACCCGCTTTCAAGGACCCTACAACTCAGGTTCTCAACATTTTTTATTGTTCATTTATTTACCATTTTTTTCTATTTGTATTTGCACAATTTGTTGTCTTTGTGGGTAGATTTTCATTGATTTTATTGTTTCTTTGTAGTTACAGTGAATGGCCACAAGAAAATGAATCTCAGGGTAGTATATGGTGACATATACATATTTGATAAAATTTACTCGGAACATCTCTAGTTTTCTTTTCTTCTACCCCTTTAAAACTGTACCACCTGTCTCTATCATCCTACCAAAACATATCAAATAGCAGATGCCTGAAATCCATCTGTCAAGTGTTTGCCTGCATATGTCCTCTTAAAATACATCAGCGCCTTCTTGATTACTTCACTTCTAAGTCTGGTGTGATCTGGAATTTGGAAATAGGGTCCTGTGCCCCAAAGTCCCAGTCATTAACACATGTGAAAATGGCAATGGCCCTGGCTTCTGAACAGTGAAAAGCAGAAGTGTAAATATCTCTAATAACGCACACAAAATGCTGTAAGAATTCAGCAAGTCAGGCAGCATCTATGGAAAACAATACAGAGTCGACATTCCAGGTCGAGATCCTTCATCAGGACTGTGTGCATTACTCTGAAATTCCAGCATCTGCAGAATCTCTTGCGTTGGTGTAAATCTCTCTCTCTCTGATATCAATGTCGGCTGGAGTCGGGGCCTTGTGGTTTGACTTTTAGTAGGATTACCCATGCCAAACAGGTCAAAGGGTAGAGGCCAGACTGAGAGTGATCCACCGGTCCTCCAGGTTCAGGGGTTCATCCCAGGCTAGCAACCCTGACTGGTCAAAAAGCAATTGTGACAGAAACAACAACGAGGAACCCTTCTATACAGCTAGAAACGGAGGACCTTCATTATGGCCCTAAACGCCAGCGGCATAACAGGCAGTAAGTAATGGTGCTCTTACAGCTCAAAATATTATAACACCTGGTCATTTTATTTAAATAACCTTATGCATTTTAGCAATTTGTTTCAAATTGAAAACAAGAAGATTGGTGTATTTAAAGATGCCACTTTTTACTAATGACAGCTAAAATTACCAGGTAATCTTCACCTCAGGGGCAACACACACAAACTGCTGGATGAACTCAGAAGGTCAGGCAGCAAACATGGAGGGGAATAAGCAGTCGATGTTTCAGGCCGAGAGGTCCTGATAAAGGGTCTCAGCCTGAAACGTTGACTATTTATTCCCTTCCATCGATGCTGCCTGACTTGGTGAGCTCCTCCAGCATTTTGTGTGCGTTGCTCAAGATTCCAGCATCTGCAGAATCCTACTGTCAGATACGGTATATTAACAATTTGGATGGGATTGAATCAGAACCAGATTTATTATCACTGCAACACTGTATGTCATGAAATGTGTTATTTAGTGGCAGAGTACAGTGCA
The DNA here is from genome assembly GCF_048418815.1 of Hemitrygon akajei. NCBI lineage: Eukaryota > Metazoa > Chordata > Chondrichthyes > Myliobatiformes > Dasyatidae > Hemitrygon > Hemitrygon akajei. The sequence goes on along the minus strand of NC_133126.1, from coordinate 187,169,416 downwards.
ATACATAAAATACAGTGGATTCTGGTTAATTGGGACATCAGATAATCAGGACAGCTGCTTATTTGGGACAACTCCTAAACTTACAAAAGCTGATTGAGAAAATTGCCAAGATTCCATTTGTTTATTTTGGACACATTGCCACTCAATTGGGGCAGAAGACTTGCCGAACAGCTTCTAACTAGCATTAGTTGCGTGCACTTGTGTGGCCATTAGACACGACACCACGCTTACACCTAACAGTTTTTAAATAGCATCAGCTGGGTGTGTTTGTGTTCAAAAAGCTGTGATCCTTGTTACTAACAGTTGCCGAGAACTACGTATTAAGACAATTCAGTACTCTTTGCTCATGGTGGTATAATGCATTTAGGCTTGGAGATGCCAGAAACGGCCAGCTGTGAAAATGACACAATTTCAGTACTTCAAAAAGTTAGGAATCACGAAGAATTTGAAGGTATTGACAATCATCTTGAATATTGACTTTAGTTCTCACTGACACTCAGCTCTCTCCTGTGGATCCAAGTAGCTGTTTGCATGCAACTGTGGTGACACACTGGTACACCACTTCGATGGGTGGGATAAACCAGGTGACTGCAGCCAGCGGGTTTCATACCCCGGTGAGACAGGGACATGTCCGTCCTAGCGTGCAAAGTCGGGTCTAGCAGACTAGGTGGATGAGGTCTATAGTGAGATCCAACAGTCAGGAAGGCGGTACTGCAATGCTACATGAGGAGCAAAGGGCAAGACGAGGCACAAAAGTGGTCACCCTCTGTAACCTGGGAAGACCTCAGTTGTGAGGACTACTCGTCCCACTGGACCCAGACTTCGAAGGTTGAGAGAGTGGAACTGCACCAGTGCAATGGCTTTTCCACTTTAAAACTCTCCCATACAGGTTTCCTGTCATTGTCAGATACGATGGACAACCAACAGTGGTATTGGTAGTGTCCTATTTTGTTCTGTATTTCATTTAAATAGATAACTTGTTACTCAGTTAAAAGGAAGTTTGTCTCTTTTATACCTTTTTAACTACTTCCATGAAACTTCGACTAATTGTGACAGCCGCTAAATTGGGCCAAAATGTACTGGTCCCGATGTGTCCCAATTAACCACATCCACTGTACACAGTCTTTTATAGATTAAGATAAATAATTAGACGATAAAACCATAAGATATAGGAGCAGAATTAGGCCATTTGGCCCATTGGGTTCACTCTGCCATTTTATCATGGCCAATCCAATATTTCCTCTCAGCCCCAATCTCCTGCCTTCAATATACCCAAAGACTTGGCCTCCACAGCTGCCTGTGGCAAAGAATTCCACAGATTCACCACCCTCTGGCTAAAGAAATTCCTCCTCAACTCCGTTTTAAAAGGACGCCCCTTTATTCTGATCTTAACCATAGGGTGAGTCCACTCTATCAAGGCCTTTCAACATTCAATAGGTTTCAATGGGATCACTGGTATACCTTCTGATATCTTCTGAATACCAGTGAACACAGGCCCAGAGCCATCAAATGCTCTTCATATGACAAGCCATTCAATCCTGGAATCATTTTCATGAACCTCCTTTGAATCCTCTCCAGTTTCAGCACATCCTTTCTAAGATAAGGGGCCCAAAACTGCTCACAATACTGCAAGTGAGGCTTCACCAGTGCTTTATAAAGTCTCAACATTACATCCTTGCTTTTATATTCCAGTTCTCTTGAAATGAATGCTAACATCGCATTTTCCTTCCTCACCACACACTCAACCAGCAAATTAACTTTTAGGGAATCCTGCACAAGGACTCCCAAGTCCCTTTGCATCTCAGTTTTTTTTTGTATTTCCTCTCCATTTAGAAAATAGTCAACCTTTCCATTTCTTCTACCAAAGTGCATGACCATACACTTCCCGACTTAGGTTAGAGAAACGTGGAACAGGATAAATCCTAAATGAACTCTATCCTGCCTGAACTGGTTAACTTTGGACCATACAGAAACAACTCCCATTAATATAGCACAAGAGTTCATAGCACTTGGCTGTGACTTACACTTACAACACTGATTGCTCATCATTTAGAACGAGCCACTTCCTTGAGCTTCTGTAATCTATGGAACGTTACTAACAGAGAGCAGTTTGATAGGGGAGTTCAACAATTTTGACCCATTGTTAACAAATCATTGTGAACACCACCCACCCTGCAAAATGACTTTTTCAAAAAATTCCCTTCTGGAAACCACTGTGGGACAATCAACGTAAAAACTTCAGCCACCTTAAAAGTTCTTTCTTTCCCCCCCCCCCCCCCCCCCCAAGGCAGTTAATCTGATCAACCATTCTGGTTAGACCCCCCCCCCCCATTGCACTGTCAACACTTTAAACTACTTTTATAATGCTGTTTGCACTGTAAGTTCATGCTGGTAGTTTTGTATTATGCATATCCATACTTTAACGCTGGACTTTATTTTTATATATAAATATTGAATGTTGTTGTTTCTACTAGAGTAGTCACTGAGTGTATGTTCGTGGTTTTCTGCTGTTTTAGCCCAACCACTTCAAGGTTCGACACGTTGTGCATTCAGAGATGCTCTTCTGTACAACACTGTTGTTAATGCAAGGCTATTTGAGTTACCATTGCCTTCCTGTCCATTCTCCTCTGACCTCTCTCATTACCAAGGTATTTTTGTCCACAGAACTGCTGCTCACTGAGTAAGAATCAGAACACTTCAGCACAGAATCAGGCCCTTCAGTCCATCTTGTCTATTCTGCACTATTAATCTGCTTAGTCCCATTGACCATAAACCTCAGAAAATAGCTCTCCATACCTCTACCATCTGTCTTTAATTTGAGAAGTTCTAATAAGCTCTTCAAAACTTTTGCCTGTCTATCCTTGATGTAACTCGTGGACGTCAAGCACTGTCGACCATGACTTTTTCTTCCATCGATGTTCGAGCTTCTCCTACTTCAGTGTATGTCTCAGAAATTCCAGCTACCATTTCTTGATTGATGATATCAGCTCTCTTCTTGTTCCGGATTTTTGCAGCACTTCCTCGTTTATTACTTTGTCCTTCCACGGTATTTTCCTCATTCTTCTCAAAAGCCACGTTTCTGCAGCTTCGAATTTTCCCTCATTTTGCTCTGGTATTGTCCAACATTCACTTCCACTTGTTAGTGTGGAACAATCCATATACCTCACCAAGATTTTCAGGAATGTTGAATTTGAATCCAACTCGTTCCACACTCTCACCATTTTGTCTCTCACACCATTCTCTGTAAACTCTAGAGACTGGTGTGCATGAAAATCCCAGGAGATCAGCAGTTTCCCAGTTACTAAAACCACCCCGTCTGGCACCAATAACCATTCCATGGTTAAAGTCATTTACAACACATTTCTTCCCCATTTTCATGTTTGGTCTGAACTTCTTGACCACGTTTGCATCTTTTATGCATTGAATTGCTGGCACGATTGGCTATTTTTAGATATTTGCATTAACAAGCACAGGTGGGTAGGTGTAGCTAATAAAGAGGCCACTGAGTGTATTTCCCAGAGAGGAAAGAGAATGATAGAGGAGGAGCACTTGTAGATACTTGTCCTCCTAGGTGATCAGGACCTTTGTCTGGGGATTTTCTGCAACACAGCAGCAGGCTGAAGAAGCTGGCAGAAATTTATACTTATGTGGATTAACTGGGTAGATTTGCTTTCCTTTATAACAGTGCTGAGTTTCTGAATGCATTTAGAACTGTACACAACCAGATAGGTCCATCACAATTCCAAGGGACCTTGCATAAGTGGAGAGGTTGCGACAGTCAGGACTAGGAATGTAATTGTAGGAATGTAGCAACGAGACATTTGTTCCTTAATGCAAAAGGTGAAAGAAAGCAGGCAACCTAATAAACAGGTGACTAAAAAAAATCAATTTCATTGTATTATGAACATCACATGACCAGTGATGCAGTATTTACAAGAGAAGACCAAAAGAAGAGCCTAATTGGAAGGCAAATTTGTCAGGGAAGATGGCAGAACAGCAATGGCTGGAGTTTCCAGAGGCAAATTGGAAGGTGCAGGATAGATAAATCCCAAAGATGAAGAAGTATTTTAAAAAGAAGATGAGGCAATCATGCTGACAAGGAAAGTCAAAGACAATATACAAAAAGAGAGTGTGCAGAATATAGAAAAAGTTAGTGTGAAGTTCGAGAATAGGGAAGCTTCTAAAACCCAACAGAAGGCAACTAAAAAGCTGTGATATCAAAGCTAGCTAATAATATCAAAAAGGTTTTTCAGATATATAATGTAAAAAATATGAGAATGGATATTGAACTGCTGGTAAATGACACCGGAAGGGTAGTAAGTGTCAAAGAAATTGTGGATGAACTTCATAAGTATTTTGCATTAGTGTTCACTGTCTGAGACACTAGTAATATGCTGGAAGTTCAAGAGTGTCAGGGGGTAGAAGAGAGTTTAGCAGCCATTACTAAGAAGGTGCTTGGGAAGCTGAAAAGTCTGAAGGTAGATAAGTCACTTGGACCAGATGGGCTACACCGCAGGGTTCTTAAAGACATAGCTAAAGAGATTGTTGACGCATTAGTAATGATCTTTCAAGAATCACTGGTTTCTGGAATCGTTCCAAAGGACTAGAAAATTGCAAATTTCACTCCACTCTTTAAGAAGTGAGTAAGGCAGAAGAATGGAAATTATTTGCCTGTTAGTCTGACTTCATTGGTTAAGAAGATGTTGGAGTCCATTATTAAGGATGAGGTATTGGGGTACTTGGAGGCACTTGATAAATTAGGTCAAAGTCAACACGAGGAAATCTGCAGATGCTGGAAATTCAAGCAACACACATAAAATGCTGATGGAATGCAGCAGGCCAGGCAGCATCTATAGGGAGAAGTACTGTCGAAGTTTCGGGCCAAAGTCAAGTCAAAGTCAGCATGGTTTTCTTCAAGGGAAGTCTTGCCTGATAAATCTGTTGGAAATGTTTGATGAAATAATAAGCAGGATAGACAAAGGAGAATCAGTGGATGTTTGTTTATTTAGATTTTCAGAAGCCCTTTGACAAGATGCCACACATGAGGCTGCTTTAACAAGATCCCATGGTATTACAGAAAAGATACTAGCATAGACAGAAGATTGGTTGACTGGCCGGAGACAAAGAGTTGCAACAAAGAGGGCCTATTCTAGTTGGCTGCCAGACTAGTAGTATTCTGGAGGGATCAGTATTGGGACCACTTCTTTTCACGTCATATGTCAACGATTTGGATGACAGAATTGATGTCTTTGTGGCCAAGTTTGGAGATAATTCAAAGATAGGTGGAGGGACAGCTAGTGTTGAGGAAGCAGGGAGTCTACCAAATGGGCAAAGAAGTGGCAGATGGAATATAGTGTAGGGAATGCACTTTGGTTGAAGGAATAAAGGCATAGACAATTTTCTAAATAGGGAGAAATTTCAAAAATCAGAGATGCAAAGGGACTTGGGAGTCCTTGTGCAGGATTCCCTAACGGTTAACTTGCAGGTTAAGTCAGGGGTAAGGAAGGCAAATGCAGCTTTAGCATTCAATTTGAGAAGGATGTGATGCAGAGACCTGATAAGCCATTGGACAGAACACATTTGGAGTATAGTGAGTAGTTTTCAGTTCCATATCTAACAAAGGGTGTACCTACATTGGATAGGGTCCAGAGCAGGTCGACAAGAATGCTCCCGATCGTGGAAGAGCTTAAGAGCGACGGGCACAGCTTCAGAATAGAAGGACATCCCTTTAGAACAGAGATGAGGAAGATTTTTTTTTAGCCAGAGATTGGTGAATCTGTGGAATTCACTGCCACAGACAGCCTTGGAATCCAAATCATTGGGTATATTTAAAGCACTGGTTGCTAAGTTCTTGATAAGAAAGGGCATCAACGGTTATGGTGAAAAGGTAGGAGAATGAAGTTGAAGGGAACAACCGATAAATAATGGCTACATTTTGAAAGATTCAGGAAATGAGGGTTATGGGGAAACAGGCGCAGAGGTGAAACACAAGACTGTAGATGCTGCAGGCTGGAGGAACTCAGCAAATGAAGCAGCATTTGTGGAGGCAAAGTGGGAGGGACGGGGTGAAACCACAGTAGCATACTGCTTAGTGTGACACAATACAGCTCAGGACATTCTGCAGCCGATGTTCAATTCTGGCACTGTCTGTAAAGAGTTGGTACAGTTGCAAAAAGAAGTTTTATGACCACATTTTATGAGTAATTAATGCAGAAAATCAGGTAATTGCAACTGTATTTTCTCTTATGAGCATGTGGGTTTCCTCCTGGTGCTACAGTTTCCTCCCACAGTCCAAGAGATACCAGTTAGTAGATTAGTTGGTGATTGTAAATTGTCCTGTAATTAGGCAATTGTTGGAATAGTTGGGCTTTGGCTGTTGTGTCTTGTGCTGAAAGGGCCTGTTCCACACTCTAAAAATAAGCAAATAGAGGGAGAGGCAGGTTTGGTGGGTGAGTATGGGAAGGACAACAGGCAGATGGAATCAGATGCTGAAGGAGATAAGAAACGTAGTCCAAGGGGAGAGAACGCAGTTGAGTGTGGGTGAGAAGCTGCTGGGGGAGGCAATGAATCTTGGGGGTATGGGGGGAAGTGCAAACAGGAAAGGCAAAGATGAATAAAGAAAGAGAAAAAACCTAGGTGGACTAGCAGGAGTGGGAAAGGAGTGTAGGTTGTGTGGGTTACCTGAAATGTTGAAAGCATTGGGCTATAGGTTACAAAGATGGAATATGAGGCATTGCTCTACTAGTTTACATTTGGCCTCCTCATACTGGCAGCGGAGAAGGCAGATCTGCATGGGATTGTGAAGGGGAGTTAACATAATGTGCAACTTTATGCCACTGCAGACAGAGCATATTTGCTCTGCGGAACAGTCACCACACATGATTCTCTGCCTCACCTGGAAGGGCTGTTTAGGTCCCTAAATGATGGTAGGGGATGAGGTGTAGAGACTAGTTTTGTAACTCCTTCAGTTACAGGGGAAAGTGGGTGGGAAGGGCAGAATAGACCAGGGAGTCATGGAATCCTAACTTTCAACCCACTAGGTTTGACCCACCCTGCACATGGACTGTTTGTCCCACTCCATTCAGAGAGGAAGGTAGGTAGCATCCACACCAGGATCATCAGACTCAAAACAGTTACTTTCCCCAAGCACTAAGGCTCATCAACATTTTCACCCACTAACCCACCCACCACACCACTTTCTCATTTCCTGTCAGTCACCTTATCTACTGACACTCATGTGCCTAGCATCACTTTATGGACATACAATCAATGTATACAAATTATCTTTGGCAACAAACACAATATGATAGAGGAACTCAGTAGGTCGGGCAGCATCTATGGAAAAGAGTAAACAGTTGATGCTTCTGGCATTTCAGAGTCCAGAAGAAGGGCCTCAACCTGAAATGTTGACTGTTTACTGTTTTCCACAGATCCTGCCTGACCTGCTGAGTTCCCCCAGCATTTTGTGTGTGTTGCTTTGGATTTCCAGCATCCACAGAACTTCTTCTGTTTGGAAGTTATCTTACGTTTTTGTATTATTGTGTTCTTTATCTTATTGTGTTTTTTGTGCTGCATCAGATCCTGAGTAACAATTATTTTGTTCTCTATAACACTTGTATACTAGAAATGACATTAAACAATATTGAATCCTTTACAGAAAAGCTTCTTCAATCTTGCTCCTATTTTACTGTTTCAAAACACTGCAGTTTTTATCAGCAGGGAGGATTTTCAGAAAGAAATTTCCACTAGAATAAGATAATCCAAATGCCTTTCAATAAAAATCAGCAGAGCTAATTAACTGTCAGCCATGATTGCAGAAGGACCTATAAAGTCCATTTTTCCCCAGTAGATTGCAATTTGACTCCATGCTTTATCTTGTCTGCAGTATGAACTTGTGGTTTTAAGGTTACTTTCTACATGAACTGAGAATGCTTTCTCTTAGAACTGATCACTCCCAATTACCAACAGGTTGCTTTCTGTTTAGTTGTTTTTTTTTAAAGGTGCAGAACTTTTATTATTATTCTGCCTGCAAAATATCACTACCATGAAAACTGGGGGAAAAAAAATCAGTTACAACCCAAGCCATCCAAAGAATATTATATGTATTCTCTGTCCCTTGAATCCTTCTTAAGCAGCATGTTTATTATGCTTTGAGCTTGACAATTATTGAACAAAAAGTAGAAGTGAGGATTCTCTCAGACCTGTCTGATCAGAATCTGAATTAATATCACTGACATGTGTCATGAAATTTGTTGTTTTGCAGCAGCAAATATATATAATTATAAAATATATACAATTAGAAATATATATAATTGTGCAAAAAGAGAGCAAGTATAGTGAGGTAGTATTCAGAAAGCTGATGGCAGTGGGAAAAAGCTATTTCCAAAATGTTGAGTGTGTGACTTCAGGCTAATGTACTCTCCTCTCAGAGCAAGTCCTGAGTGACAAGTATCCTTAATGATGGATGCTACCTCCTTGAAGCATCATCTTTTGAAGATATTCTCGATGGAGAGGATGCTCGTGCCCATGATGGAGCTGGTTAAGTTTTCAACTTTCTTCAGATGTTTCCAATCCTGTGCAGTGGCCCCTCCATACCAGATAGTGAAGCAACCAGTTAATTTGCTGGAGTCCTTGGTGACATATTCAGTCTCCTTAAACTCCCAATGAAATGTAGACGCTGGCGTGCCTTCTTCGTAATTGAATCAATACATTATTCCACAGCTCAATCAACAGGAACCCGCACCCTCCGATACACTATCATTCCTTCCTTCCAAGTTACTTTTCACCCCGGACTCCCCTCAACACTCCTATCCGCATCCCACTCCTTCACCTCCCCTCTCAACAGTCCTCTTCCCATCCACCCAATTCAACCCCACGGTACCCTACACTCTCCCTCCAAAACACAGACCCTCTTCACCCCCTCCAAGTCCTTTCACCCTTTCCCCCATCTACATCTCACCGCTCCCAATCAGTGTTTACCAGTTACTGTAAATATGTGCCCCGTTCTCTCAGACCGGCGCGTACATACACGACCCCCCCCCCCCCCGCGATCCTCTACTGCCCGGACCCCGACACCCACCCACGAACTGCTAAGTTGTGAGAGCACCGACCTGCCAAGAGCGGCGTGGACAGCGCCATCTTCCCCGGAAGTGACGACACCCTTTCCGCCCAACCCCACCAAGTCAGAGGTCACGTCACCGCCGAGCAACACGTAGCTCGAGTAGGGTACTCTGCGGTCCACATCCGCCTGTCCAGTCACAAGCCGTGCTAAGGTTGGAGGCTGACAAAACGCCAGCGGGGCTATATCTAGGTTATAATAACGTTAATAACGGTGAGAATGTTGAAATTGAAATTTGAGTTTCCTTTACTTTAGGAAACCATTGGGTGCGTGTGAGAGGTGCGAATAGCTGTGGGAACTATGTTACGTGGGTGGAGGGTGCGATAGACTTCCGGCGTAGCGCCGCTTTTCAACGGGTTGGACGTTCGGTGGTGGTCGGTCCGGAACAGCAGGTGAGGGCGGGACGGGTGGTCGGTCATTCGATTCCGAGTAGCAGGTGAGGGACGAGCTGTCCGGCCGGCCGCTCTGTTTGAGCAGCAGGCGAGGGATGAACTCTGGGGCAGCTGACGAGAGAGGGACGGACTGGTGGGTCTGTCTGGGGCAGCAGGCAACGGACGGGCCGGTGGGTCTGTCTGGGGCAGCGGGCGACGGACGGGCCGGTGGGTCTGTCTGGGGCAGCGGGCGACGGACGGGCCGGTGGGTCTGTCTGGGGCAGCAGGCGACGGACGGGCCGGTGGGTCTGTCGGGGCAACAGGCGACGGACGGGCCGGTGGGTCTGTCTGGGGCAGCAGGCGACGGACGGGCCGGTGGGTCTGTCTGGGGCAGCAGGCGACGGACAGGCCGGTGGGTCTGTCTGGGACAGCAGGCGACGGACGGGCCGGTGGGTCTGTCGGGGCAACAGGCGACGAACGGGCCGGTGGGTCTTTCTGGGGCAGCAGGCGACGAACGGGCCGGTGGGTCTGTCTGGCACAGCAGGCGACGGACGGGCCGGTGGGTCTGTCGGGGCAGCAGGCGACGGCCGGGCCGTGGACAGCTCCGGCGCCACTCCGCTGAAGATCTCTCATGGCCCGAGTCGTGGCCTTTAGCGTGTGTTGGTGCTTTAGTAAACGGCCGTTCCGCCCCGCCGCGAAATTCGGCTAGCGGCTGTTGTCAGTGGCTCTGAACGGGTGGGTGGGAAGACGTGGCCTGGAGTTGGGTGTGTTCTGGTATCTGGGATGTGTTGTGGGCTCTCAGGGCCGGGACAACACGGGTTGAGGGGTGTAGGAGCTGTGGGAGATTATGGACGGGGTGGGGACTACTAACTGGCAGGGGTGTATCTGAACGGTAAACTCTGGTCTCTGCTAGGTGTAAGGGGGTAAAGTGCTGGAGAGGGCGGCGGATTGCAAGTTAGCCAGAGAGACTGGGGTTGTGCTGGGATTTGAGCCACATTAGAAAGAACCATCCTGTAAGGGTGCATCTTTAAAGTGATTGTAACACTTCAAATTAGGTGTGTTGATCTGATTTGTATGCTAAGTAGTATTTGTTGATGCATTTACTCATTTAGTACCAATGTTATCGTTGATGAGATCGGCTGGCAATTGGAGATCAGTTAAGTAATTGTTTTCTATCTAAGTTTCATTTGTTAAGGTTTCTCTGGGGCGGCAGCAACGAAGTGGGATGGCAAGGTTAGTTGTTTATTGAGAGAGTGGCAAATAGGCTCTTGCACCACCCAGCAACCTCTGATTTAACTGTAGCCTGGAGGAAACCCCCCACGATCAATCGTACAAACTCCTTACAGACAGTGGTGGGTATTGAATCTGGGGCACCTGTACTGTGAAGTGTTGTGCTAGCCACTACGATATTGTGCAGAGAGGTATTGTACGTGGGTTGCAATGATCAATATGCCAACGTTTTTCTTGAGGTGTACTTTATAGGGTTGTGAAAGCAAGGGGCTTTTGTTTGATGACATTGGTTACTCGAGTTATTTCGGAGGTTATGAAGGGAGCTTGAAGCTGAATGATTTTGGAGGGAGGTGTTTATGCAAGAACTGCAGCATATGAATTAGAACCATTTGCGATTATGCACTTTTCTGTCCTTTAAAAATCTTTGGTTCAGGCTGATGGATTGGTGGTGTAATGGTGGCAAATCAGGTCCTGCAGAGAGTGAAATTGCATATTATGATTCGCTGATTAAAATATTTTTCCAGGCCACTTGAATGCTTTGTTTAACACTTTGGAGCCGTAGCTGACACCAGTTGACTGGATGGTACTGTTGATAATGTGATATGTTTATATATGTATACTGGGACTTCAACATTTCTTCCTTTGAACAAGAAGGCAGTCAGCTATTAACAAGTTAAGGTGATTAGAATGCTTTGTCTACTTGTGAGTTTAAATTTGCTTTCCATATGGAACAGTGCTTATGCTGAATATTGGACTGCGACAGCTGTAATCAGGTTGTGTAATATTTCAGAGCAAGAGGGTCAAATGTTGTGTCTGCATTGTCTGCAATTGTCACACTCGTGGTTTTGAAGAACAAAATTGTGCTTCACTGTGAGAGGGAGCATATTATTAGTATTTTTAAAGGAAGGTTAGCATTGTAAAGTAAAACCAAACTAGTTCATGCCTTGAGTCCTATAAGTTTTCCACCCCTAAAGCATTTATAGTTGAATTACATCTGGTCATGGCAAAAACTTGGTGGTAGAGTTGTTGGGTGAGGGAAGAGCTGGAGAACAAGCCCCTCATTTTCCCCCACCCAAAAAAAAACAGATGTCACTGTGCCACCTGGAGCTACACAGATGAAAATCCATTTCATTGCTCTATTGTTCTATTCTGGGAAATGTAATTTTCATTTCTTTATCATCCAAATTAAACTAATGGTGTATGCTGCTATTCAAATAATGCTTATCACATTCAGCTATAAAGGCTAATTTTCCTTGAACTCCTTCTCCTCACCACCCCACCCCCCTCCACGTGCATGTTACTCTGGATTTCTACACCTCATGTTCAGGATGATTTTCCGTGTATTTAAAGAGTAAAACTGAAAGCAGTTCCAGCAGTCTAAGCTACCTTGAAGTAAACATCAGAAACTGTCCTTCGAATGATGTACCTCTTAGGTTCTTAAACTCTTAAAATGGAGTTTAAAAATATGTTATGCATCAGATGATTGAAACAGTATGTGAATTCATTACCCCCTGTAATAATACACAAACTATAATGTGAAGTAGACTTTCATCTCATCTACCTAGTGTAAGTGTCATGAACTCTCTTCCCTTTTTGTATGATTGGTTCCCAACTCTCTCAATGAATTTTTTGCTGGCCTCCTCTTGTTCTCCCAGCTGTAGACTGGCCCTTGATATAAATCAGCTTCTATAACTGCTGTGACCAGTTCAGGTAACCGTGCTCTAGAAAGGGTGTGAATATTCCATTGAAATAGTTTTAGGAATAAAGGTTTTCAATTAAAGAATTTGGCAAGTAGTTGAGGTTTGCCAAGAGCAAAGTCATCTTATGGGATGATTTGGTCGTGGTGTGAAATATGATAATCTTAAATAGACAAAAATGGAAGTTATTCCCAATCCCAGACGCTTTGAAGGGTAAAAGATGGAGGATGTGAGGAAGAAAACTCTTCATGCAAGAGGAGTTGGGACTTTCTGCATGCAAGAATAGTAGAAATGTCCATTAAGTTGGACCAGATTATTTGCAGATCATTTGACCTTGAGCTGGCTCATGTATTTACTATATCATGGAGCCCATCTAGTCCATGCTGCCCTAATGTGCTGAGTCCCATTTTTCTGCACCCAGACCATATCCCTCCATACCTCTCTCATCCACGCACCTATCCAGACTTCTCTTAAATGTTTCAATTGAACCCACATCTACCGCTTCTGACAGCTCATTCCACACTCTGAAGATGGTTCCCCTTAAATATTTCACTTTTCACTCTAAGCCTATCACCTCTAGATTAGTTTCACCAGACCTCTGCATGCCTTTAATATCCACATCTGCAGCAATTTAGTTTGTCTTCTAAGACACTTCCTATACATCTTCACATCTCAGCTACTTTCAGATTTGACTGCTACATTGCTCTCCTGCCTGGGGTCTTTTTCTACATGCTCAAATTGCATTTGATCCAAACTCAGCTGCCTTTGCCACAGCCATTCTCACACATCTGTTATCTGTTCCTATTTGTACATGTGAAGTTTACTTTCTGGTTTCTTTCTGCCCCCTCCCCCCAGCACCTCAACCCCAGCACATGCACTGTAAGTGATTTAAAGTTTCCATTGCATTTAAATGGCATGACTGATTCAGACACTAATTCTCTGCTCCATTTCAGTCAATTTCTGCGGTGTACAAGCAAATCAGAACAGCAGAATGGTGGCTAAACAGAGGATCCGCATGGCAAATGAGAAGCACAGTAAAAACATCACACAGCGAGGGAATGTTCCTAAAAGTTCAGTAAGTCTGTCACTTTACCAATCTTTCTATATAAAATTGAGCTAATTATTCATGGGTCCCTTTTGTTTCCCTAACATCTCAGTCAAATTGACAAAATAAATCTCAATCAATGATTAGATTTTGCAACTGATGAACAGTTTGTCTTTTCCATTACAAGCTGTGTTTAGAAGTTTCATTTGGATTGGCCAAAATCTGTCATGAAAGTGATAGTGGTATGGTATTGGGTGTCACAGTAGTGTAGCAGTTAGTGCGATGCTACCACAGCTTGGCGTCAGAAGTTTAGAGCTTCCCAGCTACTTTTCTATGCCAGTGACCCCTACCATTAACCGAGGAGTCTATGTACCCCAGGTGGGGAACTCCTGCTCTAAATAAAAATAAGTGAAGCACCATCTTGTGTTCACTCTAGGATTGTGAAAATTGAAGTTTAAAGCTTCAGAATGTGTCCTTAAAGTGATTTGGGTGATAGTCGCTTGGTTAAACTTTTTCTACTCGTCACTTGGGGAACATTATCACCTTCACTATCTTAAGTGGCTTACTTTTACAGATGTCTTTGTCTAAAGATTCATGCTAAAATCTTTCAAAACATAACACCCAGTGGGCATGGTAGTACATCCACTGCCTTGGGCTCCAATATGTATGTTTGTAAATGTCCGCATTTCAGACGTGTTCTGTTGTAGGTAGGAAAGAAATGCTGCATTGGGAGAAAACAACAATGAACTGATCTTTTGCCAGGACCTGTCTGATTGAAATCCATTAGGCTACCCTATTTTAGCTGTTAAGTGAGTTTGAGATTTCACAGACATATGCAGCGTTACATTTTAGAATCCTTAAACAGGATTTGTCACTGAAACTGAAGTATCAATTTCCATTGAGGGGAATAAACAGCTGACGTTTCAGGCGGAGACTCTTCATCAGGATTGGAAAAGAAGGGGGCAAAAGTCAATAAGGAGATTGAAGGAGGGGAAGGAATATAAGCTGACAGGTGGTATGAGACTGGGAGAAGGGATTGAATTGAGAAGCTGGAAGGTGACTGGTGGAAGAGGTAATGGCTGAAGGAGGAATCTGATGGAAGAGAAGAGTGGACCATTTTCCTGCCATCAGGTTGGCGGCTCTGAATGGAATGAGAGACGTTGCTCCAACCTGAGTTTGGCCTCACCATGGCACTAGAGGTCAGAACGGGAGTGAGAAGTCGAATTGAAATGGGTGGCCAACAAGCAATTCTGCTTTAAAGGCAAAGTGAAAGTGTTCGACAACGTGGTCTGCCAATCTATGTCCATAGGAGCAGAATGAGGCTATTCAGCCTATTGAGTCTGCTCCGCTATTCCATCCCAATCAACCCCATATACCTGCATTCTCACCATATTATTTCAAGCCCTGACCACTAATTAACTCCCACCTTAGATATACACGGATGTGGCCTTCACCAGTCTGTGGCAGATCACTGCTCTCTGGCTAAAAAAAATTCCTCCTTGCCTCTGATCTAAAGGGTCACCCCTCAATTTTGAGATGGTGCCCTCTAGTTCTGGATACCCCCACTATAGGAAACATCCATCCTATTTAGTGCTTTCAACATTCGGTAGGTTTCAATGAGATCCCCACATATTCCTCTAAATTCCAGTGTTATAGGCCATAGCTGCCAGTCGCTCCTCATATGTTAACCCCTTCATTTCCGGAATCATCCTTGTGAACCTCCTCTGGACTCTCTCCAATGACAACACATCCTTTCTAAGATATAGGGCCCAAAACTGTTGACAATACTCATAAGTGTGGCTTGACTTGTCTTATAAAGGCTCAGCATTATCTCCTTGCTTTTATATTCTATTCCCCTTGAAATAAATGCCAACATTGCATTTGCCATCTTTACAACAGACTCAACCTTCTGGGAGACTTGCATGAGGACTCCAAGTCCCTCTGTAGCTCTGATGTTTGAACCTTAGGTGATAGTCCACACTATTGTTCCTTTTATCAAAATGCAGTATCATACATTTCCCAACACTATTCCATCTGCTATTTGTTTGCAGATTTTCAGTTTGTCTAAGTCTTGCTGCAATCGCGTTGATTCCTCAGAACTACCTACCCCTCCATCTATCTTTGTATCATCTGCCAATTTTGCCACAAGTCCATCAATTCCATTATCTACGTCATTGACAAACAATGTAAAAAGCAGCAGTCTCAATACTGACCTGAGGAACACCACTAATCACTGGCAGCCAAGCAGAAAAAGCCCCTTTTATTACCACTCACTGCCTACTGTCTGTCAGCCATCCTGCTATCCATGCCAGTATCTTTCCTGTAATGCCATAGGATTTTATCTTGTTAAGCAGCCTCGTGTGGCATCTTGCCAAGTAAATGACATCCACTGCCTGTGTTCATATCTTTATAGAGAAAGCCGCACCGAGGGCACAGGATACAATAGCCGACACCAGCAGACTTCCAGGTAAAATATTGCCTCACCTGGAAGGACTGAGGCTCTGAATGGTAGAATGAAAGTGGGTGGGTGAATGACCACCTACCAGTTTGTGTTCCTTTCCCACCCCACCCCTCCACCTTTTTCTGGCTTCTTCTCCCTTCCTGAAGAGGGTATTGGCCTGTAATGTCAACTGTTCATCCCTCTCCATAGATGCTGCCTGACTTGCTGAGTTCTTCCTCCATTTTGTGGGTGTTGCTTAAGATTTCCAACAATTGCAGAATCTCTTGAATTTAAATCTTTTTGTTAAGGATTATTTTGCTAAATAAGTTGTTATTATCTTTACAGAAATCAACACCAGACGAAAAATCATCAGTTGGTCCCTGGCTATTGGCACTTTTCATTTTTGTTGTTTGTGGATCAGGTAATTTATTTTTGCTTCTAATTTTTGAAAGTTCTAGGGTGGTGGTTGAGCTTGCATAAATTGTCAGAAGTTTCCAATTTGTGAATAAAATACCATTAACACTGTCAGAATCTTTAATTGTGGGGATAGATTATGAAGTCCATCTTTCCTAAGCAATGATTTTTAGGCAACTTGCGTATAACAGAAGCCAACACGTTTTAATGGGTAATAAAACTTGTTAATTAAACAAAATAGAAGTGACCTGTTTTCTAAAGGCTTGTTCATTCACTGTCAGCTGTACCTTTATCTGCTTAGACATCAAGGTTTGTAATTCTCTCCCTAAGCTTTGCCACCTCTTTTCCAACCCTCTTTTATAAAAAAAATAATAAAATGTCTTGGAGCAGTAAGGCATGGATATGGGCCTTTTGGCCCCACCAGTCCATGCCATCCTTGGTGTGCATACAGCTGGTCCCAATTTCCTGTATTAGCAAATTTACGTATTTTAAAAAATCTTAGTGTGAAGATGGGTGGTGGGGTTGAGATGCATCTCTTACCAAAGGTGGTGTAAGGTGCTCCTTCCCTTGGCTAGTCTGTAGGTCACCCTTGGGCAAGGTGCAGCACCCCCCCTTCCCCAAATGAGGGTCATGTGAAGCCATGGGAGCAGGTGGTGGATGGTCAATGAGCTGCTGGTGCACGTCACAGGTCCTGGTTGTGTGACCTTTGACCCCATGCGGGCAATCTCTGGAGAGTATTGCAATGGCTGGAGTCACCTGTCTTGAAAAGAAACTGCCCAGAGGAAGACAATGGTAAAGCATTTCTGTAGGAAACTGTGCCAAGAATAATCATGGTCATGGAAAGGCCATGATCGCCTATGTCATATGACATGGCACATATGAACAAGTGAAGATTTTACTTCATATCATCCCTTCTCCCTTTCTTGTGGAGTTCAATGTGTTTTGCCTTGCTTTGGCTGTTTTCCAACTGATCTACACCTTTCAGGCATACACCTGACAGGGTAAAAGGAAGCTGCAGGTTAGCAACAAGCTGATTTAGTTTTATTTTTTTGTGAATCTGATATTTTCAGAGTTTTCCTCTGGGAAATGTATGTTATAATGGTGGCATGACTTGCCCAGTGTATTCTGTTAAATGGAGTGTCTTGGGTAATGGTACTGAGTATAACAGAAACATTGCAGCACATTGGCCCATTTGCGCTCTTAAACCTTTTTATTCCACACAAGCCTCAGCAAATCCCTTTATTTCATGGATTTTCTGGTTTCCTCTAATGCAACTGCGTAGGTACCACCTTCTGACCCTGCTGGTGAAATTTCTTCCGAGTTTTTTATTTGCCAATTTTGTATTTATTTTATGGGCTTTTTCCAGGGGCTCTCTGACCTTTTTCTTGGTACTTGTACACAAGTCCAGGATTCTGTTATATTCTTTTAAGCTGCAAGTTAGTCAAATTCTTGGAATTGAGTAAACTAGAGAAAGGCAGGAAGTAGACTCACTTGAAAAATTAGAGTGAGTTTATAATATACTCAACAGTTGAGGCTAAAACTTGATTGTGATTCCGCAGTCGGTTGCTGAAGCACCACTTGTCAATGCAAATAAATGCTGGGTAGGCAGCTGAACTGATAATTCAACATTTTACTAACCTTTGAGTTAATACATTTTCTCCATCTAAGTATTAAATAACTTTTTACAGTTAGTCTTTTAAAGGAAATGGCGGCAGGATGTAGTCAGAATTCCGTGATTTGAGGTAGCATAGCTGTTCACACTTTGCTTTATAACACCAGCGATCACTGTTCAGGGTTCGATTCCTGCCACTGCCTGTAAGGGGTGTGTGCGTTTTCCCCATGATTCTGTGGGTCCCCCCCCCCCCCCCCACACACACACCATTCTAAAGGCCTACGGATTAGTGTGTTTTATTGGTGCCAGAAGTGTGCCATCTGGAGGGTTACCTCCAGTATAATCCTTGCTGGTTTGGTGCAAATGATGCAATTCACTGTTTCAGTGTACATGTGACAAAAAGGTTATCTCTTCATCTGAAAGATCTGTCAGTAGAGCAATTTAAAAGTCTGAGGTGACCAGGTGGAGGGTTAACAAGAGTTACGTAAAAACATAGAAAACCTACAGCACAATTCAGGCCCTTCGGCCCACAGTGTTGTACCAAACATGTCCCTACCTTAGAAATGACCAGGCTTACCCCAGTAAATTACTAGTTCTGGTAAAGAGGGAGGAAAGTATGTAAATCCAAGGGGAATTGTGATGCAAAGAAAATGCTAAAATCTGTGTTAGAGCCTTGAAGCCTGCCTAGGTCAATGTAGATATCAGCAAAGAATGAATAGAACACAAATACCAGAGATTCTGCAGATGCTAGAAATCTAGGGTAACACAGAACACATATAGAGAGGGGAATAGTCAACATTTTGGGCCAAGACTGCAAAGTAAAGGAGAAGAAGCTGGAATAAGAATGCAGGGAAGGGGAAGCTGGCAAATGATGGGTAAAGCTAGGTAGGTGGATGGAGGCGGGTGGATGAAGTGAGAGGCTGAGGGGCTAGGCAGAAAAAGTAAAGGGCTAAAGAAAGAATCTAGTAAAAGACTTTGGACCATGGGGGAAAGAGGAGGGAGAGGTAATAGATAGGGAAGAGAACAGAAGAGCTAAGAGGGAAGCCGGAATGGAGAAAGAGGGGGGAAAAAGTTATTGGAATTTGGAGAAATCGATGTTCATGTCTTCAGGTTGGAGGCTACCCAGGCAGAAACTCAATACTAGTTGCAGTGTTTTGGATAGTTGTTTATAGAGGCTGCAGAGTGGAACACCAACCAGAACATCAGTTAATCTGGAGGTGACTGCTGTGGCTAAGATTTCAACAGATGAACAGAGGGAGGGAAGGTTGCAGTGTGAGAATCAGAATGGGTTTGAGGAAGGCTGGTGTGGGAAAATTGTGTCCGTGAGTGCATCCAAGGAGGTGTGGTTTATCAATGATCTGTAGCAACACTTGCTCTGCAATGGCCTTGGCTCTCCTTGCTACTTGTATGAGATCTCCTTTATGTACTTTTGATAGTTATTGTGCAAGGAATTTGCACATGGGCACTTTCCAATCCAACTTTTGTCAGATTTGTCCCTGAGGCGCTTTAGTAAAGGAAGGTACATTCTGTGCACCGCTCCCAGAATAGCATGATCAGACAAAAGCTAAAATAAAAAAGAATTCCCAAACCTTGGAAGTGGTACAAATGTAGATGGGTAGGTCTTGGGGATTGTTTTTCTGTGTGTGGAACTGGAAGTAAATGAAGCATCCAATCTGTATTGTAATTTGTAAACCTGTAACGATGTGCCACATTAGCCCAGTTGAGTTGCCAGAAGACTGGAGGGTGGTTCATTGTTGTGGTTGTAGGAGGTAGAGGGTAGTAGAAGATCGTTACTTCTCAGGAGGCCTGTGGTGCTTTATTGTTCATCATATATATTAATAACTTGTATGAGAATAAAAGTGGTATGATTAACTTTGCAGATAAAATTGGTGGTGTATTGGACAGTCAGGGCTGTCTAATGAACAGAATCTAGATCAATTGGGAAAGTGAGTAAGGGAGTAGCTGATGGAAATTAACTTGGACAATGTGGAGTGATGCACTTTGAGAAGTTTAACCTGGGCAGAAGTTGAAGTGGCAGTTTCCTGAAGTGTTATTGTAGAGTGAGACCTTGGGGTGTGTGGTCATTGTTGAAAGTGGCAGTATAGGAGAGAGTGGAATAGAAAGCACATGGTATTTTTGCCTTCATTAGCGAAAGCATTGAGTATAGGAGTTAGTTTTTCAGTTCATCAGTTCTCAGTTTTGATTGGAGTGCTATAAAAATGATGTGATTAAGGAAGAGAGGGTACAGAAAAGATTTACAGGGATCAACAAGAAATCTGCTGGGGGATGTGACTTTGAGTCCAATGCCTGTATTAGGTCCAAGTGCAGAGTTCCTCCAACTGATTATTTACTGTTCAGATTCCAGGATCTGCAGTTTCTAGTGTCTCCAGATCACAAGGATGTTACTGGGACTGGAAAGCTTGAGTTCAGTGGAGAGATTGGATAAGCTGAGTCCGTTTTCTCTGGAAGATTTGAGGCTGAAGGGCTGATGTTAGAGGTTTACAAAATTGGGGGCAGATGATCAGTCTTTTTTCTCTCCACGTTTAGGCTGATTAAAACGATATGGCATGGGTTTAAGATCTGAGGAGAGGTTTTCCACACAAGGTATTTGCTGTATGAAGTGAGCTTTCAGAGGAAGTTGTAGAGATACAATTACAACATTTAAGACAGTTAGAAAGGTTCATGAATAGAAAAGATTTAGAGGTATGTGGGCCAGAAGCAGACACATTGGACTAGAGTAGGGTAGTCATTCTGCTCGGCATTGAGGAGTTGAGCCAAATGATCTATTTCTCTGCTGTCTAAATGTATGAATCTAAAACATTGTCGTTCTTGTTGACTTTGTCTCTTAATCTGCTACTTGACATTGCGACATTGACTAATTAGAAAATGCACACTGCACAATATCATAACATACCTATCTGGCAGACTTGTGCCCTTTACCCAGGCCACTCCATTATGATAATGTTGTACATCTGTTCCTTGCCTGACTGTAAGGTTGTTCAAATGTTCCTGATGCTGGAAAGAGGCTGAATAACGTCCATCTGGTGCGTGTTAGACTTGAAGATTTCATTTGCAATCCCAAAGGGTTGGGTGTTAATATATTTCAAGAATTCAACGACTCTTGCATGTCTGCTTGCATTTGACCCACTTTTTCTTTAAATTTGACTTTAAGCCATTTCACTGTCAAAATGTGCATCGTGTGCTTGAAGTACTTTGACCTTATTTATGGGAAAAGTGCTTTCTTCATCCAACTTTTATTGCTGGATATTGAAAGTTACTGAATTCCCCAAATGAACCATGATCTTGTATTTTCTGTTCATTTTGATCTACATGGTCCTATGAATGCAGTTCAAGTCACATTTATCTCCCTCAATCTCTGAAACTTGTTCTCTACTATCTGTCCATCAACTCACCCTTTGTTCTTTGTACCATAAACCTGTTGGTGACCAGTTTATGTAACTGTTCAACCTCTGACAAAGGATGTAAGTGAAAATGGAGTACCCAAAGGAACCTTGTGTTACATACATAAAGCTGCAAAATCTGCACAGTCTCTGAGGTTGGGATTAACCTGAAGTACAGTTGGGATCTTTTCCCCGGGGTAGAAATGTCAAGCACCAGTGTACATGCTTTTAAGGTTGGAGGGGGAATGTTTAAAGGTAATGTGAGAACAAGTTTTTTTTTTCACGCAGAGTGGCAGGATACTGCGGTAGTAGTAGATGCCTAGACGCAGGCACTTTGGAATTTGAGGCTTTTATTTAAGCACATGACAAAGGAGCAGAAGTCGGCCCTTTGGCCCATCGAGTCTGCTCCGCCATTTCATCATGAGCTGATCCAATCTCCCCTTTAGTCCCATTCCCCTGCCTTCTCACCATAACCTTTGATGCCCTGACTACTCAGATACCTATCAGTCTCTGCCTTAAATACACCCAATGACTTGGCCTCCACTGCCGCCCGTGGCAACAAATTCCATAGATTCACCACCCTCTGGCTAAAAATGAATAGGAAGAGAATAGAAGGATATGGATAATACACAGATTGTCATCAAAATTGGTACATTGTGTGCTGAATGGCCTGTCCAATGCTTTACTTTTTTCTGACATTGAAATGCCACATTAATTTGTGTCACTGGGCCACTCTTTCTCTCCGACTGTCTCTCCATGCAGTCTCTAGTGATACTTGTGAATAACGCTTACTAGTCGCATGAAAATCCTGCTGCTTAAAATTGTGTATACAAGTGAAATGGGCCAATTATTTAAGATAACTGGCAAAGTGGAGAAGTTTTAGAAGCACAGAACCAATCTGAATTGCCGAATACTGTGCATTAGGGTTCTGCAGTTCCCTTTCTTTTTAATATTCCATAATCCACTACTGGGTAAGTGGTTAATCTTTCCTCTGACTGCTTCTCTATTCATGCTGCTAATGTCAAATGCACTTAAAGCTAAACACTTAAGTGGTTAATTAACATAGATATTTCATTATTTTTACTTAGAGTATTTGAGTCCATTGATAAAAATTCATCCCCTTAATTGTAACAACTTTAAGTGACCTTGCTGTACGTGGGGTGGGGGGGGGGGGGCGGGTGTAGAGGATGTGGAACAGACTTGATGGCTAAATGGCCTGATATTGCTCCCATCTTCTGTGGTATGGAGAGTTTCTATACCTTCAGAATGGAGAAAATTGAAAAGCTTGCTTGTTGTAGGTCTGTTTCCCCATTTAAGTCGCTGCTCCTTTCTACAGTAGTTGCTAAGCTGCTGAACTTTTTAGGAAGTTTGAGACTTAAATGTTGAACTGAAAAGACTGAAATGTAAAATGTTGACCCAATTAATCATTTCTGCAGCAAGATAGTAAAAGCTGACTCATCCAGAAGAGATTAATGCTTCAGCTAGACTACATTTATTATAGGACTATACACAAGCAGGTAATTTAACCCTTTGAAATGGCTATCCCATAGCCCTTGCTACATTTCTCTCCAAGTACAAGTCCTACCTTTATAATTGCCCCTGAATAAGGACAGTTAAGAATGAACCCCATTGATGTATCTGGATCAGACATGGGTGAGACTGGGTAAGGTTGGCACATTACTTCCATGAAAGATGTTGGTGAATCAAATCAATTTAAACTACGGTCTGTATAGTTACAGTTAAGGAAACAAGCTTTTAAAATTTCTGAAATAAAAACCTAAAATGCTCAAAAAAAATCAAGGCAGGCACCATCTTTGAAGAGAGAAACTTATGTTTCATGTTGGGAATGGAGGGTCTTTGAAGCTCCAGATGCTGGAATATAGAGCAAGTAACCTGCTGGAGGAATGCAGCATCTGTTGAGGGAAAGGCACATCTGATGCTTCAGTTTGAGATTCTTCATCGGTTCAGATAAATGTTTTGTCCCAAAACATTGACTGTTTCCTTCCACGAATGCTGCCTGACCTGAGTTCTTCCAGCAGTTTATTTGCTGAAAGGTCTTTGTCTTGAAACATTGAATAACTTTCTCTTTCCATAGGTGTTTCCTTATCTACTGAGTGAGCAGTTATTTCATATTTCCAATGTTTGCACTTGTATTCCAGATTTAATTATTTGATGTTCTTCAGCTAGTATGGAAAGATTCAGACTTGTCTGTTCAATGTCACATTTACCATTTTTGTACATTCAGATAATGAATTCCAAATCATTTTAACTAGTATTATGTAGGAAAATCTCTCTATTCAATAGACAATAGGTGCAGAAGTAGACCATTTGGCCCTTCGAGCCTGCACCACCATTCTGAGATCATGGCTGATCGTCTGCTATCAATACCCGGTTCCTGCCTTGTCCCCATATCCCTTGATTCCCCTATCCATAAGATACCTATCTAGCTCCTTCTTGAAAGCATCCAGAGAATTGGCCTCCACTGCCTTCCGAGGCAGTGCATTCCAGACCCCCACAACTCTCTGGGAGAAGTTGTTTTTCCTTAACTCTGTCCTAAAAGACCTACCCCTTATTCTCAAGCCATGCCCTCTGGTACTGGACTCTCCCAGCATCTGGAACATATTTCCTGCCTCTATCTTGTCCAATCCCTTAATAATCTTATATGTTGCAATTAGATCCCCTCTCAATCTCCTTAATTCCAGCGTGTACAAGCCCAGTCTCTCTAACCTCTCTGCGTAAGACAGTCCGGACATCCCAGGAATTAACCTCGTGAATCTACGCTGCACTTCCTCTATAGCCAGGATGTCCTTCCTTAACCCTGGAGACCAAAACTGTACACAATACTCCAGGTGTGGTCTCACCAGGGCCCTGTACAAATGCAAAAGAATTTCCTTGCTCTTGTACTCAATTCCCTTTGTAATAAAGGCCAACATTCCATCAGCCGCCTTCATTGCCTGCTGCACTTGCTCATTCGCCTTCAGTGACTGATGAACAAGGACTCCTAGATCTCTTTGTATTTCTCCCTTACCTGACTCTACACCATTCAGACAATAATCCGCCTTACTGTTCTTACTCCCAAAGTGGATAACCTCACACTTAGTCACATTAAACGTCATCTGCCAAGTATCTGCCCACTCACTCAGCCTATCCAAGTCACCCTGAATTCTCCTAACATCCTCATCACGTCACACTGCCACCCAGCTTAGTATCATCAGCAAACTTGCTGATGTTATTCTCAATGCCTTCATCTAAATCGTTGATGTAAATCGTAAACAGCTGTGGTCCCAATACTGAGCCCTGTGGCACCCCACTAGTCACCACCTGCCATTCCCAGAAGCACCCATTCACCATTACCCTTTGCTTTCTATCTGCCAACCAGTTTTCTATCCATGTCACTATCTTCCCCCCAATGCCATGAGCTCTGATTTTACCCACCAATCTCCTATGTGGGACCTTATCAAATGCCTTCTGAAAATCGCGGTACACTACATCCACTGGATCTCCCTTGTCTAACTTCCTGGTTACATTCTCAAAAAACTCCAATAGATAAGCCAAGCATGATTTGCCCTTGGGGAATTCCATGATGGCACGGCCCAATCCTATCACTGCTATCTAGATATGCCACTATTTCATCTTTAATAATGGACTCTAGCATCTTCCCCACTACTGATGTTAGGCTGACAGGATGATAGTTCTCTGTTTTCTCCCTCCCTCCTTTCTTAAAAAGTGGGATAACATTAGCCATTCTCCAATCCTCAGGAACTGATCCTGAATCTAAGGAACATTGGAAAATGATTACCAATGCATCCGCAATTTCCAGGGCCACCTCCTTTAGTACCCTAGGATGCAGACCATCTGGACCTGGGGATTTGACAGCCTTCAGTCCCATCAGTCTACTCATCACCATTTCCTTCCTAATGTCAATCTGTTTCATTTCCTCTGTTACCCTATGTCCTTGGCCCATCCATACATCTGGGAGATTGCTTGTGTCTTCCCTAGTGAAGACAGATCTAAAGTACTTATTAAATTCTTCTGCCATTTCTGTTTCCCATAACAATTTCACCCAATTCATTCTTCAAGGGCCCAACATTGTTCTTAACTATCTTCTTTCTTTTCACATACCTAAAAAAGCTTTTGCTATCCTCCTTTATATTCCTGGCTAGCTTGCGTTCGTACCTCATTTTTTCTCCCCGTATTGCCTTTTTAGTTAAGTTCTGTTGTTCCTTAAAAATTTCCCAATCATCTGTCCTCCCACTCACCTTAGCTCTGTCATATTTCCTTTTTTTTTAATGCTATGCAATCTCTGACTTCCTTTGTCAACCACTGTGGCCCCTTTCCCCCCTTTGAATCCTTCCTTCTCCGGGGGATGAACTGATTTTGCACCTTGTGCATTATTCCCAAGAATACCTGCCATTGCTGTTCCACTGTCTTTTCTGCTAGGATATCCGTCCAGTTAACTTTGGCCAGCTCCTCCCTCATGGCTCCATAGTTTCCCCTGTTCAACTGCAACACTGACACCTCTGATCTGCCCTTATCCTTCTCAAATTGCAGATAAAAACTTATCATATTATGGTCACTACCTCCTAATGGCTCCTTTACTTCAAGATCACTTATCAAATCCTGTTCATTACACAAGACTAAATCCAGAATAGCCTTGTCCCTGGTCAGCTCTCGTACAAGCTGTTCCAAGAATGCATCCCGTAGGCACTCTACAAACTCCCTATCCTGGGGTCCAGCACCAACCTGATTCTCCCAATTCACCTGCATGTTGAAATCCCCCATAACTACTGCGACATTACCTTTGCCACATGCCAATGTTAACTCCCTATTCAACTTGCACCCAATATCCATGCTACTGTTTGGTGGCCTGTAGACAACACCCATTAGGGTCTTTTTGCCCTTACTGTTCCTCAGTTCTATCCACACAGACTCTTACTTCTCCTGATCCTGTGTCCCCCCTTGCCAAGGACTGGATCTCATTCCTCACCAACAGGACCACCCCACCCCCTCTGCCCACATTTCTGTCCCTACGATAGCACGTATACCCTTGTACATTCATTTCCCAGGTCTGATCTCCCTGCAGCCATGTCTCCATTATCCCAACAACATCATAGTTACCCATTCGCACGTGAGCTTCAAGCTCATCCGCCTTATTTCTCACACTTTGTGCATTCAGATATAGAATTTTTAGCCCATTTCTCTGCTCTCTGTTTAAATCGCTGCCTATTGTGCTTAACCCAGCTCCCCGAACTCCCATCGGGCTATACGCCTCTTGAATTTTGTTGTCCTTCCTAAATTTACTTATTCTTTTTGCACATTTAACTCCATGTTCCGTCAGACCATCCCTCTGTACATGTGTCCTCCTTATCACTTGTTCCGCCTCACCTTTCTCTACTACACACTTAATATTCCAGAACCGTGTAGTCCCCACCTGTCCTTTATTCTTCATCTCGCTATCCTCTCTCACATTCTGGATCCCTGTCCCCTGCAAATTTAGTTTAAACCCCCCCCCCCCCCCCCCCCCGAGAAGCACTAGCAAACTTTCCTGCAAGAATATTAGTACCGCTCCAGTTCAGGTGTAAACTGTCCCGTCGGAACAGATCCCACCTTCCCTGGAACAAAGCCCAATTATCTAAAAACCTGAAGCCCTCCCTCCTGCACCATCCTCTCAGCCACGTATTAATCTGTATAATCCTTCTGTTCCTTGCCTCACTCGCATGTGGCACAGGTAGCAATCCTGAGATTGTTACCCTGGAGGTCCTGCCCTTCAGCTTCGCACCTAACTCCCTGAACTCACTACGCAGGACCCCCTCACTCATCCTACCCACGTCGTTGGTCCCTACGTGGACCACAACATCTGGGTTCTTGCCCTCCCTCTCGAGAATAACCTGCACCCGATCTGAGATGTCCTGGACCCCGGCACCAGGGAGGCAACATACCATCCGAGACTCCTGATCTTCCCCACAAAATCTCCTATCCGCCCCCCTGACTATAGAATCCCCTATCGCTGCCGCTCTCTTCTCTTCCCTCCGATATTCAGTATCGGTAATCTAAACTTCTCTGATTATTGGTATTCCTGTCAGTGAAAAGTAATTCCTTATTTATTCTGAATTATTAAACAATCATTAAACTATTAAATATCTCCTTTACTACTGTTGTACTTTTTCCATGAATCCTCTGCAAAGATAGCCTCTGAACACAGTGAGGAATTTCTTTAGCCAGAGGGTGGTGAATCGTTTGAATTCATTGTCACAGACAGCTGTTGAGGCCAAGTCATTGGGTATGTTTAAAGCAGAGGTTGATAGGTTCTTCAGTAAAGGTGTCTAAGGTTATGGGGGGAAGGCAGGAGAATGGGGCTGAGGGATAGTGAATCGGCATGATCAAATGGTGGTGTAGACGATAGGCTAACTCTGCTCCTATGTCTTATGGTCTTGTGTAATACTTTTCTGACAGAATGGTCAGAATGGTTACGGTTATTGGGCCACCTAATAAGGCTAACCTTCACTGCAGAAAAAGATTAGCTGATGGTGGACTAGATGAGGGTGGCTGTGGGTCTTCCTAAGTGAGGTGAATGGGTCCTGATTAATCAGTACCTGCGGGGAGGAATCTTTCTGACTGTTTGCCTCATTGACTGCCAGACCAAGGTCCTTGAAATGGGAATGTGCAGTGTCTTTGCATAGATTTGTAGCAGAGAGTATTAGAAGGTAAAACAGAATCAAAAGCACTAGTGTAATTTAATTTATGGATTAATTGTATATTTCTATTGGTGGAAGCTGCTTTAAGGACCACATTTTGGAGTTGCCCTTCTGTCCGCATTGTTGGACTATCCAAAAATAGCACTTTTTAATATTTTAGGTGGGCCACCAACGAAAGGAAAGATTTCTGGTTGAGGAAAAGTGAATAGGCAAAATTACTTTAATGAATTTGAAAGCCAGTTGATCATATTCAGATTTATTTATTGTACATCAAAACACAGTAAAAGGCACCATTTTCTGTTAACAACCAGCACAACCAAGGATGTGTTGGGGGCAGCCCGCAAGTGTTGCCTTTAATTCTGGTGTTGACATAGCATGCCCACTGTGTTCAGCAAAACAACAAAAAAAAAATTGGGTTATGAAGGATCCCACCCACCCTGTTCATGGACTTATTGTCCTACTCCCATCAGGGAGAAGGCTACATAGCATACACACCAGAACCACCAGACTCTAAAATAGTTGCTTTCCCCAAGCAATAAGGCTGATCAACACCACATACTAATGCACTCACAGCACTACCCCCTTCCTCCGCCACCACAACTTTATTTTCTGTCAGTTACCTTGTGTAGAGACATTCCTGTACCTAGTGTTACTTTATGCACATACAATCAGTCTATGAATATAAACCAGCTTATGTAGTTTTTAACTGTGTGTCCTCACTGTTTTTGGTGCTACATCAGATTCAGAATAATAATTATTTTGTTCTCCTTTACACTTGTGTACTGGAATCTGGAAAACAACAGTAAGCAAGTCTCTCATTTATTGAAATGTAAAGTAACAATTAAATGTGTTAGAAGTTTGCAGGTCAGCATATCATTTATCATTGGATTACTAGAGCCGGTTATTGAAATGATAAGTTGGGTGAGGTAGTTCTTGTTTAACAATATTTATACATTTTGGCAAAGGTTTTGTAATACAGTTTAAGCCGTCAGTATGTACAAGGTCACCATAACCCTTTAAAACGTGCAGTTTTATCAACTTGTATTTGCTTCTGCAAAATGAATTGTGCCACGTATCCTTAGCCAAATACACGTGGCATTATGTAATATGATTCTTGAATAAACAGGCACTTCACCATCTATTACGAGAGCCAAATGACAGACTAGGTATGTGTTAATCTTGGGAGGAATACCACGCAAACGGTTCAGATGCGATTGTACAAATTTGCCTCTTGAACGCAGACATCAAAGGAGTGACTGAATTGAGTGAATGTTGTATGGTGTCTTCAGTAGAATCTCACCACCCTGATGTGGAGGTGGCTGTTTGTAAGATGCATGTATGGAATGTTAATCGTTAATTGAAAGCTCTGGAGATGCAAAAGAGCATTTGCTGGAATCGGGAGCAACAAAATAAATGCTGCAGGAACTCAGTGGGTGAGATAGCATTGGGGGAGGGAAATGGATAGTCCGGTGTTTTGGGTTGAGACCCTTATAAATCCAGTTAGAGGATCTCGACCCAAAGCTGAGAATGTTCATTTCTCTTTATGTATGTTGCCTGACCCACTGAGTTGCCCTGGCATTGATTAATTCAAAACTCTGCCTCCATTTTGGGATGAAATCCTCTGAGAAGTGATTCCTTCAAGGTGGTTTTTGATATTGCCTGCCCTTAACTATTTATATAACTTGCTTTTAAATGTCTTGCTGTTAATACATTTTTTCCAAAATTAATAATGTCTGTTAATTAAACTTCCTCCCTGCAGCTATCTTCCAGATTATCCAGAGTATCCGAATGGGCATGTGAGATGGACAAAATTAAACTTCTGTACCTTTTAAGTGTCTTGCTGTTAATTCCAGCTGTGAGTCTGACCATTCCAACCCATCTGTCTTCTAAACAATGGATTTTACAGGATTATCTTTCTGTAATTGCTTTTGAGAAACAATTCCATGGTGTTGCTAAAAGTCCAGTTCATTCCTTCATGTCTCCTGAAGGCAAGGGTACAGTAAAAGCCATCCAGCAATTTGATTTTGTATTTTAATCAGGGAAACAGTTTGTAAGTTCATATTTAATGTGAATATTTTAGCATTATATATAGTAAGTGTGTAGATTGTGAGAACCCTATTTGTGCATTCAGGATTTTGTTCCCATTTTTTCACAACCATCAAAATTGTAGAGAAGATGGATCTGCTGCCTGCCCCCTTTTGAGATACAAAATGTGCATCTTTCTAAATTAAATTTATAATTCCAGAAAAGTGCCTTTTTTTGTATATTAAAACATACAACCATTTTAAGACTTGGATGGGAATGATTTTTGAAGGTTAATTGATTTTTGGTTCTTTTCATTTGAAACAAGTGATCTTTCTAAAGTCTTTTCGTATCTGGAACAAATTATGGTCAGACTTTTTGGGGGGAAGGGAGTGACGAGTTTAAGTTTTAATTGAACCGAGGTATCCGGAGATTGAAGTACCTCTATGCTTTGATCTAGAACTTTTCCCATCCATGTTGGGCAAGCACGGAGGGTTCAAAGTTGTTCATAAGGCAGTTTCTTCTCTGTGGTAATTGAAACAATCAAAATACAATATGCTTCTTCATTGTCAACACTATGGTCTGGAACTATTGTCAATCATGGCATGATGACGTTGCCATATTTCTTGGCCACCCTTTGCTGCTTTGTCTTATCAGGGCCAATCGATTTGTGTTTGATTGTAAGCAACTGCAGCATTTGTCACCCAAATAAATATATTTTTGCTTGATTTGGATGATGTGCTCATTTTCAAACCTCGCTTTCTTCAAATACGAATGACTTTTCAGAACAGTTATTGTAATGATTACCTTCAAGTGCTATTCATTATTACTGGGAGTCTTATAACCTTTGGGCCATGGCAGGTGAATATAGTTGTCCTCCATCTCAAATCATGTGCAAACTTTTTTAAAGATGTGGATGTTGGAATTTCAATGAGAGCTTGTTACACAGCGATGATGCTGTAGCTACGAAAGCCTGCAGTCCTGAAGAATGTTGCATTGGCTCTTGCTCCGTTAGTAAAGCAATCAACAGATGGGAAACCTGCCAGTGAAGTAGATTCTCTTCCCTTCTGAGGTTTTTTCTGAAGTGAGCGAGGAATCAATGGTATTGCCAAAATCGATCTTCAAAATGCTATTGTCTTAACGTGTTGCTGCCATGGGAACCTGAGGCCAGTGTTTTGTAACAAATGCAATAAAATTACATCTCAAATTATTCGTGCCAGTGAAGTTTCCTTATTTCTGTGAAAGCTCTTAGTATGTCTTGGTTTATGTTCATATAAATGTGTGAAGTTAATGCTGATCAGCTAATAACATAATTCCTAGAATACATCAGTGTAACGGTAAGTATTCCTGGTGTCCAGGTCTGGGTTGATGTAATGAGGCAGAATAAGATTGGGATGTACTAGATGGGCTGAAGAGACTCTTTCAGTGCTATATACTATGAATGCAAGTTTTGACATCTCTACATCCAGTGTTTGCCATATTACACTGCAGATATTTGTTTCTCTAACCTTTCTACAATCATTGTTACTTTTGTTTAAAAAAATCACCTAATGTAATTCACTGTAATCTTAATTCCATAAAGTGACCACTCAAACTGAGATAAAATGCCACCTTTTGTTTAACTATGCATTGAATCCTATTGTTTAATTCTCAGTCAAAATGAGGATATTTTAGTAGTATAGGCCCTGTCCATTGCTGCACACATTCTTGCAATTGGCTGCAAGATGGAAGAATTTAATGCTGGATCAACTAAAGTCTTCAATAGACCACATGGGGAATATCATGTTGAGTTTGTCATTTTTTAGATGGGCTGAAGGGCCTGTTTCAGTGCTGTGGTACTTTGTAACCTTATGCTATCTGAGAGTAATTTTCTTGCAGGCATTTACAGGAAAATATAGATTTTATGAAAACTTGTTCATAAATAAGACTGACAAACAACCAATGTGTAAAAGACCAGATCTCCTGTAGCAAGGGTGTCTGTCCACCATCAAAGCCCAAGTATCATAGAATACTTTCACTTCTGCTCGGATTCAGTTCCAGTGGTCCTCTCAAAGTAGTTGTAACCAAGGCTGCCCTTCCGTGTGCTACTTCCTCCTTCATTCCCTTGTTTGCACTGCGCCGTCCACAAAATACACAGCCTGCTGAACCTTGCCTTCAAATCATTAACTTGAGTGGAAAAATCTGCAGATGCTGGAAAACAGAAGGGTCCCATCTGTGGAAAGAGAAAGTTAATGTATTACATCAAAGGCTCTGCACCTGAATTGGGAGATGAGAAACCAAGTTTTAACTTGGGGGAAGAGTAAAGTGAACACCTATGTGGTTAGGGTTGCCTACTGATTCCACTGTTTATGGAGCTTTCTATTTAATAAACTAATGAGGACAGGTAGAGAAAATAGAGATGTGTTAAAGCTGAAATACATGTCAGTTGTTGCTGAAACTCAAATGATTGCTGGAAATGCCAGCATCTGTGGTGGAGTGAGGAAATAAAGAGTTAAATATTGCATGTGTTTAGTACATATAACAATTACAGCACAGAAACAGGCCATCTCGGCCCTTCTAATCCGTGCTGAAAGCTCACTCTCACCTAATCCCACTGACCCGCACACAGCCCATAACCCTCCATTCCTTTCCTGTCCATAAACCTATCCAATTTTGCTTTAAATGACAATACCGAACCTGCCTCTACCACTTCTACTGGAAGCTCATTCCACACAGCTACCACTCTGAGTAAAGAAATTCCCCCTCGTGTTACCCCTAAACTTTTGCCCCCAACTCTCAACTCATGTCCTCTTGTTTGAATCTCCCCTATTCTCAATGGAAAAAAGCCTATCCACGTCAACTCTATCTATCCCCCTCATAATTTTAAATACCTCTATCAAGTCCCCCCCTCAACCTTCTATGTGCCAAAGAATAAAGACCGAACCTGTTCAACCTTTCTCGGTAACACAGTAACTTTCTCAGTCAGTTCTAGCTAGTTCTGATACAGCCATCCTTGTAGTTCAAGCAACACATCAGAATCAGGTTTATTATCACTGACATAAGCTTGTTTTGTGCCAGCAGTACAGTGCAATACAAAAATTACTAGTATTTAAAGTGCAAAAATTATTGTAAGCTGCAATAAAAAATATGTAATGCGAAAAGAAAGTGAACTAGCGAGGTGTTCATGCATTGCAAAGAAATTTGATGGCAGAGAGGAAGAAGCAATTTCTGAAGAGTTAAGTATGTGCCTTCAAGCTCCTGTACCACCTCCCTGTTAGTCCTAATGAAAAGAGGGCATGTCCTCGATGGTGGGAGGCTTGTGCCCATTATGAATTTCATCTAATAAGAAATCCCTCTATGAATGGGTGTCCATGGTATTAGCACTATGCTAGACAGTGTCGCTGGTTCAATTCCTGCTGCTCTCTAAGGAGTTTGTATGTACTTTCTCCCCACAGCCCAAAGGCATACTGGTTGGTAGGTTAATTGGACATTGTAATTGTCCCATGATTAGTCTAGGGTTAAATTGGGGGTAGCTGGGCAATGCCGCTTGAAGAGCCTATTCCATGCTGCATCTCAACAAACAAGCAACAAATAGCTTCAGCTTTGATTTGTGTCTGTAGTTAAAAGTTTACTTTTGCCATGATAGAAATAGATTAATGCGAGTTGGTCAAATATACACGAGCATTTCAATTTCTTAGCTTCTGAATTTTAAATTACACTCGTTGGGAAAGTTGTACATATTCTGCCATCTGCTGCACATTGCTGGTATTACAGCAACTGCCCATAGAACCATAGAAATTACAGCACAGAAGCAGGCCTTTTGGCCCTTCTTGGCTGTGCCGAACCATTTTTCTGCCTAGTCCCATTGACCTGCACCTGGGCCATATCCCTCCAAACCCCTCTCATCCATATACCTGTCCAAGTTTTTCTTAAATGTCAAAAGTGAGCCTGCATTCACCACTTCATCTGGCAACATATTCCACACTCCCACCACTCTCTGCATGAAGAAGCTCCCCCTAATGTTCCCTTTAAACTTTCCCCCCTTTACCCTTAACCCATGACCTCTTTTTTCTCCCCTGGCCTCAGTGGAAAAAGCCTGCTTGCATTCACTCTATCTATACCCATCATAATTTTATACACCTCTGTCAAATCACCCCTCATTCTCCTACGCTCCAGGGAATAAAGTCCTAACCTATTCAACCTTTCTCTGTAACTCAGTTTCTCAAGACCCGGCAACAACCTTGTAAACCTTCTCTGCACTCTTTCAACCTTATTAATATACTTCCTGTAATTAGGTGACCAAAACTGCACACAATACTCCAAATCTGGTCTTACCAATGTCTTATACAACCTCACTATTACATTCCAACTCTTATACTCAATACTTTGATTTATAAAGGCCAATGTACCAAAAGCTCTCTTTACAACCCTATCTACTTGTGACACCACTTTTAGGGAATTATGTATCTGTACTCCCAGATTCCTCTGTTCTACTGCACTCCTCAGTGTCCTACCATTTACTTTGTATATTCTACCTTGGTTTGACCTTCTGAGGTGCAATACCTCACACTTGTCCGCATTAAACTCCATCTGCCATTTTTCAGCCCATTCCTCCAACTGGTCCAAATCCCTCTGCAAGCTTTGAAAACCTTCCTCACTGTTCACTACACCTCCAATCTTTGTATCATCAGCAAATTTGCTGATCCAATTTGCCACATTATCATCCAGATCATTGATACAGATGAGAAATAACAATAGACCCAGCACTGATCCCTGTGGCACACCACTAGTCACAGGCCTCCACTCAGAGTAGCAATCCTCCATTACCACTCTCTGGCTTCTTCCATTGAGCCAATGTCTAATCCAATATACTACGCGACTGAATCTTCCTAACTAACCTCCCATGCGGGACCTTGTCAAAGGCCTTACTGAAGTCCATGTAGACAA
Source organism: Hemitrygon akajei (assembly GCF_048418815.1). Lineage (NCBI taxonomy): Eukaryota > Metazoa > Chordata > Chondrichthyes > Myliobatiformes > Dasyatidae > Hemitrygon > Hemitrygon akajei. The sequence goes on along the minus strand of NC_133126.1, from coordinate 187,134,445 downwards.
CATCCACTGCCTTCCCTTTATCCACTTTCCTTGTAACCTCCTCGAAAAGCTCTAATAGATTGGTTAAATATGACCTACCATGCACAAAGCCATGCTGACTTTTTCTAATAAGTCCCTGTCTATCCAAATACTTGCAGATCCTATCTCTTAGTATTCCTTCCAATAATTTACCTGCCCATTGAGGAAAGGATCAGAACCAGGTTTATTATCACTGGCATGTGATGTGAAATTTGTTAACTTAGCATCAGCAGCAGTTCAATGCAATACATAACCTAGCAGAGAAAAAAATAATAAATAAAATACATTAATAAATAAACAAGTAAATCAATTATGTGTATTGAATAGATTTTTTAAATGTGCAAAAAAAAACCCTATATTTTTTAAAAAGGTGAGGTAGTGTCCAAAGCCTCAATGTCGATTTAGGAATCGGATGGCAGAGGGGAAGAAGCTGTTCCTGAATCGCTGAGTGTGTGCCTTCAGGCTTCTGTACCTCCTACCTGATGGTAACAGTGGGAAAAGGGCATGTCCTGGGTGCTGGGGGTCCTTAATAATGGACGCTGCCTTTCTGAGACACCACTCCCTGAAGATGTCTTGGGTACTTTGAAGGGTGGAGCTGACCAGATTTACAACCCTCTGCAGCTTCTTTTGGACCTGTGCAGTACCCCCCCCCCCCCCCCCCACTGCCATGCCAGACAGTGATGCAGCCTGTCAGAATGCTCTCCACAGTACAATCTATAGAAGTTTTTGAGTGCATTTGTTGACATGCCAAATCTCTTCAAATTCCTAATGAAGTATATCTTGCCACCTTTATAACTACATCAATATGTTGGGACCAGTTTAGATCCTCCGAGATCTTGACACACAGGAACTTGAAACTCTCCACTTCTGATCCCTCTGAGGATTGGTATGTGTTCCTTCGTCTTACCCTTCCTGAAGTCCACAATCAGTTCTTTCGTCTTACTGACGTTGAGTGCCAGGTTGTTGCTGCGGCACCACTCCACTAGTTGGCATGTCTCACTACTGTACGCCCTCTTTTCACCACCTGAGACTCTACCAACACTGTATCATCAGCAAATTTATAGATAGTATTTGAGCTATACATAGCCACACAGTCATGTGGATATATAAAGTAGAGCAGTGGGCTAAGCACACACCCCTGAGGTGCACCAGTGTTGATCATTGGCAAGGAGGAGATGTCATCACCAATCTGTACAGATTGTGGTCTTCTGGTTAGGCAGTTGAGGATCCAATTGCAGAGGGAGGTACAGAGGCCCAAGTTCTGTAACTTCTCAGTCAGGCTTGTGGGAATGATTGTATTAAATGCTGAGCTATACTCGATGAACAGCATCCTGACATAGGTGTTTGTGTTGTCCAGGTGGTCTAAAGCCACGTAAAGAGCCATTGAGATCGTGTCTGCCGTTAACCTATTGTGGTGATAGGCAAATTGCAATGGGTCCAGGTCCTTGCTGAGGCAGGAGTTCAGTCTAGTCATGACCAACCTCTCAAAGCATTTCATCACTGTCGATGTGAGTGCTACTGGGCGATTGGTTATTAAAGCACCCCACATTATTCTTCTTAGGCACTAGTATATTTGTTGCCTTTTTGAAGCAAGTGGGATCTTCCACCCACAGCAGTAAGAGGTTGAAAATATCCGCTAGTTGACAAGGACGACTTTCTTTAGCTGGAGAGTGGTGAATTTGTGAAATACCCTGCCAAGGGTGACTGTGAAGGCCATGTCTTTGGGTATATTTAAAGCAGAGGTTGATTCTTGAATAATAAGGACATCAAAGGTCAGAAGGAGAAAGCAAGAGAATGAGGTTGGGAGGGATAAATAAATTAGCCATGATGGAATGGAGGAGCAGACCCGATGGGCCGAATGGCCCAATTCTGTTCCTAGGTCTTAGGGTTTTCACATGTTGCTCTGAGAAAGTTGTCTTACTGGTCAGATTATTAGTGATCTCAAATATTGCATTTTATTTTCAACAGTTGTGGTTGAGATGCACATTCGTTTCTGAAGGAAATTTTGTGTCAGTGTTTGTGTTCAAAAATGGCATTTCATAGGAGACTGAACTCAGAATGTTTTCCTTTATACGGAGTAACTAGGTGCAGAGTGGAGTGGAAGGAAATTGTCTTGTATATGTACACAACACTGGAAGAACTCAGCAGGTCAGGCAGCATCCGTGAGAAAAGAGTAGCCAACGTTTGTCTTGTATTCTGCTTCACTCCCAATGGAATGAATATTGAAATTTCCGATTTCAGATACCCCATTCCACCTGTGCTCTTCTCCAACACACATCTGTCCACTTAGTTTACTCCTCCCTTTATTCACCTCCGTTCCCCCCCCCCCTTCCATTTAGTTCCATCTATCACCTTCTTACTGTTTTACACTGGTAACATTTCCTGTTCCCCCTCAGTCCTACAGAAAAACATCAACTCGTATCCTTTTAGAACATAGAATTGTACAGCACAGTACAGGCCTTTCGGCCCACAATGTTGTGCCGACCCTCAAACCCTGCCTCCCATATAACCCCCCCCCCCCCCACCTTAAATTCCTCCATATACCTGTCTAGTAGTCTCTTAAATTTCACTAGTGTATCTGCCTCCACTACTGACTCAGGCAGTGCATTCCACGCACCAACCACTCTCTGAGTAAAAAACCTTCCTCTAATATCCCCCTTGAACTTCCCACCTCTAATCTTAAAACCATGACCTCTTGTATTGAGCAGTGGTGCCTTGGGGAAGAGTATATCTTGTATACTTCTATCATGTCTCCTCTCATCCTCCTTCTCTCCAAAGAGTAAAGCCCTAGCTCCCTTAATCTCTGATCATAATGCATACTCTCTAAACCAAGCAGCATCCTAGTAAATCTCCTCTGTACCCTTTCCAATGCTTCCACATCCTTCCTATAGTGAGGCGACCAGAACTGGACACAGTTCTCCAAATGTGGCCTAACCAGAGTTTTATAGAGCTGCATTATTACCTCGCGACTCTTAAACTATCCCTCAACTTATGAAAGCTAACACCCCATAAGCTTTCTTAACTACCCTATCTACCTGTGAGGCAACTTTCAGGGATCTGTGGACAGGTACCCCCAGATCCCTCTGCTCCTCCATACTACCAAGTATCCTTTCATTTACTTTGTACTCTGCCTTGGAGTTTGTCCTTCCAAAGTGTACCACCTCACACTTTTCCGGGTTGAACTCCATCTACCACTTCTCAGCCCATTCCTGCATACTATCAATGTCTCTCTGCAATCTTTGACAATCCTCTACACTATCCACAACACCACCAGCCTTCGTGTCGTCTGCAAACTTGCCAACCCACCCTTCTACCCCCACATCCAGGTATTTAATAAAATTCACGAAAAGTAGGGGTCCCAGAACCGATCCTTGTGGGACACCACTAGTCACAACCCTCCAATCCGAATGTACTCCCTCCACCACGACCCACTGCTTTCTGCAGGCAAGCCAATTCTGAATCCACCTGGCCAAACCTCCCTGGATCCCATGCCTTCTGACTTTCTGAATAAGCCTACTGTGTGGAACCTTATCAAATGCCTTACTAAAATCCATGTAGATCACATCCACTGCACTACCCTCATCTATATGCCTGGTCACCTCCTCAAAGAACTCTATCAGGCTTGTTAGACACGATCTGCCCTTCACAAAGCCATGCTGACTGTCCCTGATCAGACCATGATTCTCTAAATGCCCATAGATCTAAGAATCTTTTCCAACAGCTTTCCCACCACAGACGTAAGACTCACTAGTCTATAATTACCCAGACTATCCCTACTACCTTTTTTGAACAAGGGGGACAACATTCGCCTCCCTCTAATCCTCCGGTACCATTCCCGTGGACAACGAGGACATAAAGATCCTAGCCAGAGGCTGAATTCTTTCATCATCTGTTTTTATTGTTTTCATAAAGCTCACGATCCAAGTTTATTCATCACAGGTGCTTATGCAGGTGCATTAACAACCAATACACCTGAGAGTGCGCTAGGGGCAGTCCTGCAAGTATTGCCACGCATTCTGGCGCCAACATAGCATGTCCACAATAACATAGAACACAACAGCAAAACAAGCCCTTTCCCTCCCGTACAAACACAGTCCTGTAACCCAAAGACAATCCACATTCCTCTGCCTCCAGCAGACTCAGATTCAGACACAGGGCATTCGACTACCCCAGCAGACTCACAGAATCGCTGACCCAGGGCTATGGCCAATGGGCTTTGACTTCCCATTCAATCCTCCGCCTGAAGATCAGAAAGTGCAGACAAGTTGAAGGCTGTGTAGGGAAGGAACACCATCTCGAAACCTGCTACCACTGGATGCTTCAGGACAGGATCCTAAGTAACAACATCTCCAAACACTTCATGGGCGAATTGTTGAGGAAATACAAGTGGCCACGGTGCATTGTAAGAAATGACACAATGAATGCGAGGACATCAGTCACTGAAGGTGAATGAGCAAGCGCAGCAGGCAGTGAAGAAGGCTAATGGAATGTTGGCCTTTATTGCAAAGGGAATTGAGTACAAGAGCAAGGAAATCCTCTTGCATTTGTACAGAGCCCTGGTGAGACCACACCTGGAGTATTGTGTACAGTTTTGGTCTCCAGGGTTAAGGAAGGACATCCTGGCTGTAGAGGAAGTGCAGCGTAGATTCACGAGGTTAATTCCTGGGATGTCTGGACTGTCTTACGCAGAGAGGTTAGAGAGACTGGGCTTGTACACGCTGGAATTAAGGAGATTGAGAGGGGATCTGATTGAAACATATAAGATTATTAAGGGATTGGACAAGATAGAGGCAGGAAATATGTTCCAGATGCTGGGAGAGTCCAGTACCAGAGGGCATGGTTTGAGAATAAGGGGTAGGTCATTTAGGACAGAGTAAAGGAAGAACTTCTTCTCCCAGAGAGTTGTGGGTGTCTGGAATGCACTGCCTCGGAAGGTAGTGGAGGCCAATTCTCTGGATGCTTTCAAGAAGGAGCTAGATAGGTATCTTATGGATAGGGGAATCAAGGGATATGGGGAGGACAAGGCAGGAACCGGGTATTGATAGTAGTTGATCAGCCATGATCTCAAAATGGCGGTGCAGGCTCAAAGGGCCGAATGGTCTACTTCTGCACCTATTGCCTATTGTCTATTGACAAATGCTGATTAATAAACTATATTTTTGTCAATATAATTTAGTGCTCCATGATCATTGAATTCGCTGACTGTTACTTTATGATCTGTGAGAAGTTGGGTACAGGAGACTCAAGAAAATCTGTAGATGCTGTAATTCTAAAGCAATGCACACAAAATGCTGGAGGAACTCAGCAGACCAGGCTGCATCCATGGGAAAGAGTAAACTGTTGACGTTCCAGACTGAGACCACTTCATCAGGACCTGATGAAGTGTCTTGGCCCGAGATGTCAACTGTTTACCCTTTTCCATAGATGCTGCTTGGCCTGCTGAGTTCCTCCAGGATTTTCTCCACTGTGCATTTATAGAAGTTTGTCAAAGTTTTAGATCGCATGCCAAATCTACACATTTGCTTCATGGGTGAATTGAAGCCACTGTTGTGCTTTGTGATGCCATTTAAATACTGGTTTAGTTATTGACTCTACTTCCGATCCCCAAGTGCCTCACCAATTGCTAAGCTGCCCCTGTGACGTGCAACCGGAAGCAAGAATCCATGGGTCAGACTTCATTTTTCATTCTTCTCCTTCTTGACTACTTGCTTGATCAACAGCAGATAGAGAGAGTTCCCTTCCCTATCCACTTGTTTCTCCTAAATATTACTGGTTCATTTTTAAAATCCATTTTGGTTTTTTCTTCAAAAACTTGGGAGCAGAGGGGGGAGGCTGGTGGTGGGCCGACCATCTTTCAGGTGTCATTTGAGATCATCGGGCATTTCTAATTGTTTTCCAATTTGTTTCTTTGGAGCTGAATGGATACTGAGGCTCTAATTTGCATCAAAACCTCTTTGTAAACCATCGTGTGCTTTTCGACCTGAGCTGAAAGTGGGTTTCACACTGCTGCAGCTGCAGCCTCACAGTTCCACAGACCCAGATTCAGTCCTGATCTTCCGTGTGGTCTGTGCAGTGTTTACATGATGTTCTTCTCGTGACTGCATTGGGTCTCCCCCACCCCCACAACTGGTGACTTGGTAGGTTAACTTGTCACTGTAAATTTCCTTTATTCTGTAGGTGTGGTGGAATATATTGATGCAATTACAAAGAAGGTATGCTGCGGCTTATTTCATTAGCAATCAGAGGAGATTTGGTATGTCATCAAAGATTCTAGCTAATTTCTACAGCTATACCGTGGAGAGCATTCTAATTGGTTGTATCACCGTCTGGTACAGAGGGGCCACTGCACAGGATCAGAAAGAGCTGCAGAGGGTTGTAAGCTCAGCCAGCTCCATCATGGGCACTAGCCTACCCACCATCAAAAATCACCCAAAAGGGAGATGCCATAACAATGTGGCACCCATCATTAACGACCCTCACCACCCAGGATATGCCCATCAGGGAGGAGGAACAGGAGCCTGAAGACACCCGCTCAATGTTTTAGAATGGCTTTTTCCCCCTCCACCATCAGATTTCTGAACAGAGTGAAGAGTAAACCTTTGGTTTAAGAGCTGGTTATTACAGTTGTTACTCCTCAACCACCAGGCTCTTGAACCAAAGGGGATAACGTCATTCAACCTCACTTGCCCATCACTGAAATGTTCCCACAACCCATGGACTCACGTTCAAGGACTCTTCATCTCATGTTCTTGATATTTATTGCTAATTTATTCATTTATTTCAGTGGAATGCAGCAGGTCAGGCAGCATCTATAGGAAGAAGCACTGTCGACGTTTTGGGCCAAGACCCTTCGCCCGAAACGTCGACTGTGCTTCTTCCTATAGATGCTGCCTGGCCTGCTGCGTTCAACCAGCATTTTGTGTGTGTTGCTTGAATTTCCAGCATCTGCAGATTTCCTCGTGTTTATTCATTTATTTATTATTTCTTTTTGTATTTTGCACAGTTTGCTGTCGTTTGCACACTGATTGAATGCCCAGGTTGGTATTTTGTTGATTCTGTTACGGTTATTATTCTGTTATGGATTCATGGAGTAGGTCAGCAGGAAAATGAACCTCTGGGCTGTATCTGGTGACATATATGTACTTTCATATTTTACTTTGATTATGAATCCATGAACACCACCTCATCCTTTTACTCTTATTGTGTACTACTTATTTAATCTTTTATATATATTTCTTATTGTAAGTTATAACATATGTTTATGTATTACACTGTACTTCTGCCCCAAAACAACAAATTTCACATGTCAGTGCTAATAAACCTGGTTCTTAACCTGGGGGTGGGAGGCAGTGATGGGAGCCAGTATAAACTCAGTTGGCTAAATTGTCTGCATCCTGTTAATAAGATAATACGTTGATTACCATCCTCCTTTTCCAATACCTCTCCACGGCCTTGGCTCCAATCTCTAGTCCTGAAACCCTATTAACCCGAAGTGTTCCAGTAGGAGTGCAGGTTCGAATTTAATTTCTCTTGGTTGCTCAAACCTTCAGCCAACAAAGTCCCAGACTCAGTAATCTCTCCCTAAATCTAAAAATATTCAAGGTTCCCTTAAATCAAGGATGTTGCTGGGACTTGAGGGAAGATTGACTAGGTTAGAACTTTATTCCCTAGACTTTAGGAGAATGAGGGAAGATTTGATGGAAGTATATAAAATTATGGGGGGGGGGGGGGGGGGATAGAGATAGGCCACAAGTTAGATAGATAGATAGATAGATAGATACTTTATTCATCCCCATGGGGAAATTCAACTTTTTTTCCAATGTCCCATACACTTGCTGTAGCAAAACTAATTACATACAATACTTAACTCAGTAAAAAAAAATATGATATGCATCTAAATCACCGTCTCAAAAAGCATTAATAGCTTTAAAAAGTTCTTAAGTCCTGGAGGTAGAATTGTAAAGCCTAATGGCATTGGGGAGTATTGACCTCTTCATCCTGTCTGAGGAGCATTGCATCGATAGTAACCTGTCACTGAAACTGCTTCTCTGTCTCTGGATGGTGCTATGTAGAGGATGTTCAGAGTTATCCATAATTGACCGTAGCCTACTCAGCGCCCTTCGTTCAGTTAATGGCACCTTCAGTGAGATCCTGCCACCCAACACTCCTGTACAGTTTTCCCTTCTCCCCTTCCTGCAGGGATCGCACCCCCTCTGATTCCCTTGTCTATTTGTCCCTCCCCTCTAACCCACCTCCTGACACTTACCCCTGCGAGCTGAAGAACTGCTACCCCCCTGCCCAGTTGCCTTCTCTCTCACCACCACTCGGGGCCCCAAAAGCAGACTTTTTCCACCGAGGTCCTGGATTAAGGGTGAAAGGTGAAATGTTTAAGGGAAACATCTTTATTCAGAGGACATTGAGAGTGTCTGCTGCCAGAGGAAGTGGTGGATGCAGCTTCGATTTCAACATTTGAAAGAACAATTTGGATAGGAAGAGTATGGATGGCTGTGGTCTGGCTACAGGTCAATGGGACTAGGGAGGTTATTAGTGCGACAGGGACTGAAGGGCCTGTTTCTGTGATGTAGTGTTCTACGAGTCCATGTCTCTAAAACCCAGCTTTCTGAATTACACACCGGTCTCATATGATGTGCAATTTGTTGTTTTGCAGCAGCTCTACAATTCAAATGTACTGCGTCCATTCACTCAAGACTCTAATAGTTACCCCACCAACGTGATGGAAACTGCTGTCTAACCCCCACACCAAACCACGCAGCAGAGAGATGACTTTTATTGCTATAGGACGGCCATTTGGAGGGCTGAGCCCTCAGCCAGGTTCCTGATACATCATTTGCAGAGATGGCATCACCATCTAGTGGCCAAAGACTGCACCGCAGTCACGGGTGCGCGAATCTGCTCCGAGTCAAACATAGGCCAAACAAAGAGGATAACAAAAATTTTATAGCAAAAAATATGAAACAGGATGTTTGGGTTATACAGTGGAATGTTGTACAGGTATGTCCACAGGCAGGCAAAGCACAAGCGGGTGTTGCAAAGTGTCATACATTCCAATATAACAGAGACTGCACATCGGAAATGTTTCATAGGTGATTAACACTTCGGAATGACACAGGGAAGTCATTATATAAAATATAACCTTCTTGTTAAGATAAATTTATGTGATTTAATTTTAGATGACTTCAATGTATAATTAGCATTATTTCTGATGCCTCCTTTCAATTATTTTAGGGTTCCCTCTGCTGGCTCTGCTGTGCTCTCACATTGCCTGTGAGTGTTTCTCAAGCCACGCTTGCCCAGCAGCCTAACTCCGACTCACTCAGCCAGGTCAGAGGCTAAGAAGTGGGAGGGAGAAATATTATCGGATGTTAGAAAAAATCGATATTCATGCCATCAGACTGGAGGCTACCTAAATGGAATGAAGGGTTGCTCCTCCGTCTTGAAGAGCAGTCTCATCACGGCAGTAGAGGAGGCCCTGGACCACTATGTCGGAATGGGAATGGGCAGTGGATTAAAATGGCTGGCCACCAGGACATCCTGCTCGTTGTGGACAGAGCAAAGGTAGCTCCACAAAGCAGTCTCCCGATCTACACCGGGTCTCTCCAGTGCAGAGGAGGCTTCCTCAGAATCACCAGACAACCCCAACAGACTTGTAGGTGAAGTGTTGCCTCTGTTTGGGGCCCCGAGTGGTGGTGAGGGAGGAGGCAACTGGGCAGGGGGTAGCACTTCTTCAGCTCGCAGGGGTAAGTGTCAGGAGGTGGGTTAGAGGGGAGGGACAAATAGACAAGGGAATCAGAGGGGGTGCGATCCCTGCAGGAAGTGGAGAGGGGAAAATTGTACGAGAGTGTTGGGTGGTAGGATCTCGTTGAAGGTGCCGTTAACTTGTGGAGAAAGCTGTACTTGATGTCCAGGCTCATGGTAAGGAGAGAGGGAACTCCATCCCTGTTACGGCAGCGGGAAGATGGGGCGAGGGCAGATGTCCAGGAAATGGAAGAGATGTGGGTCAGTGCAGTATTAATTGTGGAGGAAGTGAAACAACTTTCTTTGAAGAAGGAAGACATCTCGATGTTCTGGAAAAGAAAGCCTCATCTGGGAACAGATGCAGTGGAGACAAAGGAAATGAGAAAAGGCAATGACATTTTTACGTGACAGGATGGGAGGAAGTATAGTCACGATAGCTGGAGTCAGTAGGTTTATAATGGTATTGATAGGCAACGTCCCTAGAGATTGAAAAAGGGGAGAGAGGCATTATTTATTTAGGATTTAATGCATTTAAGAACAACTGGGTGTTTATTATGAATTTAACATGGCAACATGTTATGCTGTGACATGTATCCATCTTTCCACAGGGCTGGCGTTGGTAATATCATGTACAGCTCTATTCACCTCATTACAGGAAAGATTGTGGAGGCCAGGGGTTTGCCTGGATTAGAGAGCACTAGTTTACAGGAGGTCAACTCGGGTCATTTTCTCTGGAGCGTCAGAGGCTGAAAGATCAAGCTGATCAAAGTTATGTATTATGGGAGGTATAGATGGGGTGGCTGAGTTTTTTACCCCCAGGGTTGGATATAAGATATAGGAGCCGAATTAGGTCATTCGATCCATTGCATCTGCTCTACAATTCCATCATGGCTGCTTTATTATCCCATTCAACCCCATTCTCCTGCCTTCTCTCTCTAACCTTTTATGCTCTGACTAACAGCAAACCTATCAAGCTCTGCTTTAAATATACCCAATGACTTGGCCTCTACAATCATCTGTGGCACTGAATCCCACAGATCTACCACCCTATGACTAAATAAATTCCTTCTCTTATCTGTTCTTAAGGGACGTCCTTATATTCTGAGGCTGTGTCCTCTGGTTCTAGACTCCACCACTATAGGAAACATCCTCTCCACATCCACTATCTAGGCCTTTCAATGTTTGATAGGTTTCTATGATCCCCACCACCCTCCCGCCCCGGATTCTTCCAGTGAGTACAGGCCCAGAGCTATAAAACACTCCTCATACATCAACCTTTTAATTCCCTGGATCATGCTTGTAAATCTCCTTTGGACCATTTCCAAAACTAGAACATTCTTTCATAAATAAGGGGCCCAAAACTGCTCACAATACTTGGAAGTGCAGTTTGACCAATGCCTTTTAAAGCATCAGCATTACATTGTTATAGGAGTCAGACTGGACACACTGGAGCCTGTGGTAGAAGAAAGGACCCTACGGAAAATCCTGGCAATTTTGGACAATGATTCTCACCCACTGCATGCCACCTTGGCTGAACAGAGTACTTTTAGTTCCAGACTAAAACAACTGCGCTGCTCCAAAGAGCACTATAAAGTCATTCTTACCCTAATGGCCCTATAATTAGTCAACCTACAGCTGGGGAAGTGATGAGTCCCTCTTATTAGACTGTTTGAGGTAACTTATTGCTTATTCTTTCTTACTCCTCTTCTATTATTTGTATGTCTGTGCACTTGTAATGCTACACTGTAATTTCCTTTGGGATCAATAAAGTATCTATCTATCTTTAGTCCAGCAAGTCCTGGCTCTGTGTACAAAATACTTGTATTCAGACAGGTTTGGGCATCTCTGTGTACAAATCCTAAGGATAACATGAAGGTATAGGAGATTACTATGAAAAATATGTACTGGCCCTTAAAGCAAGGAACAGGCGTATATAGGAGCTCTACACCAATATTTGGCCAGGATAGACCCACAGTAATGCAAAAGTCTTCTGGGTCCTTAATCACAGGGAACATAATCAGGATGGCATGATGAGGATTCACAAGAACGATTCCCTAAATTGAGCTCGATTAGAATGGAAAAACTAATTTATATATATATAAAATTTTAAGAGGAATTAATCAAATAAAAATCATGAGGGGTCAACAGGGCAGCTGCTTTTCCCAACTGTCTATCTGGAGTCAGGGAGCATAATCTCGGGATTAAAAGACAATCAGTCAACTGAAATGGTTGTACAATTATTCTAGAATTTCCCTTGAAAGGTTTGAAACACTCAGGTAATGCCTTGGTCCTTCTATGCCCCATTGTATGAAGGGATGGTCACAGATCTAATCTCCTGAAGTAGTGATACATACCTTCTGCATCTATTTCATATAACTATTCATATTAGCCGAGGACAAACTATTTTCTAATGAAAGTCATACCTGCAAGCAATTCCAGTCAGAATCATTTGTTAGGTGGATTAAAAGGTTTGGAAAATGCTTTAGTGATTGCAAAGGTCCAGAAAGGGTCTTTGAAGAATAAATTCAAGTTTAATGGAGAGAGTCTGACATATACATTGGGCACTTTGGGACAACACAAACACAAGAGATTCTACAGATACTGGAAATTGAGAGCAACACACACAAAACGTTGGAAGATCTCAGCAGGTCAGGCAGCATGTAGCAAGGGGAATAAAGAGTCAGCGTTGCAGGTTGAGACGCTTCATCAGGATATCAACGCATATTAACGTAGAACTGAATCAGAAGGGGTTAGAAATGAAAAACAGCAGATATGAAGCAACACAAATTTACAAAACAGAAGTGAGATTCTTTTTAAAGATGGCCTGGTCTTACTGTATTTTGACACTTGCTCAGTGTCAATTCACAGGTCTTAACTTTTTGACATCTCTGGATCCCAATTATTTTCAAAATAAAGTATTTTTACCACTGGTTAGGATTCATGTATCTAATTAAAAGGCCTCTTCCCTCTTTTACAAAACAACCTCAAGACAGATCATTTGGGAGGCAGAGGCAGAGATAGATAAGAGTTATCGGGAGGTAGTCACACCGAAAAGACAGGAGGTAGGCAAATGGGTGACAGTCAAGAGAGGAGGGGGGGCAGACAGAGAGAGCAGAGCACCCCTGTGGCCGTTCCCATCAACAATAAGTACCGTTTTGGATACTGTTGGTGGGGATGACCTACCAGGAACAAGTTGCAGTGGTCCTGTCTCTGGCACTGAGGTTGGACCCTTGACTAGGAAGGGGAAGAGGGAAGAGAAGAGAGCGGTATTGATAGGGGATTCTATAGTCAGGGGGGCGGATAGGAGATTTTGTGGGGAAGATCGGGAGTCTCGGATGGTATGTTGCCTCCCTGGTGCCGGGGTCCGGGACATCTCAGATCAGGTGCAGGTTATTCTCGAGAGGGAGGGCAAGAACCCAGATGTTGTGGTCCATGTAGGGACCAACGACGTGGGTAGGATGAGTGAGGGGGTCCTGCGTAGTGAGTTCAGGGAGTTAGGTGCGAAGCTGAAGGGCAGGACCTCCAGGGTAACAATCTCAGGATTGCTACCTGTGCCACTTGCGAGTGAGGCAAGGAACAGAAGGATTATACAGATTAATACGTGGCTGAGAGGATGGTGCAGGAGGGAGGGCTTCAGGTTTTTAGATAATTGGGCTTTGTTCCAGGGAAGGTGGGATCTGTTTCGACGGGACAGTTTACACCTGAACTGGAGCGGTACTAACATTCTTGCAGGAAAGTTTGCTAGTGCTTCTTGGGGGGGTTTAAACTAAATTTGCAGGGGGCTGGGATCCAGAATGTGAGAGAGGATAGCGAGATGAAGAATAAAGGACAGGTGGGGACTACACGGTTCTGGAATATTAAGTGTGTAGTAGAGAAAGGTGAGGCGGAACAAGTGATAAGGAGGACACATGTACAGAGGGATGGTCTGACGGAACATGGAGTTAAATGTGCAGAAAGAATAAGTAAATTTAGGAAGGACAACAAAATTCTAGGGGCATATAGCCCGATGGGAGTTCGGGGAGCTGGGTTAAGCACAATAGGCAGCGATTTAAACAGAGAGAGGAGAAATGGGCTAAAAATTCTATATCTGAATGCACGAAGTGTCAGAAATAAGGCGGATGAGCTTGAAGCTCAGGTGCGAATGGGTAACTATGATGTTGTTAGGATAACGGAGACATGGCTGCAGGGAGATCAGACCTGGGAAATGAATGTACAAGGGTATACGTGCTATCGTAGGGACAGAAATGTGGGCAGAGGGGGTGGGGTGGTCCTGTTGGTGAGGAATGAGATCCAGTCCTTTGCAAGGGCGGGGGACATAGGATCAGGAGAAGTAGAGTCTGTGTGGATAGAACTGAGGAACAGTAAGGGCAAAAAGACCCTAATGGGTGTTGTCTACAGGCCACCAAACAGTAGCATGGATATTGGGTGCAAGTTGAATAGGGAGTTAACACTGGCATGTGGCAAAGGTAATGTCGCAGTAGTTATGGGGGATTTCAACATGCAGGTGAACTGGGAGAATCAGGTTGGTGCTGGACCCCAGGATAGGGAGTTTGTAGAGTGCCTACGGGATGCATTCTTGGAACAGCTTGTACGAGAGCCGACCTGGGACAAGGCTATAATGGATTTAGTCTTGTGTAATGAACAGGATTTGATAAGCAATCTTGAAGTAAAGGAGCCATTAGGAGGTAGTGACCATAACATGATAAGTTTTTATCTGCAATTTGACAAGGATAAGGGCAGATCGGAGGTGTCAGTGTTGCAGTTGAACAGGGGAAACTATGGAGCCATGAGGGAGGAGCTGGCCGAAGTTAACTGGACGGATATCCTAGCAGAAAAGACAGTGGAACAGCAATGGCAGGTATTCTTGGGAATAATGCACAAGGTGCAAAATCAGTTCATCCCCCGGAGAAGGAAGGATTCAAAGGGGGGAAGGGGCCACAGTGGTTGACAAAGGAAGTCAGAGATTGCGTAACATTAAAAAAAAGGAAATATGACAGAGCTAAGGTGAGTGGGAGGACAGATGATTGGGAAATTTTTAAGGAACAACAGAACTTAACTAAAAAGGCAATACGGGGAGAAAAAATGAGGTACGAACGCAAGCTAGCCAGGAATATAAAGGAGGATAGCAAAAGTTTTTTTAGGTATGTGAAGAGAAAGAAGTTAGTTAAGAACAATGTTGGGCCCTTGAAGAATGAATTTTGGTGAAATTGTTATGGGAAACAGAGAAATGGCAAAAGAATTTAATAAGTACTTTAGATCTGTCTTCACTAGGGAAGACACAAGCAACCTCTCAGATGTATGGATGGGCCAAGGACATAGGGTAACAGAGGAAATGAAACAGATTGACATTAGGAAGGAAACCGTGATGAGTAGACTGATGGGACTGAAGGCTGACAAATCCCCAGGTCCAGATGGTCTGTATCCTAGGGTACTAAAGGAGGTGGCCCTGGAAATTGCGGATGCATTGGTAATCATTTTCCAATGTTCCTTACATTCAGGATCAGTTCCTGAGGATTGGAGAATGGCTAATGTTATCCCACTTTTTAAGAAAGGAGGGAGGGAGAAAACAGAGAACTATCATCCTGTCAGCCTAACATCAGTAGTGGGGAAGATGCTAGAGTCCATTATTAAAGATGAAATAGTGGCATATCTAGATAGCAGTGATAGGATTGGGCCGAGCCAGCATGGATTTACCAAGGGTAAATCATGCTTGACTAATCTATTGGAGTTTTTCGAGGATGTAACCAGGAAGTTAGACAAGGGAGATCCAGTGGATGTAGTGTACATCAATTTTCAGAAGGCATTTGATAAGGTCCCTCATAGGAGATTGGTGGGTAAAATCAGAGCTCATGGCATTGGGAGGAAGATATTGACATGGATAGAAAACTGGTTGGCAGATAGAAAGCAAAGGGTAACGGTGAATGGGTGCTTCTGGGAATGGCAGGTGGTGACTAGTGGGGTGCCACAGGGCTTGGTATTGGGACCACAGCTGTTTACGATTTACATCAATGATTTAGATGAAGGCATTGAGAGTAACATCAGCAAGTTTGCTGATGATACTAAGCTGGGTGGCAGTGTGACATGTGATGAGGATGTTAGGAGAATTCAGGGTGACTTGGATAGGCTGAGTGAGTGGGCAGATACTTGGCAGATGACGTTTAATGTGAATAAGTGTGAGGTTATCCACTTTGGGAGTAAGAACAGGAAGGCAGATTATTATCTGTACGGTGTAGAGTTAGGTAAGGGAGAAATACAAAGAGATCTAGGAGTCCTTGTTCATCAGTCACTGAAGGTGAATGAGCAAGTGCAGCAGGCAGTGAAGAAGGCTAATGGAATGTTGGCCTTTATTACAAAGGGAATTGAGTACACAGGGCCCTGGTGAGACCACACCTGGAGTATTGTGTACAGTTTTGGTCTCCAGGGTTAAGGAAGGACATCCTGGCTGTAGAGGAAGTGCAGCGTAGATTCACAAGGTTAATTCCTGGGATGTCCGGACTGTCTTACGCAGAGAGGTTAGAGAGACTGGGCTTGTACACGCTGGAATTAAGGAGATTGAGAGGGGATCTGATTGCAACATATAAAATCATTAAGGGATTGGACAAGATAGAGGCAGGAAATATGTTCCAGATGCTGGGAGAGTCCAGTACCAGAGGGCATGGTTTGAGAATAAAGGGTAGGTCATTTAGGACAGAGTTAAGGAAAAACTTCTTCTCCCAGAGAGCTGTGGGGGTCTGGAATGCACTGCCTCGGAAGGCAGTGGAGGCCAATTCTCTGGATGCTTTCAAGAAGGAGCTAGATAGGTATCTTATGGATAGGGGAATCGAGGGATATGGGGACAAGGCAGGAACCGGGTATTGATAGTAGACGATCAGCCATGATCTCAGAATGGCGGTGCAGGCTCGAAGGGCCGAATGGTTTACTTCTGTACCTATTGCCTATTGACTGTTGAGAAAAAAAATCAGGCTGAAAGTAGAATCAAAGAAAAGAAAAACAAATAAAAAGTCTTAGTTGAAAACCAGGAAGCAGCAGACAACAGGAAATCAATTAGCTGCTTTAGCTTTGAACTCCAAAAAGCACAAACATCAATAACAGCCCTTGTATTCAGAAGAGTTCAGCAAAACATGTTTAAACAATATCAGGGGTAACCACCGTTAAATCCAGATGGGATGTAACTGTTTTAAAGTTATAACTGCAAGTTTTGATTGCTGTGCTGTGAGAAAAGGTTAATAATTAATCTGAAAATTAAGGGACCTTCAGATAGTGTTCACAACAGGACTGTATGGGTTAGTCCAGGGCATGCCCTCTTCTCATTGTTAACGTCAGGTAGGAGGTACAGAAGCCTGAAGGCTTCTCAGTGATTCACGAACAGCTTCTTCCCCTCTGCCATCTGATTCCTAAATGGACATTGAACCCACGAACACTATCCTTGATGAAGATTAACGTTGGTTACAGTTGATACCTGTACCCAGCTGGAAGACCGCGAAGAATTTATTTGGCTACCTACTTTTTAAAAAAATTTGTTTTTGCATTATTTCACTATTTAATATACACACATATTTACTGTAATTGTTTTTTATATATTTATTATGTATTGCATTGTACTGCTGATGCAAAGGGTACAAATTCCATGACAAATGGTGGTGATATTAAACCTGACTCTGATTCTAAAAATCTGTTTAATCACCTGGAGGAACTCAGCAGGTTGAGCAGTATCAGTTGAAGAAATAGTTAGTGTTTTGGTTATTCAATCTGGAACAATGTCTCATAGCAAAAGAAAGAAATTATAAAGCAATTAGCCACACACTGGCTATAGAAAATTGAAAAACTATATTAAGGTTGACAGTCCACACAAAATGCTGGTGGAACACAGCAGGCCAGGCAGCATCTATAAGGAGAAGCACTGTTGACATTTCCGGCCGAGACCCTTCGTCAGGACTAACCGAAAGGAAAGATAGTAAGAGATTTGAAAGTAGTGGGGTGAGGGGGAAATGCGAAATGATAGGAGAAGACCGGAGGAGGTGGGGTGAAGCTAAGAGCTGGAAAGGTGATTGGCGAAAGTGATACAGAGCTGGAGAAGGGAAAGGATCATGGGACGGGAGGCCTCAGGAGAAAGAAAGGGGGAGGGGGGAGCACCAGAGGGAGATGGAGAACAGGTAGAGTGATGGGTAGAGAGAGAGAGAGAGAAAAACAAACAACTAAATATGTCAGGGATTGAGTAAGAAGGGGAGGAGGGGCATTAATGGAATTTGGAGAAGTCAATGTTCATGCCATCAGGTTGGAGGCTACCCAGCCGGTATATAAGGTGTTGTTCCTCCAACCTAAGTGTGGCTTCATCTTGACAGTAGAGGAGGCCATGGATAGACATATCAGAATGGGAATGGGACGTGGAATTAAAATGTGTGGCCACTGGGAGATCCTGCTTTCTTTGGCGGACCGAGCGCAGGTGTTCAGCGAAACGGTCTCCCAGTCTGCGTCGGGTCTCACCAATATATAAAAGGCCACACCGGGAGCACCGGACGCAGTATACCACACCAGCTGACTCACAGGTGAAGTGTCGCCTCACCTGGAAGGACTGTCTGGGGCCCTGAATGGTAGTGAGGGAGGAAGTGTAAGGGCAGGTGTAGCACTTGTTCCGTTTACAAGGATAAGTGCCAGGAGGGAGATTGGTGGGAAGGGATGGGGGGGATGAATGGACAAGGGAGTCGCGTAGGGAGTAAGGTTGACAGTAATGGGTTACATGAGTATAACTGGGTAGTGGGGTTCACTGGGCCAGAAGGGCCTGTTACTGTGCTGTATCTCTGAATAAACAACCTCAGTACACGAGGCATGATTTGCAATCCCTGCATGGAGGGTATGGGGGTAGAGTTCTAGGGGGGTGGGAGCCAGAGCACCAGAACAGGTAGTGGAGCGATTGTGAACAAAGATGTTGTTAAGCCTGCATATAAAGCCAGGGATCAAAAGGTCGAGCCCAGTGGGACTTATGCTCTGAGCTGCAAGGTGTATTGCTGGGAAGGCTGATGTGTAGCCCCATGGAGTTATCACATTGTAGCCCTTAGTGAGACTCGGTTGTAGGAGGAACAGGACTGGCAGCTCAGTGTTCTGGAGGTCCATTGTTTTAGATGTGACTGAGCAGGAGGATGGCATTGCTAGTCTGGGAAAATGTCATGGCAGTGCTCAGTCAGGACAGACTGGAGAGCTCGTCTAGTGAAGATTTATGGGTAGAACTGAGGAATAAGAAAAATATGACCATGTTAAAGCAATTGTACTACCGGCCACCCAACAGTCTGGGGGATTTATAGGAACAAATTTGTAGAGAGATTGCTGACTGTTGCAAGAAATGTAAGATTATGATGATAAGTGATTTTGCATTTCCACATATTGACTGGGATTCCCATACTTGTAAAAGGTCTGGATTTGTCAAATGTGTTCAGGAAAGTTTCCTTAGTCAGTATATAGAGGTCGCAACTAGAGTGTGATACTAGATCTCCTATTAGGGAATGAGACAGGGCAGGTGACATGTTTGTGTAGGGGAACACTTTGCAAGTAGTGATCATAATGCATTAGTTTCAAGGCAATTATGGAAAAGGACAGTCTGGTCCTCAGGTTAAGATTCTAATTTGGAATAAGACCAATTTTGATGCTAACAGAAATAATCTGTTAAGTGTGGATTGGGAGTTTGTTTGCTGGCAAAGGTGCACTTGGCAAATGAGGCATTCAAAAGTGATATTTTGAGAGTACTAAGTTTTTATGTTCCTGTTAGAATAAAAAGCAAGAATAACAGGTTTAGGGAACCTTGGTTTTTGATAGAGGTCCTGGTTAAAAAAAGTCAGTGTACAGCAGGTAGGAACAAATAAATGCTAGACCCTTAAGAAAGAAATCAGGAAAGATACAAGGCAACAAGATTGCTGTGACAACCAAGGTGAAAAATAATCCTAAGGGTTTCTACAGATATCTTCAGAGCAAAAGGATAACAGGGGACAAAATTGGTCCTCCAGAAGATCAGAATGGTTATCAATGAGGGGGAGACCTTAAATTGATTTTTGCATCTGTATTTACTTGAGACAGAGTCTGTAGAAGTGAGGCAAAGCAGCAGCAAGGTCATGGCCCCTATACAGATTACAGAGCAGTTGAGGCAAGTTAGGGTGGATAAATCCCCAGGGCCTGACAAGGTCTTCCCTTGGAGCCTGTGGGAGGTTAGTGCAGAAATTGCAGGGGGCCTAGCAGAGATATTTAAAATATCCTTAGCCACAGGTGAGGTATGGAGGACTGGAGATAGCTACTGTTGTTCCGTTGTTTAGGAAAATCCCAGGAAATTATAGGCCGATGAGCTTGACGTCAGTAGGTTAGCTATTCAAAGGTATTCTAAGGGAATGGATATATGAGTATTTGGCTGGACAGGGACAGATTAGGGATAGTCAACGTGGCCTTGTGCATTGGAAGTCATGTCTAACCAATCTTAAGTTTTTCAAGGAAGTTACCAAGAAAGTTGATGAAGGCAAGGTAGAGGATGTTGTCTACATGGACTTTAGCAAGGCCTTTGACAAGGTCCTGCATGGGAGGTTGGTCATGAAGGTTCAGTTGCTAGGCAGTCAAGATGAGGTAGTGAACTGGATTAGACACTGGCTTTGTGGGAGAAGAGGGTTGCCTCTCTGACTGGAGCCAGTGAGTGGTGGTGCGCCACAGGGATTGGTGCTGGATCCATTTTTGTTTGTCATCTATTTCAATGATCTGGATTATAATGTGATTAACTGGATCTGCATATTTATGGATGACACTGAGATTGGGGTGTAGTGGACAGCAAGGAAGGATTACCATGGCTTCCAGTGGGATCTGGATGGATCTGTTGGAAAAATAGCAGATGGAATTTAATGCAGACAACTGTGAGGTGTTGCACTTTGGGAGAACCAACCAGGGTAGGTCTTACACAATACGTGGCAGGTAAAGGATCTGGAAATATAGGTAGGTAGGGTGTTACTGAAAGGTTTTGGCACACTAGCCTTCATAAGTCAATGCATTTGAGTACAGAAGAAAGGATGTTATATTGAAGTTGTATAAGATGTTAGTGAGTCCTAATTTGGAGTATCGTGTTCAATTTTGATCATCTACCTACAGGAACAATGCAAATTAGACTGAAAGAGTGCAGAGAAAATTTACAATGATGTTGCCAGGACTTGAGGACCTGAGTTATAGGGAAAGGTTGAATAGGTTAGTACTTTATGTTCTAGGGAATAGAACACTGAGGGGAGATTTGATAGAGGTATACAAAATTATGAGGGCTAGGGTAAATGCAAGCAGACTTTTCCCGCTGAGATTGGGAGAGACTACAACTAGAGGTCATGGCTTAAGGGTGAAAGATGAAATGTTTAAGGGGAACATGAGGGGAAACCTTCACTCATAGGGTGGTGGGAGTGTGAAATGAGCTGCCAACACAAATGGTGGATGTGGGAGGGAGCAATTGCAAAAATGTAATGGCACATGGTCAATGGTTGGGAGGGGTGGTCAATGAGACTAGGCAGATTAATGGTTCAGCATGGAGTAGTGTTCTATGACTCTAAATAAAATGAAATACAACCATAAAAAGTTTTGTCAAAATGGCTTAACAAGGATAGACTATGGGGAATCTTGTGATGTATTTGAACTTTCAGAAGGCCTTCAAATAATGTGACGAACAAGTTCCTCAAACATAATTAGAGCACATAGAATTGGGAATAACATTGACACGAGGACTGGCTAATGGACAACAAGCAGTAGTCAGGGTAATTAGTGAGGTGCTGCAGAGATCAGTGCAGAAGCCCCAGCTGTTTGCAATCGATAATGTTGACATGGGCAGCCAACCAACATAATACATTCAAGTTCAGAATCAGAATCACGATTTAATATCACTGGCATATATCGTGACATTTGCTGTTCTCTGCACCAGTATAGTGCAATACATAAAAATATATACATTACAATAAGAAATATATATTCACCACATATGCACACATATATACTTAAGTACCGGTAAGTAATGATCATGGGAGTGGGAAGGGGGAGAAAAATTTGATGGCAGGGGAAGCAGTTCTGAAAATGCTAAGTGTGTCTTCAGGCTGCTGTACTATCTCACTGATGGAAGCAATGAGAAACAGGCACGTCCTGGGTGATGGGGGCCCTTAATGATGGATGCTGCCTTTTGAAGATGTCTCCTTGATGCTGGGGAGGCTGGTGCCCATGATGGATTTGGCTGAGGACAAGTTTGCTGATGAAACAAAGCTGGGTATTTAGTGCAAGTTCAGGCCCTGGAGAGGGTCCAGAGGAGATTCACAAGAATAATCCCAGGAATGAAACAAACAAGATGAGAAGTGTTTAATTACTCAGGGCTTGTACTCAGTGTACATCAGGATATGGGTGGATCTTGTAACCTACTGAGTACTGAAAGGTCTGGATAGTGTGATCATGGAGAAAATGTTTCCATTAGTAGTTCAGTCTACGATCCAAGGGCACAGCCTCAGAATAAAGGGATGTCCCTTGGAAACTGAGGTGAGGGGGAATTTCCTCAGAGGGTGGCGAATCTATGTAATTTGTTGCCACAGAGGATAGTGGAGGCCACGTCATTGTGTGTACTTAAGGCAGAGATTGATAGGTTCTTGATTGGTAAGCAAGTTGAGTGTGACAGGGAGAAGGCAGGAGAATGGGGTTGAAGAAAAAAATGACCTAGTTCATGGCCTAGTTCTGTTCCAAAATTTTTTAGTCTTTGTCACCTAGAGAGTACCTTAGAAATTCTCTACCCAATAGGGCGTGGAGGTCCACTTAGAAGCATCTTCAACTTAACTTGGTATGGTTCTGCATATTACAGAGCTCGAGGGATTATGGGGTGAAGATATTAGTGATGAATGGTGCAGGCACAAAAAGCCAAATACCATATTTCTTCTATTTCTAAGTATGATAAACACTTACCCTGCAATATTTCCAGTACAGGTATCTGCTGGGAGATCGATGTACTGATCCTGGATGGATTGTTCCTCCTGCCCTCACCCACCCCCATGTAAAACTTAAATCAAAAGGACTGAACGTGGCTATGCTATAATTAGCGAAACGCAGGTGAACACAGAATGTTGTGTCTAGTTTCAATTCAGATAGTAGGAGATTCTACAGATGTTTAAAGAAATAGAGTATGGGAAGAGACTGGCAAATTAATGACAAAAACACAATTAACTATATAAAATTGCGTGTTAGTGTGAGTTAAGGATGCAGAGAGGCTTTGGGGAACGTCTGGCTAAATTATAAAGTAAGTGTCATGTACTATAAGGAATTTGAAAGGCAGTTCACTTGCAGAAACTTTAAAAGAGAACAGCATCTATGAATGGTGAGGTGTTGGTATTCAGACGGACTTTGACGCCATTTGTTCACAACTCTCTTCACATTCAGAAATTGGGAAGGGAAATGTATCACACCCAGTAAAGGCCAGAGTATTAAGTTAACAAACGAATCTTACAGATATTATGTAGGGTCCTAATGAGAGCACCTGAAGAACATTATATTAACCAAGTGCACAGGTAAACACTATGTTGTGTCTAGTTACAATTCAAATAATAGGAGTTTCAACAAAACATTTAAAGAGTCAGCAACACACACAAAATGCTGGAGAAACTCAGCATGTCAGGCAGCATCTATGGCAATGAATAAACCAGTCAACTTTTCCGGCCAAGACCCTTCTGCAGGACTGAAAAGGAAGGTGGAAGATGCCAAAATAAAAAGGTGGGGGGGGGGGGGGGGGAGAGAGAAGGAGGATAGCTCCCTGAGAGTGGCCTCATCTTGGCACAAGAGAGGCCATGTACCAATATTTCAGAATGGGAATGAAAATGTTTGGCTGCCAGGAAGTTTGTGCTCGACGAAGCGGTCCCCCAATTTAGGATGGGTCTCATCAATGTAGAGGATGCTGCACTGGACCTCGACAGAGAGCCAGGCAAATTAATAACTAAAATCAAAACAACAGCAATTAACCAGGAGTCTTGTACCAGAGTTCATTATAAGGCTATAAGCAACTTCTCAGAAGTGGCCCAAATTAGAAATTAGAAGTGTGGGGGGGGGGGGGGGGGGTGGAAATCAGGACAGTGGTGCTGAGCAAATTGTTGAAGCTAAACTGAAAAATGCTGAGAGTACTCAGAGGGTCAGGCAGCATTGGTAGAAAGAGAGCCTGAGGTAATATTTTGATTGATAATCAGGAACTATGTGACAGAACTCACTTCCTTAATTTATGGTGGAAGCAGAGTTTTGATATTTTTTTTAAGGCAGATAAATAGATTTTGATAAACAAGGGGGTGTAAGGTTACTACTTTAAACAGTAATATTGAGGTGAGGTTACAGCAAGTTCAGCCATGACTTATTAGATGTCAGACTTCAGGAGCCGGGTACCTAAATCTACATGTTCATATCCCTTTCCCACTTTACAGCCCAAAGACAGTCTACAAAAGCCCAAATACCACCTTGCAATCTCATTTTACAGGCAGTCAAGTTCCAGTCGTCAATTTTGAAGTTAGACACAAGGAGAGATTTGATTTTTTTTTTTTAAAAACTACTGTTGCAATTTTGTACATTTTAATTTAACCACTCAGGACAAATTGCACATCTGAATCGGCACGTTGCATTTATTAAATACAATAAAATCTGCAATGTAACAAAACTTTATGCATATGAAATTCAAAACACCATTTAAACAAAAGATGGCTCACTCCAATTTTTTTTCTGACTAGCACTTTTAACACTAGTTCGAATCCAACAGCTGTTTTTTTATAGTTTTCATTGGACATTGTTCACAGACTAAAGTCGTTACAGTAAGAGTGCTCAGTAAAAACATGAGGTAAGAAACTGGTTTGACAAAGGGGTCATGCAGAACATGCTGAAGATTAAAAAGAAAATAAAGGATGCACATTATAGGTCAAGGAAAATAAAAATATAAACTAAAATATGTTCAGAATAGGCGTACAAAATAAATGAATTCAGACACGGCTTTGCTTCTTTGGTTACAAAGTAGGTTGAACAATTTCACAGCTTATTATTCCCCCCAAACATACTGAGGAAAGGAGAAAAAAAAATGTAGAACTATCATGGCAATTCCCCCCTCCCTCCTTAGCTTCAGATAGAAAATCAGCAACAGAAATGAGCACAGTTTATTTTTCTTTTATCAAAAAAAAAAGCCCAAATATCCTTTCAAGGTCTTAAGTCACAATGTCTGGTGCCTACTTGTACACATCTGCTATGGTCTTCCTTACAATACTTACACACTATACAAAATTTACATTCAAAACTTGGGATTCAACTATTACAGAAGAAAATCCCCACGGTAAAACTGCCATTAGTGTTAGAACTCAGGCCAGGATATTTTTTTTGAATTTTATTATTGCCTATATTTTTTTTAAACTAATATATGCAATCCCAACTATCGCTTGCTTTTACCAGTAATCTTATTTTTTAATTTCAACCTTACAAAAAAAAAGATTCTGTGACATTGTTCATTTACATATGAAAATAGCAGCCCTGTAATAAATAAAAACAAACAGTAAATGAAAATTCATGTATGCAAAAAGTTACTAGAACAGTGGCTCTTTTCGAACAGAGCTGCTAACAGGATCTTGATGTTAGACAGGAAAAGGCTCATAGCCTGCAGATTCCTATATGTTTTATATATATATTTATTTATTTATATATATATATAAAAACCTTGGTAAGCCAGAAAGATTAGGTACCCACTTGTCTGTAAACCTGGTGAAAATCAGCTTTCCTCCAAGAAGTTACAGATCCTTCAGCCACCTCTCACTGTGCAGTCACACGCTTGATGCCGGCTGGGACATCACACGCAGAAAGCTCTTGCAGATGATTGTCTAATACTGAAAAGGCCAAGGAGCAAAAAACACATTGAAGCATGGCTATTTGCTGCATCAAGGTAGAGTGGTAAGAACACCAGTGGCACACAGAGACAGGATTTTTCTTTTGTTTTTTTTTCTGAAGTATTTCCTATGCAGGCGAGCAGTTTTCATGCAGAAGGAACATTAGGTTGTGGAGGCGGCTGCGTCTGTTGTGTGCTTTGTTGAGGTTGTGCTCCTGCAGTCGGCTGCTGTGGTTGTGAAGTGCTACTGAGACTGGTCACCTGGGTTTGAAGCTGAGACAGCTGGTCATTGTTTGCTAGTGATTTTAATAGTGAATTCTCCCGTTCGAGTATGCAGTTCTTTTCAATCAGCTCTTTGATCTGCTCCTTTAAGACTTCCACTTCTTCTCTCACTGCATACATCAGATGGCTTTTCACCAAATCCTGTGATAAAAACATGTAATCAATAAACATGCGTACAGTGAAACAGATTTCACACTGATCTGAAATCCTTCTGCAAAACAGAAATGGCCCAGCCTGCTATCAAGGTAAAGTGAGGGCAATATTCTTCTTGTTTTTACACAACTTGCATCAAGAAAAATCAATATATTTAATTGAAAGAAAATAATTTTGTTGCCAAGACAGTTTTATAATGGGCATCAATGATTACATCTCTTCCATAACCTCAGCTCCACTGCAGTAATCTGAGATCATGATTTCAGGCTGACCTCTAGTCAGAAGTAAATGGAATTTTTGAAGCCTGTAAGTATTTATAAATGTTCAGAGTAGAGTTCCTCCCATATTGCACCATCCAGTCTCACATCAGATAAGAAAGGCCAAAATGGTGTGGACGTGGAGAGGATGTTTCACATTGTGAGAGTCAAGCACCAGAGGGCACAGCCTCATAACAGAAGGACATTCATTTAGAACAGAGATGAGGAGGAATTTCTTTAACCAGAGGGTGGTAAATCTGTGGAATTCATTGCCATAGATGGCTGTGGAGACCAGGTCATGTGTATATTTAATGTGGGGTGATTAGTCAAGGTGTGGAAGTTACAGGGAGAAAGCAGGGGAATGGGGTTGAGAGGGAAAGTAAATCACCCATGATCAAATGGGTGAAGCATACCTGATGGGCTGAATGGCTTGGTTCTGTTCCTGTGTCATATGGACTTATGGAAATATTTTATATCTTTATTTAGAAGAAAACAATTATATTTCCTTGGTTTAGAGGGTTACCACAATTATACTTACAGATATTCTCAAATTTACCCATTTTAAAGACACACTGTTTGAGATGATCCACAGGATGAATTCTGCACTGAAGCAGCAGGTCTGCATCCAGCACTTGCAAGCATACAGTGGAGGACTTCTTACTAGTAAACTCCCCTTGGTGGCAATATCCCAGACAACGTATGGAGTCAAGTATTAAATATCACAAAAGCATGCAAAATGACCCACCTGGACAGTAGTACTGCTGAGTTATTAATTGTATTAATCTCAATATGACAAATTTATTCTTCAGTATCTGGGGTAATATTGACGGGACTAGCAATCATAGCTTATCCCTAGCTGCCCTGGAAAGGTAAACGACTTCTTTCAACCACTGCAGTTCCTTCTGGTGAAGGTACCCCCAGGGTATTGCTGGGGAAGAGAGGTCAAACTTTTAGAACTAAAAGATTGGCGATATTTTCAAAGCAGAGCAATGCACAACTTTGGAGGGGAACTTGCACGAGGTGGCATTCCCTTGTTCAGATCACAAGACTGAGCAGTGCTGTTAGAGAGAAGCCTGGGCAGCCGCCCTGTGGTCGAAGAAGAGAATGAATGCTCAGGGTGGTTCGGTTCATTGGATGCCAACGTTGCAACTCTGCATGACGTTGATTTCTTGGAGGTGCACTCACTGAGACTAGTGGAGAATATAGCATACACCCCGAACAACTACCCCTACCTACAGTTGTGGTTAACAGGTAGCATGTCACTTGCAACAGAGACCAGTCTCCTGACCTACCATAATTACCTATAGCTTGTCTATATTAGTTTCTGGTCAGCATTAAAGAACACATGAACAGGCCATTCTGCTCACAATGTTGTGCCAAACCGAATAAATCAGTAATCAAATGGCCACTAAACTAAATCCCTTCTGCCTACACGGTGTCCATATCCTTCACTTTTCCTCATATTCATGCGTCTATCTAAACATCTCTTAAAAGTGCCTAATGTATCTTCCTCTACCACCTCCCCAGGCAGCACAATCCAGGCACCCACCACTCCCTGTGTAGGAAACTTGCCCCTCACATCTCCTTTGAACCTACCCCTCTCACCTTACATGCTATTAGACATTTCAATTCTGGGAGAGAGATACTATCTGTCTACTCTATCTATGCTTCTCACAATCCTATAAACTTCTATCAGCCTCTGCCACTCTAGAGAGAAAAAAAAAGTTTGTCCAACCTCTCGTTATAGCACATCCACTCTAATCCAGGCAGCATCTTGGTAAACCCTTCTGCACCCTCTCCTAAGCCTCACCATCCTCCTAAAATGGGGCAACCAGAACTGTATGCATACTCCAAATGCTGCTCAACTTGAGCTTTATAAAGCTGCAACATAACTTCCAAACATTTGAACTCAATGCCTCAACTAATATGTCTTCTTAACTTCTTAATCACCCTATATATTCACTCATAGGGAGCGATGAACTTGAACCCCAGGATTCCTCTGCTCATCAACACTTAACATACGGCCAGGTTAAATTACATCTGCCATTTCGCCGCCCATATCTGCAACTGATCTACATCCTGTTGTATTCTTCACCAGTCTTCTATGCTCTCTACAACACCGCTAATCTTTCTATCATCTGCAAACTTACTAACCCACCCAGCTACATTTTCAGCCAGGTCACTTATATATAACACAAGCAGCAGAGATCCCAATACAGATCCCCGAGAAACACCACTAATCATAGACCTCCATTTGTGAAGATGACACTAGCGAGACATGGAGATTGATGCTCTGCAGGCAGCAAACAAAACTAGCGTTAATTCTACAAAATATACTTTTTCGAAACTATGATCATTGCAATCTGTAGCCTGTAGTTTCCTGCAGGGAGGTGTGCTTTTCAACTGTCTCCACGATCTGCCATTTTTGTGGTGTCCTGAAATATTCAGTGAAATGGGCCTTTGAGGAGGTGTGCTCTCTAATCTAGTCAACTCTAAATTGCACCCTCTCATTTCTGTCCTGTGAAAAATGAGCTGGCTGTTAATACCTCATCTTTTACACATTAGATACTTGGATGACAAGCTCGAACACATCTAGTCTAAGGAACGTCTCTAAGATAAGCAGGTTTTACAAGTCAAACTGACTGTCTTTACGATGGGCTACGGATGTTATGGTAAAGAAGGTGAGAAAAAACAAGTCATTTTAGTTATCATTTTATTTTGCAATTTCCAGCAGTAAATCAATTTGCAACTCCTGTACCCAAAAAAAACCTTTCCAGTAACACAGCATTTCAACTGAGTATCAAAAAGGTAACCTAATTTTGCCATAGAATTGGTGTCTCAGCACCTATCCTTGGTATTCACCACCACGTCCTGCATCCATGTCTCCATGGTGATGGTGCAGGATGTAGTAGTAATGGACCTCCATGACCAGAAACTTAACTGGGCCAGATATACAACAGCCACAAGCACAGCTCAGAAGGTAGGTAACCTCCAGTAACTGCCTGACTTCTACCTACCTAAAGGCATTCCATCAAGAATACTGCATGTCATAAATGTGTACAGTAAGCCTGCCCTCACAGTAGTGATGCCTAGTATTAAGGTCAAGAATTAACACTGCTGTGGTAAAACTTTGGTTAGGCCACATTTGGCGTACTGTGTGCTGTCGTGGTTGCCTCACTAGTCCGTTGCCTGAATTGGGAAGTATTATCTAAAGTACAAGGTTGGACAAACTTGGATTGCAGTCACTAAGGCCAACCTGAGAGAAGCACGTAACAGAACTGCAGTTAGTCAGAGATTTTCTACAGTGTGGGAATGTCAAATACCAGAGGTCATAGCTTTAAAGTGAAGAGAAAGTTGAAGGGAGATTTACACTGATTGGGCACTTTATTAGGTACAACTGCACACCTGCTCAGTAATCAGCCAATCATGTGGTAGTAATTCAATGCATAAAAGCACGCAGACATGGTGAAGAGGTTCAGTTGTTGTTCAGACCAACATCCAAATGGGGAAAAAATTTGATCCAAGTGACTTTGGCCGAAGAATGATTGTTGATGCTACACAGGGTAGTTTGAATATCTTAAAAAAACAGCTGATTTTCTGGGATTTTCATGCACAAGAGTCTCTAGATCAGGGGTTCCCAAACTGGGGTTCATGGCATTAGAAAAAAAGGTTTGGGAACCCCTGCCCTGCTCTATAGTTTACCGAGAATATTGCAAGAAACAAAATACATCCAGTGAGCAGTAGTTCAAATAACCACGGGTCACAACAGTGGTGTGCAGAACGATTGTTGGTGCCAGACGGGCTGGCTTGAGTGTCACAGAACTGCCTGATATCCTGAGATTTTCACACACAACAGACTCTAGAGTTCACTGCGAATGGTGTGAAGAACAAAAACATCCAGTGAGCGACAGTTCTGTCGGCAAAATGCCTTGTTAACAAGAGAGGTCAGAGGAGAATGGACAGACTAGTTCAAGCTGACATGGCGATGGTAACTCAAATAACCACACGTTACAACAGTGCTGTACAGGAAGAGCATCTCTGAATGCACATGTCAAACCATGAAATGGATGGGCCTCAAACATAAACTCAGAGGTCACTTTATTAGGTATTCTAGGCACCAAATATAGTCACTGAGTATATATGGCAGGTCTACTTTTCAAAGAAAGAGTGCTAGGTGTCTGGCACACACTACCAGGGAAGTGGTGGAATCAGATACTCTATGTATCTGAAAAAAGTTTTGGTACCCTCTTTAAAAAGCAAACACGAGGAAATCTGCAGACGCTGGAAATTCAAGCAACACACACAAAATGCTGGTGGAACACAGCAGGCCAGGCAGCATCTATAGGGAGAAGCACAGTCGACGTTTTGGGCCAAGACCCTTCGTCAGGACTAACTGAAAGGAAAGATAGTAAGAGATTTGAAAGTAGTGGGGGGAAGGGGAAATGCGAAATGATAGGAGAAGATGGGGGGAAGGGTTGAAGCTGAGAGCTGGAAAGGTGATTGGCAAAAGGGATACAGAACTGGAGAAGGGAAAGGATCATGGGATGGGAGGCTTAGGGAGAAAGAAAGGGGGAGGGGAGCACCAGAGGGAGATGGAGAACAGGCAGAGTGATGGGCAGAGAGAGAACAAAAAGGGGAGGGGAAAAAATAAATAAATCAGGGATGGGGTAAGAAGGGGAGGAGGGGCATTAACAGAAGTTAGAGAAGTCAATGTTCATGCCATCAGGTTGGAGGCTACCCAGCCAGTATATAAGGTGTTGTTCCTCCAACCTGAGTGTGGCTTCATCTTGACAGTAGAGACAGCCATGGATAGACATATCAAAATGGAAATGGGACGTGGAATTAAATTGTGTGGCCACTGGGAGATCCTGCTTTCTCTGGTGGACAGAGTGTAGGTGTTCAGCGAAATGGTCTCACAGTCTGCGTTGGGTTTTAGTGAAACGGTGTCCCAGTCTGTGCAGACTTGGAGGCCGTTTCGCTGAACACCTACCCTCTGTCCACCAGAGAAAGCAGGATCTCCCAGTGGCCACACATTTTAATGGCACACAAGGGCAACGTCCTGATACAGAATTCAGTGGCAGCACAAATACGAAAACAAAATCCAGGTGGGCAACTGGCATGCAGAGGCCTTTAATAAAGCGCAGCTGCACTAAAGTGGCTTCTGCAAATTTGTCCGTTTATGTGTAGGCAGCATCTATGGAGGGGAATAAACAAGTCAACATTATGTGTTAGCAGCCTTTATCAGTTTAGAAAGGAAGGGGGCAGAAACCAAAATAAGGTTGTAGGAGGAGGAAGGGGGGGGTAGGAGTACAAGCTGGCAATTGAGGGGGAAGGTGGGTGCGTGGAGGGCGTGGAGATGAAGAAAGAAGCCGGTAGACTATAGGTGCAAAAGGTAAAGAGATGAAGCAGAAGGAAGCTGATATGAAAGGACAGTGGACCTTGGGAGAAAGGAAGAGGAGGAGAGGCATCAGGGAGCTAATGGGCAGGTGATGAGAAGAGAAAGGGCAAGAGGATAACCAGATTGGGGAATGGAAAAAAGAGAGGAAGGAAGCAGAGAGAAATTACTGCAAGTTAGAGAAATCAATGTTTAATTGAATAAATTCAAACTTATTTGAATTTGAACTTGCATAATGCAAATTGGAAACAAATTGAATCTTTAGGGATAATTTGACTCACCATGGCCTGTTCTATTTTGTTGTCGATTGCAACCACATTAGCTCCTGAAGCACTGTAACAGAAAAAGTGCACCATGATTACAGAGTTCAGCATTTCCAGAAGCTTCTAAATGAGCCCCCAACCCTTTACAGCATGCACTGTTACAAAATGAGACTAGTAAAACAATGCCTTGAACAGTCACTGTAGATGGTAAGCTACATAACTGTCCGTTTAAATGTGAAGTAAAACAAGCAAAGACTAGATATAGAAATGAGATTTGATGAGTCTCCCACCCCCACAATTCCAACAGCTTTATTCAAACTCCACTACAGCCATACTACATTTCTCAGTACACGAGACATCTGGACGCCCTGCTACCATCAAGTACACATTACTTACGACAGCACCAGCAGCAGTATACCATTCTATATTTAACTATATTAATTAATTCAGGCCCTTCTGGCCCAACT
The DNA here is from genome assembly GCF_048418815.1 of Hemitrygon akajei. Lineage (NCBI taxonomy): Eukaryota > Metazoa > Chordata > Chondrichthyes > Myliobatiformes > Dasyatidae > Hemitrygon > Hemitrygon akajei. The sequence continues at coordinate 187,101,989 of NC_133126.1, read as the reverse complement.
AGCCACCTATTTAACACAAGCCTAATCACAGGACAATTTACAATGATCTATTAACCCACTAGCCCACACATCTTTGGACTGTGGGAGGAAACTGGAACACCTGGAGGAGACAACACCTTACAGTCAGCGCTGGAATTGAACTCTGAACCCCAGAACAACCCGAGCTGTAAAACCGTTACACAACTGCTTCACTACTGTGGTAGTATAATGTATATTTAACTATGTACTTTATGGTAACCTGTACATGTACAGAATCCATTTATCAATTAATATTAGTGCGTTAATATTATTTTATGTGCTGTGTGTGATACATGTATTGTGTTTTGCACCTTGGTGCTAGAGGAACACTTTCATTTCGCTGCATACATGTGTACAGTTGAATGACAATAAACTTAATTTGATGTTTCTGCAAACTCTTACCATGTACTGTCAAATTTTACGGCAGTTTTTTAACGAAACTTATGCAAGAACAATACTTCAGCCCATTATATAGGATATTGCAAATATTGTTTGACTTATTTACAATTCACCAGAATTCAGCAATCTCAGTAAGATAACAAGTTTGTTTTTCAACTTGAGATATACATAGATAGAAGGCAATTGGCAGCAAGCTGTATTACAACGACACCAGCACAAAGCAGTACGACACAACATTAGGACCTCAAAATAACATGAATAAATGTTTACTCCAACCATGTACCAGTTTAATTTTGATATAAAAAAGTGATTCTGGTCAGATGCCAGTATAGTAAATGTTTAACATCTGCGGTAAACTTATCATCAGTTTATCAAAGCTCACGGGAAACAATCTGCGTTTGAGCTGTCACAAGCTGTACATTTATACAAACAAATCATAGAAAAGGCAGAAACTTTGTTTTCCCCCCACTTTTACCCTCCGTAACGCAAAGTGCTAGAAAAGCTCAGCAGGTCAGGCAGCACCCATGGAGAGAAATAAACAGTTGATGTTTCAGGCTGAGACCTTTCATCAGGACTGGAATGGAAGGTACACAAGGAGAGGAAGGAGTACAAGCTGCAAGTGATAGGTGGAACCAGGAGAGGGGAAGGTGGGTGAATGGGGAGGGGGATAAAGTAAAAAAGCTGGAAGTTGACAGATGGAAGAGGTAAAGGGCTGAAGAAGATAGAATCTAGTAGGAGGGGACAATGGGCCATGGAAGAAAGGGTAGGAGGGACACCAGAGGGAGGTTGGATAAGTGGAAGAGTTAGGTTATTCCAGATTTCCAGAATCTCCAGTGTTTAAGATTAAACCTGGGAAAGCATCAAAAAATTTAGATCAGAGTGATTTTATCTCACACCAGATTAGTCAGCACAGTGCCACAGAGCCTGCCTCTATGATTAATGCAACTTAAATCTTCCACTCCATCGGAGGATCACTAAAGTACCATTTTACACTCAAGCACACTTCCTTTAATTGAAAACAAGATTACTGGAAGATCTCAGCAGGTCAAGCATCTTCTACAGAGGCAAAGGGATGGTTGACATTTAAAATCAAGACCCCGCATCAGGTCCAGGAGTGTAAAGGAAAAGTAGACAGTATACAGAAGTGAGAGTGAGGAGGTGAGGCAGAGGTTGGTGGAATACGATGAGGAAGGTATGATGGGCAGCTGAAGCCAGGTGCAGAAGGAAGGGATGAAAAGGTTGAACAAAGGGAGAGGAAACCTAGGGTGGACTGGTAGGAATGGGGAAAATGAACAAGGACTGGTTTACCTGAAATTGGAAAATTCAGCATTCATATCATTGGGTTACGGGCTACCTAAGCAGAACATAACATGCTGTTCTAACCCATGGCAGAGGACAGTCCTGATGAAGGGTCTCAGCCTGAAGCATCGACTGTTTAGTAATCCCTCCATAGATGCTGCCCAATTTGCAGAGTTTCTCCAGCATATTGTGTGTCCTTATAATATTTCACTGATAGAGCTCATTTCGAGTTTTTTTTTAAAAAAAACAGAAGTTTAAAGAATCTAAATTCTTAGTCTCAAAACAGCATGGTGTGAAGAGTCACTGGATAATCTTTGCTCTCCATCTCGACTCCTACTCGCCCTTAAGATCCCATCAGCACTGCTCCCGACCATTGGAAATCTAGAAGCAAGAACTATGGAACAAAAAGGCAAGCTCAAGCATGTTCTAATGTTTCGGAAAAAATTGAGTCACAACACTGAATATCCAAATCAAGTCAAAATTTTATACACAATGTGGTGAATGTTACGCAGGCAATTACTCTACATAAACCAGGTTACTGAGTGATGGGCAAAAAAAAATCAGAGTAATGAGAAAACTAAATTGTGGTTTCAAACTATCCTCCATTTTTCTTTTATCAATATGCGCACCCAAGAGATTTTGAAATGTCCCTAATGTATCTGCCCCTACAACCACCCGACAGTGCATTTCATGCACCCACAACTGTGGGAAAAATACTACCCCTGACATTCTCTATACACCTTCCTACAATCACCTTAAAATTATGCCCCCACATACGACATTTCCACCATGGAAAATATTCTGCCTGTTGTACTCTAACTACAACTCTAAATGTGGTCTAATTAGTCTTATAGAGATGTAACATGGCACCTTTTTAACCACCCTATCAACTTGATAGTTGAAGTTATTCCAAATCTTCAATACCCTTCACATAATATGAGAAAAAATACTGAGGCTATAAAAGTGGAACCTATGTGTACTAAAGACATGTACTCCAAAACAAGTCCTGCTTCTGATCAAATTCTTCCAATACAACCAATTGCTTAATGTGGAAAATTCCTCATTATATCCCAAGCACAAAGGATAAGACAAATCCAACCCGGCTGCTTCTTGCAAAATTAGTCTACTCTCAATTACCAATAAATTAATGAAGGCATCAAAGGCAGCATTACAAAACATGGAGGTGAAATCCTGAAGGGAACTGAAAACAATTTTGCTGTACTTAAACCAAGTATGACATCAAGGGGAAAACACCACAATGGCTGGAGTCATAGCTCACACAGGAAGTTGATTGTGATTATTGGAAGTCAATCATCCCTGCCCCACTAGCATTCTTTAGCATAGTTTTCTAAGCCAAACCACCTTCAGATGCTTTGTCAGAAGCGAGGATCTTCACCAATGAGTTTGCTGGGCAATGCCATTCACTGCTCCTCAGCAAATGAATCATTTCATGCAGGCATGCAGCAAGACATTCAGATAGGAAATACTATATGGCAAGTAACCACAAAAGTGCTACTCAACCACCACCATCAACAACAGAATCTGACTCCCTAAGGGCCAACAATGGTGCCATTACCAATTAAAGTACTGCATTTACACGATTAGAAACTCAAGTGAATCAATGGCCACTAGAGTCCTTCAGTGGGCAGGTATCTGTCACAAACCCCTTAGACCTAGTATTTCAATCAAAAACTTTCCAAGTGCACAAGTGTGTTGGAACACTCTTCACTTGCCAGTATGAATGCAGCTTCCAACAAGTAGTTCAGTACCACTCAAAAAGACCTTAACACATAGGAGCATAGTCCACCCGGCCCAGAGTCTGCCCTGCCATACTATCATGGCTGATTTTAAATCCCTCAACCCCATTCTCCTGCTTTCTCCTTGTAACCTTTGAAACCCTGACCAACCTAGAGCCCATCAACCTCCTAATTAAATATTATTATACCCAATCACCTGACTTTCAGAGTATCTGTGGCAATGAATCCCACAGATTCACCAGCCTCGGGATAAAGAAATCCATCCTCACCTCTGTTCTAAAGGGACGCCCTTTGATTCTGAGGCTATACCCTCTGGTCCTAGACTCCTCCACTATAGGAAACATCCTCAACACATCCACTCTATCTAGACATTTCAATATTCAAAAGGTTTCAATGAAATCCCCCCTCATTCTTTTACACTCCAGCACAAGCCCAGAGCCATCAAACACTCCTCATACATTAACCCTTTCATTCCCGGGATCACTCTCGTGAACCTACTCTGGACCCTCTCCAATGCCAGCACATCCTTTCTCAGATAAAGGGCCCAACGCTGCTCATGATATTCCAAGTGCAGTCTGACCAATACCTTAAAGTTTCAGCATTATTTTCTTTAATTTGCATGCCATTCACTACATTAAGATTGCTTCCTCCATCAACGCTTGTGGCAGTTTGTAGATGGTTCAAACCTCATTACAGCTACTGGGCTAGACTGCTCTAGTAACAATTCCCAAACTGGATTCTTAACCACCAAAGAGCAATAGCAGAAAGCATATAGAAGTGGAAAGGTTCTCTTAATTCTCACAACATTCTGACCTGGAAATAACTGTTTGCTATTGCCAATGGGTTTAAATCCAGGAACTTCCTTGCCCAAAGGCATTGTGGAAGTACTTTCATCAGGAAGACAATAATTAAAGGTGGCCCAAATCCACCTAGAGGAAGATGATTAATAAATGCTGGCTTTGCCAGTGATGCCTACATCTGTAGAAAGAATTAAACCCAAACACCAGAGACAATGAGTTTCAAAATCCCGAGAAATGAAGCACTGGGAAGAATACGGATGCAGGTCCCTGGCTCGTGATGCAGTTTAAGGAAAGCCCAATGTAAAATAAAACAAGGAAGTGAGTCAGTGACTTTAATTCACAGGGACTGAAAAACTACCACAAAAAGCACTGAATGTACAACTAAAATATACAACTGTTATTCAAATATTATGCCTACATATCTGAATACAGAAAGCTGCACAATTTGGAAATTCTAACTTGTTTAAAATGATTTGCAGATCATTCAACCAGGCCAACAGCTGCAAGATTGTTTTAATACTGAAAATGAAATCGGAAGGGCAGAAAGTTTTCCATTCTTCATCAGCAGTGTAGTTGCAATGTACTGAGAAGACAGTTTCCTTTGGTGTAAGATTTCACTAGAAATCCAAGTTGAAAACATTTACTAATCAGATGCACATCTAGTAACAAAACTGGGGATAATCTACTATCACTCAATCAATTGCACAGAACAACAACATATTCACAACAGTACAGAACTACAAACACAATTCCCCAGTACTAATGTAGACGCATGTGTAATGGCACACAAGGGCAACATCCTGATACAGAATTCAGTGGCAGCACAAATATGAAAACAAAATCCAGGTGGGCAACTGGCATGCAGAGACCTTCAATAAAGCACAGCTGCACTAAAGTGGCTTTGCAAATTTGTCTGTTTCTGTCTAGGTACACTCATTTATATAAATATTCATAATTCCCTTTTCTTTCATAAAATGTTTGGAATTCTTGGCTACATGTCCCTATTCCCACTTCTCCTTCAAAGGCAATTATTGCTACCCCACAACTCCTTCCTTTCTGCCTCCATCATGACCACTTTCAGTATACTAAGTGCTTAGACACATTTAAAATGAGCTCCTTAAGGTTGTGAAATGACTAGCTAGTGTCGCTTAAAACCAAAACACTCAAACGTGCAGAGCTCCTATAGTACTCCTCTCACATTGTGGAGAAGTTAGTACAAAACAATTCCATAAAATTTTAAAGCTCTCAAATCAAATCTGAGTCATTACACAACACCCAATCCAGATCTGCTTTCCTGACATCTTTCTTTGTCATCTCCTGTTCAATTCAGCACAGGGTCCTAGGCAGGTCTAGCTTAAGGAAACATTGCCATTTATCAAGCTTGTTTGAACTACTGAGTCCCTAACAAAACCAGTTCGGTGGACCCATCGGAGGAGACTGTGCAGGGCATTCCTCTGTCCTAAATAAATCATATTGTAATTTTAAAAATCGAGATTTTGAAGTACCAAGTAGCTTAAAGGCTAGTGGAGAAAATAGATTGTAAATAGCATTTTCCTCAAGTTTAGTGGCACTCAACTTGTGGACTCAATGCTAAGCATTAAAACAGCACTTTCCAGGTCCCACCAGTGTAAGAAAAACTCACATCTGTTTTGAACTTGCCCCCTCACACCTTAAATGCATGACCATATAATGAACACTTACCCCACAGGGCGACTGGAAATTCTGTAACAATATTTTTGGCAAGTCATTTTCAGAAGCATGGATAATTCTACAGAACAAACTCGAAGGAACTCTGAGAGAACAGCAAGTGCTGTCTGACAATTTATGCTATAGCCTTCCGGCTTCGGTAACAGGATGTATCGTATGAAAAAAAACGGCAGAGTCACAATCATCAAAAGGCAAGTAAAGACAAAAATTAGCACGGCATTTGCATTGGCACTGATTGAAATCCACCTCTAGCTATCTACATCTAGAAACGTAAGAAAAATGACACTTATCTAAATGCAAGAATGATTTCTGCCACCTTCACAGGAAACAGGTCAAACTGGACTGTTCAGAAGTAGCTTCAAGAGTTATTCCAAGTAAGTTTCCCATTATTTATATATTTTTTTAAAAACGATGAATTCATATCCTCTGAAGTTTAATACAAAGCCTCCTGGTGACTCAGCCATCATCACTAATGCAGAGTAATTATTTGTCATCTTGTTACACGTAGCTGACATCTCCAGCTATGTAAAATCTTGGGAAGCATTAGTAATAACCTTCTGAAAAGGTACAAGCCCACAGGTTAAACAAGGTGCAGTAAACTTCAACCCTTACATTTCCAGAATCATATTATCACTGACACACTCAGAGGCCATTTTAAGTTACTCTATACCCAATAAAGTGGCAACTGAGTGTTTTTCTGCGTGTTTGTGGTCTTCATCTGCTGTAGTCCATTCATTTCAAGTTCCAGCTCTTCTGCGCACCACCCTTGTAATGCGTGACCTTACTATCACCCAACTGTCAGCTTGAGCCAGTCTGGCCATTCTTTCTCATCTGTCTCATTAACAAAGCATTTAACTGTCGCTCACAGGATTTTTTTTGTTTCTCACACCATCCTCTATAAATTATAGACACCGTTGTGCGCGGGAGTATTCAAGAACATTTTCAACCTATCACTGCTAGTTCCCACTTGCTTCAAAAAAGCAACAATTATACCAGTGCCCAAGAGTAGTGCGAGCTACCTTAATGACTATTGCCCAGTAGCACTCACATCTACAGTGATGAAATGCTTTGAGGTTGGTTACGGCTAGAATGAACTCCTGCCTTAGCAAGGACCTGGACCCACTGCAATTTGCCTATCGCCACAACAGGTCTATGACAGACACAATCAATTGCTCTTCACATGGCCTTAGACCACCTGGACAATACAAACACCTATGTCAGGCAAACACGAGGAAATCTGCAGATGCTGCAAATTCAAGCAACACACACCAAATGCTGGTGGAACACAGCAGGCCAGGCAGCATCTATAGGAGAAGCACAGTCGACATTTCAGGCCGAGACCCTTCGTCAGGACTAACTGAAAGGAAAGATGTCAGGATGCTGTTCGTTGACAATAGCTCAGCAATTAAAACCAACATTCCCACAATCCTGAACCTTAAGTTACAGAACCTAGGCCTCTGTACCTCCCTCTACAATTGGATCCTCGACTTCCTAACCAGAAGACCACAATCTGTGTGCATTGGTGATAACATTTCCTTCTCACTATCAACACTGGTACACCTCAGGGATGTGTGCTTACCCCACTGCTCTACCTCTACACCCATGACTGTGACTAGGTATAGCTCAAATACAATCTATAAATTTGCTCATGATACAACCATTGCCGGTAGAATGTCAGATGAAGATGAGAGGGCATACAAGATCAAGATATACCAGTTAGTTGAGTGATGTTGCAGCAACAACCTTGCACTCAATGTAAGATGAAAGAGCTAATTGTGGACTTCAGGAAGGGCAAGATGAAGGAATATGAACTAATCCTCAGAGGAAGCAGAAGTCAAGAAAATGAGCAATTTCAAGTTCCTGGGTGTCAAGATTGCTGAGGATCTACCCTGGTCCCAATATATCAATGCAGTTATAGAGAAGGCAAGACAGCAGCTATATTTTATCAGGAGTATGAAGAGATTTGGTTTTTCAACTAAAACACTCAAAAATATTATAGGTGTAGTGTGAAAAGCATTCTGACCAGCTGTATCACTGTCTGTTATAGTGGGGGGGGGGGGGGGGGAGTGGCTACTGTACAGGGCTGAAAGAAGCTACAGAAGATCATAAACTAGTCAGCTCCATCTTTGGTACTAGCCTTCATAGTACCCAAGACATCTTCAAGGAGTGGTGCCTCAGAAAGGCAACATTACCAAAGACCCCCATCACCCAGGGCATTCCCTCTTCTCATCGTTCCCGTCAGGAAAGGGTACAGAAGCCTGAAGACACACACTCAGTAATTCACGAACAGTTTCTTCCCCTCTGCCATTTGATTCCTAAATGGACATTGAACCCATGAACACTACCTCACTTAAAAAAAGATATTAATTGTTTTTGCACTCTAATCTATTCAATATTCATATACTTACTGTTATTTTTTTCTATATAATCATGTATTGCATTGAAATGTTGCTAAGTTAACAAATTTCACAACACATGCCAGTAATAATAAACTTGATTCTGAAAACCCCAGGAGATAAACAGTTTGAGATACTCAAACTGCCCCATCTGGCACCAATAATCTCTGCAAGATCAGAGTCACTTAGATCACATTTTTTCCCCATTCTGATGTTTGATCTGAACAACAACTGAACTTCTTAAGCACGTTGGCATGGTTTTATGCATTGAGTTGCTACCACATAATTGGCTGGTTAGAAACCTGCATTGATGATGTGTGCAGGTGTACCTAATAAAGTGGCCACTGAGTATGTTGGGAACTTTGTACACAGCAGCACAGTGCAATACTCAAGTTACTCTAGGATACAATAACAAATAAAAATAAATAATACACTGAAGTAGCACAGTAGTGAGACAGCTTTCATGGACTGTTCAGAAATCTGCTGATAGAGGGGAAGAAGCTGTTCCTAAAGCAGTGAGTGTCCGTCTTCAGGCTTTTGCACCGCCATCCTGATGGTAGCAATGAGAACAGGTGATACAATCGTTGTTGGTAGAATCTCAGATGAAGATGAGAGGGCATACAGGAACGAGATATGGCAAATAGTGGAGTGGTGTTGCAGCAACAACCTTGCAGTCAACTTCAGTAAGACAAAGGAACACATACCAATCCTCAGAGGGATCAGAAGTGGAGAGAGTAAGCAGTTTCAAGTTCCTGGGTATCCAGATTTCTGAGGACCTAACCTGGACCCAACATATTGATGCAGTTATAAAGAAGGTAAGAAAGTGGCTATACTTCATTAGGAGTTTGAAGAAATTTGGTATGTCAACAAAAACACTCAAAAACATCTTTAGATGTACGATGGAGAGAGAGCATTCTAACAGGCTGCATCACTATCTGGCATGAGGGTGAGGGCTACTGCACAGGACCAAAAGAAGCTGCAGAAGGTTGTATATTTAGTCGTCTCCATCTTGGGTACTAGCCTACAAAGTACCTAGGACATCTTCAAGGAACGGTGTCTCAGAAAAGCAGCGTCTGTTATTAAGGACCTCCACCAACCAGGGCATGCCCTTTTCTCACTGTTACCATCAGGTAGGAGATACAGAAGCCTGAAGGCACACACTCAGCGATTCAGGAACAGCTTCTTTGCCTCTGCCATCCAATTCCTAAATGGACAGTAAGCTCATGAACACTACCTCACTTTTGAAATATATATTATTTCTGCTTTTGCACGATTTTTAATCTATTCAATATTGTAACTGATTTACTTTTTTTCCCCCTCTTCTATATAACATATTGCATTGAACTGCTGCTGCTAAGTTAACAAATTTCGCGACACATGCTTGTTATAATACAGGCCGTCCTTGGGTTACGTATGAGTTCCATTCCTGAGTCCATCTTTAAGTCGGATTTGTACGCAAATTGGAACAAGTATATCCGGTATTATTTAGCGTCAGTTAGTCAAATGTTTGTCTTAGTATATAGTATATATTTTACCTTTCTATGCATATAAAACACTTAAGAAACCTATGTATTCCAATAATTAAACCACTGCGTTGCTTAGTAATAATTGCAGTTTTCATCGGGGCAAGGCCTTTCACATGCTCCATTATTCTCACTTTATCCTTTAAAATTGTTCCGATTGTTGACCGACTGTAGCCTAACGCTTTTTGCATGACCGATGGCGTTTCACTTCTTTCCAAATGCTTTACTATTTCAACTTTATTTTCAATCCTGATCACTTCCTGTCAATGGAACAGAAACACTGTGGGCAGTGGGTCCCAAGCTCCGCTGGCTCCTGAGGTCCGCTGGGTCCTAAGGACCACTGCACTGAGACAGGCTAAATGGGACATGTGGGGGCTGTGCTGGGTTTGGATATTTGATCCTCCACAATATTCCGCGTGGGAATTTAAACTGAAGGTGGCAATGTTTTTTTTAACGAGGTCGAGTTGCGAGCTCGACATCAACCCGACACGGGAGCAGTCTATCACTGGATCGAACTTGGAAACCTCCGTTCTTGAGCCCGGCATTGATCTCACTGCGCCACCAGCCGACAGGAACTGGGGGTGGGGGTTCAGGGTGAATCTTACTAAGAAAATTTAGGCCAAATACAAAGTTAAGCACTCAACAGTGTCAACAGCAACGACTTAAAATGGCAGACGTCGTCACGATCCGACTTAAAATGGCGGACAGCGTTCTCCTTCCTCGGTTCGTAAGTACGAGTTGTCCGTAAGTCGGACGTTCGTAACTCGGGGACTACCTGTAAACCTAATTCTGATTCTGAGGTATCTAACTATCCAAGTACCCATGTCTCAAAAATAGTCAGAACCCCACTTTCAATGCTCTTCGAGGAGGTTCTAAAGACTCTACCCTCTAGGGGAGAATAGAGTGATCAGTCTAGATTCTGCAGCCACTTTGTCACAATCTTTCAGCAACTTCAATTCCCCTCTTCATTTTGTCTAACTCCAGCCTGTCAGGCGTGACTTCAGACAATCCACCAATTCCAAAGTCCAGTAAACCTTCTTTGAACTGATTTTAACATTTTTTTTTAAAGATACTAATGCTATTCCAGGACTATTTCAACAATGCCCTATATAAATTTAGCACAATCAACCTCAGGACTTTTAATCTGATAACTGCTTACAATCCTCCAACTGCGCAAATGTGTTCTGACCAACGCCCTATAAAATCTAAGTGTTACATCCTTGCTTCTATACTAATCCTCTCAAAATGAATTAGCAATGGAGGTGCAGGTGAACGGAGTTTGGACATTCTCCGTGACTGTGTGTATTTCCCCAGGTGTTCCATTTTCCTCCCCCAGTGTTTGTGGGGCTGCTAGGAAACTCAGAGATGTTAATGAGAACAGGGCAGGCGAGAGAGAGACTGGATTACTGGGGAGGGGCACAGAGAGCGGTGAGATTGCTCAGAACTGGCATACAACAGCCGTCTTGTAAATCAAGTAACAAATATGAAAACACAGGTTGAGTACCTCTTTTCCGAAATGCTTGGGGCTAGAAGTGTTTTGGATTTTGTATTTTGCAACATATAATGATACAGTTTGAAGTCTCAATCATTTTCAACTCTGAATTTGTGTGCTATAGGTAAGTAGTCTTTGTCTTAGCAATACATACAAAATGCTGGAGGAACTCAGCAGGCCACGCAGCATCTATGGGAAAGAGTAAACAGTCGACGGCTCAGGCCGAGGCCCTTCATGAGGACTGAAAAAAAGATGAGAAGTCAGAACAAGGTGGGGGGGGGGGGGGAGGAAGTAGCATAAGATACTAAGTGATGGGTGAAACTGGGAGGGGGAAAGGGTGAACTAAAAAGCTGGGAAGTTGATTAGTGAAAGAGATAGAGAGGTGGAGAAGGGGGGAATCTGACAGGAGAGGACAGAAGATCATGGGAGAAACCAAAGGGGGAGGATCACTAGTAGGAGATGATGGCCAGGTAAGGAGATAAGGTGAGAGGGGAAACAGAAATGGTGGGGGGAATGGTCCAGGGGAGGGGAGAGAATTACCAGAAGTTCAAGATATTGATCCTTCATGCCATTGGGTTGGAGGTTACCCAAATGGAATACAAGGTGTTGCTCCTCCAACCTGAATGTATCCTCACTGCGGCAGTAGAGGAGGCCATGGACTGACATGTCCGAAAGGGAATGAGAAGTAGAATTGAAATGGGTGGCCAACAGGAGAACCCTCTTTTTCTGGTGAACTTTGTCTTACATTTGTTCATCATACATTTAACAGTTAAAAAAAATTACAAACCATTAATTTAAATGAAAATATGTGTGCAGAGTAACAAAAACAACACAGCAGCGTCGAGAGAATACCTGAATCAGCTGTTGAACAACAACAACGGCAGGATTTCAGTCTCCACCTATGATGCCATGTTTTAATTAAAAGGCTACGACACATGGTATTTGTATTTCACATTTTTAGGTTTTATGTGAAGTATAAAATCAATCCAGCACTGCAGACTTCTTCTGGTGCTAGATTTTTGTGATCAGAAGACGCCTTAAAAATTTAATGCTCATCATTTTTTAAATTTCTGCAACCAGCCTGCGGAACATTCACAATTTCAGTGCCTATAACAAGTATTGACCCCTTGAAGTTTTTATGTTTTACCACATTGAATCACAGTGGATTTAATTTGGCTTTTTTTTTTACACTGATCAACAGAAAAAGACTCTTCAGTGCCAAAATGAAACAGAACTTTACAAAGTGATCTAAATTAATTACAAATATAAAACACAAAATAACTGATTACACAAGTATTCACTCTCTTTGAGCGAGTATTTAATAGATGTACCTTTGACAGCAATTACAGCCTTGAGTACCTTTACACATCTGGACACTGCAATTTTTCCCCATTCTTCTTTACAAAACTGCTCAAGCTCTGTCAGATTGCATGGGGATCGTGAGGGAACAGCCCTTCTCAAGTCCAGCCAGAAATTCTCAATTGGATTGAGGTCTGCTCTCCGGCCAGGCTATTCCAGGACATTAACTTTGTGGTTTTAAAGCCACTCCTGTGTAGATTTGGCTTTATTTTTAGGGTCGTTTTGCTGGAAAACAAATCTTCTCCCAAGTTGCAGTTCTCCTGCAGACTGCATCAGGTTTTTCCACCAGGATTTCCCTCTATTTTGCTGCACTTATTTTATTCTCTACCATCACGAGCCTTCCAGACCCTGCTGCATGATGCAGCCACCACCATGCTCTCTCATAAAGCCACGACTGGTGAAGCACCTGGTCAACAGTGTTATATGCGCAGTTTCTCCCATCTCAGCCACCGAAGGTTATTACTCCTCCAGAGATGTCATAGTCTCTTGGTGGCCTCCCTTACTAGTCTCCTCCTTGTACAGTCACTCAGTTTGAGAAGACGGCCTGCTCTAGGTAGATTTACAACGGTACCATACTCTTTCCATTTCATGATGATCACTTAACTGTACTCCATGGGATATTCAATGACTTGAAAGTTTTCTTGTATCCATCTCCAGACTTGTGTTTTTCACTAACCCTTTTGCAGAGCTGCTTGGAGTGTTCTTTTGCCTTCATGGTATATTTTTTGCCAGGATACTGACTCATCAACAGTTGGACCTTCTAGATACAGGTGAATTTTTACTACAATCAATTGAAACACCTTGATTGCACAGGTCTCCAAAAACAGATCTCCATTTAATTAATTATGTGACTTCTAAAACCAATTGGCTGCACCAGTGCTGATTTGGTGTGACATATTAAAGGGAGATGGGGAATACTTACGCAATCAATTATATTGTGTTTTACACTTGTAATTAATTTAGATCACCTTGTAGAGATCCGTTTTCACTTTGACACAAAAGAGTCTTTCTGTTCATCAGTGTCAAAAAAGCCAAATTAAATCCACTATAATACAATGCTGTAAAACAATAAAACATGAAAATTTCCATGGTGGGGTCAGGTGGGGAGTCGGGAGATTACTTTTTATAGGCACTGCACCTTCAATTTTCAGTTCGTCGTGATAGATCTTTGCTTGTTTCATGATCAGCACACTGTTAAGAGGTGTATGTTCAGTCTGACACGAATGATACATGATCAAGATGTTCATTTTTTACTTATGTAGTGTTTGTCTATTTTTCATTAACTTCTTCTCATTACGTAAATGAGACCACTTCTCAGAACTATCGGTGGTGCACAGAGACGTGCACTTCACCTGGAAACCTTTCTATTGTCTCGTGGAATTTTCCATTTGTGACGTCATGTCAGTGCTCAAAAAAGAGAAAGTGGATTTTGCAGTTTTTGTATTTTGGAATTTCAGATAAGATGTACCCAACTTGCATATGTATCCATTGTCTTTACCAGCAGCATGCATTACTTCTACTTTAACTCTGAGAATGTACCCTGGAAGGCCACACACTATAATACCACTACTATCTGAAAAATCCTACTGTAATCGGTATTTTCAAGGCAGGGGAAAATAGAAGATAATAAGACCGTAAGACATAGGAGCAGAATGGGGTCATTTGGCCCATCAAGTCTATTCTGCCATTCTACCATGGCTGATTTATTATTTCCCTCAACCCAATTCTCTTGCCTTTTCTCCAAAACTTTTGTTGGCCTTCCTAATCAAATACCTATCAACTTCGGCATTAAATGTACCCAATGACTTGGCCTCCAGAGCCATCTGTGGCAAAGAATTCCACACATTCACACTGCTCTTTTATTCAATGGGCTTCAATGAGATTCTTCACACCGCCTCCCCCCCCCCCCCCCAATTCTTCTAAACTCCACCGAGTTCAGGCCAGATCCAGACCAACACCATGCACCCAGCTGAGGAATTCAGATGATGGCATTATATATTTGACCATTTCTAATAAACCTATAGACAACAGCTTTAAATTTAAAATTTCTCTAATAGTGACAGCTTAGTGTTCTAATTCTACCATGGTTGCAAAGAAACTGGTTAAATGATTAAGAAAAGTATTCAGAAAAGGAAAAACAAGATTAAATTACATATTCCTCCATCCACTTTTAGCTTCTCCCAAAACTTAAAGCATTCTCTTAACTTTAATACTGTGAAAGGAAAACGTATCAAAAATAATTAGACAGATGATACTTGAAGGTTAACAATTATGCAATGTGTAATGACAGTGGCCCCACTGAGAAGTAAATTACAATAGGCATTTGAAACAGTGTGACCCTACCTTAGTGCCAATTCCACAAGTGTTCTGGCAATAGGGATTCATCTACCCTGAAAACCCCACTCTTCATAGAACAGTCATTCCCTTATCAATCATGAGCTTATCATCATTCACATCAGCTCTTTAATTAAAATACCTGAGGTACATGCTCCCTTTAATTTCAGCCTTCTTGTCTAGTTATAATTTATACCATTTGCCCAGCCCAAACAAGGCTATCAAACAAACAGCGCTGTCTCTATGGTGCTCTGGCACTTTCTTATAAAATCAAAGTGTCAGTCCAGCCCTCTCACTTCATTTAAAGTCTCATCTCTGTTGCTCATCATAAAAAAATGCTTACCATTATTCCTTCTCAAAATCTCTGCATAAAGTGACAGTTCTCATTAACTTCAATAATTTCAATACAACATGTACCTCTCCTCAGCAAACTGTCAAATTTCATGGCCACCCTTTTAACTCATTCTCAGATATCTCACCACTTTTCTACTGCTCCACATCCATGTACCCTTTCCTCTCACGACCTGTCTATTTTTGTAAGAAAAACCACAATTCACTTTCAAAATCCCAGGTTTCTAGTCTTTGACCTTGGGTTCTGCAAAATCCAAATAGGTTAATTTTCCACATACTTGATATCTAGCTCCAATTAAGTTAGGCCTATACCTTGGCTTCTCCCATTTATCTCTCTTTTCCCTTAAATCAAAAGGAAGTTTGGGGGGGGGGGGTAGGTTAATTGCTTTTACAGTCCAGCGGAACAGAAAAGATAAAGGACTATTGTGATTGAAACTATGGCATCATGGAATTTGCCATCAGAAGTCAAGAGCAGAGATACTAAGCTATGCAAACTAGAACAAATCCCCTCTGGTTTGAGTATAGTCCACAAATCTCAACTACTATCAGAATCTCACATTCTCCACCAGTCACAAGACTCTCAATCTCTGTATCACCCATAGTCTTTCACACTTCCCATACTGTAACACTGAGTCCCATGTCTTTGTTCTTATGCTCCAAAATTTCCTCTAACCCTCCACCTTTTAGATAATCCTTGAATCCTAAATCAATCTTTCATTAAATGTTTGGATCACCTAGTGTGGTCTTCCATTGGGCCTATTGTGCTTCTTGGATTTATTGTCCATGCTCACAAAAAATCAATCTCAAGGTTGTATATGGTGACAGGGACTTTGATAATAAATTTACTTTCAACTTTGCTGTCTTACCCTTACTTTGAGAACAATAATTTGGTATTAAATGAAATCCCTCCAACATTACACTATTCCAAGAAGATAGTAACTTCCTTGTGCTAAGTTCGATAAGTTGGCAATTAAATCAAAGGAACTTAATTCGCAGCATGTGTACGAAACCCACAGAATACCCTTAACTTCAGTATTGATTTCTCCTCCTGGTAAAAATTCCCCTCCCCTCTCCCACTATTCCCCACTTTGGCCTCTCTGGGTCATCCTCCTCCTCTTCTTTCTCCTATACGGTCCACCCTCCTCTATCAGTTTCCTTTTTCTCCAGCCCTTTACCTTTCCTACATACTTAGCTTCACCTATCACCTTCTAACTACCCTGACCCCCCTCCCCATCTTTTTATTCTGTCTTCTTCCCCCTTCCTTTCCAGTCCTGAAGAGTTTCGGCCTGAAATGTCGACTGTTTATTCATTTTTCTAGATGCTGCCTGATCTGCTGAGTTCCTCCAGCATTTTGAGAGTGTTGCTTTGGATTCCGCATCTGCAGATTTTCTTCTGTTTAACATACTGCAAGTTACTGATGCCAATTTTTTGGGATTGTTGCATTTAACCACACTAATATAGTCAAATCAGGATTTTCAGGATACTAGAACAATTAAGAAATGGTAGTTCTTATGAAACTAACATAGAAGTTGGATTATACTTAGCTAGAAATCAAGACCTAAAAATATAACACTGGTTCAACAAATACAAAAGACCTTAATTTTCCATTACGACTCAATCCCAACTTATTCCTAATGTTACTTTACATTTTTACAATGCTCCCTCAATTTTTGAAATAATTATTAGGTAAAAGATACTGGACCATTGCTCTGGGAATTTGATTCTTCAGAGCTTGTAGGTCTTCAATCAGGCAATATTGGTTTTGATGTCAACCCTGAATTAAGTTAAAGAGATACCATGTCAAAATATCAGTGGATGAGGTTGTATAAGGCATTGGTGAGGCCGAATTTGGAGTATTGTGTGCAGTTTTGGTCACCGAATTACAGGAAGGATATTAATAAGGTTGAAAGAGTGCAGAGGTGGTTTACAAGGATGTTGCCAGGACTTGAGAAACTGAGTTACAGAGAAAGGTTCAATAAGTTATGACTTTATTCCCTGGAGTGTAGAAGAATGAGGGGAAATTTGATGGAGGTATATAAAATTATGATGGGTATAGAGAGTGAATGCAAGCAAGCTTTTTCCACTGAGGCTAGGGGAGAAAAAAACCCAGAGGACATGGGTTAAGGGTGAAGGGGGAAAAGTTTAAAGGAAACATTGGGGGGGGGGGCTTCTTCACACAGAGAGCGGTGGGAGTGTGGAATGAGCTGCCAGATGAAGTGGTAAATGCGAGCTCACTTTTAACACTTAAGAAAAACTTGGACAGGTACATGGATGAGAGGTGTATGGAGGGATATGGTCCAGGTGCAGGTCAGTGGGACTAGGCAGAAAAATGGTTCGGCACAGCCAAGAAGGGCCAAAAGGCCTGTTTCTGTCCTGTTATGTTCTATGGTTCTATGGATGGTTTAATTAAAAGCCTTGGAATGAACCATAAAAACTACTGAAAGTAAGGTGCATTTGGATTTTTAAGTATTAGTTTATTTTAAAAGTATATGGGAGCCTGCTAGAGCTTTCAACCAGTGACAGCAACATATTAATGCAAACGTATGCAAATATCACTCAATTTTTATATCATTTTGCAATTACAGCTGCAAGATGATCAAGAATAAGCTTGGTTGCGGTTAACAGCACAAATGCTCCACAGCTGAGCGGACAGTGCAAAGTGAAGAATGTGGCTACTGGTGAACAATGAATGCTGAAAAATAGCCCAGTTTTCAATGAACTACATTTAAAGCATATGGTTTCAATCATCCAATTGTGGACAGCAGTTCTCAACACTGGGCAGAATGTAACAGGGAATTCTTAATCCTGAGTCTTCGTGAGGCAAGACTATGCATCTACATTAAATACAATATTTTTTTAAAGAATGACTTTGCATTAGTAGCAGCACTTGAATATGTAATGAATTGTCGGCACTAAGAACAAAAACTTATCACATCCACACTGCAGTATCTCCTCTGCACTGCAGATTGTGGCCAACTTATTCATATCTGAATCACTTCCAGGAATACTACCTCCGTATCTTTAGTATTAACCAACTCGAAGTTACTCTCGCATTAACCCCTGGCAACAGCACACACCCACGCACCATTCTGTCAACTTAATCAGAGTGCACACTTGAGAAACTAAGAAATGGGGATGGGTCAAGTTCCCCATTTCTGTCAGTGGACCGAGGGGTAGGACAGGGGTAAGAAAGATGACAGGAACATAAGGAAAGAATTAGCAGACCAGCAATTCCCTAGGTGCTCTCCTGAGCACCAAGGCCAGGAAATACTGAATAGCAGGTGAAGGATTAAGACACTATAATATTTGTCATATCCAGATTGCTATAGAATTTTAAATGCATGATTTGACAATTAATGTTTCAGTAGGGAGAAAAAACTCAGAATCCTATTACAAATTTGCATTTGGAAACTCAATGCATTACTGACATACATTTTTAAGACAGACTGAACAATTTCCAAAGTTCAAAGTAAATTGATTATGAACGTACATATATGTCCATATACTATCCTGATATTCATTTTCTTGCAGGCATTCAAAATACAACAGAATTAATGAGAAACTACGCACAAACAAGACTGACAAAATATCAAAGTGCAAAAGACAAACTGTGCAAGTACAAATAATAATACTGAGAATGAGTCGTAAAGTCCTTGAGATAACACCTGCAAAAAAACTCAAAAGTTTGATTAGATCAGGGGTTCCTAACCTTTTTACACCATGAGCCCCTAATCATTAACCGAGGGGGCCTGTATACCCCAACCAGGTTGGGAACCCCTGGATTAGACCATATTCCTGATTTCTGAACTTGAATATAATTGCTGTTTTGGGCTGGGATTGGAACATGTCTGTGGATATGCAGAGAAATGCAGCTGTAATTCAAGAACTTAAAGTGCCTGGATATAGCTTACATCAAAACCAACCCAAAATAGGCTATTATGTATAGGTGTAGGATGCATACTGCAAAGGCTGCATAAGCAGAGGTGTATGAAAGCAAGCATTGAAGATCATTTATTTTTGTTTTTTATAATAAATAAAATGCTCAGCAAACTGACTCTTCTGCATCCAAGTTGATTATCCTTGAACTTGTGCATTGACTAAACCTGCAGTCTTCCAAGTACTTTATGTCATGATCACATGTACGAAACCCTCAAGTATTCCAGAATAGTTCCAAATGTGGTTAAGCTCCTATATACTGCATTAAGATCAGCTGGTTTAAGACCACCACTGCCCTCCAGTGGCTGCAGTACATAAACCTGGCATACCCAAACAGAATACATGCTGTGTTATAGGGAAGTCTGCATTCATAGAAAATGGCCTGGATTGTGATGTTTCACTACTTGAATAAAGCCCTTCAATGCATACGATTAGAGATGAGATTGTAGGCTTATTTACTCTATCCACCCCTGCACATAAATTTTAAAAGTGAATTTCTGTTCTGTGCTCTATCCTATGTCTTTATTTTTTTGGATAGTGAATGCTGAATTCTCCAAGGGCAAACTTCCATAACCTAAATGACTGTAATGCAGAAAATGTAAAGAACTCCACACTCTTAATAGTTTATCCTCAATTAAAATGCAATAATTCTTTATTCAAATCTGAATTTATTCTATTATAAAATCCGCTCAACTTCTACAAAGCAGATTTCCTTCGACAAAGAACTTAATTCAAATTCTAATGGACAACTTATAATGTGCTTAATCATTTCAAAAGGACTGCAGCAAATTTGCATTGCAGCAACTAATTACTTGTTATGTACATTAAAATTTTCACTTCATTAACCTGGCATGACAATGAGGCAACAAAGCAAAGCATATTTATCTCCAAGGATCTACCTATGGCTGAGAAAAAACTGTTAGCAGGATTTGTTAATTTGAGGCATAAAACACAAATCACATGGAGCTGAGCAGCTTCCTATCTCACCTCCTTTAAACACTCCCAACCAATTCAGTTTCTTTGAATAAACACTTTGGAATATTGCTAACAAACCACAAGGCCTAATTGTTGTATATCGTGGTACCATTATCCAAATCTGCATAGCAAACAAGATGCAGCAAAGGCCAAGACATGCAAATACATCAAATATTGATGGACTTCAGTGCACCAATAAAAGGGGCAAGGACTTGAAAGCTTTTCCAGATGCATTTACATTAGTTGCCTGTCAAAAAGCAGCTCCCGTTTAGCATGAATTGCTTTTTCATAGTTCCTTTCGAGAAACAGCGAACTACTCAAAGTTGTGGTAGTTCAACTTTGCCTTACAAAAACCTGCTTTACAAATTCAGTTTCCTTCAATAATCATTTCGAATATTGCTAACAACATGCAACTCTTCATAAGACAGGATCAGAATTAGGCCATCTGGCTCATTGAGTCTGCTCCACCATTCAATCATGGCTGATCTTTTTTCTCTATCACCTCCTCAACCTGTTCCCGGCCTTCTCCCTGTAACCTTTGATGTTATGTCCAATCAGGAACCTATCAATCTCTGCCTTAAATACACCCAGCTGCATGTGACAACAAATTCCACAAATTCACCACCCCTTGGGTAAAGAAATTTCTCCACATCTCTGTTCTGAAAGGGCACCCCTCTTTCCTGAGGCTATGCCCTCTTGTCCTCAACTCTCCCACCATGGGAAACATTCTTTCCACATCTACTCTATCCAGGCCTTTCAACATTCAAAAGATTTCAATGAGATCCCCCCTCATCCTTCTGAATTCCAGCAAGTACAGACCCAGAGACATCAAATGTTCCTCGAATAACCCTTTCATTCATGGAATCATCCTTGTGAACTTCCTCTGCACCCTCTCCAATGCCAGCTCATCTTTTCTAAAATGAAGGGCCCAAAATTGTTCACAATACTCAAGGTGAGGCCTCACTAGTGCTTTATAAAGCCTCAGCATCACATCTTTGCTTTTGTACTCTAGACCTCTTGAAATGAATGCTAACATGGCATCTGCCTTCCTCACCACTGACTCAACCTGCAAGTTAACCTTTAGGGTGTTCTGCATAAGGACTTCCAAGTCCCTTTGCATCTCAGATTCCTGGATTTTCTCCCTGTTTAGAAAATAATCTGCACATTTATTTCACCCTATCTATGCCTCTCATAATCTTGTAGACCTCTATCAAGTCCCCTCTCATTCTTCTACACTCCAAAGAGAAAAGTCCCAGCTCTGCTAACCTTGCTTCGTATGACTTGTTCTCCAAACCAGGCAACATCCTGGTAAATCTCCCCTGCACCCTATCTCCATAGCTTCCACATCCTTCCTATAATGAGGTGACCAGAATTGAACACAATACTCTATAAGTATTTATTTTATTCCTACTCACTGCCTCCTATCAATCAGCCAATGCTCTAACCATGTTAGTAACTTTCCTGTAATACCACGGGCTCTTAACTTGGTTAGCAGCCTCATGTGTGACACCTTGTCAAAGGCCTTCATGAAGGTTCTTGGCCCAAAACCTTGACTGTTTATTCCCTTCTCCTGACCCGCTGAGTTCCTCCAGCATTTTGTGCATGTTACTCTGCATTTCCAGCACCTGCAAAATCTTGAGTCCACAAATGGAGGTTGTACCATCCTAAATATCGTTTTGGTGGAACTCCAACAGCAGCTTCTTACTGACGTATAGAGCTTTTAGGTTCCTCAACCAGCCTTCTGTATCCATGTGTAAATGGAGTTTGGAGGCAGCTTGCCCTGGGGTTGGGGGTGTGGGAGTATGTGTTTATTTGGGGGGGGGGGAATGGGAGGAGGGTGGGAAAGGGCTTTGCTTTGTTGTATGTCAGCTGTGTGCTGTTCTGCTGAATACTGTGGGCACAACCTCAGACTGTCAAAGTAAAATTTATTACTAAAGTATGTATATTTTACCATATACTGTCTTGGCATTCAATTTTTGCAGGCATTTAAAGGGAAAAATAATGAATGTATTACTGAAAAACTACATAAACAAATACTGACGAACAACCAATGTGCAGGGTAAGTTGTCTTTTTCTCCTCCAAAGGAATTTCACTGTTTCAATGTACATATGATTAAAATAAAATCTAATAACACCAATGAATGCAGGATCTTAATATGTACAAATGAATTGCAAAGAATATACTCCAAAATGCATTGGATTTGTTGTAAAGTACTCCACAGTATTCTGGAAACCAGGAAAAGAACAATTCTCATTTCTCAGAATTTCATGCAATGCAAAAGTACAAATTGGTTTCTGTGAATTGGCTGCTTGCTCTGGTGTAATTTTTTCTTTAGTCAGCATAGCAACATTTTCACATTGTTAAAATAGTAACCTTTTTTTTACAGTTTTAAAATTTTTTAGTAACATTTCTATATTAAGAGCACCAAAAACTACTCAGTACTGCAAGTGAGCTATCATTTATCATCAGATCCGTGCAGCTAAAGTTCATATTTCCATTCGTTTCAAAGTCAAATTATGAAAATATGTATACTATATGTTACCAGAGACCATCTTGAGATTCATTTCCTTGCAGGCATTTAGAAAATAAAGAAAAACAATTTATGAAAAAATATCCACAAGTGAAAACTGACAAGCAACCATTGTGCAAAGTTAGGGTAAACTGTCTTTTTTTTCTCTCCAAAAGGGTTTGGCTTTGCTTTTCTTTTAGACCTTGAATGTACATCAAAATATTCTGAAAGGATGTCAGTTAATTTCCCAGAAGGGATAAACAGTATAAAGAAAGTTATGCACATTAAATGTCAAAGGCTTGCTTCTTGGCAACACTAGATACCATTTAGAATGTACAAAAGAATTGGTTAAAAAGGGACCTACCTCACAGGAACACCCTAATCTGTAATAACTTCCCGGGGGAGGGGGGGTGCTAATTCAAGTCAGAGGGTCAACTACACAGTGGTCACTTTGCTAGGTACACCAGCTCGTTAATGCAAATATATAATCAGTCTGACTGAGGAGCTGGTTTGGGTTTGTAGGAGCTGACTTGGCTGCAGACCATGTCGCTGCCTGCTACTCGGAAGCTATGGAGTTGGTGCAGTAAACTATGGGGGATTATCTAAGAGTTACTTCACTTGTGGTTGCAAGATTCTGTTGGACACTGATAATGTAAGTTATTACAGGCCCGTTACCCTTGTTTGATGGACGGGCAGTCGACATTGGAGCTGTAGAGGGAACTAGGCCTCAAGCCTCTCGGGCTTGCCTGCTGCTGCTGACCAGGTGAGACGAGGAAGTGCTACAGCATAGGTTGAGCTCACCTGGGACCTGGCCTTACCCATTGGTGTTGGCCTCCAGTGTCTAAGCGGTGGAATGACAGGCTGGACGGTGTGTGTCTGCACACTGCCGAGGACTGTACCATTGATCGCTGATCATTGTTTTTTTTCACGAATACGCTTCTTTACTCAATATTGTGAATTATGTTGCTCTCTATTTTTGAATGTTTTGCATCTTGGCCCCATAGGAGCGCTGTCTTGTTCAGCAGTATCTATGTATGGTTTGAAAGATAATTAAATTTGATTTGAGTTTTTGATGGTTTTTCTTTGAAGAAATGCAATTTAAGTGACTTTGGACTGTGAAATGATTGTTGGTACCACACAGAAGTATCTTAAAAATCACTGATCTCCTGGGATTTTCTTGCAAAAGTCTCGAGTTTACAGGGAATGATGCGAGAAACAAAAACATCCAGTAGGTGGCAGTTCTGTGGGTGAAAATGAGAGGTCAGAGGAGAATGGCCAAACTGGTTCATGCTGACAGGAAGGTGACAGCAACTCAAATAACCATGCATTGCAACAGTGGTGTGCAGAACATCATCTCCTTATGCACGTGACAATCCTTGAAATAGATAGGCTACAGCAGAAGACCATGAACATACGCTCAGTGACCACAGGATGTACCTAATAAAGGGCCACTGAGTCAACGTGGAATTCTTTCACAATGGTTTAGAAAAGCACTTTCAGATACATTCATAGAAAAATCGGTGAGTCATTAATTAAATGATTTCAATCAAATCCGGACAACTTATGCACAAAGTACAGGAAAAGGAAGGGTTAGAATGAATGTTTATGCAGTGAGTCAGTTTACAGATGCTTGGCAGTTCAACCTCCTTGCCTTCAGGTCCTTTAATAGTCACACTCATACTTGCACTTCAGTTTAACACCCAACTTCAACCATTTCTTAATTTACCAATTTTAAGATACGAGCCAGATTATTTTAATAGCAACTGTCACAGGGAAATATTTCAAAACAATATTACACAAACTGGCACTGGCCACATTTTGGTACAAATATGGGAATTGTTTCAGCTTCAACAGCTGTAACAAGTACAATGTCATCTGACACAAACAGGAGAAACTGGTTATCTGAAATTGTTTAATTCAATATTGAATGAGGGTTGCTGCATGCAGTGCTATCCCAAGCTTACTTTGGCTTCATGTGAACAGTGAACGAGGCCAAACAGCAGAATTGAGTGGGATGGAGAATGAACATTCGCTTTATCTGCTTCAACTCTTGCAAGTTTTCTCATTCTTTCACTCAGAGCAACTGTCCTTGACTTGAAGATGAGATTAATTCTCTTGCAGGCATTCACATTTGAACAAAGAAAAATAAATGAATCAATGAAAACTACACATATTGATTTATTGTATTTCTTTGTTCTACTAAGTGTGGCTAGCACTACCCCCATCACTCCCTTTTTCAGACTTCAAGCATCTGCAGGGATTTATTTTTGAGTTTAAATTACATAACTATGACTGTTGTAACCTGCACTGATATAAATTCATCCTCTTAATGCACTAGAGTGATGTTAGGAAGAAAATCAATGTGGCAGCATCACTATAAATGGAGACTTAAAGTCCTGCTAACAAGATAAAGTAAAGACAGGTGCCCTCAACAAGATTTCAAATATTTTAACTTCAATAATTATAGGGGTCTATGACATAAAAAATGTTGGGAACTACTGCTCCAGAGACAGTTGTGTGAAAATCCCAGGACATCAGCAATTTCACACCATCCAGAAACAACAACCATTTCAAGGTCAAGGTCATTTAGAACACATTTCTTCTTCATTCTAAAGATTGGTCCAAACAATTGAAGTTCTTGACTAAGTCTTTATGCTTTAATGCACTGAGTTGCATTTTGGGTTTACCAAATAAAGCAGCCTTTCTTAGGAGTTTACGAAGATTCAGCATGACATCTAAAAGTTCAAAAAACGTCCATAGATGTGTAATTGGAGCGCATACTGACTGGCTGCATCACATCCTGGTATGGAAAAAGCAATGCCCTTAAATGGAAATTCCAACAAAAAGTATAAATATGGCCCAGTACATCACAGGTAAAGCTCCATTTACATGGAGCCTTGTCACAGGAAAGTAGCATCCATCATCAGGGACCCTCACCACCTGGGTTGTGCTCTCTTCTTGGGGCTGCCATCAGGAAGGTATAGGAGCCTCAGGACTCACACCACCAGGTCCAGGAAGTTATTACCCCTCAACCATCAGGCTCCTGAACCAGAGGGGATAACTTCACTCACCCCATCATTGAACTGTTCCCACAACTTATGGACTCACTTTCAAGGATTCTACATCTCATATTCTCTATTGATTGCTTATTATTATTAATTCACTTTTTTTGTTTTTATATTTTTACAGTTTGTTGTCTTTTGCACTGTAAGTGTGGTCTTTCTTTGATTCTATTATGGTTATTGGGTTGATTCAGTATGCTGCAAGAAAATGAATCATAGTACATGACAGTGATAATAAATTTACTTTGAACTTTAAAGCATATTTCACAAGTCTAGGGAAACTGCTATGCAACACAATGTATTTCTGCTCTTCTTGCCCTTCAGCAGCTCCAAAAGTGCTGTTAATTGGACAACAGAAAACCATTTCCCTCTACCAATATTGCCAGATCTGCTGAGTTACTCCTGGAGATTTCTGCTCTAGATTCCAGAATCTACTCCTAGGATCTCGTCACCTTGTCATGGCGGAGATGCTTGTTAATTCTTTAGGTCCCAAAAGCAATGCCACCTGGAGCTCAGTTTCTGGTAGGGTCACCTACGGTGGTAAGGTCAAGGCCGGCAATCCAACTGAGACCTTAACAGGGGAGCTAGTGGAAGTGATAACTTATCACAATGGCAGAAAAGGCAGAGGAAGGCTGCAGCAGTGAAGGGTCCCCAGTCAACTTGCACACCATGCCACTGGACCCTGACCCCAATCTCTCAAGGACCATGTGGTGGTTGCCTGTGCATTGGCCTCCCCACGTTAAAGTCAGTCACAAGCGTTCTCCATTAAGGGGATAGCCCCTTGGGAATGACTCGAGTGATCACACTACTACTACCAGCATCTGCACTCTCGTGTCTAGATTCCTTTTATTCTCTCCATTTCTCATCCTCAAAGGCATTTATTTTATTACTTTTCCAGTTCTGATGGAAGGTTAGCTTAGTATCGTCAGCCATTTGGGTCCCATGCAAATGAGTCCTTTCCACTTTCATTTTAAAAACCTTTGCAAGCTTTTTGATTCAAGATCTATCAACATTGTATTAAACTCAAGTTGCTATATTTGACATAATTAACCACCCCAGGAGCTGTTTTACTTCCTGAGTACACTATCAGTGGCTTCTCACAATAATTCCAGGAGCTCTGGAGCAATGATTAACAAAATTAAATCTCATTGTAGCAAATGGAGAATTTAATTTTAAACTAATTAAATAATTCTGGAATAAAAACCTCCCATCAGCTATGACGACCATAAAACCACTGGAATGTCATTTAAAGCTTGCTCAGTTCATTGATACCATTAAGCATGGAACTCTGCCATCTTCACGAGGCCTGGCCAACTCCAAATGCACAGTAAAGGGGCCAGCATAACCGTCCTCTGAAATGACCGAGCACACTACTCGATATGAGCCTAAGTGGAGATGTACAATAAATGCTGAGTATAGCCGCAATGAAACATGATAAGTGATGTTTTTAAAATTCAAGGTACGAAGCAAATTATATTGGTGGAGATGGATATCTTTTTTTCCTAGTTGCCAACAGTGATCTAATCTCCAATTTAAGGCAAGTACAAATGGATTGACATACTGGACTCTATGACAGGCATTACTGGTATCTGCTTGGGGCTGAGATGGAGAAGAGGACAATTTCAAATGAGTAACGATTCCAGGAGATGGGCAAGTAGCTAGAGCACCCACATCTAAATACTATGGAGCAGGACTTGATGGAATTGCAATGGGTTTATTATTGCCACACACTGTTTGTAGAAATCAAATTATTACACAGTGCAGAGGTAGAACAAGAATAAAGTGCAATAGCTTCAGAGAAAGTACAGTGCAGGTATTCAATAAGGTGTAAGACGATAACAGTGTAGACTGTGAGCTCAGAGCCTATCGGATGATTGGTCTCGGCAGCACACCTCTGAATATCAAAGCCCGATATAACTGAAATCAACCACATCTGGTTACCTTGCCTGCTTTAAAACAGTTTACTTAGGCGAGTGGCTTTGGCGACATCACCTCCTAAACAAAGGCAGTGATTTGAAGTTAAAGGCACAACAGGGAAATGCACACCATAGTGTGGAGAAAAACAACATATTTATGTGTGGAGGTTCATGCGGCACAGATGTGGGTTTTGAAGGATAAAGGAAACGTGCCAAGGAGACAAGGCATATTAAGGAATATTTAGGAATTCATTCAAGTTGAATGCTCATCCACACTTCTATCAACTTGAATGGCCAAATGAATCAAAACTAGGAATTGTGTTCTCTCAAACTACTATTAAGGATTGCAATGTTGGAAATTATTCAGAGCTGGATTACTTGAAGATAGCTCAGACAAGCAGGGCATGCAGCAACTACTTGGGGCATATAATGAGGAAAATAAATTATAAAATCAGTAACAGTACACCTACAATTGCAAGAAGTGTGATCACCATGTGCAACGTACTGTTGGTTTTGATGTTGCCCACATCCAGCTCTTGCACTTCAGCCATCAAACATTTTACCATTCATATTGTGATCAGAAATGGAATGTGTTCACAGAAGCACCATATACAACCTTCCAGAGAAAGTTAAATACTAAACATGGCCCTAATCCAGAGATGGTTATATCCAGCTTGCATAGACAAACAGCACATACCTTGTGGAATTTCCATCTATCCCAAGAGCTGGAAAGGAGGGTTCTAATCACATTGCTTTCTGCTAGAGACATGCATATAGATTCACTGAAGGGTCCAGTTTAAGGGCATCATGTTGTCACTAAAGGGTAGGGAAGATGGGCAAAAACTCCCTGGAGCATCTGTTAATGAAATAAAACTAATGACACACCAAAGTAAATGAAAAGACTGCACTTTAATCTGCATAGTTTTTGTTCTACCTAAATGCACTGTAATGATCTGATCTGTATAAAAGTATGCAAGGCAAGTTTTTTTACTGTATATTCGTACATGTGATAATAAATCATTACCAAATATTGTAGCCTAGTATTACCTTTGCAATTATATGATTGAAGTACATTTTTGGAAAAGTTTAGTGAAAAGGATAACTACAGTGTTTTATCTAAATCTGCACCATGATCAACTTCTGTCCTTCAGTCTTGTTCACAGCTAAATTTGAAAATTTATACTAGAAATTTTACTCTCTTGCCTTTCGCTCAGATCTGTGTGCAGTGTTTCAAATATATACATGTCAGTAAGACAATTCATTAGACCGACTGCTGTTCTCTCCCAGTAACACGAGATTCTGCATATGCAACACAAGTTCAAGTTTATTGTCATTCAACCAGATACATGCATACCGCCAAATGAAACAACGTTGCTTCAGACTAAGATGCACAACACAGTACATATAACTCACAAACACAAAATAATATTGCCACAAATAAATTAACAAATATATATTCCAGAAGACTGACATTAGCAAAAGATGCATTTATGACACAAGTTGTAAACAGTGTGATGCTACTACATCCTACTACACACAAAATGGCAAAGCAACTCAAGTCAGACAGCATCTATGGAAAGGAATAAACAGTCAACATTTTGAGACACTTCATCAGTCCTAACTGACCTGCTGAGTTCCTCCAGCATTGTGTGTAACTCCGCCTTCACACTCCCTCAGACAATCTGTAAGTTCTTCCATTAATCCTCAGACATTTTGAATCTAACTTTGTTTTTCAGATGGTTGCATGTTGCTTCCAAGCAGGTTAGAGAAAAAAATGTTTTAAGTTCAGAAATACAAGTAATGGCTGATTTTTCTGAGTAATAAGGCTAGACAAATCAAAACCACTGGCTTAGAAACAATTTATTATTCAATGCCTGGAGCACAGATATGACAAAACTACGACAATATCATCCTGTAATCCCCGATGACAATTTCAATTTGTTTGTTCCCATGCTAATTAAAGGAAGGCATTGATAGAAGGCACTGTTACTATCAGCTTTTCCCCACCTGTGTAACTGAGTTTTCAGATCAAATTCTCAAACCTGACACAAAGTTCACAGTCTACCAGTCAGGAGTGAGACTACTGAGTCACAAACTGCCAATGGCAACCATTCAACACACTAGCTTCCACAAAACCCCGCACATTTACTGAAGAATAATCAGAGCTGATGCCTTTCCCTCAGAGCACCATCTCCAGCAAAGACCTTAAAGCTCTCAGACTGCCTCTGTTAGGCAGCCCATGCCAAAGCCGAACACCAGAAGATACTACGCTTCATCACAATAAGCACGACACTGCACTGACTCTTGGGAGTCCGTGGTCAAAATAGATAAGCTCTTGAGACCAGAGACTGCTTATCAGATTCACATCACAAAAGAAAGAAGGTGCCAACAGGTTCCCACCACCCTGTCAAGCACTTCGTACCTCACGTGTTGGAGAGTCCGTCCTACCTGGTGCCTATCAACTGAGAAACCAGAAAACAGAAATGCTATTTACCCTCACACAAGGAACTGAGGAGGAAGGACACCTTAGAGGGAAAAGAATCTACTTTATTATTCATTTTCAGGTAACACAATGCTTGATGAACTCTCTATAATTATGTTTAAACATTTTAAATAATAGTTATATCACTCAAAAAAAGAGCAGAAATGCAAGATTTCAATGAAGATCCCTAAAACGATTCAATAGACAATAGGTGCAGAAGTAGACCATTCGGCCCTTCGAGCCTGCACCGCCATTCTGAGATCATGGCTGACCATCTACTATCAATACCCGGTTCCTGCCTTGTCCCCATATCCCTTGATTCCCCTATCCATACGATACCTATCTAGCTCCTTCTTGAAAGCATCCAGATTCAGCAAAATTCATTCAAGAACTTGAACACTGTTTAAGATCAACCTCAAAGTAAAGTTTATTATCAATGTATATAGTATGCTACTATATATTACCTTGAGATTCATGTTCTTGCAGGCAGTTACAGGAAAAGAAATGCAATAAAATATATATTTTAAATTATCAATACAAATAAGGCACCTTACTACCGTGGAACCTGTATTAACTGGAATATCAAAAGCTCACTATGTTGTAATCTTGGACAGTGTTTGTCAGTAACTATCAACTAATTAAATTAATAAAAAACCCCTTCCATCTGACAATTCATTTTGCATACTTCATTGTTAACTATGTCCACAGTACTACTACCCAAGGCTTGCTGGTCAGGGTCAACCACGGATATTGCACCCTAGCTGTCTACGTGATATGCAAGCCAAGACAGTATGACCTGGAGAAGTTGTTACCCATGCAGCAGACTCTCCAAGCAGCAGATGAATCCAAAGAAACAGCAGAGACGAATACAGATTGGCATCAGCAAAGTCACAACAATTCCCCAGTCAGAATTGAACTCTACATAGGACTGTCTTAGGGACTCTGGCTCTGGATTTTTCACCTGTGGTTTATTCCTGAAGCCTTCCTCGAGTAGCCACAAGGCAGCAGAGATTTAAGAGTTTTCCTTTTCCTAGATGAGCTGCCAACCACAGTTGGAGCCCCATCTGCCCAAAGTGACTGGTTTTAAGGTGTCAGTAATCCACCTTTGCCCCATTTTCTGTCAGTAGAAACTAATCTGCCAGACTTAGTAGATAGAGGCTATTTGAGACACGTTATTGGTAGCGTTTAATTGAGAGTGGGAGCTTATTGCCATCACCCCTCTCTCCACCCCAGCTATAAAAACATTAAGGATCTTAATTATTCTAAAACCACTATTCTGAAGTACAGTAAAGGGCAAATACGTCGTGCATTTGACAATTTATTACCTCAGTCACATTAAATCATTTATTAATGCATTTCACATTGGCCATACATGCTGGTATTAATACACATTTTATTCAACATTTGTACTTTAACTTCTAACTTTATTTTTTATTTAATTCTTTATAATTGTTGAATGTTGATATTTTTTGTTACATGTCACACCAACACCACAGCAAATTCCTAAAACATGTAAATATACATGTTGAATGAAGCTGACCATTGATACCTGGCAACTTGTTCAAGAGGAATTTTGTAACTGAATTAGGTAATAATTGTGGACCAGCTACTTCCATGAGTATTACAATGGTGTCAAAGCTTTTTTTTTGACCCAAGTTCAATCCTGAACTCCAGGGCTATCCACGTGGAACATATGCACATTCATTCTTCAGTGACCTTTTCTATGTCACGGGCCCTTAGCATTAGCCAAGGGATCCGCAGACCCCACGTTGGGGACCTCTGTGTCTAGACTACCGAGTTTTCCCCAAGTACTTTGGTTTTCTAACATACCCCTAAGACATAGATTGGTAGCTTAATTGGGCAGTGTGAATTACTCTGACTATGTAGATAACTGGCAAAAAATATTTTGAGAATAAAGTCAAATTCTCCATCTGGTATGGGAGCAGTCAAGCATAGGACCTAAAGTCCCTGTGAGAATAGATGAGAGGATTACAAGGGTCTCCCTACTATCCATCTCAGACATTTATCAGGAGTGCTGCATACACCCTTAGTATTATTAAGGATCCCACCAACCCATCCATCATCCTCTATCTTTCTACCATCAGGCAGGAGACTGCAATGCATAAAAACAAGTTTACGATTAGCTTCTGAACTCCCAGCTGCATCATATTTGAAGCGTTACTGGTTAACCCATTCCGTACCTTGCAATATTTAATATTAATTAGTGCACTTAAGTTTGTTATTTACACATGATTCATCTGTAGATTTTATCCTTACCTTCATAAGTTGTTATGTGTTATATACTTTACACCCTGGTTTGAAGAAATGCTGTCTCGTTTCTATATACATTATACATGTGTGTAGTTAAATGACAATGAACTTCACTTGACACTTGAATTCATGCAGGGTTTGTACTAATGGATGCTAACAGTGCAGACCACATACAGGGAAATAGGAATGACTACATAACTGAATCACTGCTCAAACTGACATAGTTTACAATATTTAAGTTTCAATCAAGTGATACAATGTCTTCGTGTTAGAAACAAAATTTGTCAGTGAATTCCAGCTTGAGACACCAGACTAAACAGTTCACAGCCTCCTTCTTCCACAAAGCAAACTTGCTTCATAACTCAGCTTCTAAACAAGCAATGAAGCCTTCAATTCAAAATGGAAAGTGTAAGTGAAAATAAAACCAATGCCCAAAGTTTAACTATTAGCCTTTTTGGCAGAAACTAAAGTAATCTTGTATGTAATAAACTTTTGCTCGGCCTTATAAAGAGGAATTTTACCCCTTAAAGATGAATAAGCTAGAGAGGGCACAGGCTTAGCGTAAGGGATAGAAGAGATTTAGAAATCTGAGAAGGACTTGTGCCCTGTCGCCACCTGACCCCCCCCCCCACAAGAAAAAGGCAAGTACCCAAAATGTACTGCCAGAGAGTGGTGGAACCAGAGGTGCCAACAGAATTCAAGAGACGTCTGAACCAGCACCTGAATCACCTCGGCATTGAAAGCTATGGACCAAGTGCTGAAAGACGAAATTGTCTGCAGGTCAGTGCACATGTTAAGCTGAATGGCCTGTTTCAATGCTGTAGAACTGACTATGACATTACACTCAGTGCAGTACAGGTGTGTACTTAAAGTGGTGACAGGAGTGGAACCCGGTGTGATTGTGCTTTTTGCTCACTGGTTGTTTGTCCGTCCTGTTGGGTGTGGTCTATTATTGATCCTGTTGTGTTTCTTGGACTTATTGAGTATGCCCACATGAAAACAAATCTCATATAGTGGCATATTTAACTTGGATAAGAAATTTACTTTGAACTTTGGTCTTGGGCTGCTGTAGCCCATCCACTTCAAAGTATGATGTTTTCTCAATTCAGTGATGCTCTTCTGCACAGCACTGTTGTAGCACGTGGTTACTGCCACCTTCCTGTCAGCTTGAAGCAATCTGGCGATTCTCCTCTGACCTCTTTCATGAACAAGGGTTTTTTACCCACAGAACTGCCACTCACAGGACTTTTGTTTTCCACACCATTCTCTGTAAACTCTAGCAAGGGAAAATCTGCAGATGCTGAAAATCCAAGCAACACACACAAAATGCTCAAGGAACACAGCAGGCCAGACAACATCTATGGAAAAGAGTACTGTTGACGTTTCGGGCTGAGACCTAAGGTCAACTGTACTCTTTTCTATAGATGCTGTCTGGTCTGCTGAGTTCCTTGAGCATTTTGTGTGAAACTGCTGTGTATGTAAATCCCAAGAGATCAATAGTTTCTGAGATACTCAAAACATTGTCTGGCACCAACAATCATCCCATAGTCAAAGTCACTTGGGTTACATTTCTTTCCCATTCTAATACTTGGTCCGAACAACAACTGAACCTCTTGACCATGCCTGCATGCTTTTATGCATCGAGTTGCTAACATGATTGGATACTTGGATTAGCAAGGTGTGTAGATATACCTAATGAAGTGGCCACTTGGTGTATATCTGTATCCTAATGTACTTACAAAATTTCCTGCCTCTCGTCAACTCTGACCACCTGTGTATGTTGCACTTTATTTACAACAGAATGGAATCTAGTGTACTTAAAAGTTTGAGCATCAAACTCCGGAATTCCTTAAACAAGCTTTACCTTAGAGCCGTCCTCAATCATTTGTTCGTTATGTGCCGTGTCATATGACGAGAGCAATCGTGGTCTTTCCATGACCATAATTGTTCTTGGCAAATTTGTCCACAGAACGGCTTGCCATTGCTTTCTTCATGGCAGTGCCTTTAACAAGTTGCCGACCCCAGCCATTATCAATACTCTTTAGAGATTGCCTGCCTGGCGTCAGTGGTCGCATAACCAGGACTTGTAATATGCACCACCTGCTCCCATGGCTTTATGTGGTCCTGATCGGAGGGGGCTAAGCAGGTGCTATACCTTGCCCAAGAGTGACCTCAAGGCTAGCGGAGGAAAGGAGTGCCTTACACCTCCTTTAGAAGAGAGGCCATCTCCACCCCTTAATACCGACCTTTAATTAGGTTTCAGACACCTGTAATAATTGGCTATTTTCACATGTTTTGGGATACAGTGAATTCAGATTCAGCATGTCATCCAGATGTATGATCCATACACAAGCATATAAGTACTACCAAAGGAAACATACAACAGGATAGAAGCTGCCTTTGAATCTGATGGTATTTGTTATCAAACTTTTCTTCTTCTGCTTGAATGGGTGGGGATTAAGAGAGAAAGACTGGGTGGGAGGGGCTCTTGAATATGTTTAGCTGCTTTTCAAGATAGCACAAAGTGCAGAGAGTAAATAGCGGAACTCAGTGTGGGTTGAGCAGCATCTATCAGGGAGGGTGAACTGTTGACAGTTCAGGTTGAAATTCTGCATCAGGAGTTTTGTTACTCTGTTCTTGTGACTCAATGGAGGGGAGGCTGGTTTGTGGTAAAATGGCTTTGCTCACAATTCTCTGCAGTTTATTGCAGTCTTTTGCACAGCAGTTGTGATGCATCTGGATAGGATGCTTTCTGTGGTGTCATCTATAAACAGTGGCGAGGGTTATCTGGGACAAGCTAAATTTCTGTATCCCGAATATTGCTGATAGTGCAACATCAATTTTACTGAACCATTACACCAACTAAAACATTACTTGCCTAATTTAAAAAAGTGACTCTCAAAGTGTTGTTTGAGTTCTTGCTGAACTTCACTCAGGCAAAATGAATCGCTTTGCACTAGGAATAATCTCCTTCACTCAGGAACAGAAACCAGTGAATGTGATGGCTGAAACAGTTCAAGAAAAATTCAGTCTTCAAAGACCACTGAATCAGCCAAGAACTTTTTCCCCCAATTTGAAAAGACATCCCTTCTTCTCACGATGATAAAGAGGTACTGAGTTTACCTCACCATAATGCATTCATAATTTTAGAATAAAATATTCTGCTGCCCCAGCAACACCACAATGCCAATTAACCCTAACCTAATCATGGGTCAATTTACAAAGACCAATTAATCTACCCAGTCACTCTTTGGACTGTGGGAAGAAACTGGAGCACCTGGGAAAAAGCCAAGCATTCCACAGAACTCCTTACAGAACAGCACCTGAACTGAATGGTAAAATGCCCCGAGCTATAATAGCATCAAGCTAACTGCTACACTATCATGGCACCCCAAATAAAACGGCATTCATGCAGGAATGCCCATTTCAAAATAAGAGGGCACAAGACTAAAAAAAACACAAAAAAACCTGTGCACTGGTTTCAGTCAGTAGCACAGTACCTCCCAATGCAATGCAATCGGACAAGCTCCATAACTACTTTAGACTGGCAGAATTCTCAAGCAAACTCCTCTTACCCACTCCCACCTCAGCTGGTCATAAGAAATGGAGAATGTAACAAATACTGAATTATCCAGAAGCACTGCTCTGCATTTACAGGAGGCAGAAAAGTTGCCACAGTTGAATGACTTTCCCAGTCCACTCTGCCCATTCAATAAAAACAGCTGATACAACTGAATAAATGTAAGATTTCATCCCAGTATCAGGCACCTTAGAAATACTCCAGGACAGTAAGGGAATTCTGCATTTTGAGAATTAATTTCCATTTACTTCAAACAAAACTAGGAGGGGAGGAAAGAGGAAGGTGATAATGACTTTGTAGATGTCATGTAGGGCACAGAGTTATGCAAATTAGCTCAGATTGTGTTTTATTCAGTACCTGCCACTCCATTCTTTATAAACCTAGAAGACAAACACAGGAAGGTTATCACTTCCATTAAGAGTACAGTTTAATTGTCACTTTTAATATGTACAATTACTCAAGCTTCATTGCGGTTGGGAGTAATGAGGCAGCAGGAAGAATTTTAAAATCTTGCAACATTGTTAAATATTCTCATGCCACATCTTATAGTGGTTTGCCCAAGTATTAACAATTGCCACAGATCATTAGTTATGCAACAGAACAGAAAGTTACACCAACACTTTATTGTAGAGCTTGGTGCAGCCATAAGTTTTCAGTAACAAAAGCTCTATGCAATACGCAGGGGTGTCAAACTCATTTTAGGTCACGGGCCGGACTGAGCAAAATGCAGCTTCATGCGGGCCGGCTCAGTCGGACGCGTGCGAACGCAGCTTTCGTTGCCTCCGTTTTTTCAGCCTGCTCTCATGTGTCTCAGTCTCTGCTATAACTACAAAGTGTTTCACTTTACAAATTCCGTTTCTTATGAAGAAGACTGCCGAATAAACACTAAAAACCCTGAAAACCTGGTACCTGAATAAACTCAGCATTAGCCATATCATACGCCATAGGCGCTTCGATTACTGGGGCCAGCTTTAATAGTAATTAGATATTATCTCGCGGGCCAAAGATAATTCCACCGCGGGCTGGATTTGGCCCGCGGGCCTTGAGTTTGACATATATGCAATACAGAATAGGATGTCCCTTTAGTTACAGAGATGAGGAGGAACATTTTTTAACCAGAGCACGGTGAACCTGTGTAATTCATTGACACAGACAGCTGGAGATCAAGCCTGGTGGGAACACAGTATTTCTGTGTGCCCTCTCTCCACACCCACATTTTGGGGTGGGTTGAACCAAACGAAGTTGGGAGTATTGAACAGACTCACTCGCTCACCCAAGCCTGAGTGGCTGGCTCCTGCTTAACGTCCTGCCTAAATGGGGTCCTTCCATTAAGAAGTCCAAGATCCAGTTGCAGAGGAGTCCCAACGAGGAAGATTACCCGCCAGCTTCTGAGGGATGATCGTGTTAAAAACTGGTTGATGAACTGCATCCTGGTGTATGAGATACCATTTTCTAGCTGGGACACGACAGAGTGGAGGGCTAAGGCTATGGTATCATCAGTGCACCAGTCTATGCTGTAGAAAAACTGGAAAGAGTTCTATGTAGCTGGAAGATGCCATATTATATGATCTATTACCAGCCGCCCAAAGCACTTCATGAATGTTGAAGTCATTGCTACTAGGCAGTAATCGTTTAAGCCAATTATCGATGCTCTTTTGGGTACCGGAATGAAGGTGGCTGCCTTGAAGCCTGCAGGAATAATGGACTGTTTCAAAGGGATGTTAAAGGTGTCAGTTAAGACACATGTTAGTTAATCCATACAGTCCCTCAGCACACAACTAGGTAGTATGTTGTTGTCTGGCCCTATAGCTTTGCTTGGGTTTACCCTGGGTAGGATCCTCCACACCTTGGCCTTTCCTAAATGTCACACCATTCAATACATCACATTGTACCTAGAAGGCATTCAGCCTATCAGAAAGAGGTACATCACTGCCGTTGACTTGCAAGGTGGACTTGTAATCTGTTGTGGTTCAAATACCCTGCCACATGTACTGCGTGACCTGTTGTCATAGAGGTGCCTGAATTTTCTGTAACACATGAATTTTCTTAAACCACAAGAGCAACCTACAGGTCTAAGTAAGCTTTGGTCTTGAAACTTGGGATAGCATATTTTTGGTAGGGAGAAGGGGATTTGCATATTACCTTGGAGAAGCAAAAGATTCTTGGAATATACATACAAAGACTAAATAGTGCACCACAGGTTAGCAAAATATTAGAATAATAAACAGAAATAAGGCACACTGGGGCTTATTTCTAGAGGGATACAATAGGAAAATTAAAACCTTTGGTGAACCATAAAGGAAGGGTACTGCGAACTTTTCTGGTTGCCACATTATATAAAGGAGCAAAAGACACAAAAGAGGATACTGGGGACTTTCACAAAGATGCCAGAAATTGAATGATTTAAACATCGAGAGTCAAACTACAAGAGGGAGAGTCAAAGGGCATGGGGAGAGAGGACAGGAAAGTGCCATTGTAGACAATATTACCCATGAATGACAGGAGAATCAAAGGATAACCTGCTACTCCAACTTCATTTCTGCTCTAACAGATACTTTTCTCTTGAACAAAGGTAGCTGAGGGGGAACCTAATAGATCTATAAAATTACAAATGAATGTGTCTACTTGTGGATAAGTGGAAAACTAGAGGTGAACAATACAAGATAGTAACCGAGTAATCCAAAGGCAGTTCATAAAGAAGCTTCAGAGCACTGAGAAGATGGAACTCGTCACCGACAGAAAGCAAATAGTATAGACACACTTGAGGATAGGCTAGATGAGCATGAAATAAAAGAGAACAGAGGGCTTAGATGAGGAAGATGAGCAGAATGCTAACACCAGCATGGACTTGTTAGGTCAAATGACCCTTTTCAATGCATACATTCTACATAACTTAGAAGCGTGCTGGATGGCCAAGTCGTGACCTGGCTTTGCAGGTTGATTAAGCTAATATTTTTCAAAGCTTCCAAATGCCCTTGCTATAAAGATTTAAAGGCCAATAAATAGAAAAACAAAAGAAAATAATTAGTTATCTTTCTTCCCCACTGCTGTTACAAAGCTCACTTAAAGTTATATGTTAAGTGATATTTAAAAAGTTCAATGCCAGCAGTTCCATGAGGAACAGTCGGCAAAGCACAAACTACAAAACATTATATTTATAGTTAGAGGTTTGCAAATGTGCACACCTACAGTATTATTCATACATTGTCATTTTAAACTGCAAATTTAAGCGTATTCAAAGGTAAAAATGCTCTAGTGTACAATTAATCACCATTGTTTGTTTCAGTGCATTTACCCACCCACTTTGCAAACCACACCTCCACCTGAAAAGGAGAATCTCCCAAATGACTACATCCTGATGAAATATAAAGCAGTATTCAGAAATGCAATACAAGCAATGATAATTCCTAAAAGCTTACAACTACCAATTTAAAAGCAGACTTGAAAGAACACCAACAAAGGCAGTAAGAAACTATTGTGACCAAAGAAACAAATTACTTAGGTGAAGTAACAGTAAGAGTTGTAATGAATTTGCCTACTGCCACAACTTGATCTACCACAGATGCAATCTCACTGGCTCTCAACTTGGTCATGGACCACCTGACAACAGCAAAAACTACATCAAACTGCTGTTTATTAATTAGAACCAAGCCTTTAACACCATGACCCTCTCAGTACTAATCAACAAGCTTCAAGACCTGGACCGCTATTCCTCTCTTTCCAACTGGGTCCATGACTTCCTCATCAGGGAGACCACAGTCAATGTGTATCAGAAATAATATCTCCTTGCTGACCATCAACACCAGCACACCTCAAAGAACTGTGCGTAGGCCACTGCTCAACTCTGTACACCATGATTAAGTGACTAGGCAAACACAAATGCCATCTATAAATTGCTGATAACACAACTGCTGTGAGCGGAATTTCAGATGGAGATGAGAAATTGTACAGGAGTGAGATAGATCAGCTGGTTGATGGTGTCACAACAAGAATCTCATGCACAATGCCAGCAAAGCCAAAAAACTGATTGGGGACTTCAGAAAGAGGAAGTTGAGGGAACATTCCTCATCAAGGGATCAGTAGTGGAAAGGGTGAACAGCTGCAAGTTCATGGGTGTCAACATCTCTGAATATCTATCCTGGACAGAACATTATGACACAATTATGAAGATGGCACATCAATGGCTATATATTTCATTAAGAGTTTGTGATTTGGTATGTCAGAGCATTCTAACTGATTGTATCACGCCATTGTACGGAGGTGCCAATGCGAAAGATTGGAAAAGTCTGCAGAGGGTTGTAAACTCAGC
Source organism: Hemitrygon akajei (assembly GCF_048418815.1). Taxonomy (NCBI): domain Eukaryota; kingdom Metazoa; phylum Chordata; class Chondrichthyes; order Myliobatiformes; family Dasyatidae; genus Hemitrygon; species Hemitrygon akajei. Next base: position 187,061,513 of record NC_133126.1, on the reverse strand, counting down.
TAGTTACATCATAAGCACCAACCTTCTAACCTTTGAGGACATCTTCAAAAGACAATGCCACAAAAGGGCAGCATTCATCATTAAGGACCTCCACCACCCAGGACATGACCTTTTTTGATCACTACCAGAGAGGAGGTGCGGGAACCTGAGGACACATAATTTTAGGAACAGTTTCCTCCCCCTTTGCTATCAGATTTCTGAATGATCCGTGAATCTATGAACACCATTTCATGATTTTGCTCTCTTTTTGCACAAGTTAATATTTGTGCACAGCAGATTCCAGTTAATTCGGGGGAAGCTTCATATTTGAGACAACTCTTAAAGAACAAAATCTCTGATCAAGAAAATAGCCGAGATTCCCTTCCTTTACTTGGGGCACCATGTTGCTTAATTAGGACAGGAGAATGCGCCGAACAGTTTCTAACTAGTGTACTAATGTGGCCATTAAACATTACAACATGCTTCAAGCGAAAAAAAATTCAAAGTGGCGTCAGTTGCACGTGTTTGTGTTCAAACCCCAGTGATTTTTGCCATTGATAGTTGGCGAGAAATAAGCAAGTCAATTCAGAACTATTTTGCTCACTGCATTTCAAGCATTCAAGCTTGGAGATGCCAGAAACTTCCAGGAGTAAAATGGAACAATTTCACTACTTCAGCGAGTTAGGAACTATGAAGAACTAGAAGGTATCGACAATCATCTTGAATGTTACAATGAAAGTGAAGATTTGGAGGACAGAATTAAAGATACTGTATGAAGAGAGTTCATTATCTGCACCAGGTGTCCGTGCTGATTCTGTTCATTTACAGTCATCAAAAGTATGTGGCAGCATACACTGGATGAATTCCTCCATCAGTAACTTATGAACTAATACAGTCTTATAGTACCGCAGCATTATTTTGTAGTCTTCTAATTTGCTCTGTATTTCATTTAAATACATAATTTGTTACTCAGTTAAATGGTAGTTTGTCTTTATAATATTTTAACTATTTCCATGAAATGTCCCCTAATTGGGGCAGCTGCTTAATTGGGCTGAAGTGTACTGGCCCAGCTGTGTCCCAATTAACCGGTTCCCGAGCAATACACACAAAATGGTGAAGGAACTGAGGTCAGGAAACATCTATAGAAATGAATAAACAGCTGAGGTTTCAGGCAAAGACACTTTCTCCTCTTGCCAGGGAATAAAAAGGGATAAAGTAAAATAATTCTCATCAAATATTGAAAGGCCTAGATAGACTGGATGTGGCGAAGATGTTTCGGATAGTGAGGAAGTCTAGACCACAGTACAGCTTTAGAACAGAAATGAGGGATAATTTCTTCAGCCAGAAGGTGCTGAACCTGTTGAATTCATTGGTCTACAGATGGCTGTGGGGGCCAGTCATTGGGTATACTTAAAGCAGATAGGTTCTTGATTAGTAGGGTGTCAAAGGTTACAGGGAGAAGGCAAGGGAATTGGTTTGAGAGGGATATTCAGCCTTGCAATGGTGGAATAGACTCCACGGGCCGGATCGCCTAGTTCTGCTCGTGTCTTATGGTCTAAAGGTACAGTCGGCCCTCCTTATCCACGGGTTCTGCATGTGCGGATTCAACCAACCACGGATCGGGAAAACCCGGAAGTTCTCTCTCCAGCAGTTGTTGTTTGAGCATGTACAGACTTTTTTTTCTTGTCATTAATCCCTAAACAATGCAGTATAACACCTATTTACATAGCATTTACATTGTATTAGGTATTATAAGTAATCTAGAGATGATTTTAAGTATACAGGAGGATGTGTGTAGGTTACCGTGGATTGGGATCAGAAAAAAAATCCCGGAAGTTCTCTTATTAAAGTAAGTCGGAACAGGTATATCCGGTATTATTTAGCTTCAGTTAGTCAAACGTTTGTCTTAGTATATAGTATATATTTTACCTTTCTATGCATATAAAACACTTAAGAAACGTATGTATTCCAATAATTAAACCACTGCGTTGCTTAGTAATAATTGTAGCTTTCATCGGGGCAGGGCCTTTCACATCCTCCATTATTCTCACTTTATCCTTTAAAATTGTTCCGATCGTTGACCGACTGTAGCCTAATGCTTTTCTAATGACCGACGGCATTTCAGTTTTTTCCGATCGCTTTATTATTTCTACTTTATTTTCAATCGTGATCATGATTATTTTCGTGAACAGAAACACTGCGGATTCAGAGCTCCGCTGAGTCCTAAAGTCCACCACACCGAGACAGGTTAAATATGGTCTGGAGCTCCGCTGAGCCCTAAAGTCCATCACACTGAGACAGGTTAAATAAGGGACTTGAGCACCCATGTTTTGTTGTATCCACCGGGGGGGGGGGGGGCAGAACCAATCCCCCACAGATAAGGAGGGCCAACTGTAGTTAGAATTCAGATTTAGTGATTGAACCACAATGCAAAATTTGTCCCCTTTAGCTTTCCAAAATGAAGTTCAAAGAATTACATTTATTCCACTGTTAATTTCATGTCCTATTATGTAAAATTACAGTAATCATGGACAATATTATGTAGTATCATCGATGTTACAACTCAATTCATATAGATATCAATTGATAAACAAAATATTTAATGAACCAGAAAGATCAACTTCCAAATGCATGCCCCCGGTATAAATAATTATGTAAACAGTCATGGAAGTATAAACTTGTAAATTTTAAACTACCGTAGATTCCGGATTATAAGCCGCTACTTTTTTCCCACATTTTGAACAGCTTTGAACTCTGCGGCCTTTAATCCAGAGCGGCTAATACATGGTTTTTTTTCATGCCGCCTCGTAAACATTTTGCCTCGTAACAGTAGACCAATAAAATTGATGAGTAGTTCACAGAGGTCCAATGAAATTGTACGATAAATCAAGCGCACTTTCACAATTAAATTATTGTAAATCAGTCATTTGTACTCACCCTCATCAACATGGAAAATACTCGAAGAAAAGCAAGACCCGAGCGCATCAGACCCGATCGCGTTACGCAAGCGCGTCAGACCCGAGCGCATCAGACCCGATTAGACCCGATCGCATTACGCAAGCGCGTCAGACCCGATTAGACCCGATCGCGTTACGCAAGCGCGTCAGACCCGAGCGCATCAGACCCGATTAGACCCGATCGCGTTACGCAAGCGCGTCAGACCCGAGCGCATTAGACCCGATTAGACCCGATCGCGTTACGCAAGCGCGTCAGACCCGATTAGACCCGATCGCGTTACGCGAGCGCGTCAGACCCGAGCGAAAACGCTGCTTTTAAGTTAAAGGCGATCAATAACTTTTCCTGGTAGGCTGCAGTATATATATTTTTACCAGTCGCTAGGAGATATTGGAATGTTGTTCGTGCTGTTCAGTAAAAAAGTATATGCAACGTAATTTGTGTTACCGATACGTATGTATATTTAAAAGTAGCGGTGCGGCCTAAAATCCGGTGCGGCCTTTACAATTAAAAAATTGATTTTATTTCTAAAATTAGAGCCAGCGGCTTTTAATCAGGTGCGCTCTGTAGTCCGGAATCTACGGTACTTCACAACCTCACCCCTTCCAATTGCTGATCTCTTCTAACAAGAGCATCTTAACCATAATACCCTAATCACTCCACTGCTGGTGCTTATTGCCTCAGCTGTAATGGTATCAAGCTCAAAGCTCCCCTACACGTCCCCATTTCTTAATCCATACAACAGGTTGATCAAATGTTTGAGAATTGCCTAATATCCATACATGGTTCAATTTGAACAATTCGCAAAATTAAAGCATGGAAAAAGGCATTCTAACAATGACCAACTATTTAGAGATACAGCTCAGTAACAGGCCCTTCTGGCCCCATGAGCCCCCAACAACCAATTGCATTCATATGAACAATTAACCTATTAACCTGTATGTCACTGGAATGGCGGAGGAAACCGGAGCAGTAAAGGAGAGGATGTACAAACTCCTTACAGACAGAGGCAGGAAATGAACCCAGGTCACTGGCACTGTAATAGTCTTATGCTAACCACTACACTACCGTTCCCCCAAGCACAATATCCTATTGTGTTTTAAAGCTATTGCATTTTGACTTGGTACAATTTGTAATTGGTTCTAGTTTCACTCCAGAAGCATGGAGAAATAATCTAGGCTAATATTCCAGTGCGGTGGCAAGAGAGCGCTGTCAGAAATGCTATCTTCCCTTTGAACTATTACCAAAGCCACGTCTTGTCTATCAGAGGGTAGGCAACATTATACAGTAATATTCCAAAAATGGGGAGAATTAACTTGCTGTTTAATCTAGTATTAATTACTCAAAACAAGTAATCTGTCATTAACAGATTGATGTTTGTGGTAGCTTGCAATATTCAAATTGGTTGCAGTGTTTCCTCCATTAAAACCATGATCATACTTCAAAGCGCTTCATTAGCTCACATCACATGGAGATCTCACTGATACCATCAAGGTGGTGGTACAGACACAAACTCAAAAGTTTTAGCAACAGCTTCCCCTCTGCCATCAGATATAATATACACACATTAAATGTACATCCGTTCAATCTTTTTTTTTACTGCCTCCTACCCAGGATCAAATATTTCACTGAACTTAATTGGTACTTTAATAAAATATAATAAATATCATACTTTCAGCAATGTAAACATTTTCCCTCCATTATTGATGGTGCTGATATAAGTTGTTACTTTGCCTCAAAATAAATGAAAATCAATCTTTTGCAAATGTACAACTCTCCATTGAAATTGTTTTCACCTTACAGCACATGGTGCTCATGATAACATTTGTAAAACTCAGACATGGCCAGCAATTTCAGAATAGCTTTAATTGGATTGGCAATGCTTTTGAGATGGCTGATAGGCTGGATGGTTTCCCTTGCTGGGGAACCAGGTTCTAGTCTGTCCAACAGGTCAGCCACTCAGGACAGAATTAAATCTACATTAAGAGGCAGCAAATCTTTTGATTTCTCTATCCAAGTATATACTGAGATATTTGCATTAAATAGAACCAAAGCTCGTGGGTTCATAGAGTAAGGTGGTGCTCAGGCACTAAATTGTGGAACAGGCACCAGGGATCAAATTGCTTCTATTTATGTTCTTTCTTGATCTTAGACAACAGCAGCAAAACCACAGGAGAAAACGTTGCATTACTGAGGATACCAGGCTCGGAGCTGGATATCTAATATACCTTGCTTGCCTTAAGTGGTAATTACTCGCCTTCTTGAGAGGCAGCATCTATGCAGGGAGCAGCTAACATTCATAATCCATGAACCTGTTGCCCTGATATTTCCCAACATTTTCTCTTATTCTAGAATGTGAGTATTCACAATATTTTAACTGCAGTAACCTCTTGTGGCATGTTCAATTCTGTTGACGTCTACAGAAAGAGGCAAACGTTGAACTCCACACTCTTAGAATAGATCTTGAAAAATACTAAATCAATGCAGTTTCATTCATTCTAACTGCAAGGTGAAGACCTAAAATAAAATGGATCTAGTCATTTAGTTATACTCAAAAACCAACAACAAATACAAACAAGTGGAATTAAATATTATAGCTTTAACATCTTCCAGAAAATGATATTGTGGGGAAAAAAAAGATGGTGATAACTTTAAAAAGTAACAGATAACACTGCAGTGTTGCAACAGATTTTTAGTGGCATTTCAAGTTGTGTGCTCTGTGCCTTAGACAAGCATTACCAGGCAGCAAGGAAAAGCAACATCCACATAAACAATGTTATTTATCACAGTGCACCTTAGAAGCTGTAATGATGATGGCAAGAGAGAGAAGCTCAAATGTAAGAATTAGCAGTGCAGCTTTTCAACGGGTAACTCAAAACATCAGATTAGCTCATGTGAAAGTAACACTCATTAAGAATGTTTCTCGCCAAACTTTTGAAATAACGTTGAAGACAATTATAATTGAGGTTGGAGACAGTTTTTGTTTTAAAAAGGCCAAATGCTGGCTTTCCTAACAGAGTAGAAGCTAGTCCTCACAGAAGTTACTTGACAGATCAGCAGCCACACCAGAAGATAATTCCAGGCATTCTGACATGTAGGTTTTGAGCAAGAATATTCAGTATCATATCTAATGAGCAGATGTGTCTCTCTAGCTTGGGGAGTTGGTGTCTGCTGTCTGAGGTGTATATTTTCCTAACAGCATCAGGTTTCTGCTTATAAGCACTTGGCTACTTTAACAGGCTGCCAGTTTATTAATGCAGTAACCATAAAGTGGTCTGATCTCTGCTCATTTTTTTCCCCACCAAATAAAATCATCCTAGCAGGACTTTAAATTGCAAGCTGTGCTTCTTGACCTTCCAGTAATCCTGCTTTTATTATTGCTTAAATGGTAGTTTTAAATGTAGTCTTATGATGGCATTGTATTTGTCAAAGATTATGGTACTAAATGAGGGCTGAAACAAAGTTTTTCCTCTCCTCCCATCCAAACACATTGTAATGTTCTATATAAACTCTCTCTTAATGAGCATTGCACCCCAGTGTGAAATTACCTTACCTGAAATGATTACTCAAGGTTGTGTGGAACTTCTACTAGTATTTTGAGGGTTCTTGAGGGTATATACCAATACACCCAAGATAATTGAAATGACTCCATGTGTGGCATAAATTGCACTTATTCTTTCTAAATGGTTGACGAGAAACCAGAACAGTGCGAAGCAAATACATGCATACTACTGCTTGTATGCATTTCCATGTACAGTCATACCTATCGTAGAGGGTCTTTGCATCCCGAGACTTGTTTACAGGAAAAGCTCGGTAGAAAGCAGCAGATGGATTCCTATGTTTCAACAATCAAAGATGGAGACAAAAGAGTAGTAAATAAACATTAGAATAAGCAGAAAATAGATCAGATATATCTTATCCAGAATTAAACTGAACAGCATATTTGTTGGAATAGAAAGTGTCACCAGAAACAGAACAACCTGCTTGAGGGGAAGGGAGCGTTAGTTAAGGTGTTCACAGAGTAAGAAATTGGTCACTAAATTCTAAATTCATATTTTCACTCAGATGTCCATTTAGTTTAGAAGAACAAAGTATTTCAGCCATCTACATTTGTCAATTTAAAGGGTCAAACTTTAATGAAAATTCCATCTTCCTTAGGAAATAAAAGGAGCAAACTTTCAGCAAATATTGGAGCCAAGCTCAATGTGGAGTTGCTTGGTAGCATGAATCAGTGTCATATTTTAGACTAACGGAACACTTATCCTGACATGCCTTCGCCATATCATACCCCCACCCCCCCCCATACAAGTAAAATGGTGCTTAAAAATCAAATGCCTCACTAGTTTTCTAAATTTCAGGTCTCCACCCCAAGATTAGAACCAAACATGAATGAACTAGCACAAGAGTAAACTCGTGAAGGTTTATTATTCACATAACCAATGATCAGAATTATGTTAAACATCACCTTTGTTAAGGCAACTTCAACAAGCCCTACAGTCAAACAATCAGTGGTCACTTTACGAGGCACACCTGCTCCTTAATGCAAATATCTAATCAGCAATTCACTGTAGAAAAGCATGCAGACATGGTCAAGAGGTTCAGATGTTGTTCAGACCAAACATCAGAATGGGGAAGAAATGTAATCTAAGTGACTTTGACCGTGGAGTCTCTAGAGTTTACAGAAAATGGTGAGAAAAACAAAAAAAAAATCCAGTTGAGGGGTAGTTCTATGGGCGAAAACACCTTGTTAATGAGAGAGGTCAGAGGAGAATAGCGAGGCTGGTTCAAGCTGACAGGAAGGCGACAGTAACTGAAATAACTACACATTACAACAGTGGTGTGTGGAAGAGCCTCTCAATGCACAACATGTTGAATTTTCAAGTGGATCAGCTATAGCAGAAGTCTATGAACATGCACTCAGCGGTGCAAGAGATACCTACCGTAGTAAAGTGACCACTGAATGCATCTACTGTAGCTGTGCGGAGAGAAACTCACGAAGGACTAAGTATTTCTATATGGTTTTAAAAAGAATTACAATTTATAAAATTATAGCTTCAGCTGGGAACCCAGCATTGCAGTTAACAAGGAGCTTCAACAGTTCTGTAAAGCTCGGCTGATAAACAAGGCAAAAGATCAGGCCACTAGGAAGGAAATGGTCACAAGATACAGAGAAGTGCGCCAGTTGGTGTTTGAAAATGGGAAGCTGTTGCTGGCATCATATTGAGCTCTATGTGAAAAGGTAGCAATTCTTGGTTTTTTTTGTAAATAGTTGGAATTCCTTGTCATCCACAACCTAACCTCCTAAATGTGTAGAAGCAGAACATCCATAGAAGCAATCATTCTCACTCTGCCCATACCAACGCTTCCCATAATAGAATGCAACGTACAAGTTTTGCTTTGAATTTTTTCCAGAAAGGCAAATTATATTCCAATAACTGGCATCTCTCTCAGATTGATATGTTATTAATCAATGATTCTAGGCCACAATTTAAAAAGATATACAATACTGTGCAAAATTCTTAGGCACATATAGATAGCCAGGGTGCCCAAGACTTTTGCACAGTACTATAATAATTTTATGTATTGAACTGTTCTGCTGTCAAAAAAAATCAAAGACATATGTGAATAATGATAAATGTGCTTCCTATATAGGTCTCTATGACGGACTGAGAGTGGGAAGGGAGGCAGGGGGAGGGGAATCATAGTTGGGAAAAGGGGAAGGGAGAGTGGAGGGAGCAGGAAACACCTGAGAGTCATTCTGTAATAATCAATAAACTAACTGCTTGGAATCATGTGACCTTATCTGGAGCTTCAGGGCTGGGTGTGTCTGCAACCTCACTACCTCCCGCCTAGCACTCCTCTGCCACCTGTCTCACCCTCTTCCCACAGCACTCCAGCCTTGCCATTTCTAATATCCTTTGCTCCCGCCTGATTTACAAACTCTCCCTTCACTCCATGTTAACAAATACAGTACTGTGCAGAAGTCTTAGGCAGCCTGGCAAGCTATATATGTGCCTAAGACAATTGCACAGTACCATATCAAGTCAGTCTACAATCAATGCAGGGCATGTTATACTTGGGTCATGCTATGCCCTAGCCTCACACTTAAAAGTATTATTTCAATGTAGTAAAACACAGATTAAAACTAACTCAAATGATACCCATGAACAATACTAATGCAAGACGAGTAGCTGAGTATATATAAAGGAAAGCTGCAAGAGAGTGGTGGTAAAACACAAAATGCTGGAGAAACTCAGCAAGTCAGGCAGCATCGATGGAAATTAATGAACAGTCCGCAATCAGGCTGAGACCCTTCATCAGGACTTCAGGTGGCTGTCTGGAATGCACCGACTGGGGTGGTGGTAGAGGCAGATACAATGGAGACTCTTAAGCAACATTTCGACAGGCACATGAATGTGAGGGAATTGGTGGTATATGGACATTGTGCAGGCACAAGGGATTAATTTACTTGGCCATTAGATTTAAATAGTTCAAAACAACATTGTGGCTGAAGGGCCAGTTCCTGTGCTGTACTGTTCTATGTTTTAATAATCACCTTGTAACCATAGTTACCTACTGCTTCTGATGCATGTTGTCTATTTTTCAAAGTCTTAAATATGTTTTTCCAAAAATTCAAATCAAAATAATGTTCACATGATCAAAATAGATCTCCATGCTGAGATATTATCATGAGATCTCTCTTAAGACAATGGCTCAATTCAAGCTCTCATTTTAAGGAGGAAAAGCAATTATTAGATTGTTCTGTGGAACGATTTCAGTATCCTGTAAACACAGTCAATCAAATAGTCTTAAAAAACTGGTAGTCCTTACTTTGTGTATCCAACAGTACCACTCAAAAGGATCAAAATAACAAAATGAACTTGAGTACTGAACTGGGTCCTTCCCCAGTTTACAGTAGGGCACTGTTCTTAGACCTTAAACCATAGGAACAGAATTAGGGCTTTCAACCCATGAAGTCTGCTCTGCCATTCCATCATGGCTGATTTATTATCCCTCTCAACTCTATTCTTTAACTTCTTCCCGCAACCTTTAACACTCTGATTAATCGAGAATCTATCAACCTCCCTTTTAAATATACTCATAACCTGGCCTCCACAGCTGTTTATGGTAATGAATTCCAGATTCACCAACCTCTGGCTAAAGAAATTCCTCTTCATCTGTTTTAAATGGACATCACTCTATTCTGAGGCAATCACCTCTGGTCCTAGATTACCCCTGCTATAGGAAACAAGCACTCCACATATATTATCTAGGCCTTTAAATATTCAATAGGTTTGAATGAGATGTCCACCCCTTCTTCTAAACTCCAAGGAGTACAGGCCCAGGGTCATCAAACACTTGTACATTAATCCATTCATTACCAAAATCATTCTCCTGATCCCCCTCTGGATCCTCTCTAATGCTTGCATACCTTTTCTTAGATAAGGGACTCACTATTCGCTCTCCATCTATCTTCATATCATCCACAAACCTGGCCACAAAGCCATCAATTCTGTCCCGATGAAGGGTCTCAGCCCGAAACTACAACTGTTTACTCTTTTCTATAGATGCTGCCTGGCCTACTGAGTTCCTTCAGTATTTTGTGTGTGTTGCTTTGGATTTCCAGCATCTGCAGAAAGAACCATATTGATTAAAAAAAAAGCTAATAAGATCTTCTGGAAAACAGCTCAGACCTGTATCTTAACAGGCAAAGTATTTTCATTCATTTAAGATACCAAGCGCATTACAACATTTTTAAAAATAGCAATTACTCAAACCAGATGCTACATAATCATTCAAAGCACTTGCAACAGCTCCTTGCTAGGAATAGCTTTTTAGAACAGAAATGGTGTAATTATTTTATGTTCAAAAACTGAGGCAGCAGAATGGTATATAACTTCACAACTCATTTCAGTTTGGGGGGAAGTGGCCATTTTGCATTTCATTTCCAGTGCGGTCCCCCTCCTCCCCCAAGAAAGAATTCATTCTGTCCCTCCTAGCTATCAGCATGCACTGTTAAACCAAGCAGCATCTTTGTTCTACCAGGTTTTCGCACATTTTGCTATTCTTGTAACTGCTTTGGAAAACCAATTCTACTGTTAACCATATTGCTTCATTCAAATTATTGGATAATTCAACCACTTTGCCACAAACACCTGAATGTCATAAGGGATACTCAGAGGAACTGTAACACACTGCAGTAGGCCCAAGGCCTCATGAAAACCATTATACAAGATGGTGGCCTTGACATTCTACCAACCACTTTTCCTTGAAGTTATCCTCACTGTGCCAGGTTATTCTAACAGTTCTTTCAAGAACAAAAGGGTAGCCAAAGCTGCTTTATACTGGTGAGGCTGATGTCAGTGAAACATCATGGTTCCAGGTGACAAAGTAACTTTGAAAGTATGGACTGGTAACTGTGGCCTGAATACGAGTGGTATATCTTCCAGAATCTGGCCCAAATTTAAATGATTTAACTAAAAGCATTTCAGATCAGTAACTTAAAAACTGTCCTCCTAAGAATAAGACTATAAGATTGAAGTGGACCAGAAGCCCTCTCAAGCTTTCAGTCATTAACATCCTACCGGATGTTACAGTCAAGTCCATTTAGCCTGAATGAGCCTTTATTTTAGCAAAAAAAATCCTCTCAGTGCAATGACTTAGAATCAATATGCACAATCAGTTTTCCTTGAGGAGGTACTGAACAAAATGAATAAAGGGGAACCACTAGTTATACCAAAAGGCATTGTAAAAAGAGGCACAAGGTAAGAATTCAAGGCACTGGGTCAAATATATGATGACAGACAGAGGATAGTCTAATAACAGTAAGCGGGATAAATAGCCCATTTTCAGGTTGGCGAGCCATTGTGCGATGCCACAAGGAAAATCTGTTTGATGGACTGAAACTCCAGAATATTACTTTATGGAGATCAGAGTGATGGATGAAATAAAGATTTTGCATTTAATATGAGTTATTCATCTTTTGCACTACATTTTTGAAACTACTTCATTAGAAGTTTGCAAAGATTCAGCATGACATTTAATACTTCGACAAACTTCTATAGATGCGTGGTGGAAAATCCTACAAAAAGTAGTGGATATGGCCCAGTCCATCTTGCGTAAAGCCCTCTCCACCATTGAGTGCATATACACAGAGTGTGGTCACAAGAAAGCACCATTTATCACCAGGGATCTCCACCACCCACATCATGCCCTCTTCTCGCTGCTGCCATCACATGGCATAGGAGCTTCACGACCCACACCACCAGGTTCAGGAACAGTTGTTACCCCTCATCCATCAGGCTCTTGAACCAAAGGGAATAACTTCACTTTTCCTATCACCGAACTACTCCCACAACCTATGGATTCACCATCAAGGACTTTTCATCTCATGTTCTTGATATCTATTGCTTATTTATTTCTCTTTGATTTGCATAGTTTTTTGCACATTGGTTGTTTGTCCCCCTTCCCCTGGGTTGGGTGCGGACTTTCACTGATTTTATTATGGTTCTTGGATTTATTGAATATGATCACAAGAAAATGAATCACAGGGTTGTACATGGTGATGTGTGTACTTTGATAATAAATTTACTTTGAACTTTAAATTAGCAATTTTTATGTCTTGCACAAAACATTTCACGACGTGGAAATAAACCTGATTCTGAAATAAGGGAAATAAATGATTAATTTCATTACCAGCAGATGGAGCATAAAAGGCTTGAAATAGAGTACAATGAATGTAAAGATCAGATTAGTTGTCATGCCCTGGGCATAACAGAGCAAACTCACTGGGCTACCTGCTATTATTGTTCTGTGAAAGAAAACTCATTTCACTCCAAAATGGTTGACCTCTTACTTTAATTTCTAGTACAGGAATCTTGCTCAACTTCTAGTACAGAGTACCCCTTACATGAAATGCTTGGGGCCTGAAATATTTTGGAACATATAATAATATAACCATATAACAATCATAGCACGGAAATAGGCCATTCCGGCCCTCCTAGTCCGTGCCGAACTCTTAATCTCACCTAGTCCCACCTACCCGCACTCAGCCCATAACCCTCCACTCCTTTATAGCTTGGGATCGCCAGCATTTCTGACTCTGAATTAATGTGCTACCAGTAAGCAGTCTTTGCTTTACACTTGTTCATCACACATACGTACTTAACAGTGAAAATTATTCCACATCATTAATATAATGAAAATATAAGTAACAAAAACAGCACAGCAGCGTCGGGAGAATACCTGAATCAGCTGTTGAACAACAAACAACAGCAGAATTTCAAGTTTCCACCTACGATGCCGTGTTTTGAGTAAAAGGTTAAAGTATACTATTTATATTTCACTTTTTTAAGCTCTATGTAAGGTATAAAAACAATTAACATTGTAGGTTTGTTCTGGTGTAAAGACATCCATCAGTGATGATCTACACAAACTTATCAATTAACTTCTTTACTGCTTTATGATCAGCAGACACTATCTTTAAAATCCTTAAAAATTTAATGCTGTGCCTTTCCTTAAATTTCTGTAACCAACCTGCTGAATTTTCACAATTACCTTCAATTTTCAGTTCATCGTGATAGATTTTTGCTTGTTTCATGAATCAGCATACAGTAGCATGCAAAAGTTTGGGCACCCCGGTCAAAATTTCTGTTACTGCGAATGGTTAAATGAGTAGAAGATGAGCTGATCTCCAAAAGTCATAAAGTTAAAGATGAAACATTCTTTTCAACATTTTAAGCAAGATTAGTGTATTATTTTTGTTTTGTACAATTTTAGAGTGGGGAAAAAAAAAGGAAAAGAGCACCATGCAAAAGTTAGGGCACCCCAAGAGATTTGAGCTCTCAGATAATGTTTACCAAGGTCTCAGACCTTAATTAGCTTGTTAGGGCTATGGCTTATTCAGTCATCATCAGGAAAGGCCAGGTGATGCAAATTTCAAACCTTTATAAATACCCTGACTCCTCAAACTTTCTCCCAACAATCAGCAGCCATGGGCTCCTCTAAGCAGCTGCCTAGCACTCTGAAAATTAAAATAAATGATACCCACAAAGCAGGAGAAGGCTATACAAAGATAGCAATGCGTTTTCAGGTAGCCATTTCCTCAGTTCATAATGGAATTAAGAAATGGCAGTTAACAGGAATGGAGGAGGTCAAGTTGAGGTCTGGAAGACCAAGTAAACTTTCTGAGAGAACTACTCGTAGGATTGCCAGAAAGGCAAATCAAAACCCCCGTTTGACTGCAAAAGACCTCCAGGAAGATTTAGCAGACTCTGCAGTGGTGGCGCCCTGTTCTACTGTGCAGCGACACCTGCACAAATATGACCTTCATGGAAGAGTCATCAGAAGAAAACCTTTCCTGCGTCCTCGCCACAAAATTCAGCATCAGAAGTTTGCAAAGGAACATCTAAACAAACCTGATGCATTTTGGAAATAAGTCCTGTGGACTGATGAAGTTAAAATAGAACTTCTTGGCCGCAATGAGCAAAGGTATGTTTGGAGAAAAAAGGGTGCAGAATTTCATGAAAAGAACACCTTTCCAACTGTTAAGCACGAGGGTGGATCGATCATGATTTGGGCTTGTGTGGCAGCCAGTGGCATGGGGAACATTTCACTGGTAGAGGGAAGAATGAATTCAATTAAATATCAGCAAATTCTGGAAGCAAACATCACACCTTCTGTAAAAAAAAAAGCTGAAGGTGAAAAGAGGATGGCTTCTACAACAGGATAATGATCCTAAACACACCTCAAAATCCACAATGGACTATCTCAAGAGGCGCAAGCTGAAGGTTTTGCCATGGCCCTCACAGTCCCCCGATCTAAACATCATCGAAAATCTGTGGATAGACCTCAAAAGAGCAGTGCATGCAAGAATCTCACAGAGCTAGAAGCCTTTTGCAAAGAAGAATGGGCGAAAATCCCCCAAACAAGAATTGAAAGACTCTTAGATGGCTATAGAAAGCGTTTACAAGCTGTGATACTTGCCAAAGGGGAGGTTACTAAATACTGACCATGCAGGGTGCCCAAACTTTTACTTTGGGCCCTTTTCCTTTTTTGTTATTTTGAAACTGTAAAAGATGAAAATAAAGTAATCTTGCTTAAAGTATTAAAGAAATGTGTCATCTTTAACTTTATGCCTTTTGGAAATCAGGTCATCTTTTACTTGTTTAGCTATTCACAGTAACAGAAATTTTGACCATGGTGCCCAAACTTTTGCATGCCACTGTATAGCTTAATGGCACATATTCACTCTGACGTTGACAAGTTCATTTGTTCAATACGCAAAAGAGATCTTCAATTTTTGCTTTATGCAGTGTTTTTCTATTTTTCCATCAACATCTGTTCATTACATATGTGGGGTCACTTCTCAGAAATGTCTGATGCACAGATCTGCACATCACCTGGGAATCTTCCCAGTGCCTTGTGGAATTTTCTATTTGTGACATCATGTTAGTGTTCAAAAATAAAAATTTGTATTTCAGATAAAGGGTACTCAACCTGTATTTCATTCCTTAATTTCATACTATTCTGTACTTGCATCACTTGCTTATTTATACCTTGCACTATCATGTCTTTTGTCAATTGATCACCAAAGCCTAGCATCCTATCATAAACAACGTGTTCTGTCCACCTGTGGTTCTGTATATCAAAACTTTTAATTAAATGCTCTTAGACCTTAAACGTTAACTATCCTTTGTCATAAATATTGCCTAATCAGAGAAATTCCAGCATTTCCAGTTTCTCTGCAGGTGCTAGTCTAGCTGAAGTCCCACCAAAAGATTAATTCTGAATGACTTGCTCAGTCTTTTATAGGTAAATCCCCTTGCAATAACAGCTAACATAACATTTCCTCTTTCTACATGCACCAATATCCTTTGAACACAAATGTATTTAACGTTTTTTTTAAAAAAGATCTGTATTTAATAACCGTGAACAACCTTATTTCCTTCATTTAACCTCAAATCCCTATGGTTCAGTAGCTCCCATAGTTGGGCATGTTTTGAATCTGTAGATCTATACTAAATCACTAATTCTAAGTTCTGTAATAATTTAAAGTGCTAGTATAACTTTTGCAAACTCAGCCCACAGCTTCCCAACTTACAGAAACTTTGTATTACAGTTCCCAGAACTATTACACGACCTGAGTGCTTATACTTAAAAAGTTCTGCTCAGAAGATGACAACCAGGGATTATTTCTGAGATGGGCACCAGTCTGGTCCCAAGTGTGCCAGACCAGACTTTCAACCTGTGTAATCTTTTTCATTACTGAATCACACCTTTCAGCTGTGCTTTAAAGTCTCATTCACTGCCACACTCTACAATTTGTCTTGCTTTCCTTCGACTTAGCAGTTCTGATTATTTCAACCTTTATCACAATTTTCTCTGCTGATCCAACTTCATAACCTTTCCACCTTCTCTATTCCTGTCCTTTTAAGGTCACACCATTGCACTTGCCCTCTCAAACACATGGTAATTGCAATACTCTCAACAACCAACTCATTATATGCCTTGTCTTCCATTTCTGTAATGGAAAAACCAAGCTTTCTTGAAGGTACAGGATTTAGCAATCAGTGTATAACAAAAATCAGTTCTCAGCTCCAAAATCCCAGTTGGAGATTTTCTTCATCTTTAACCTGATAGTTACCAATTTAAAAGAGGTTTAATCCTATGTAAACATTTCAGTGTAATTTCTGGAATTTTCTTTCTCGCTAAAATTATTGTGTGATTCTATGGTGCCTAAGCATGCTTTCGATTTAAGTGAATTTAAGGCTGGAGGCATATACAAGGCATAATGGAACGAACACAGGAGCATGTTGTCTGTTTCAAACTAGAGACATACCAAGTTCAGTTTGGGAAAAGTCTCTTTTGTCATCTACACCCAAGTATCAAGAATCTGTACTATTGACAAATGACCATTTAGAGGGAAAGCCAGATTTATCACCCTCCTAAAAGCAGGAAACAAAGAAGTGGACAAGAGACATGGGTACAGTCCAATCTTCAACAAGAGATCATCTTGCTTGAGGCCTGAAGATGGTAACTACAAAGCAAGAATCATTATTGCATTTGATCTATAAGTCAATTGGGCAAGGTGATTACTCAGATAATTCTACTTTTGCACATAGTTTGATGAAACAGAACAGAATGAAATGATGCAATAGTAACTTTGAGCATTGCTCTGTGTACTTCCTGGTTGTGAAATAAGAATTTCAAGATTTATACTGAACCTCAAAAGCATTTCTGTCCATTCCCGAATGATTACAAATATACACAAATAGCCTATCTGATATGATTCACAAGGCACGATTGTTACATATATAGATCAATTAGATAAATGGAAATGCAATATCCATTAAAATATTTTCTAGGACAACTACAGCAAGCTGTTAGAGCTGATGAAAGATTTAAACACCAAAGAGAATATTTTAAACATTTTAAAAAGTTACCCTGTTAAAGTCATTTCCTCATTGCAACTTTCATTATAGCCACCACCATTCATCTCACATGACTTCACAAGAAAATATTCTACTCAGCATGTTCAAATTTAAAGCAGAAGTCTAAACTGCACTAGAAAAGGGTCTTTACACACACCAACAGGAAAAGTGGTGTGCAGATTGAACAGCAGATAAGAAACAGGTTTCTCAGTCACCTCATCAGAATGTACCCATCAATTCTCGGCATAAAGTTAAAACTAAAGAATCCACTTCTAGAGTAAAGCATTCAAACAAGTAGGCTGCCATTTCCTCTTTAACAAACCTACATTTTGTAAAAACACTACACAAGATGACAAATTATGAGACAATGATTCAAAAACCAACAATTCTGAATCAGTCGAGGGATATGGGCCAAATACAGATCTGGAAAGATGGTGCCCAGTGCTAGCAGCTCTGGTGGAAATCAATTATTCTTGTTTAGGTCTACTGCAGCTGAAATCCAGTCATAGCTGTGGGTACTTCAGTAAGCTAAATTATTTTAAGACTTTCGATTAATACTGAAAAATCAATGGATCCTATACTGCAAACTTAGGTTGAGTATAGTTCCCCTTTAAGAAAATGAAAGCGTGCAAGAATGCTGGGCTGAAAGTAAGAATGAAATGCAGACCCGTCACCCCACTCCCGACTATCCTGGCTGGTGAATGTAGTTTCTGGAAAATAAATCTGAAGACCTCAGAGCAAGATTGCTGTACCAGATGAACACCATTGACTGATGTGTACTTTGCTTCAAGGAAACATGGCTATTGTCCACCATTTTGGGAGCAGCGTTACAGCTCAATGGCTTCACTATTCACCATAAAGACAGGACAGCTCAGTCTTTCAAAAGTAGAGGAGGTAGCGTATGTTTTATAATTTGCTCATCATGGTGTGCAGACATGGCACTTCTGTCTCAGTCCTGCTCACCCAACCTGGAACATCCAACAGTCAAATGTCTTTCTATTTATCTGCCAAGGAAGTTTTCCGACATCATACTGGTACAGTGTACATTCCACCTCAGACAAGCATTGAAGGAGCTATAGCACACCTGATGCCTTCCCCAACATTAAGGAAGATTTCAACCAGGCCAGCTTAAAGAAGTCTCTGAATAACCAGCAACATATCACTTGTGGAACCAGGGGAGCCAACAGATTTGACTACTGTTATACCACCATCAAGAAATCTTACTGTGCCACCCCACACCTGGCTGTACTTCTCCCAGAGTATAGGCAGGGACTGAAAACTGCGGCACCAATGGTGAGGACCAAGATATGGTCAAGGGAGGCAGAGAAGTGGGTGAACTAGACAACACTCAGGAATTCATCCTCAAGTCTGAATGAATATGCCATAGTTGTCACTGACTTCATCAAAACCTGTGCAGATGATCGTCTGCTTTCGAGAACATACCGGACAGCCGCGGATGAACCAGGAGATTCTGTGGATTTCAAGACAAGTGATCCAGAACAATACAAGTAGTCCAGATACGACCTACAGAAGGCTATCTTAAGAGTGAAAAAACCAACTCCGATTGAGATTAGAGATGGAATCTGATACATGTCAGCTGTCGTGGTTTGCAGGCTATTACTTCCTACAAAGTGAAACCTAACATCATGAATAGCAGTAATGCTTCACTCCCAGATGAACTCAATGCCTTTTATGTATGTTTCAAAAGGGAGAATAAAACAATATCTATGTTAATCCCTGCAGCATCCAATGACACTGTGATCCGTCTCACAGACAGACATTAGAACATCTTTCAAGAGGATGAACGTTCCCCAAGGCATCAGACCCTGATGGCATACAGGTAGGACTCTGAAAACCTGTCAGCCATCTGGTGGGAGTGTTCAAGGACATCAACCCCTCACTGTTTCAGTCGGATAATCTCACCTGCTTCTAAAGGGTGGCCATCATACCAATGCCCAGGAAGAGCAGGAGGAGCTAGCTCAAATGACTATTGGCCAGTGCGAGTCACATCTACCGTGATGAAGTGCTTTGATGCAGGATTGGGAATTGGACCCGAAATGCTGGCACTACAAAGTGTTATGCTAACCACTATGTTACCATGCCGCCCCATTCACAGTGTATTCAAGACAATGACTTTTCTAGAGTCACAAAATCTATCAAAGTAGCAGGTTGAGTGAGTGAATACGAGGATAGGGTCAATCACAGCCTTAGCAAAAAGGAGGCTTCCTCTTTAAAATCTTGCAGACATCTTTGTGCCATGTCAAAATTGTATTTATCAGTTCAGCTGTTATAAACTACAAATGCTGATCTGTTTTAAATATGAAATCTGATCAACAGGAAGAGAAGAGAAAGATTGTTACACAGCAAATGCAACAACCAGAGGGTTCCGAGAAGGCTTTGCAAGATATGAGCCAATGGGACTAATTCTGTTTAGCAGCTTGGTGAGCATGTACGAGTTAGGCTAAAGGGCTTGCTTCCTTGATGAAAGGCTCTATGAACCCAATTCTGAGTTGAGTTATACAACACAAACAATTTCAGATTGCTTGTGCTCTCAAGATTGCAAGGGCACTTTTAATGTCATAATGCAGCTAATCTTTAGGGATTGATCCAATTCTACATTACTTCCACCTGCATAACCAGGTTCTTCTGCATGCCACTATTGTGACCTGAGGTTATTTGAGTTACTGTCACTTTCCTGTCAGCTTGAACCAGTCTGGCCATTCTCCTCTGACCCCTCTTATTAAAGTGTTTTCACCCACAGAAATGGATTCTTCTTTTTTGTTTCTCACACCATTCTCTGTAAACTCTAGAGACTGTTCAGTATGAAAATCCTAGACCAACATTTTTTGGGAAGTAGTGAATTCGTATCATTTTCACTCCTGGCCATTTCTGGCGTCTACAAGCCTGAAAACATGAAACCGCAGTGAATGAAACAGTTCTGAATTGTTGCAATGTTCATCTTTCACCAACTGTTAGTGACAAAAATCACTGCTTTTTCAAGACAACACATGCAAGTGACGTTTAAAAACTGTTCGCTCTAAGCACAGTGTAGTGTTTACTGGCTACACAAGTGCATATGACTAGCCTTAGTTAGAAATTTCAGCAACAATCTCCTGCCCCAATTAAGCAGCATAGTGTCCCAAATAAATGAAGGGAATGTGCTATTTTTGGGTTGAGTTTTTGTTCTTTAAGAATTGTCTCAAAAAAGTGGAATCCACTGTAAATCCATGCTTCAAATGTAAGCACTAAATTACTGCTTGGTTAACAAAAAATGTTTTTAATAAATCATTTCCACATATATACACTTAATGATACCAACATTGTACATCCTTGACATTAACAGGAATCATTACAAAACAAGCATCTTAAGACTCAAAGAAATGCAAGTGAATTAGCATTTTGGAGAAGATGTTGGTCAGTAGAAACCACAAGATTGCATTGATTCCAAAAACATTATAGTCTTGCTAGATTGTTTAACAAGACTCCACATCTTTCTCTTCTTATATAGATGAGAAAAGCAGTGATCATTGGTCTTCAACTGCTATTAAATGGAGAAAAAAAAACAAGAATTAAACAAATGGAACAAGAGGAGTAGGCCATTTGGCCCTTTGAGTCTGCTCCACCATTCAACATCATGGCTTATCTGGCCATGGACTCGGCTCTCCCTACCTGCCCTTTGCAGTTGGTCACAGGTTGCTAGGTTTTGATTGGTCAGGCTGTCTCAAACGTTATGTACCAGGAGAAGGCAGGGGAATGGAGTTGAGAGGGATAATAAATCAGCTATAATGGAATGGCGGAGGAGACTCACTTGGACAAATAGGCTAATTCTGCTCCCATATCTTATGGTCTTATTTCTATAGAATGCTTAATTCCCCTGTGACATAAAAATTGGTGTCTTAAATATATCTAATGAGGTTGCCTCTTCTGCTTCCCGGGCAGGAAATTCCACAGATTCATTACTTTCTGGGAAAAGCAGTTTCTCATGTTCATTCTAAATCTGTTACCTTGAAGCTTGAGGCCGTGTCCATAGCTCTAGTCTCACCAGTAAAAACAACTTTCCCACCTCTATCTTATCTAACCCTTCCATAATTTTATATGTTTCTACAAGAAACCCTCGCATTCTTTTGAATTCCAGTGGGTATAGTCCCAGGTGACTCAATCTCTCCTCATAGATTAACCCCCTCATCTCTGAAATCAACCTAGTGAACTTGCTGTGCCTCTACAAAGCCAGTATGTCTTTGCTCAAGTAAGGAGACCAAGACAGGATGCAGTACTTCAGGGGCAGCCTCACCAGTACCCTGCAGCCTAACCTCCCTTCTCTTAAATTCAATCCCACTGGCAATGAAGGCCAACATTCCATTTAGCTTGATAACCTGGTGCTAGCAGTAAACAAGTCAGAAGAGACAAAACGTCCATATTCACATTATGCATTGCTGATAAGCTAAATGCTCCACATTCTTGAATCTGATAACTAAACATCAAGCCTTTGGCCAGCAACCCTCAGTAGAATAGACTGAAAAAAATTCAAAGATACTGAATTTGTTTGACAACCCCATAAATTTCTGTAGATCTTAACATTGCTCATTTGTACAGGATACACAAGATTTTATACTGGGACATGATAATGTATTGTGGATTCAGATTTGAGTGCTGGGAAATTAAAGAAATCACCACAAAGATGGCTTCACGCCAGTTTTAATTTAAAAAAGGCTTTACAAATGTTAAAGGCATTCTTAAAATTTTAGCAGAAATTCAACAGCATCACATCATAAATCAGGCCACAAGTCATGATTAGGGATACCCCCACCCCCATTCTTCGAATTAATATTACTTTATGCAACGTCAAATGCAAGACTGTGAGACCATGAGCACAAGTGAACAAAGAAAGTTCAAAATTAATCTGTAGAGAGGACCTGTATGGTTAATGGTACATTTTAACCATGCCTATAAATTCTGCTGCATTATCATGATACAAAAAATGCAGTTATATTTATTATATTAGGTTAATTAGTCATTATAAATTGTCCTGTGATTAGGTTAGGACTGAATTGCTGTATGTCAAGAAATACATATATCCAGTCCTCTTGAAATGAATGCCAACATTCCATTTGGCTTCCTTACCACCAACTCAACCTGTTAGTTAACCTTTAAGAATTCCTCCACAAGGACTCCAGTCTTTTTGCACCTGATTTTTGTATTTTCTTCCCGGTTAGAAAAGAGCTTCCATCTTTATATTCCTTCTACCAAAGCAATAACCACACAACTTTCCTCACTATATTCCATCTGCCACTTCTTTACCCATTCTCCCAATCCAAGTCCTTTTGCAGACTCCCCGCTTCCTCACTACTACTTACCCCTTCACCCATCCGTGCATCGTCTGTAAACTTGGTCACAAAGCCATCAATTCCATCATCTAAATTGCTGACATATAACATGAAACGAAACTGTCCCAATACCGACCCCTGGAGAACACTAGTCACCGACAGACAACAAGAACAGGCCCTTTTATTCTGACTCTGCCTGCTGCCAATCAACCAATTTTCTACCTATGCTAGTTATCTTTTCTGTAATACCATGAACCCTTACTTTGTTAAGCAGCCTCATGTGCAGCACCTTGTCAAAGGCCTTCTGAAAATCCAAGTAAACAACATTCACTGACTCTATCTTGCCTGTTATTTCCTCAATGAATTCCAATAGGCTTGTCAGACAATATTCCCCCTTAAAGAAACCATGCTGACTTAGTCCTACTAAATCATGTGGATTAATGAGTTGGCACCAGAAACGTGGCGTCCCTTAAAGACTGCCCCCAGCATTAGCTTGGGCAATGGTGGTCATTGATACATTTCTCTTCGTGTTTTGATGCAAATGTGACAAATAAAGCTAATCTATAAATCACGTTTTCTTTAATGGAGTGATGTAAATATAATTCATACAAGTCATTGAATATACGTAAAGCAGAGGATGATCAGCTCTTGATAAGTAAGGGCATCAAAGGTTACAGGGAGAAGGCAAAATGGGGTTGGGAGGGATAACAAATCAGCCATGATGGAATGGCAGAGCAGGCTCGATAGGCCGAATGGCCTGATTCTGCTCTTGTGATTCTCTGTCAGAATCGGAAAGAGATGTGAGCTATTTTCATCAGGAGAGAAGGTGGAGATAGATGTGTTGAATAAGGAGAATGTTTGTAATGGGTCACCAGCACATTAAGCTTCTTGGTCAGTGTAATGAATTTTAAAGGGCAAGGTGCCAGGGGTAAGACTTATAAAAATACAATTACAATAAAACAACATGGTTTTGGCCCAAAATGTCAATGGTATTTTTGTCTATAGATGCTGCCTGGCCTGCTGAATTCCTCCAGCATTTTGTGTGTTACTTGGATTTCCAGCATCGGCAGATTTTCTCATTTTTGGAAAATGCTGGAACTATGCAGGAATTATCGATGGAAAGAGAAAGTAAAGTTTCATTTGAGAGGCCCTTCCTCAGGCCTGAGAAATAAAAGTTCCTACCCAGAGCATTCCACGCACCTAGAACTGCGTAAAAAAACCCTTAACCCTGACAACCCCCTATAGTTTCTTCCAATTACCTTTACCCACTTTTGCCCTGGCTATCTACTCAATCTATCTCTCTCATCTTGTACTCCTAACAGGTCACGTTCCATCCTGTGCTCCAAAGACAAAAGCTCTAGCTCGCTCAACATATATGCCTATAACATGTTTGCATAGCTGGCAACTCGCCCAATGGGAATAGAGGTAGATTCAATGGTCCTCAGCAGCCAAGCAGGGTTAATGGGATTGCAACCTTGGTATATGGGCACTGAAACCTTGTTGTATTACTGTTATAGTCCTACACAATACAGTGCCTCTTCAGATCTGTGCTAGTTTAAGGGGCTAACCACTAGTGATGGAACATGCTCTTAACAGTCCTATCAAGTGACAATTATCACCAATGCCCAGACAGTGTTCCATCAAAGTTCCCCAGACTGCATAAATTGTTGATGGTTGAAACAAGACTCATGTAAAACTGAAGTCAATGAAGATTAAATGAGAAACATTCCGGTGACCCCCTTCCCACCCCCAGAATATCACTGTATGAGTTCCTTAGGAAAGCATCTCCGATCTAATCGTCAACTGCTTCAATGCTCTCCCATCATGAGGAGAGAGTGGGGGAACTAGCTACTGTCTGCAAACTGATCAATTCCAATTGTCAGTTCTTAGTAAACAAAGCAGCAAACACTTACGGCAGAAGAACGAGACAACACTCAGACACAAGCTGATAAGCAGTACTTTAACACCTCGAAGAAGAATATGGCATCACCACGTCCCATGCCAACTAAAACCCTCAAGGGCTTTTGGATGGAGGGGATTAAGGATCACTACACTCCCGAAAGTAGAGTAGGTCAGTGGCTGAGTACTGTGATGCAAGTAGGCACAGTAACAGTGGTTAGCACAATACTATATAGCACCAGTGGCCTGGGCTCATTTCCCGTTGCTGTCTGTAAGGAG
The DNA here is from genome assembly GCF_048418815.1 of Hemitrygon akajei. NCBI lineage: Eukaryota > Metazoa > Chordata > Chondrichthyes > Myliobatiformes > Dasyatidae > Hemitrygon > Hemitrygon akajei. The sequence continues at coordinate 187,036,645 of NC_133126.1, read as the reverse complement.
TTGGTACATTCTCTCTGTGACCGCGTGAGTCTCCTCAAGGTGTTCCTGTTCCCCACCCCCCCCACACAATCTGAAGACATACCAGAGGGCAAGTTAATTGGCCATTAGAAATTGTTACTTGATTAGGCCAGAGGTTACTGAGTGGCGCGGCTCCTCACTATATCTCAATAGTTTAGGAGAATGGAGTGTCACAGATGGGAGTAAAATTCAATTTTTTCTTCATCTAACAATGTCAGTGAAACCCACATTGTCACTATGGTGACTGGGTAAAAAAAATTTAACTCTGAGGATGGGTAAGTATGTAGGGGATTAGTGGAGCAAGAAACTGACTGAGATGAGCTGGCATTAAATTAGAGCCTTTGCCATTTGATCCATGTATAGTTAAACATAAACTCAATGTAACATTTAGTATTAGAATTAAGTTTGCCTTACGTCTATACATATTGGCTTCGAAATTCAATATGAATTAGAAGCAAGAGGAAACTATCTAGATCCTTCAGCCTATTCACCCGTTTAATAAGATCCTGAATGATCTCATTACAGTATAATCTTAACGTGAATGCTTATACCTGCAGTAACCTTTCACTGAAGAATTAATGTATTTCTGCCTTAAATATATTCCATGACTCTGCTCTCAACATTCTTATCGAAATGGAGAAGACTCACAGACCTTAGCTTAAATTGGTGGCCTATATTTTTTCAATATTGATTCCTAGTTCTAGGGCAACACAAAATGCTGGAGGAACTCAACAGGTCCAGTACCATTAAAGGAGAGAAATAAACAGTTGACATTTTGGGCTGAGACCCTTCATCAAGACTGGTCTTGGTGAAGGATCCTGATAAAGAGTGGATCTCAGCTTTATTCCTCTCTATAGATGCTGCCTCCACCTGCTGAGATCATTCACCATTTTATGTACATTGCTCTAGATTTCTGTTTGATTCCTCCTCCAGATGGTTTCACAAGAGATCGGATCCTCTCCGTGCCACTGTGTAAGCCCTGAGAGAAGCGGTTCTCAACTTGGTGCGCTCCCGGTCAATGGAAGGGTCTATGGCATTAAAAAAGTTGGGAACCCCTTTCCTAGAGGATTTTACAATCAAGTCCCTAGCACTCCCCCCCCCCCCACCCACAAAAGACAACACTGGCTTGGTGCAAAATAAACCCCATCCCACTTTTCACACTTTCCCCAAACTCACATTCAACGTAAAAGAAAAGAAAATCATTGAGATTTTAGCCAATGATCACTGAAGGGGAAGTACCCAAAAAAATTTCTACAGCATTTTTTAAACCCAATGACTAATACACATCCTTCCTATGGATTTAAAATATAAACACTACGCTAAGACTACTGGGAGCTCAAAAAAAATGGAAGTGTTTCGGGTCCAGATAGTTCTCAAATTTCTGCTGTAATTAATCCAAAACTACAATGTACTTAAAAGCCACATGAATTCAATTCAAATCATTAACAAATAAACATGCATGGACTAAAACAGTATAGCATAGAAACAGGCCCTTCACTCCACTTATGTCAATGCTAACCATGATGCCAAACTAATTCCATCTGCCTGGATGTTGTCGATCTCTCTACTCCCTGGCTATTCATCTGCCTGTCTAAATGTTGCTATACTGCTTTAGCCACCTCCTTTAGCAGTTTGCTTGAGACACTTGCTACAATCTCAAGAACTTTCCTTGCAAATCTCCTTTAAATGCCTCCCCACTTCACATTTCCACCCAGGATACAGACCATCTATTTGATCAATGCCATATCCATTTAAGCTTGACGTTCCCTTGTACTTACTTTTCATGCCTCAAAAAGAATTTCTCTAAAATTTTTAATCTTGAAACTAACAAAACATAAAAATTATTTACCTTGATAAACTGGTCTCAAGTTTCAGAATTGCCAATAAAACAGTGCATGTGCCCGCTGTACACTTCTTCAAGATCCAAGGCTTTAGATTTGAAGTTCACGGAGCACAAAAAATTAAACAAATTTTCCATACCTGCTTTGTCATGGAGTTTAATTTTAGAAGTAATCCCATGACAATGACACAGGAACATTCCTCTTTCACATTCAATTTAAATCATTAATTAACATATACAAACAGTACAGCACAGACAACAGGCCTTTCAACCCACTATTTCTGTGCTAACCATGATGTCAATCCCAAAGGTCACTAAAGCAGCTAATTCCATCCTTGTCTACCACCATCTAAACAGCTGTTTTAACTTTTCCAAAATATTATTGGTCATATTCAAGCTCATTTGTAAAGAAGTCCGCTACCATCATTTCCCACAGAGCAAAAGTACAAAATAGCTACCCATTAAAATCTGATTTATAAAATGAACCAGCAGTAATTAATTTGAAGGGAATTATTAATGCAGAAAGTTCAACACAAGTAGAGAAGTACTGGATACCTAATGTTTGGTTGAAGCTTTAATTTACATATGACAAATAAGCACTGAGAAGCAATGGAGATTCAGTGGGCTGCCTTCAACATGCAGGAAGTGTCATCTTTGCCAATAATTAGTTCTACCACAGGAACACTGTGTAGGAGGTAATCAAATATGGTAACACAATCAAGGAGAGGTCCCACTTACAATGACACCATTGCATTTTTAGCTCAAACGATGACTGACCGGGGCAAACCTGCTCTGGAAGAACACAGGTCATATCCACCTATTCAACTGGATGCAAAAACCCTTTGTCATTTATTCAAAGATAGCAAGGTGTACGCTCCTGGCCAACTCTAGTCCCTCAACAAAAACATACCTCAGACCATAATTTTATTGCAGTTAAGATACTTTAAGGTTTGATAAGACACTGTTAGATCATCATGGCCTGATGGTGGCATAAATTTAGAAACACAAGATTGAAAATAGATTAGTACATAATTAGAAAATAATAATTACCGGTAGCACTTCGGGGGGGGGGGGGGGGCGAGGTCTTGGATATCAACTCCAATCAATTCAAGTTTTTCCACACAAGCTGAAATTAATTATTTTCCATAGATGCTGCCTGAGCTGCTGAGTTCCTCCAGCATTGTGTGTGTTACTCTGGATTACCAGCATTTGCAAAATCTGTGTTTGGAATTAATTTCCAGTGGGATTTATATGGAAGATATGTTAATCAGTACTGGAACAAAAGACTATGTTGAAATGTCCTAATATTTTGTAATTTGATGCTACTGCTGCCATGAATATTTGTCACATTTTTTCCTATACCAAATTATACACAAGCAAGATTGAAATTATCTAAATACTGCCTTCAGTTCGGTTTTAAACAGCAGGAAAATTCAGCCAAAAACGAAATAGCATAGAGTTCAAGCTGCATTGCAGATGCAACAGGAAAGCAGAGAACAGTAAGTACTGCAGAGCATGGGAAAACCATGAACCAGTCATGGTCGCAGAATAACAATGGATAAGGAAAGCTTAGTTCATCCACATTAACAATCCCAGTATTAAAACAGACTTCACGACCTTAACCTGCAATTCAAAGCATTATTTTGCTCTGCAATAAAGCCAGCTTCAAGGTTGCCTTTCACTAATTTGAACATACTACCATCACATAATTTACTGCATTTTGCTTTCCTACAGATTTGAACTCAGGTGCTCGTTTCAAAATGGCACCATTTGGCCCAGTATTAAGCAGCCCAAGTGTACTACTTTCTTAATTCTCTACCTTCATGGTTTTCCTTTATAAATTTTAAGGACATGCAAAACTCAGCTGCATGCATCCTAACACATACCAAATCCTATTCAGCCTTCACCTACGTACTCGTTATTCTACATTTACTCCAGATTGAGCAAACACTCAAGATAAAAGCTCTTGGCCTGGAACACTGGCTCCTTATTCATCTTCTTAGATGCTGGCTGACTCGTTAGGTATCTCCATATTTCTTATGTTCTCCAGCATTTTGTGTGTCACTCAGGAAGAAAGTTTGCACTTGGGTTCAAATCTCTCCATCCCCTAATCCCTACTTCAGCACTCTCCAGATCCACAATTATCTGGGATAACTGTATCTCATCCCTACTGGCATGCCATTATCACCAAATTTAATTGATCTATCAGACACACACTTTATTTGGTACACCTGCTTGTTCATGCAAATCTAATCAGCCAATCATGTAGCAGCAACTCAATGCATAAACGCATGCAGACATGGTCAAGAGGTTCAGTTGTAATGAGATGGGAAGATATGTGATCTAAGTTACTTTGACTGAGGAGTGATTATTAGTGCCAGATGGGGTAGTTTGAATATCTCAGAAGCTGCTGATCCCCTGGGATTTTCATGCACAAGAGTTTCTAGAGAATGGTGTGAAAACGAAAAAAAATCCAGTGAGCTACAGTTCTGCAGAGGGAAAATATCTTGTTAATGAAAGAGTCAGGGGAGAATGGCCAGACTGGTTCAAGGTAACAGGAAGGCCACAGTAACTAAATAACAGTGATGTGCAGAAGAGCATCTCTGAATGCACAATACATCAAACTCTGAGGTGGATGGGCTACAGCAGCAGAAGACCACAGTTATTTTATGAGGTACAGGAGTTACCTAATAAAGTGACCTCTGAGTGTAGGCATCTTCACCGTCAGTTGCCAAACACCTCCCCAATCCCTTCTACCTGCTTTAAACGTTACTACTCTTTCACCAAAATTTTGGTCCTTACCCAATTCCTCTGTAAGAGGCTGTGTCAACTTCTATTTTGTCATGCTCATGTGGAGTACCTGACATTAAAGGCACTAAATAAATACAAGATGTTGCCGCTGTACACTATCCAGACTTTAAGTGAACCCCTTGAATACTGGCAAATACAAAATCTGAAGTGTGGCATGTCAAGATAACAGCACAACACCCCTGAATTCTTTTAATTGCATTACAATTACACTTCCTGCCAAGCACTCACTTTTATTCAGAGTCTGGTGCTAGTTGGGCTGTATCATTTCTTCCTCTTTCCCATTCAAGTTGCTAACAAATTCAACTAGTGGGGAACAAAAGCAATAGTTGATCTTCAACTGGAATTCTCCTCTAAAGGCATTTCCAATCCATGTTGAAGATCTGCAAATGCACTAGCCCCAAGTAATTTGTATCTCTTAAGAGTTATTTTACTACCCACCCAGAAGTCCCACTGTGAATTTCTGTATTGAGAATTCAAAACTAATGTTAAAAATCAAAATCAGCTTTATTACCACTGACATATGTCATGTTTTTTTATTTTATTAGCAAAACAATGCAAGACAATTACTGCAAATTAAAAATTACAGTGTAAAAGCAAGATATGGATTATATAAAAATCTGTTGGCAGAGGGGAAGGTGGTCCTGAAATGGTTCTAAATCTGAATTCAAAAGGCAGCCTGTCTATATTCAACTTCAAATCAAAAATCAAACCACAGTAAACACTACAGCCTATTTGCAATGGTGACCTATCAGTAACGATTCAGAACAAATTACAAAACGTATTGTTCCGTGTGAAATGCCATAGTGAAGCAGTACTATCCATTTTATTTGGCTCTAAAAGAATTAAAATACAAGAAAGTTACCTGCTCAGTAAACACCTTAGTGATTTAAATGTTCATTAAATAAACTACACACTTGTTAAATGAGTTAACTACCCTCCACTTTAAATTCACCAAGACAAAATGCAGAAGTTAATTAAACCATTTTTTTTGTACACTGAAGCACTGGACAATTCTTAAAAGTACTTTCAAGAATCTAACAAATTTCTTTCTTGCTGAATCCACACCTGCTTTTCTACAGGTATTGGGCACAGTACAAAGAATAAATGCAGAAAAGGGCAAAGTCATCGCATGCTACAGTACTGTTGTCCGGACTATAATACATTTTGCAACTCAACACTAAATAGCTTACTGGAATACCAGGTATAATTAAAAATATTCAGGTTACAAATTTCAAAATTAATAGTAAATGACCAAATATAGACTAATACTAACTATTCAGACAATAATAATGTATATTTGACGAAGTCTAATAAATCTATGGACAACTGCTTTAAATTTAATTTCTCTAATAGTGACAGCCCAGTGTTCTAATTTCTACCATTGTGATTCTGTTGAGCTTCCTCAAATAGGATTGGTTTATAAATCCAAACTACTGAATAGACAAACAGACCAATGCAATAAAAAGGTACAAATCAACGATGACCATGAAGATACTAGGTTAATGATAAGTAAGAATACAGTGCAAATAATATCAGACGTTCTGGCATGGGGACTAAGTACTAAATCGGAATTGCTTCTTTTGGGTCACGATGAGCAGTGTAAAATGTTAACAAATTAATCAGTTAATATTCACAGCAAAATCAAATGTGGCTAGATACTAGATTCAAATTGACCAACTTTAAAAATAATAGAACAGGCTGAACTTAATACATTTTATAAATTTCCAAATGACTTGCAATATTCACAGCATTATCTCTGCAGTAGACAAACTTGCCTTAACTTAAAATTAAACTGCAGCAAAGTGGCATCATTCCAGGCTGTGTTGGAGTCCAGTGTTGGGCTTATCTGATTCAGAAGATGCCTTTTAAGTTTTATAAACTTACCATTTTATAATGGTATTGGAATCTTCTGAGGCAATGATATCTGAAGGATTATTCTCCAATCAAAATGGTTCAATTTGCAAATGTCTTTATGTCATTTTCCATCCAACAGCTTGTGGGTTCAGAAGAGTTCATCTAAACATGTGGAATTTACAGACTGAAGGCAAGAGCTAAATAATATTTGAAATTGTCAGGTGCCATATTTCAGTCTGGAAATTCATGAACAACTGTTATTTAACTTCTTCCACATACATCATGAATCTAAGCTAAGCTCAGTAGTCATCAACCCAGCTACAATTTGATGACGGGACAATGTACAAACATAAAATTGGGATCAAACTTTTCTATTCGAGGTCAGAATAGACTTGTTCAGGTTAAAATTTCAAATTGTTTAAGAATTCACAAATTCATAATGCCACTCTAAAGCAGTTCCTACTACATACCAGTTTTTGAAATCAGTTTTCAATCCTCATGACAGGGGGCCTGATATTTTAAATTGGACAAAGCCAGGATAACAAAATAACCATACAAAATGCTCGAGTAACTCAGTAGGTCAGGCAGCCTCTATGGAAAGGAATAATCAGGCATCCTGACAAAGGGTCTCAGCACGAAGCGTCAATGCCAGTTCTGGTGGAGGGCCTTTGCTCGAAACATCAATGTCAACCTTGACGAAGGGTCTCAGCCTGAAGTGTTGATGCCAGGCCTAATTAAAGGCCTTTGCCTGAAACATCAATCATTTATTCATTTCCATAGACACTACCTGACCTGTTGAGCTTCTCCTGCATTTTGTATGATACTTGGATTTCCAGCATCTGCAGAATCTCTATGTTTATAGTCACTGCCATGTTTTAAACTGCAAATGCTTTGCTCGACAAGACCAATCTGCTGTCATCTCCATCATTAATATTCAAATTCAACATGTTCAGCCAATTACAAGACTAAGTTTTACAAAAATAGATTACTCTAGTTGAGGATCTTGTATTCAAAACATTCAATGCAATTATTCTCACTTGCCACTATTCCTAGTTATGCCTGCCACAAGGTCATTCCAGCGTCATGAACCTAAGCACAAATGTCTGGAAGGTTTGGAGCCTCCCTTTCTGATGGTAGAACACTTATCCTTGGCTCTCTGGAACTCCCTCCGAAACACTCCCACTTGAACCCCAACCTTATACTACTCCTTTGGATTGTCTTTCCTTCTAGATGCCGTGCTGGTTACTGTTGGCTTCTTTGTCAAACTAATGCACCAAGTGCTGCCAAAGCAGTGAAATACCAAGCCAAAATAAAGTTGCTTAATGTGCAAATGAAAATTGCTTCACCAAGTGTCCTGCAGAACAAAGTCTTTGAGACAGTTGCACAACTTGACAGCGATGTTAAGGCTAGTTTTAAGTAACAAAACTGCTTATGGGTGTTGCCATAGGCAACACAAGTGGCTGTTAATCGTAAATTTGACAACCTAGCAAAACACCTGTAGTCTGTAGTATCTAACAAAGGTCCTTGGACTTCTGGCCTTTGGAACATACATTTGCGCAAAAGCCACATTAAATTCTATTAATTCACAAACTATAATAAATCATAGAAACATTGTTTTACTCATGTGTAAATATGTCAATGTAGCAAATAATCCTAAAGGTGCCACAAGAACGATTAAGAAAAATTTGGAGGTAATAAGATGAAAAAACTTAGTCAAAAACAAAGGGACTCTCAAAACAGCAAAGAGCAGGAAAGGCAGAGATGGTTAGGGAAGGAGTTTTAACTAGCAACTGAGAAGTATTTGAAAAGTGGGATGAATTGGAGTACAGATATCCTGGCTGACATGGTTCAAGGAGGATTTTGGAGAAAGGGAAAGGCAAATCAAGAAAGGGACTTCAAAATTCATGACAGTAGAATATGCTTTGGTTCAGCCCCAGCAGATGTAAAGGAATGGGTCAAGATTTCAGCTGGAAATAGGGCAGCATCAGATGATGCTATGGAGACAGGTTTAGTGATGGCACAGATCTGGTGCATAGCTCATCCAGTTGAGCCGTCATATCAAGAGTTAGAATTGAACCTTCGAATGTTTTTGATCCTGGCAGCTAGAAAATAGACTAAAAACAATTTTTATTGCTCCAATATTCACTGGAAACTTGTATTCAACCTGGTACTAGAGTTTGGGCAAACAGCTTGACAAATTAGGGAGCAGAAAGGGAGATCAAGGAAGATGGTTGTGAAATGAAAAGGTTATTGCTAAAGCTACAACCTTAACAACAAGACTAGAAAATGCCACGGAAAGTTCCTTAAAGAATACCAGAAGAAAGCGTTGGGAACAGGAAGGCAGCCATTACAAAAGATTCTTCACAAACAAAAGAGCCAGGTTAAATAAAAAAAAACTACAAAGAACAATCTGAGACAAGTAGAGCAGTGAATCTCTTCACAGCAACCTTACTTTTCTAAAAGGAATTATATTTGCAGGTCCTTCCACTAGAAGCAATGATAAATTTTATAAATAAGTTCTTTAGCATAACTCCACTGAAACAGCAACACATTTTAAGGAAGCACATATAAAACATAAGAGCTGAATTAGGCCAGTTGGCCTATTGAGTCTATTTGGCCATTCAATCATGGCTGATTTATTACCCCTCTGAACTTAATTCTCCTATCTTCTCCCTGTAACCTTTGAAGCCCTTAATCATCAAGAACCTATCAACCTCTGCTTCAAATACATCTAATGGTTTGGTCTCCAAAGTTGTCTTTAGCAATGAATTCCACAGATTCTACACCCCCTGGCTAAAGAAATTCCTCATCTCCATTCTAAAGGATTTCTTTGTATTCTGAGGCTGAACTCCACCCCCCCCCCCCCCCCGACTATAGGAATCACCTTCTCCACATCCATTCTATCTAAGCATTTCAATATTCAATAGGTTTCAATAAGATTCCCTCATCCTTCTAAACTCCAGTGGGTACAGGCCCAGAGCCATCAAATGTTCCTGATATGTTAACCCTTTCACCCCCAAAATCATTCTCCCAAACCTCCTCTGGACCCTTTTGAATGCCAGCACTTCCTTTCTTAGTATGCTACATACGCATTCCTCATCCATGACCAAACACTTCATATTAATATGCACACTTAACTCCGCCATGGACAGTCCCAGATGTGAAAGGAAGGGAAGGCAAGGGACTAGCAACCCCATCCCATAAAAAAAGGTTCAGAAACACCAACAGAAGCTCCAAAACCTTACCCTGGGAGAGAAAGAAGTGTTGCCTAGAAGACACCTGGGGACAAAGATAGACACAGGGTAGAGGACTTTGGTGAGCTGCTATCTGTGGACTATGCTCTAGTAGAGATGCTGAGTTTAAGTAGTATAATTTCCTTGCATTAACTTGCAATCTGGATCTTACTTATTGACTTACAGAAAAGAACACAGCATTTACCTAGGGCAACTTAGTTCCAACAACCAAAGTTAAAACAAACCAAACCAATTTATAACTGTTATCTGGAAATTTCCAACAGAATGTGCAATTAGGTGAATATTCAGAAGTGAGGACTAAGCTAAAGAATGATGGATCCTCTGTAACATGGCCAGCTGACATTCACTATTTTAGTGACAAAGAACAGTTGGCATTGGAGGCGGCAAAGATTGAATCAGCAAGGGGAGAAGGGGATGAAAACTGGATAGTGGGATTGGAAAGAGAAAGACAGCACTAGTTCCAGGAATTTTGGATGGATTTATCACCAGAAGTGGCCATAAAATTCAGGGAAAAAACTTAACTTCAAAGTGAAAAAGGACAAAATTTTCCAGGCCACCCATGATCAGATATGAATCCTTTATGAGTACACAGTAATGTTTACATTCCTTCCTTAAAAAATATTATCCGAGAGCTTTTGAATCAACCCCTTACAGATGAAAGGCAAAAACATAATTTCTAAAAAATTGTGACCATGCTTTATTTTCCAGAGATGTTCGATGACAAACTGACAGTGCATTTTGTGCACTGATGGTAATTTATAGAAACTACTCCACTTAGTAACTTCTAACTGGAAGATATAAATAGGCCAGAGATTTTCATGAATACTCTGCATTTGTTAGAGTGGGTTCACAATTGCAACCATCTAATGTAATCTTGGAATGCAGCCCAGAGTTCACGGAGGCTATTGAGCTCCATAAAATTATCTATACCATATCCTTATTTCCATGTGTTGTATCTGCCAAACGATAGCAGCTATTCAGACATACATTTCACAATTGAAATGACTGATGCACATAACTGCTGTAAATGTAAACCTTAAGTTTACAACCTTATAACCTCTGTAACTAGGATGAGAATAAGAAATAGCACTTCCCTTGGGGGAATAAGATGATATACAGTACCTTCCTTTGCCTGAGATTGCACCACATTCAAGATATGCAATTGTTTCCATTTCAGAAAAAGTTACAGCAGGGAAAGTACTGGCCAAGACAATACCACTGGCTCCTGTCTCAGAGAATGGCACTGCATGACCTTCAGTATTCACAAAATAGAAAAAGCAGTGTTTTATCCACAATTTGCTGTCCCAAACCAAAAAAATTATTCTATGCACAAGCTTAAATCATCAAGAACAGGTTCTTCAATATCCCCCCTCTCATTCTCACTAAATTAACACACTCAGAACACTATAATACATTCAGTGAAAGGAAACCTATTACTAATAACTTTAAGATCTGTACCTTGTTTCAGTAAACTGACTACACTAATCATTTTGATGCAACTCAAAATTACTTCTTATACATTGTTTACATTCTTCTATAGATAGTGCAAAGTTTATATATTTACACCAAGCTACACCTTGGGTTTATCAGATGTAGTCAAAACTACCACAAGTCTAGAACATGCTGGGGTACTTAACGAAGGACAGAGTCCATGGACCTGTGAAGGTATTCTCTCTCTTTCAATCTTTTTATTAATATTAATAGTATGAACAAAATACAATTGATATATTAATAAAGGGATTACAAACATACAAATTCCCATTGCACATGTGTGAAGGTATTCCAACGTTGGTGACCTCTCTCAAGTAAAATCAAACAAATAAGAAAGCTGGACTCTTACACTATCCATTGCACTAAGTAGTCGTTCTCTCCAATGCTGACACACCATGATTGCAATGTACTGTAATTTACTTGCCTGGGTTACTCAACAGCACCTCAAAAACCAACAAACTCCACCACAAGAAAGATGAGGGCAGAAGGCAGAGGGGCCTAGCACTCCCTGCCAACTCAAACTGCACAAAATCCTGACTTGGAAATACATTTAGTGGCCACTTTATTAGGTGTCTCCTGTAGCTGAAGTGTCCAAAGTGTATGCTCGTGGGTCTTCTGCTACTGTAGCGCATCCATTCCAGGTTTAATGTGTTGTGCATTCAGAGATGCACTTCTGCACACCACTGTTGTAATGCATGATTATTTGAGTTAGTGTGACCTCACTGTCAGCTTGAATCTGTCTGGCCATTCTCCTCTGCACACTCTCATTAATAAGCAACACATACAAAATGCTGGAGGAACTCAGCAGGCCAGGCAGCATCTATGGAAAAAAGTACAGCCTATGTGTCAGGTTGAGACCCTTCTCCAGTCCTGCCAAAGGGTCTCAGCCATAAATGTCAACTGTAATTTTTTGCTCACAGACACTGCCTGGCCTGCTTAGTTCCTCCAACATTTTGTGTCTGTTGCTTGGAATTCCTGCATCTGCAGATTTTTTATTGTCTCTCAGTAACAAGGCATTTATTCTCACAGAACTGCCGCTTGCTTACATTTTCTGCACCATTCTCTGTGAAGTCTAGTGACTGTTGAGAATGAAAATCCCAAGAGCTCTGAGATACTCAAAACACCCCATCTGGCACCAACAAATCATTTCACAGTCAGTCACTTAGATCACATAGCTTCCCCATTCTGATATTTGGTATGAAAAACATCTGAACCTCAACCATTTCTGTATGCTTTTATGTAGTGAGTTGCTGCCACATGATTGGCTGACTAGATATTTGCATGAACGAGCATTTACCTAATAAAGTGGCCACTGAATGCATACCACTATTTCTTCAGCATCACAGTTTAAACATAGGAAATGCCTAACCAAGCACTGTGAAGTATATTCAGGAGGACTGCAAGTTGCTCATCGGCATTTTCAAAAGGAATTGTTAATATACATTTATCTTCCCTAAACACCCACAATCCTGAAACAAGTGCAAATTAAAAAAACTTGAAATCTGGGACAACACTGGACCCATACACAATACTAGTCTCCAAAAAATTTTTTTTTTTGCTTATCTGCTAAATTGTTTCGCAGTTTTAAAGCAACACTGCTTTAAAGACTATAGTAATAACCGATTACAACTTAATAAATTACAATATACCAATTACCCTTTTCCAATGGACATATGCAAAACAAGGGTTCTTACCAAAACTGCACAGCTGTTTTAATGCCAGCAGACAGCTTAACTAGGTCAGAACACCAACTATTAGCAATTCTTTAGTTTTATAGATATTCAAAATCCAATGCATATATGTTGGTACACAGAACACATCTGATGCAACTGAAGTTTGCCCTTCACTGGTTCATCCTGTTTTGAATGAGTATTGGCGGTCAAAGTACAATTTTACTCCAGAAATAATACTTCTCCCAAACCAGACAAGTCTGTTAATTATGGAGGTCTGTTAAAAACTATGTCACTTTTCTCTGCACATACAAGCCAATGGCGCTGAAAATTAACACCTTAGTTGAATGCACTAAAAGTGGGTAACCACAACTGGTAACCCAACAGCATACTGGCAGTCTGTTAATGACTAGAAATATGGAAGATCACAGTCATTGCAAAATGAATGAGTCAAAGGCAAAATCCAGACTAAAGATTAGTTCCAAATGTGATAGAGCTAAGAGATGTGAATAAAATTCATTCTTTTTTCTCGTGTGGTGGCAGTGGAATCATCTTATATACCGTACATTAAATTTAAATTTTAAATTGCAACAGTAGAAACTTAGAGAATGAGCATGACCTACAGGCTTTGGGGTATCTAGGCCTGAAGATCAACGTATTTAAGTGCCTGGTTCAAATGTCTGCTTAAGGAGAACAAAAATGAATTCAGCTAAATTTGAGCCTTAAGAAACTGGTGTTAAAAATTCTAGCACACAACAAATAATCAACTCTTAAACAAAGGCCGAAGTATCACAATATACCAGCAAGAAATGAATACAAATTTTAAAACAGATTTTTTTGTGTGTTTGATTAGCCAAGGTTTATAGATTAATGAATTGTTACCTCAGGCCTAAAGCTTCCTGTTTACTTTTTTGCCATACCATAAGGAACAATTATCAAAAAGTGATTCCCTAACCAACAAAAGAAAATGTTCAAAATGAGGTTCATGTATCAGAATCATGCACAATTGTTTAAAACAATGGACAAAATTGAATAAATTATCTTTCTGCAACAAAATGAAATAATGTCAATTACCAGACACTATCTAAAGTCTAGAGAAACCAAACCAAAATCAATACCGTGACACTCAGATGTAGAGTAATGCATCAGAATGTCAGATTAAATTATTGCCAAACGAAGTTGCTTAATTAACTAGATACAGCAACATAACCTATATTTAAAATCAGTCTAACAAATTTCAAATTTTAACAGCTTAAGATGTTTACATATCAAGTATGCCTCACAGAAGCACTAATAGCTAGATAAATATAAAAATGTTGGATTTTAACCATAACTGTGGTTCATATAGTTATATATATATTACATAGATCAAAGCTTAAATATTTCAATCTAAAAATAACAATAACATTTTTGAAGTGATTTATTCCCTCCACAAGTGAATAAAGTCTTTTTTTAAAGCAAGGCAATATATCTACTGTGCACTCCATGCAATTTCAAACCATAAATGGAATTGGACTTGGCTCTTGAAGAGCCTGGCACCTGCTTGTGTAGACCATCTGATATCAGTCCCAAAAGGTGGTCATTAGACAAGATTCATTGTGATAATCAATTTCCTGGATCTCTCCTCAATCAACACAGGCACAAAATGCTGCTAGTTCATTTCAGAACAAGACATCTTTGATCCCTTGTCTTTGCTGTTTAAGTCAGGTGGCAGCATTAGGTACTAAATCTGCCTCTACATATCCCAAAGGGAAAACAAAGCATTCCCACTTCTGTAGGCTGGAAAATACAGTGACTAGGCTCAGCTGTGAAGACTTCTATAGACTCACAATCTATCCCCAAACACAATTCATGTCATCCTGAACAATCAGAGTACTGGTACACATGAAATCACAGCCCAACACATATAGGTAAACATTACATTTTCATTCAACATAGTATCCTGATACAATAAGAACAAGTGCTTATTCACAGAATAACCATACCTGTCTTCATCTCCATCAATTGGTATTGGTATTGAGAACACAGAATTTGTGAGGGTGTTCATTGGACTGGCCACTTGCAAATTCAAAGGGTTACCAAGAATTTCTGGAATTAGAGGCTTCATGAAGGACTTGCTTTCACCAGACTGAGAAGTCTGAGGTACAAGCTGTTCTGAATTCCGTCTCTCCTCTAGGTGACCTGTACCTTGCTGTGTCTGAAACAGGTTGGTCTGTGACATGATTGAAGATAAGTTGATTGAACCTTGCATCACAGGTTGTATTAGCCCAGTACTCCCAGCCATTGGTGTCTGTGTACTTTGCTGGGACTGAACCATTGTTGCTGGAACACTTGGCATTGTAACAGACGCAGCACACACATTAGGTGTCACACCAGGCACACTTGAAACGCCAGTACTAGGCACATTTTGGATGCCAGCAGCCACAGTGGGTAACCCAGGCACCTGACTGATCATTCCAGGCTGCAGACCCAGAGCCTGATGCTGCTGGGCTAAATGTTGCTGAACACCTGGCGACCCCAAACTTGGCTGCTGCAGGATCAGACCCTTTGTAGGACCCTGCCGAGTATTCTGTTTCCCTAGGCCACTCTGACTGTCCAAATCACTGTTCTGGGGTAGCACTGTTGCAACCTGAGTTCCACTGCCTGGTGACTGCATGGCTGGTGAAGGACCCTGACTTGTCACATGACCAGCTGGCAGGCTCATAGCCGCAGTGTTCTGAATTACTGTACCTGGCGAAGACTGCTGGATAGTTCCCAGACCCTGCATGGCAGGCAGATGTTGCACGTATTCTGCGTGGCTGTTGGGAACAGTTGATTGAGACGGTAGTAAATGTGGAACGTGAGAAAACTGAAACTGTTTAGCTTGCGAAGCGTGTACATTAGCAGCTACATTAGTCTGGGAGCTTGAGGCGCTGGCTGACTGGATGGCCATACCATTAATCCCCGTTTGCAGAGCACTGAGCTGCCCCAAGCTGTTCTGCGAATGATGTTGCTGAGCGCCCACCGCAGGCGTATAGATTTGAGTGCCGGATGCAGCTTGAGTCACTGGAAGCCCGCTTGGAGGCTGCTGGCCTTTCACGAAACTTTGACTCTGAAGTACATCAGTCTGAGCTAACTGCGCTACCGTGACACTGATGGAAGTGTCAGCCTGGGAATCGGCGACGTGCATGGACTGAACGGAGCTGATCGTGGCGCCCAGGCCACTGTCCCTGTCGGCGCATGACTGCTCCAAGGCAATGCTGCTGCTGCTGGCGTTGGGTCTGATGTTGTCGGCCGACCTTGCCAGCATCGTGCTGTCCGAATCGCGGTCATAAAACTCGGTGCAAATCCACCGTCCCCGGCGGAAAGGCTCGCCCGAGCCGTGGTCCAACTTGATCACCCTGAACCGCGAGGTGCAAGTTACCGCCGGCTGCATGGCCGTCCCTCCGGCGGAGGTGCCGCTCATCGACGCGGAAGCGGTCGGCGTGGGTCCCGAGGCCGTGGCGGGCCCGCTGGCAGGGAGCGGGGCAACCGTCCCGCCGCCTCCTCCTGCCCCCATTGAGGGGAGCCGGCCCCCGAAACTCTCCCGGTCGTGAGGGATGTTGGGCGAGAGCGCCCCGGGGGTGTCCGCCTCACCCACATTGTTGAGGGTCTCGTCGGACGAACTGCGGTCGCACACTTCGGCGTGCTCGTAGTCCGTGGCCCGGGACGACACGTCAAAGATCTCGGAGGAGATGTCCTCGGTGCGGGACTCGTCCGGGTCTTCCAGGCTCTCGGTATCCTCGGTGATGCTGCTGGCCGCCACTTGAGCCGTGGTCACGCTGGTGATCTGGAAACCGCTCTTCTTTTTAACCGGCATCGTGAAACTGTAAGAAATACCTTCAGGACCGCTCCTCTCACCTCTCTTTCGCCCCTCCGCCGCTCGAAAGCTGGAAACACAACCACGAGTATAAATTCGACGGACCTGCTCTAAGTGTTGCTGAAACACTCTTCTATAACAATTCACAGTCGGTCAGGGAAACCATCTTCTCGTTGCAGTGGAAATATCCCAGCAGAGTGAAAATGATAAATAGGCAAATAAATCTCCGAGAGTCAGTAGGTTGTCCTGTAGGCGAGGGGGTTAAACTGCCCCGCTCTCACACACCGAAAATGCGACAGCCGCGGAGAATAACCATGTCTGCTGCTCCTCTCTGGGTTTCGCTCGGATGAGGTGTCTCTCGTCCCGGAGTCCCACTTCTTGCTGCGGCAGCTCGGGCAAAGCGTATGTGGGTGACTCTAGAGCTCGTCGTTAGTCACACGGCGCTTTCACCGTCTATCTCACGGGCTGGGCTCCCCTCCCCACCTTCTGGTCCGAGAGGGAAAGGAAGGGGAGGGGAGGAGGAAGGGGTGCAACAGCCGGGCTCCGTGAGCCTGCCCTACCCGGGGTGGGCGAAGGGGGGTGGAATTCAGCCGCTGCTCTCTCGCTAACTGATCTCTCTTCTCCCCCCAACTAGCAATAAAAAGAATGGAAGGCCGGGCCGGTGTCGCAGATGAAACACCGCCTACCCCACTCCTCCCTCCCCCAGAACTAGTAGCGTCTTCCTCCTCCTCCTCCTATCCGGGGACAGGGGAACTCAGGGGCCCCCGGCTGACTGGACGGAGGGAGGGCGAGCCGGCCGGCCGGCGAGTGGGGGGGGGGGAACAAGAGTGGGGCAGAAGAAATGGAGGGGGGTAGGTTCTTGTCCTGACTAGCCGAGCGGTGCCATCGTCCACCACCTCCCTCTGCCGTGCAAATGGGCCGGAGACGGTGTGGAATGGGGAGAGAGGGAGGGAAAACGACGGGGTGGTTGAGGAGGGGAGCGAGTAAAGTACCTCCCTGCCTGGAGCCGGGGCCTTCACCTCACTCAACCGGACACACGCTGGCTGAACCCACCCACCAACCCCGGCAGCCGCTGCACAGGCCGTTTAGGCGGGGAGAGGAGGTTAGAAACTCGGGGGAGGGGGGGCTTCTTTATTTATTTATGATGGGGGGTGGGATAGGAGAGCCCACCCCGCTGACTCTCACGCAACGACCCGGGTGCAGGCCGGCTGTTTCTCTCCCTCTCCCTCTCTCCCTGCCCCTCTTACTGCAAGATGGCTCGCCGCCTGCCGCACGGCACCCTGGGAACGTCCTCCCGCCCACCCCGCCGCCGTGACGTCATCGCGCAGACGTCCCTTCCTCATTGTGTCCTTTTGGGGCCACGCGTGGCGGGTCCGATTTGGCGCTGGCTGTTGCCTTCTGAGATCATTTCATTCTTATCAATGCACGCATAGCTTTATCATCGTCCCTTGACTCACAAGTTGCTACATTTCGATCCTCTACTGTTATTATTTATTAATAAATTTATTCCCTTAACATTGCTGCCCTTCCCTAATTGTTCCCTAGAATAAAGAGATTCTGCAGGTGTTGGGAATTTTGAACAACACACAAAATGCTGGAGGATCTCAACAAGTCAAGGGAGGGGAACAACCAACGTTTCGGGCCAAGACCTTTCACCAGGACTGTAAAGGAAGGGGACAGAAGCCAGAATAAGAGAGTGGGGGGAGGAGTACAAGCTGGCAGATAATAAATCAAACCAAGTGACGGGGAAGATGGCAGTCTGGGGTCTGGGTGGGGGGGGGGGGGGGATGGGGATGATAGGTGGAAGAGATGAAGGGCTGTAGAAGAAGGAATCTGGTAAGAGTGGATAGTAGACCAAGGAAGAAAGGGAAGGAGGAGAGGATCCAGAAGGAGGCAATGGGTAGGTGAGGAGCAGAGAAGGGTTGAGATGGTAATGAGAATGGGGAATGGAAAAAGAGGAAAGGTGAGTAATTAGTGAAGGTTAGAGAAATCAATGTTCATGTCATTAGGTTGGAGGCTACCCAGACAGAATATGAGTTTGTCACACCCCATCCTGAGTTTGGCCTTGTTGTGGCATGTAGGCACAGGTGCAATACAAAACTTACCAGCAGCATCATTGAGATGCAGCATTCACAAGATTATTGGTGGAAGTGGTCCCATACTGGCATTGAACACTTAGGCCCAGTTATGATGAAGGGATTATTCCGAATGGTTGTATTATTTGTCGGTGGTGTTACTCCCCAGTTCCTGCTGCCTTTATCCTCCTTGCTGATAGGGACTGCAAATTTGGAAAGTGCTGCCAAAGCAGACTTGGTAAATAATAAAAGGAGGAGACCTGATGGGATGAAAGGCCTAATTCTCCTCCTATGTCTTATGGTCTTAGTCTGACATCGGTGGTGGGGAATGCTAGAGTCGGTTATCAAAGATGTGATAACAGCACATTTGGAAAGAGGTGAAATCATCGGACAAAGTCAGCATGGATTTGTGAAAGGAAAATCATGTCTGACAAATCTTACAGAATTTTTTGAAGATGTAACTAGTAGAGTGGATAGGGGAGAGCCAGTGGATGTGGTATATTTAGATTTTCAAAAGGTTTTTGACAAGGTCCCACACAGGATATTATTGTGCAAACAAAGCACATGGTATTGGGGGTATGGTATTGATGTGGATAGAGAATTGGTTGGCAGACAGGAAGCAAAGAGTGGGAGTAAATGGGACCTTTTCAGAATGGCAGGCAGTGACTAGTGGGGTACCGCAAGGCTCAGTGCTGGGACCCCAGTTGTTTACAATATATATTAATGATTTAGACGAGGGAATTAAATGCAGCATCTCCAAGTTTGCGGATGACACGAAGCTGGGCGGCGGTGTTAGCTGTGAGGAGGATGCAGGGTGACTTGGATAGGTTAGGTGAGTGGGCAAATTCATGGCAGATGCAATTTAATGTGGATAAATGTGAGGTTATCCACTTTGGTTGCAAGAACAGGAAAACAGATTATTATCTGAACGGTGGCCGATTAGGAAAAGGGGAGATGCAACGAGACCTGGGTGTCATTGTACACCAGTCATTGAAGGTGGGCATGCAGGTACAGCAGGTGGTGAAAAAGGCAAATGGTACGTTGGCATTCATAGCAAAAGGATTTGAGTACAGGAGCAGGGAGGTTCTACTGCAGTTGTACAAGGCCTTGGTGAGACCGCACCTAGAGTATTGTGTACAGTTTTGGTCCCCTAATCTGAGGAAAGACATTCTTGCCATAGAGGGAGTACAGAGAAGGTTCACCAGATTGATTTTTGGAATGGCAGGACTTTCATATGAAGAAAGACTGGATCGACTAGGCTTATACTCACTGGAATTTAGAAGATTGAGGGGGGATCTTACTGAAACGTATAAAATTCTAAAGGGATTGGACAGGCTAGATGCAGGAAGATTGTTTCCGATGTTGGGGAAGTCCAGAACAAGGGGTCACAGTTTAAGGATAAAGGGGAAGCCTTTTAGGACCGAGATGAGGAAAAACTTCTTCACACAGAGAGTGGTGAATCTGTGGAATTCTCTGCCACAGGAAACAGTTGAGGCCGGTTCATTGGCTATATTTAAGAAGTTAGATATGGCCCTTGTGGCTAAAGGGATCAGGGGGTATGGAGAGAAAGCAGGTACAGGGTTCTGAGCTGGATGATCAGCCATGATCATACTGAATAGCAGTGCAGGCTCAAAGGGCCAAATGGCCAACTCCTGCACCTATTTTCTATGTTTCTATGTTTATGAACAGCTTTGAGTGAGACTGTTTATAATTTGCTTTGCAGATCCACAGACATTGACAACTGAGTTAAGAATGCCAAAATACAGGTAACATTTTTCTACTTAAAATTGGAGTCTGTCTTGTAAACTTTGGCTGGACTTTGTACAGAGATGGATAAAAAAAAGTTCTAAAACATAAACTAAGCATAACAAAAATATTTAAGAGAAGCAATTCAGATGTCAAAAAATGCAGGTACCATTGCAAAACGTAATATTTTTGGAAGATCTTAGCTGACATTAACTCGTCTTAACTTTCTTAGAAATTCACACAGATTCAGCCTGTCATCTAAAATTTGGGGAAAAAAATAATAAATGCACAATTGAGAGTATCCTGATTGGTTACATCACGACCTGGGTTGGAAATATCAGTGGCCATGAATGGAAAATCCTACAAAAAGTGGTGGATATAGCCGAGCCCATCACAGGGGAAGTCCTCCCCTTCACCAAGCACAGCTACAAGGAGCACTGTCGCAGGAATTCAGCAAAGACCCCCACTACCCAAGCCATGCTCTCTTCTCACTGCTGCCATTAGGAAGGAGAAGCAGGAGCCTCAGGACTCACACTACCAGGTTCTAGAACAGTTATTACCCTTCAACCATTAGGCTCCTAAACCATCATGGATAACTTCACTCACCTCAATTCTGAATAGATTCCACAACCTATGGACTCACTTTCAAGGGACCTATAACTTATGTTCTCAGTATTATTTATTGACTTTTTTAAAAGAAAGTTTTTTCTCTATTTGTACAGTTTGTCTTACAATATAAGAATGTAAGAAATAGGAGCAGGAGTAGGCCATCAGGCCCATCGAGCCTGTGCTGTCATTCAATAAGATCATGGCTGATCTGTCCATAAACTCAGCTCCATCTACCTGCCTTTTCCCTATAACCCTTAATTCCCCTACTATGTAAAAGCCTATCTAACTGTTTCTTAAATATATTCAGTGAGGAAGCCTCAACTGCCTCTCTGGGCAGAGAATTCCACAGATTCACCACTTTCTGGGAAAAACAGTTTCTCCTCATCTCTGTCCTAAATCTTCTTGCCTGAATCTTGAGGCAATGTCCCCTAGTTCTAGTCTCACCCACCAATAGAAACAACTTTCCTACTTCTATCTCATCTATCCCTTTCAAAATTTTGTATATTTCTATAAGATCCCCTCTCATTCTTCTGAACTCCAGAGAGTATAGTCCCAGGCAACTCAATCTCTCCTCATAAATTAAACCCTTCATCCCTGGAATCAACCTGGTGAACCTCCTCTGCACCACCTCCGAAGCCTTGTTTGCACATTGGTTGTTTGTCAGTCTTTTTTGTGTGTAGTTTGATTCTATTGTATTGCTTTGATTCACCTGAATGCTTGCAAGAACTTGAATCTCAAGGCAGTATATTTTGATAATAAATTTCAAAGTAAATTCTAAAGTTAAAATCCTTTAGCTAATTCATCATATGTGGCAGGGATTGGCATAACTACAAGGGAAGAAACAAATCCCATACTTGTTTCAATGGGATCTTGAACTAATCCCTATGGCCACTCAGTAATCTCACAGAGTGATGGATCTCAGAGTAGAGTGCCTTTTTCGAGAATGCAGTGCGAAGCATGCATCTCCACTCTCTTGTGAGTGCAGAAAAAAAATGTTCTCAGTAATAATTCTCTACTATTACTATCAGAGTACATACATGTCACCAGATACAACCCTGAGATTCTATTTCCTGCGGGCATACTCAGCAAATCGAAAGGACACCATCACTGTAAACAGAACCAAGGAATAATAATCACCAGGCTCCTGAACCAGCATGGGTAAATTCACTCATCTCAACACTGAGCACAACTTTGGGCTCACTTTCAAGGACCTACAACTCATGCTCTCAGCTCCATGTATGTATGTGTCTCTCGCTATTTATTTACTTATTTATCTGTCTATCTATTGTTCTTTTTGTATTTGCACAGCTTGTCAATCCTTGTGTGTAGCTTTTCATCAATTCTATTGTGTTTCTTTGTTCTACTGTGAATGCCGGCAAGGAAATCAATTTCAGGGCTGTACTGTATTTGGTGACAAACACATACTTTGATAATAGATTTACTTGGAATTTTGAACTTTGAAATATCTTATGGAAAATTGTTCCCAAAGAAGAAATAATACAGAACAAGGGTCAATTTTAAAGGCAAATGTAAAATATTGTTAATACCGGAGTTCTAACGTATAGTAGAACTGAAAATACAGAAAACATTCAGCAGGTCAGGCAGCATCAATGGAGGGAGAGAGAAGGAATTAATATTTTACTTAAATGGCTTTTCTGCAGCATTTTCATGGAAGGTCATTCGCCAAATATTCTGTATCTTTGTCCACATACTAAATCGATGCTAATGTTTGCTGCCATACACCCAGTCACTCAGTGGGCACTTTATTAGGTACACATTTACACCTGCTCCTTAATGCAAATAGCTAATCAGCCAATCATGTGTTAGCAATTCAATGCATGAAAGCATGCAGATGTGGTCAAGAGGATCAGTTGTTGTTCAGACCAAACATCAGAATGGGGAAGAAATGTGATCTAAGTGACTTTGACCGTGGAATGGTGCCAGATGGGGTGGTTTGATTATCTCAGAAACTGCTGATCTCCTGGGATTTTCATGCAAAACAGTCTCTAGAGTTTACAGAGAATGGTGCAAAAAAACCACACTCAATGAGCAGCAGTTCTGTGGGCGAAACATCTTGTTAATGAGAGGGGTCAGAGGAGAATGGCCAGATTGGTTCAAACAGACAGGAAGGCAACAGTAACTCAAAAAACCACACGTTAAACAGTGGTGGGCAGAAGAGCATCTCTGCACACAACATGTCGAACCTTGAAGAGGATGGGCTACAGCAGCAGAAGACCATGGACATACACTCAGTGGCCACTTTATCACATACAGGAGGTACCTAATAAAGTGGCCACTGAGTGTATATTGCACACAGATCACTGTGATTGTTGGAGGTTGATCATTCCAGGATATTGCAGCAAGACCATGTCATGTTCAGCTGATTCACCTACAGCCTTCATTCCATGATGAGATCAGAAGTGGCTATGTTCATCAATGACTACATGTCGCTGAGTTCCATTCACAGCTCCTCACTATGTGAAACAGTCACCGCCTGCATGCAACAACGCCCTAATCAACTGAAGCGTATATACTTTGGCTATAAATCAAAGTATTGAGTACAGGAGTTAGAATGTAATGTTGAAGTTGCACAAGACATTGGTAGCATAAAAACATAAGACATAGGAGCAGGAGGAAACGATTTGGCCCACCAGGCCTGCTCCACCATTCAATAAGATCATGGCTGATCTGGCCATGGACTCATCTCCACCCACCTGCCTTTTCCCCATAAAACTTAACTCCCCTACTATGCAAAAATATATCCAACCTTGTCTTAAATATACTTACTGAGGTAGCCTCCACTTCTTCATTGGGCAGAGAACTCACAAATTCACCCCTCTCTGGGAAAAGCAGTTCCTCCTCATCTCTGTCCTAAATCTACTCCCCCGAATCTTGAAGCTATGTCCCCTGGTTCTAGTCTAATTGTTTCCAACTTTCCTGCCTTTATCTTATCTATCCATTTCATAATTTTATATGTTTCTATAAGATCTCATCTCATTCTTCTGAATTCCAGTGAGTGCAGTCCCAGGCGACTCAATCTCTCCTCATAGTCTAACCCCCTCATTTGGTGAGGCCAAGTATGGAGTATTGTGTGCAGTTCTGGTCACCTAACTACAGGAAAGATATCAGTAAGATTGAAAGAGTACCAAGAAAATTTACAAGAATGTTGCTGGGACTTGAGGACCTGAATTATAGGGAAAGTTTGTATATGTTACGACTTTATTCCCTGAAGTGTGGTAGAAAGAGGGGAGATTTTGATAGAGGGATACAAAATATAGAATAGGATTAATGCAAACAGGCGTTTCTTGAAGGGGTTGGCCTGTGCTATCATGCTCTATGACCCTATTACAATGGAATTTTAGAATCTGTAGTAACACAAACAAAATGCTGGAGGAACTCAGCAGGTCAGGCAACAACTATGAAGAGCAATACAGAGTTGACGTTTCAGGCTGAGACCCTTCTTCAGGACTGAGAATGAAGGGGGAAGGTGCCAGAGTTTAAAAGGTTGGGGGAGAGCAAGGAGGTTCATTGGAAGGTGATAGGTGAAGCTAGGAGGATGGGAAAGGTCAAGGGCTGGAGAAGAAGGAATCTGATAGGAGAGGAGAGTGGACCATAGGAGAAAGGAAAGGAGGAGGGGACCCAGGGGAAAGTAATAGGCAGGTGAGGTAAAAGGTCAAAGTGGGAAATGGGGGTGCGGGGTATTTGTTTACTGGAAAGAGAAATTGATATTCGTGCCATCAGGCTGGAGGCTACCCAGACGGAATATAAGGTGTTGCTTCTCCGCTCTGTGGCTGGTCTCATCTCGGCACAAGAGGAGGCCTTGGAGCAACACATCAGAATGGGAATGGGAATTGGAATTAAAATTGGAAGTCCTGCTTGTGGTAAATGGTGTGGAGATGCTTGACGAAGTGGTCCCCCAATGGTCTCAGCAATGTAGAGGAGGCCGCATCGGGAACACCGTCACAATAGATGACCCCAGCAGTTTCACAAGTGAAGTGTTGCCTCACCTGGAAGGACTTTTTGGGGCCCTGAATGGAGGTGAGGGAGGAGGTAAATGGGCAGGTGTAGCACTTGGGCTGTTTGTAGGGATAAGTGCCGGGATGGAAATTAGTGGGGAGAGATGAATAGACAAGGGAATCATGGAAGGAGTGATCCCTGCAGACAGTGGAGAGGTTTGAGGAGGTAAAGATATGTTTAGTGGAAGGGTCACTTCGGAGATGGTGGAAGCTGTGGAGGATACTGTGTTGAATGTGGAGACTGATGGGGTGGTAAGGACAAGAGGGACTCTATCACTATTACAACAGTGGGAAGATGGGATGACCACAGATGTACGGGAAGTGGGGGAGGTGTGGGTGAGGGCAGCATCAATTGTAGAGGAAGGGAACCCCATTCTTTAAAGGAGGACATTCTGATCTCCTGGAATAGAAAGTCAAGTCCTGGGTACAGATGCAGCAGAGGTGAAGAAACTGAAAAGAGGGAATAGCATTTTTACAGGAGATCGGGTGGGAAGAGGTACAGTTGAGGTAACCGTGGGAACCAGTAGGTTTTTTAAAGATGTCGATTGACAGTTTGTCTCCAGAGATGGAGACAGAGAGATCAAGAAAGGGGAGGGAGGTGTCAGAGATGGACCAAATGAATTTAAGGTCAAGGTGCAAGTCAGAGGCAAAGTTGATAAAATTGATGAGCTCAGCATGGGTGCATGAAGCAGCACCAATGCATTCATCAATGTAGCGAAGAAAGAGCTGGGGACTATAACCGGAGAAGGTTTCGAACATGGACTGTTTTTGCTCTACGTAGCCAAAAAAAAGGCAAATGTAGCTGGGGCCCGTTTTCGCCATCTGTTAAAGGTAGCAGTGTGAGAAAATACTCTGCCCGTCCCTGGATGGGAACAAATCATCCACAGTGGCAAAGTAGTCTTCCGCTTTACAGTGCCAGCAGTCCAGGTTCATTTCCCACTGCTGTTCGCTTGTTCTCCCTATGACCACATTCCGTGTATTTAAGGCAGAGATAGATAAGTTCTTGATTAGCCAGGGACATCAAAGGGTATGGGGAGAAGTCAGGGTAGTGGGAATGACTCGAAGAATTGGGTCAGCCCCTGATTGAATGGCGGAGCAGATTTGATGGGCCGAATAGCCTACTTCTGCTCCTATATCTTGGTCTTAAAACCATAAGGAGTGCTGTCAATCATATGGCCCCCTGGGGAGGTACAGTATAATTATTGAGGTGTTTCTTTACCCATTCCGGCACCTCATTTTCCAGTGGCAGAAGAAACCATGAGGTCCTTTCCCATTGAGCCCTTTTGGTGACTATATCAAGGTTCAGTGTGTCCCTCAGCATGTACTCCCGCAGCCCGGAAAGTGCCAGTACTCCGCACTCCCATACAGACATCTTGCTGTGCTGGTAGTCGACAAGTTTCGGACAGACCAATGGGCATCTTTCATTGGGTTGGCGATCTGCCAGCAGCACTTGATGTCCGTCTCTGGCTGAGTCCCTGGGAACAGCCCGTGAATCAGAGACTCACAGCTGCTCGGGACGAACTACGACACAGACCCTCGCATCTTTCTCCGCACCCTCTTCGCAAACCCACAGTCCACAAAGAGGTGAGCAACCATCTCGTCCCCACTACAGTCATCCTGGGGGCAGGGCGAGGTAGAAGTGATGGTCTGGGCATGCAGGAAGAACCTGACTGGATTCAAGTTCAAGTTAATTGTCATCTGGCTGTACCTACCGTATATTCAACCAAACCAAACAGCGTTTCTCCGGACCACGGTGCACCCACACAACTTGTATCACAAGCAGCACATAACCCAAAAATATAATTCAAGGTGCACATAGTGCGCAGCACAGGTAAACGGTAAAGTTTCCTAGTGACGAGACCTTGGTGGTGGCAGGGTATTCATTACTCTCACAACCTGAGGGAAGAAAATGTAACCCAATCTGGCTGTCCTAGCTCCAATGCTCCTGTACTTCCTTCCTGATGGTAGTGGGTCAAAGAGACTGTGGGATGGGTGGTAGGGATCCTCAACAGTTCTTCAGGTTCTTCGTCTACAGAACTGGGAGGTCTCCTCTCACTGCCAATCAGGCACAGTCTTGGCTAATTCTTGGAGCTCTTTACCCAACAGCACTGTTAGAGCAACTTCACCCAGAAGGATTTTAGTGACTCAGGGAGTGTCTCGCCTCTACCACCTCCTCACATACAAGATGTAATTACCATTGACAGCCTCATCACTAAATATCAATTCACAAACATAGCACTTTCTTTCTATTCCTAGTATTTATAGAGTTTAAAGTCATCTTTTGATTCTGCCCCATTAGTTACACAGTTAATAACTCACAAAATGCTACAGGCTCTGCAGGACAGGCAGCATCTATGGAGAGGAATAAATAGTCAATGTCTCAGGCTGAGACCTCTCTGATAACTGGGGTGGAAAGAAAGGCTCTACAAACGGGTAGTCAAAACTGGCCAACTCATCCCAGGCACCACCTTACCAGCCATCAAGGACATACTGTGTATACAGAAAGGTGCCTAGCGTCACTCTATGGACATACAATTAATCTATGTATATAAGCTATATTATGTATTTATATTTATTGTGTTTTTTAAATTATTGTGTTCTTCATCTTATTGTTTTATTTTTGTGCTGCATCGGATTCGGAGTAACAACTATTTAATTCTCCTCTTCACTTGTGTACTGGATCTGACATTAAACGATCTTGAATCTCGAAGAGTCCCACTGAAGGGTCTCGGCCCAAAGTATCAAATGTTTGTTCCTCTGCCTGACCTGCTGAGTTCCTCCTGCATTTTGTGTGTGTTACTCTAGATTTCCAGCATCTGCAGAACGCCTTGTGTTTGTGAATAACTCGGTTATATTTAGATGTGAGGTTTGACAGCCCAGATGGGCAGGTCATTTGACAGTGTGAGGCACAGTAGTCAAGCCCCTTTCCCGAGGGCGGCACATACATTTCAGGCAGGAATCACTCCACAGAAGTCGAAAGTGAAACCCTGACTGATTGTACGGCATTCTTAATGCTAAAGTACAGGGGCTAATTGTAGCTTACTCAGCTGCAGTGCCGGCTGAAGTTAGGCCTCTAGCCACAGTCAGCAGCTCATCCTGCGGCCTTTTCATCAGTATGATTCCAATATTCACTTGATAAACTCAGAAGCCAGTCAGGCTTTTTCCTACTTAGGCACCGACACGGAGTGGAGTCAATCGAACACAAGCGCAATGTAACAGGAGAAGACTCAACTCCCCCCTGAGCCTGTTCCACAAATATGCAGAAACTTGGCTAAATTTCTTCCTGACCTCAACTTTCCCATCTAATTCCTCCCTGTCTTGATCCACCATCAAGCTCAGCCCTGGATGTACTCATTGACTCTGGGGCAGAGAATTCCATAGATTCACAACAGTCTGCGTGATGAAATTCCTCCCGACCTCAATTCCAAGTATCCAATCCCTTATGCTGAGAGAATATCTCTAGTTCTAACCTCTCAATCCAAGAGAAACACTTCTCAGCACCCTCTTTGTCAAGGCCTTTCAGAATCTTATATGAGATATACTTCAGGATTTAAACTACTCCTGGTTATTTATTTTAAAAGGGTTAAAGTTCCTGTTTAAATAACAATGACAGGAATTTTCAGATTAATCCAATAGGTGCTCTTATGTTTGGAGGCCTGATTTTTATATGCACCAGATGTGATTCTCTGAGACTTAGCCAGATACTGTAAGCAGAATCTCAGTTTTCAGTGGCTGTTTAATTGGGATAATTAGTATCAATATTATTCCAGTTATTATTATGTAATCAAACATTTGATGTTTCTTTTGTTCGGAACAGAGATCACTGAGGTGGAGGGGAGGGGGTGAAGATGGAAAGGTTTTATACGGTTAATCTAAGTGCATAACACGGGCACATAAATAAATCAGATAGAGATCTCAGAATTGGTTTACTTTGATCAAATCTGATCAAATTTATTTGACCAACGAATGGTTGAAATGGTGGGATTTGTTGAGGTAAATAGAATTGTTGCATTTCAGTGAAGCTAGTAAGCACTTGAGGGGAAGAGAACCAGAAGAATACTGTGAGGATCATGTTTTTTGATTACTCAAGTGCCTTTAATACCATACAGTCCTCATTGCTGGGGGCGGGGGGGGGGGGGAGCTCCGTTCAATGCAGATTGTCACTTCCATTGTATCCTGGATAATGGGCTACCTGAGTGGGAGACCACAGTTTGTGCGGCTTCAGAGTTGTGTGTCAGACATGGCTATAAGCAGCACTGGGGCCCCACAGGGGACTGTGTTGGCTCCCTTCCTGTTTAGCCTGTATACCTTGGTCTTCAGATACAACACTGAGTCATGTCATCTGCAGAAATTCTCTGATGACTCAGCAATAGTTGGGTGTATAAAGGGAGGATGAATACAGGGCCCTGATAAAGAACTTTGTCAATGGTACAAGGTGAATCATCTGCAGCTCAACATCAGTAAGTCAAAGGAAATGGTGATGGACTTTAGGAAAACTAAGCCTGCATTGCTCCCTGATACTATTGGTGGTGAGGACATGGATGTGGTGAGGACCTACCTGGGGGTGCACCTGAATGACAGACTCGAGTGGAGCACCAACACAGAGGCTGTGTACAAGAAGGGCCAGAGTCACCTCTACTTCCTGAGGAAAATGAGGTCTTTTGGAGTATGCAGGCCTTTCCTTCACATGTTCTACCAGTCTGTTGTCACCAGTACAATCTTCTATGCTGGGGCAATGACATCAACACAGGTGATGCCAACAGACTCAATAAACTGATTAGAAAGTCTGGTTCTGAACTGAACACACTGGAGGCTGTGGTAGAACAAAGGACCCTATGGAACACCCTGGCAATCCTAGACAATGTTTCTCACCCTCTGCATGCCACCTTGGCTGAACAGAGGGGGGCTTTTAGTAAGAGACTAAGAGAACTGCGCTGCTCCGAAGAGCACTATATGAGGTCATTCTTGCCCTTGGCCATTAGGCTCTATAATGAGTCAACCTATCGCCGTGGAAGTCCTGCCAAATGACCTTGGCCCAAAATGTTGACTGTTTACTCTTTTCCTTGACGCTGCCTGGCCTGCTGAGTTCCTCCAGCGTTTGTGTGTTTCCAGCATCTGCCGATTTGCTCTTGTAAGCGATGACCTCCTCCTGTTAGACTGTTCGAAGTAACTTTTCAAAAAATTCTTTCTTACTTCTCTTCTAATATTTGTATATATATTTATTGTGCACTAGTAATGTTACTATGACACTGTAATTTCCTTTGGGATCAATAAAGTATCTATCTATCTATCTCAATGAGTGGAGGCAGAGTCTGAATATTTTAAGACAGCGGTAGATAGCTAGATAAACAAGGGGGTGAAAAGTCACTAAAGAGAATTGCACAGCTGAGATTACAATCAGATCAGCCATGATCTTATTAAATAATGAAACAAGCTTAAAGAGTCTAATGACCTAACTCTTAAGTTCTTCTGCATCTACAGTACATATACACTTCCCGGCTGGGGTCGATGCACATCGCACAGGCAGAGAAAGTCTGCCTAATTTTCCTTCCATGTACTGAATCTGGAGCTTTCTTTTTGACTAGAAGCTGCTCTTTAGAGGGGCTCATTAGGGTTTTTTTCTCGTGACGGTTTTGGGATCTCGCCTCAATTATTTCCATGGACCATACTGCAGTACGTCAGGGAACGAATAGTTTTGTTTGGAGACGTTGAAGTTTATTTCCTGCTTGTCGAGTTGCCAAAGGTCCCACTTTGGCTTTGGTTTGCAGAACGTGACATTAGGGAATATTAGAGTTGATCAGACTGAGTTGAGTCTTCTCAGGTATCACTGATTGTTTGTAAATTGAAGCCAACTCCTTAGTGAGAGGTCTAAATGGCCACATGCTAGAAAATTAGTTTCATACTTAAAAAAAGATTAGGCTGGTTATAATGTTACTAGCCAACAAAGAACACCTGGCAATATTTACTAAATAAAGAGAGCAGTTGGTGATTATTGACCAACAAAAAACATCAACTTTCAATCTTAGATTTAATGTATTCTGCTCTGGGTGGTTTTAGAAACAGTACTGTTAATGTATGAACAGGAACTAGAAATGGGAAACAATTGTGATCCCTTATTATGAGCATTTACTGCTTATTCCTAATTTCCTTTAAGTAGGTGGTAATGAGTAGCCTTCTGGATATCTGGAAGCATTGCTAGAGGTGCTGGGTGGAATCAGATAAAATCACTGATTGAAATTGAACACTGATTTCTCTAAATCCCAGTAATTTCTCTCTCCTTCCTATTCCTTATTTTTCCATTCTCCATTCCGGCTCTCCTCTTACCCCTTCTCTTCTCTGTATCTGCCCATCACCTCCCTCTGGTGCCCCTCCTCCTTCCCTTTCTCCCATGGTCCACTCTGCTCTCCTATCGGATTCCTCCTTCCTCAGCCCTTTACCGTTTCCACCTATCATCTCCCAGCTTCTTACCTCATAACCCCTCCCCCCACACACCTTCCCCCTAACCTATCACCTGCCATATTGTAATCCTTCCTCTCCCCATCCCAGCACTTGGCTTCTGCCCCCTTCCTTCCAGTCCTGCCAAAGGGTCTTGGTTCAAAAACTTCAATTGTTTGTTTCCCTCCATAGACGCTGCTTGACCTGCTGAGTTTCTCCAGTATTTTACGTATGTTGCTCTAATTTCCAACATCTGCAGAACCTCTTATGTTTCAGAGGCATTTAGGCTATCATTTAAATAGGCCCAACATAGAAGGTTATAGTACTAATGTGGGCATGTAGGTTTGGTGTAGGTCGGTATTGAGATAATAGGCTGAAGAGGGCCTTTTCTAAATTGTACAGCTCTATGAACTGATGATGTCCTTAGTCACGTAAGATACAACAATAAACAATCTGGATAAACTCAGTGGGTTGAGCAACATCTGTGCTGGCAAAGGAATCATTGCCCTCTCAGGTTAAAACCCAGCACTGATTCGATCTAAACCATCAGCAATTCCTTCCGCACCCCCCTCCCTGCCCCAGGTGCTGTCCCATCCGCTGCGTTCCGCCAGCAGTGTGTTGACAAAGACATACTGGAGCGAGTTGCTCCAGATTCTGGCATCTGCAGCCTCTTGTGCCTCCACTCTCCGCCGGTGCGTTTGGAGGTCATTTAGATCCAGCTGCACTGAAGGCAATGAAACGTGATTGCAAGTGAGGCTGCGGTGTGGTTCGGGGGAAACTAACCAACAGTGGTTTTCTCTTTATGTATCTCGGTTTTAGAGGCCAGGCATTTGGAGACGGCTGCAGAGAACCTGCAATGCATTTTGTAAGTGGCACACATTGCAACTGCAGAGTGCTGGAGTGAAGGGGGAGATTATTAATTGCATGATAAATTAGGAATGAGTGGATGAAAAATCTAAAATATTGAAAAAGTGAAATGGGAAATTGAAAATGTTGGAAATTGGCAGTATCCAGGCCACGTTCTCTTCTTGCTGCTACTAGAACAAGATACAGGAGTCTTAGGTCCCACACCACCAACTTCAGGAATAGTTATTACCCTTCAACCATCAATTCTCCTGAACCAATGTGGATAACTTCATTCACCTCAACAATGAACTGATTCCACAACCTACAGACTCACTTTCAGACTCATGTTCTCTGTATTATTTATTTTTTATTTGCACAATTTGTCTTCTTTTGCACACTGGTTGTTTGTGCATAGTTTATTTCATAAATTCTATCAAATCTCTTTATTTTCTCGTAAACGTCTTCAAGAAAATGAATCTGAAGTTAGTATATGGTGACGTGCACTCTATGTACTTTGATATTAAATTTACTTTGAATTTAACTCTGAAAAGTGGTGATTAATGTAAATCCAAAAAAAAACCTGCATGTGTTGGCACAGTCAGAGATTAATGCTAACTCGGTTTCTCTGCAAGAAGTTATCTGTCCTACCAAGTTCTTCCAGTGCTTTCTGATTTTTATTTCAAGTGGTTAATGTGTCAAGATGAATTGTTTATCAGGTCTTGAACTCGCCTGTTTTCCAACGGGGGACTGCACTTCATGGCTGCTTAATTGGCTCCAAAGCAGCTTGGGAGGTTCAGGGGTTGTGGAAAGCTTTGTAGAAAATTCACGTTTTTCTCATTTTCATTCCGTGTCCTTGTTTAAATCAGTGTCGACCTTTGGATGCTCCGTATCTCTGCCACAGGCACAG
Organism: Hemitrygon akajei; assembly: GCF_048418815.1. NCBI lineage: Eukaryota > Metazoa > Chordata > Chondrichthyes > Myliobatiformes > Dasyatidae > Hemitrygon > Hemitrygon akajei. The sequence goes on along the minus strand of NC_133126.1, from coordinate 187,003,235 downwards.
AACTGCGTCATGGATAATTCTGGGAATAGAGGTGATGAAGTGGTAAGGTCACATTGTCTTGGTGCCTTCTGTCCACACTTCTCGCTGCCTCAGTAAAGTAGCCAGCATCATCGAAGACTCCACCCGCCTGGACATGCCCTGAAAGCATGTACTACCAGGCTCAAGGGCAGCTTCTGACACACTGTTTTAAGACTATCGAACAGCTCCCTAGAACGATAAAATAGATTCTTGACCTCACAATCCACCTCTTTGTGATCTTGCAACTTAATTGTCTACCTGTACTGCACTTTCTCGAAACCATTTGCACTTTATTCTGCTTTGTTTCACCTTGTACTACCTCAACACACTGTGTAATGATTTGATCTCCACGGACAGGACACAGGGCAAGCTGTTCACTGAACCTGGTGATAATCAACCAATTCTAATTCCATTGAGACTCCAGAAGGAAACTGCCAAGGGAGGAGAGAATGGGTGGTGGGGGGGGGGGGTGGGAAGGGATGGGCTGAGTGTGAGTAGTTTGAGAACAGTTGGAGTTGTTGTGATGTGGATTCGAAAGAGCAGATTGGACAATGCTGATGCTTGGAGTCTGGGAGTCAGCTTCACATTCTAACCACCCTTGAATAACCAATTTTCCTCTGAATTCTTTTTAGCTTATGAAACCCCTTTTTACTGGGCATCTCTAGAGACGTGGCTCATTAACCCCTCGCTAACAGCCACTGGACTCAGTGGCGAGAAAACTACCTTTCAGAGACTCGTGTGTCTAGGGCCAATATGACTTGAGTTCCACCCCAACCCTGGGAGGTTGGGATGTATTGCCGACCCAAACCCTGACCGATGTGAACATAGCTTGCTGCCCCCATGCAGTCACCCTTCGGCAAGAGATAACAGACTGTACACTGCATGCAATCATGGAGAAAGTATATTTACAAACTTCAGCTTTATCAAACAGTTAGTAGGAAAAAGAAAAGGAAAAAAATCAAAAGGGCCCATTACAGTTAACCCAGTCCAAGTGTATACAAGTAGGAGCTCATGTCAAAGTTGTCTTTAATTCACGTGTTGGACCCTCGGTCTGCGTGAAAGCAGGCACCACCTTCCGAACGTCACTTGAAATCCATCCAAACAAATGGGCTCCACCACGGGAGCATTGCTCCTTCCTTGTTGGAGCCATTCAGCTGTACGAAGCATCTCGTGCAACAGGGGCGGCCCCTCAGCCATCTTCCTTCCTGTCGTCTCCCAGCTCCCACCAAAAAGACCTCGACCCACAGTGGTGTCCATCACAAACACCTCTCCACCCAGCGTTCTCTGGGGCCTTCTCCCAATTCCACCATCCTGATTGGATGCCACTGCATTCCTAAGCATGAACATCACAAACCCTTATCTTTAGCTCAAACCCAAACAGGCTGAAAGCAGAACAGACTGCTCCTATGGAACTGCTAAAATGAAATACCTACAGCAGAGCAGTAGAAATCTTAACCAGGGCATCAGACTTATTTGTGGCCAGAAGTTTGGATATCAGTGAAACGGAAACGTTGTGCTCCAAAGTGATCATAGAGTCACAGAACACTACAGCACTAAACAAGCCCTTTGGCCCATCTAGTAATGGCAAACAACTAGTCTACTGAGTCCCATCAACCTGCACCTGGACCATAGCCCTCCATACCTCTCCCATCCATGTTCCTATCCAAATTTTTCTTAAATGTTGAAATCAATCCCACAATTACCACTTCCACTGGTAGTTCGTTCCACAATCTTACCTCCCTCTGAGTGAAGAACTTCTCCCTCGGGTTCTTTGAAATGTTTCACCTTTCATTGTTAACCTATGACCACTAGTTCTAATCTCACCCAAACTCATTTACTGTTTGCATTTACTGTATATATATACCTCTCATAATTCTGCATAAACTATCAAATCTCCCCTTCCTTTCCTAAGCTCCAGCGAATAAAGTCCTAACCTATTCGAGTCCTCAAGTCCTGGCAACATCCTCGTAAATTTGTCTGCACTCTTCAATCTTTTCATCATTGATGAAAAGTACAATTAAAATATTTGCCACATTCAGGTCATCCACAGAGTGGCACAGCAGTGTGGTGGTTATCACAATGCTTTACTGTACCAGTGAACCAGGTTCAATTCAGAATCACCAGCATGTGACCTGAAATTTGTTAACTTAGCAACTTAGTTCAATGCAATACATAATCTAGCAGAGAGAAAAAAAATAAAATTTAAGAAATAAGTAAATCAATTACAGTGTATGTATATTAAATAGATTAAAAAAGTGCAAAAACCAGAAATACTGTATATTAAAAAGTGAGGTGGTGTCTAAGGGTTCAATGTCCATTTCAGAATCGGATGGCAGATGGGAAGAAGCTGTTCCTGAGTCGCTGAGTGTGTACCTTCAGGCTTCTGTATCTCCTACCCGATGGTAACAGTGAGAAAGTGCATGCCCTGGGTGCTGGAGGTCTTTAATAATGGACGCTGCCTTTCTGAGACACCGCTCCCTGAAGATGTCCTGAGTACTTTGTAGACTTGATGCACTATCAATAACTCCAAAAAACTGGAAGTAGAGTAAATACTGAAAGGCTTTTATTAGCAGTAAAATGCAGCACGTCCATGCTGGATGACTGTGGGAGGAGCAGAGACACAATCACCTTTATCCAGGGGTCTGTGGGAGGAGCCACAGGAGCAGTCAGCAGAGGGGCATGTCCAGACAGACATACATGGTTTACCACAAGACTAATACCCAAGATGGAGCTGACTAGATTTACAACCTTCTGCAGCTTCTTTTGGTCCTGTTTGTCTTGAGGAAACCATGCTCACTACGGTCTATTTTATCATGTAGCTCCAAGTACCCCGAGACCTCACCCTTAATAATCGACTCCAACATCTTCTCAACCACTGAGGTCAGACCTACTGGCCTATAGTTTCCTTCTTCTTCCTCTCCCCTTTCTTGAAGACTGGAGCGACATTTGCAATTTTCTTGTCTTCCAGAACCATTCTGGAGTCTAGTGATTCTCGAAAGATCATTACTAATGCCTCCATGATCTCTTCAGCCACCTCTTTCAGAATTCTGGGGTGTACGCCATCTGGTCCAGGTGACTTATCTACCCTCAGACTTTTCAGTTTCCCAAGAACCTCCTCCCTGGTAATGCTACCTTCACACACTTCATGACCCCTAATGCCTGGAACTTCACCCATACTTTAGTGTCTTCCATCATGAAGACTGATGCAAAACACTTATTCAGTGTGTCTGCCATTTCATTGTCCCCCATTATTACCTCTCCAGCATGGCTTTCCAGTGGTCCAATATCCACTCTTGCCTCTCTTTTATACTTTATGTATCTGAAGAAACTTCTGTTGGTTTTTAAAAGCTTTCCAATTCTCTAACTTTCCACTAATTTTTAAATGCCGTCTCTTTGGCTTTTATGTTGGCCTTAACTTCTCTTGTTAGCCACAGTTGGGTCATCTTTCCTTTAGAAAACTTCTTCCTTTTTCTGATGTATATATCCTGTGCATTCTGAATTGCTTCCAGAAATTCCAGCCATTGCTGCTCTGCTGTCATCTCTATCAGTGTTCTCTTCCAATCAATTCTGGCGGACTCCTCTCTCATGCCTCTGTAATTCTGTTTAATCCGCTGAAATACTGATACATCTGACTTTAGCTTCTCCTTCTCAGGTTTCAAGGTGAATCTGATCATATTATGATCACTTTCCCCTAAGGGTTCTTTTACCTTAAGGTCTCTAATCAATTTTGGTTCATTGCACAACACCCAATTCAGAGTAGCTGATCCCCGAGTGGGCTCAATCGCAAGTTGCTCTAAAAAGCCATCCTGTAGGCATTCTAGAAATTCTCCCTCCTGGAATCCAGCACCAACCTGATTTCCCAAGTCTACCTGCTATTGAAATCCCCCATGACTTTTGTAACATTGCCGTTTTGGCATGCATTTTCTATCTCCCATTGTAATTTGTAGACCACATCCTTACTACTGTTTGAGGGTCTGTATACAATTCCATCAGGGTCTTTTTACCCTTGCAGTTCCTTAGCTCTATCCACAATGTTTCAACACCTTCCAACCCTCTTTCTAATTATTTGATTTCATTTTTTTACCAATAGAACAATGCTGCCCCTCTGCCTTCCTGCCTATTCTTTCAATACAATGTGTATCCTTGGACATTAACCTCCCAGCTATAATCTTCTTTCAGTCATGATTCAGTGATGCCTACAACGTCATGCCTGCCAATCCACAACTGTGCGGCAAGTTCATCTATCTTATTCTGTACACTGCACGCATGCAAATATAACACCTTCAGTCCAGCATTCATTTTTTCAGTTTTGTACGCCTTTCACATTGCAACTCATCCTGTTGACTGCAATTTTGCCCTATCAACACCCTCTCTTCACTACACATTGCCTTCATTTGTAAACCAGCTATCTCATCTTCAGCACTATCATCCATCTTTCCTATGATACTTCTTGCATTGGAATATTGGCAGCTCAGGACACTAGTCACACCACGCTCAGCCTTTTGATCCCTAACTTTGTCTGAGGTCTTACCAACATCTGCCTCCACAACTCCACCAACTGTTTTGGCACTCGGACTCCCATCCCTCTGCAACTCTAGTTTAAACCCCACCGTGCAGCATTAACAAAATTTCCCACGAGGATATTAGTTCCCCCTCCAGTTCAGTTGCAAACCATCACTTTGGTACAGATCCCAACTTCCCTGGAAGAGAGACCGATGATTCAAAAATCTTATGCGCTCCCTCCTACACCAACTCCTTGGCCACTTGTTAAACTATATGATCTTCCTATTTCTAGCACATGTAGCAATTCCAAGGTCACAACCCTTGTGGTCTTTCCTCTTAACTTAGCACCTAACCCCTTGAACTCGCTATGCAGAACCTCACCACTTGTCCTACCCATATCATTGGTACATACATGGACCATGACTTCTGGCTGTTCACCCTCAGACTTAAGAATGCTGAGGACTTGATCCAGATATCCCGGACCTTGGCACTTGGGAGGCAACATACCATTCGGGAATCTCGTTGTCACCCACAGAACCTCCTGTCCATTCCTCTAACTAACAAATCCCTTATCACCACAGTGTGTCTCTTCTCTCCACTCCCTTCTGAGTCACAGAGCAGACTCAGTGCGAGAGACCTGACCTCCGTGACCTTCGTTTGTCAGGTCATCCCCCCGACAGTATCCAAAGTGATATACCTGCAGTTGAGGGGGATGGCCACTGGATCCCTAATGCCTTTTCCCTTTCAGACTGTTTCCTGTGTCCTGCACCTTGGGTGTAACTACCTCACTATATATACTCTCTTTCACCTCCCTTCAGCCTCCCCAATGATCCAGAGTTCACCCACTTCCATCTCCAACTCCTTACTGCGGTTTGTTCGAAGCTGCATCTGGATGCACTTCTCGCAGTTGAAGTCGTCAGGGACACTGGAGGTCTCCCTGCTTTCCCACATCCCACAAGAGGAGCATTCCACCATCCTGCCTGACATCTCTGTTGTCCTAGCTGAGCAGATATAAAGAAGAGAAGGGAAAAAAATACAAGCTTTTCTTTCTTTTGTTTTCTCTGATTGACGACTCTCTTTACTGAAGCCTGGAAGAGCTGAAGCCTCCAGGTCACTCCTCTGTGTCTACTCAGATGATGGCTGCCGCAACAATGGCTGCTGTGTTTGCCCTGCTCTCCTTTAACTTACTCTTGCTAATCAATCCCAAACGCTGATTGGTCACTGGTAAAACTCTTTTTCACTGTACTGACCTGCGGCTGCCTTCTATCCTTGGGCAGTGGACCTGATCGAAGTCCCCTCCCCTCCAAACTTCTGATGTCTTGGGTGCTGGTCAAAGCTCTTTGGCAGTAATCAACCTTCCTTTCTCCACACATACATAAGGAAATGCCCCTAAGTATTGGAAGTTTCAGAGGTAAAATCATTAAATAAATCTGGGAATTTAGTTGATTCAGGAATACTAGCAGTGTACAGCCAATTTGTCAATCAATCACAGATTATTTGAATGGGTCTGACAATGAAAGGCTTTGTACAGTATTTTCTTTTGAAGGAATAAAATCCCTTATAGAAACATAACAAAAACATAGAAACAGAAATCTACAGCACATAACAGGGCCTTCGGCCCACAATGTTATGCTAACCATGTAACCTGCTCTAGAAGCTGCCTAGCATTTCCCTACCTCATAGCTCTCTGATTTTCTATGTACCTAAAAGTCTCTTAAAAGGCCCTATTGTATCTGTCTCTACCACTGTTGCTGGCAGTGCATTCCACACAGCCACCACTTTCTGTGTGAAAAACTTACCTCTGACATCTCCCTTGTATCTACCTCCAAGTTCCTTAAAACTATGCCCCCTCATGTTAGCCATTTCAGCCCTGGGAAAAAGCTTCTGGCTATCCACACGATCAATGCCTCCCATCATCTTATACACCTCTATCAGATCATTTCTCATCCTCTGTTGCTCCAAGGAGAAAAGGTTGAGTTCACTCAACCTGTTCTCCCCAATCCAGGCAACATCCTCGTAAATCTCCTCTGCACTCTCTCTATAGTATCCATATCCTTCCTGTAGTGAGGTGACCAGAACTGAATGCAATGTGTTAAATATTAATCGTTTGGAAGGTGGGAGACGAAAAATAGCAGCAAAGAGAAAGCAATCTATTTGGTGGTTTTGTGAAGCTGTGGCTTATCAGGAACCTGCACCAGGAAGTTGAAGCAGTGACTCTGAGGCTGCAGCTGGGGGCAAAAAGTAATCATTGGGTAGGTAAATGGCCAAAACTGAGGCAGATGAAGTTTAACATGGAGAAATGGAAATACTCAAAGTTGAGAAAACAGAACCCTTATTTTTCAAATGCTAATGTGAAGAATTCTATCTGATCAGGTTTCTAATACAGGACCAGGTCTCCACTTTGTCAGGTTCCCTGGACTTACCAACCATGCCCTAACCCCATTTGACTCCCTGTTTAACTCTGCAACCCTAATGATTGCATCATCTTCAGTAATGCTGCAGTGTAAATAGTACAATCCATCAACTACATTTAAAATATTATTACTGGTTAAAAAAGGATTAAAATTACTCCCATCATCTCCAAAATATATGCTACCAGAGTCGTGGTTACTTCGGAATGATTTAAGACTGTAATCACTGTGATCTCTGAGGTTCTGGTGTAATTCGACCACTATAGAGATTGTAACTTTGTAATGGCTTGGGTTATCATTATTCTTTATTTATTCTTCAGAGTCTCGTCAGTAATTGCACTGCTCAAAGGATCAATATGTTATAGCTGCCAAGTCTCAAACAGCTCGAACATGAAATAGCACTTAATGACAACAACATTCAGTGTGCTATAATGTCTCCCAGCAAAGTTTTAATTAATTTGTTGAGAAGCAAGAAATACTGCAGAAGACTTAGGTCCCACACCACCTGGTTCGGGAGCAGTTATCAGAACATAGAACAGTGCAACACAGGAACAGGCCATTCAGCCCACAAAGTTGCTGCAAACCAGCTAAAAAAAAATCGAAAACTCCCGAACGCTAATCCCTACAACACAGCAGGCCAGGCAGCATCTGAACATTGACTTCTCTAACTTCCATTAATGCCCCTCCTCCCCTTCTTACCCCATCCCTGACATATTTAGTTGTTTGCCTGTTCTCCATCTCCCTCTGGTGCTCCCCCCCCCCCCCGCTTTCTTTCCCCCGAGGCCTCCTGTCCCATGATCCTTTCCCTTCTGCAGCTCTGTATCACTTTCGCCAATCACCTTTCCAGCTCTTAGCTTCATCCCACCTCCTCCGGTCTTCTCCTATCATTTCGCATTTCCCCCTCCCCCCACTACTTTCAAATCTCTTACTATCTTTCCTTTCAGTTAGTCCTGACGAAGGGTCTCGGCCCGAAACGTCGACAGCGCTTCTCCTTATAGATGCTGCCTAGCCTGCTGTGTTCCACCAGCATTTTGTGTGTGTTTGAATTTCCAGCATCTGCAGATTTCCTCATGAACACTAATCCCTCCTACCTACACAGTATCCATATCTTTCCACATTCCTCATACTCATGTGCCTATCCAAATGTCTCTTAAAAGCCTCTGGTGTATTTGCCTCTACCACCATACCAGGCAGCCACGACTCTCTGAGTAAAAAACTTACCCCTCACCTCACTCTTGAACCTACCCCCTCTCACCTTCCATGCATGCCCTCTGGTATTAGACGTTCCAACCCTGGGAAACAGATACTTCCTGTCTACTCTATCTATGCCTCTCATAACCGTATAAAATGCCATCAGATCTGCCCTTAGCCTTTGGCGCTCCAGAGAAAATAACCCATGTTTATCCAGCCTCTCATGCCCTCTAAACCAGGCAGCATCCTGATGAACCTCTTCTGCACACTCTGCAAGCCTTGACACCCTTCCTATAGTGGGATGACCAGAACCGTATGCCACACGCTTGATGTGGCCCACCACATCAGGCTCCTGAACCATCATGGATAACTTCACTCACCAAAACTCTGAACTGATTCCAAAGCCTACAGGTTCTCTGACAAGGATTTTTAAAATTGATGTTCTTAGTATTATTTTTTATTTGCACAATTTGTTTCTTTTGCACCTTGCCAGTCTTGGCTTATGTATAATTTTTCATATATTCTATCGTACTTTATTTCCAAACATTCAACGTACATTTATTATCAAAGTATATATGCAGTATACAACCCTGAGATTCGTCTTCCCGCAGACAGCCTGCAAGAGAGTGAACCTCAATGTAGTATATGGTAATAGATACAGTACACAGTTTGATAATAAATTTTACTTTGACTTTGAATGTATGTAATTTAGTTCATTAAACTGAATCTCCATTACATATATGGGTTCCAAAGCAGGAGGTGTAAAAGTTGAGTTTATTGTCAAATATAAAAGTACAGTGAGGTCCAAGTATCTGTTGCTTGCAATAATGTAAAATTGAACATGAATTGAATCAGAATCATGTATTTGTCACTGCCATAAGTCATGAAATTTGTTGTTTTGTGGTAACAGTACAGTTCAGGCATGACAAATTACTACAAGTTAAATTTTAAAAATAAGTACAGTAAATAAGTAGTGCGAAAGAGAAATAGCAAGTCATTCATGGGTTCATGGACTGACTGCTCAGAAACCCAATGTTGGAAGAGAAGAAACTGTTCCTAAATCTTTGAGTGTGGGTCTTCAAGCTTCTATATCCCCTGACTGTGGAAGTTTTGTGACTGGTTATCAAATCTGTCCATACCACCCTTTGGCTTTAACAGTCACATTCTTACAGATACTAACTGCACCATTTCAACAGTAAACCCAACAATCTTCCACAGGCACAATTAGTCAAATGACAAGTTACCGTAGAGACATCTCCTTATATACCCTTTGAGTGGGCAGGGCGAGGGCTCATTGCTCAAACCTGATTGTCTGGATCTGAACTGCCTATTACTGTTTGGTTAGTTTGAACTGGCCTTGATCTGATTGATTTTTTCAGGCCAAACTCTCTTTAGAAACATGTGGTCCGAGATTGGAGCAATCGCTACACTCTTAAAAGCTACATTTAGGTCCCCCACGTGCTCCATCTCTAGTGAATCCCTAATCTTCCTCTTGAAGCTATTCTCTTCCTTGCCAAGGATGTTGGCTTCATCAAACCTTGGTCTACATGAGCATGATAGTCAGTGTTCAGCAATCTCACTTCGTTCTGCTCTCAAGTTTTTCAAGGCACTCTTATTTTCTGCTATCCTGGTCTCCAATGGCCTTCCATTCTCACCAATGCATATTTTTAGACACAGTGACGGAGGTATGGAGTGCACAACTCCCTGACAGAGTTCTTTAGGTCTTCCATGTGCCACTTTGCTCAGCCCTTTTTTCACTGTGTCCTCACATTTTGCTATTAACTGGACACCATATTTTTGGCAAATTCATCTTAGCTGTTCAGTTAAGCTGCCACTGTATGGCACAATAACTGTTCTGTCTGGAGGTTACCTTTGTTGTGGTGTCATGATGCACTCCACTTTTCTTTAATGCTTCTCTGATCTTCTTGCACTCTTCCTCCTTTGCAGCTGCAGTTGTGCACAAGGTATTTGCTCTTAGTGCCATGCCTCGAACAATGCTAAGGAATGTCTTCTTTGGAAGATTTGACTGGGAATTTAGGTACTGGTCTGTGTGAATTTTCTTCCTATAAACACTCAATTCCAGCTTGAAAACCATCTGTTTTACTGTAACATCTAAAAATAGCAAAGTATCTTCATTTTCTATCTCCATGGTAAACTATATGGCCTAGTTCTGATTGTTTAAATGTGTTAAGAATGCCTTTAATACTTCCTGACCATGTTTCCACAGGATAAATGTATCATTCACGTAGCACAGACATAAGTCAACCAATCAGAACAAGGCAAGTCAAGCTAACCAATCAGGAATAGGCAATTCAGATCTGGACAATTAGGATCTAGCATTAAGCCCTGCCCATGCCCTGCTCGCTCGAGAGGGTAAATGAGGAGCTGTCTGTAAGGGGACTTGTCATTTGATTAACTGTGCCTGAGGAAGATTGATGGGTTTACCAGTATGTGTCTGCTAAGGTCGAAGGATAATATGGATACATTCGGTATCTCCTCCTTGATGGTAGTAATGAGAAGGGAGCATGTCCTGGATCCTTTATGATGACTACCACCTTCTTGAGGCATCATCTCTGGTGGGGAGGGTTGTGCCTGTGATGGAGCTGATTGAGTCTATAACCCTCTGAAGCCTCTTATGATCCTGTGCATTGGTGCCTGCGTGCCAAGCATTGATGCAACCAGTCAGAAATCTCTCCATGTTCCATCTGTAGAAATTTGCTACAGTCCAAATTTCCTCAGACTCCCAAGGAAGTCCCTTCATCATGATTGCACAGGATGGATCCTCTGAGATGTTGATCCCAGGAACTTGAAGCTGGTCACCTTTACCATGACTGACCCTGTCAATGAAGACTATGTGTGTCCTCCTGACTTCCCCTTCCTGAAGTCTACAAGTCAATTCTTTGGTCTTGCCAACGTTGAATGTAAGGTTATAATTGTGACACCACTCAACCAGCTGATTGATTTTGCTCCCGTACACTGCCTCATCGCCATCTGAGATTCTGCCAACAACAAAGGTGTCATCACAAAATTATAAACACAGTGAGAAAAAGGCATTAGTGCAAATACATGATTGGAAATGAGTCCATGGTGGTGCAAGAGATAGTCTGTAGTGCTTTGTTGTTGAGGTAGGATTGGGGATGTTCAAGTCAGTTCCAGAACCTGATGGTTGTTATCTGGATGGCAGAGATGAAGGAGCAAATTCAAGATTGCTTCAGGTTTGTGCACTGGACCATGTTCAAAGATTTATCAGTGGACCTAACCATATTTGTCAATGACTTCATAAAACCATAAGACATAGGAGCAGAATTAGGCCATTTGACCCATTGTATCTGCTCCACCATTCCATCATTGGCTGGCTTATTATCCGTCTCAACCCCAATCTCTTGCCTTCTCCCCGTAACCTTTGACACCCTGACTAATCAAGAACCTATAAGAATGTGTCTTTATCCACAAATATACATATTCAGTGTCTTCTCCAACCAGAAGCCTCGAATACTACAGGAGATCCACAATGTGCCGAGCGCTAGATCTGTGTGATGTTCAGGGCTGGTGACCCAGAGTCATACAAGTCCAGGTACAACCTCTGGAAGGCCAGTGTGAGCACAATGAGGCTATTTCAGACTAAAATGGAATCACAGATAGACGCTCAATGGCTGTGGAACCCTTGTGGAATATTACTTCCTATAAGGCAAGATCAAATAGCTTCAGTATCAACGATCCTTCACTACTGGGTGTGCTCAACACTTTTTATCCACACTTTGATAGGGAGAACCATGACACACCCACACGAGCCCCCATATCGTAATCCCGGTCTCGGAGGCTGACCTCCGGGCATCCTTCAAGAGAGTGAACCCACAATCGACACCCGGTCCAGACAGCATACCTGGTTGAGCGCTGAAGATCTGTGCGGACCAATTAGCCAGAGTATTCAACTTCGCTTCTGCAGCCAAAGGTTCCCACCTGCTTCAAAAACACTCCTGTTCTATTGTACTGGTGCTCAAGAAGACCGTGGTGACCTGTCTCAATGACTACCAACTGGCAATACTCACCTCAACTGTGATGAAATGCTGTGAGAGTTTGGTTATCAACTCCTGCCTCAGAGGTGGCCTGGATCCACTACAGGTCACGAGCAGATGCAATTTCTCTGGGTCTTCAGCCCGCCCTGAAACACATGGACTGCAGGAACTTGTACGCGAGGCTGCTGTTCATGAGCTACAGCTTGGCATTCAACACAGTCAGACCGTCCAAACTCGGCAGCAAGCTTCATGATGTATCTTCCTCATTGACACACCTCGATCAATAAAGTTCAACGCACATTTATTATCCAAAGTATGCATACCATATACAACCTTGAGATTCGTCTTCTTTCAAGAAGCCACAAAAACAAAGAAACACGATAGAACCCACTTTTTTTAAAAAAACGCTTAACAAAGGCCGTCAAACACCCGATGTGTGAAAAAGGAACGAATCATGTAAACAACAAAGGTAAAAATAAAACACAGAGAACATGAACCGCAGAGTCCCTGAGAGTGAGACCACAGCCACAGAGTCAGTTCAGCAGTATTGCAGCCCATCCAGGAGCCCTGGTTGCAGGCCTGTGGTGAACTAGATATACCTGTCTGACTGCTCCTGTGGCTCCTCCCACAGACCCCTGTATAAAGGCGACTGTGGTCTGCTGCTCTCCCTCATTTTCCCAGGATGTAGTGTTGTTCTTCAGTCAATAAAAGCCGATATCTCACTTCCTAAGTCTCAGCGTGAGTTATTGATGGTGCATCAAGGCCACAGTCATGGACCGTGTTTAGTGTTGCAGCCAATCCAGGAGTCTTGGCTGTGGGCCACAGCCACGGAACCAGTTCAGTGCTGAGGTGAGAGCCAGTGGTTGCAGGCCACAGCCATGGAGCTAGCTCATCTCTGAGGTGTGGAAAGCCTCATGGAGTAATGAGCTCAACACTGGTTCGACCTTCAACCTCGGCCTTGACGCCTTGATCTTTTTAATCTAGTTTATTGGTTAAACCGGCTGAACGTCAGTTCATTTTCTGCTCTTGGGCCTGGGCCCTGCCACTTCAATCTGGCCCGAAATTTTCAACCCAGCCTCAGGGCTGCTCCAGCAATGGCCGCTTGGCCATACCTGCATTTTCGAAAGTCCAGTTCACTGAATATTCAGGATACCAGTAAAACACTAGGTCATGCAGACAGTTCAAAAGCACAACTTCCAGAGGGAAATTACAGGCTGTAGATTACAGTTCAGAAAAAATATAATTAATAGAATAGTTAGTAGCTTTGGTTGCTGCGCACAAATTGTCACCATACCTCGCCAGCACCATCTTGCCATTGTTTTAATAAGGACTGATCACAACCTCTCCTCACTGACCATTAACATGACTGCCTGTCAAGGCTGCCTGCTTACCTACCCCCCACCCCCTCACTCTACTCCCTATGTACACATGACTGCAGCCCAGCACAGCTCCAAGGCCAGGTACAAGTTTGCCGATGACACCAATGTTGTTGGGCAAATCACAGGTGGCGATGACTCAGCTTACTGGAGCGAGATCGGATGCCTGGTTGAGTGGAGCCACAACAACAACCTCTCACTCAATGTCAATAAAGCTAAAGAGCTGATTGCTGACCTCAGGAAGGGGAAGGAAGCTGAACATGCACCAGATTCAGGAACAGTTATTATCTTTCAGCCATCAGACTCCGGAACCAGCGTGGACATCTCACTCACCACAACACTGAACTGTTCACAAAACACAACCTATGGGCTCACTTTCAAGGACCCTACAACTCATGCTCTCGGTTCTTTCTACCTATCCAACTATCTGTTTGTCTATCTATCTACCTGTTTACTTATTGCTTGTTTCTCTTTGTATTTGCACAATCTGTCAGTCTTTGTGTGTAGTTTTTCATTTCTTCCATCATAGTTCTTTGTTCTGCGTCGAATGTCTGCAAGACAATGAATCTCGGTAGTATTTTGTGACATATATGTACTTAGATAACAAAATTAGCCTTGAACTTTCATTAACTTGGTTTGCACTGTGGGATCAGCGGCGGAAAGAAGCAGCTATAAATTCCTGCACATTGACGCATTGGATTACCTTTTATAGCAGTGTGAAGGAACAGAGGGATCTTGGGGTCCACATCCATAGATCCTCAAAGTTTCCTTGCAAGTTGATCAGAATTAGGCTGTGTCATGAAATTTGCCTACTTAGCAGCAGTATAATGCAATCCTTGAATATATAGAAAATAATTAAATAAGTGAACAAATAAACAACAGTGAGTATTTATATATATATATTGAATAGATTAAAATAGTGCAAACACAGAAATAATATACATTTTTTTAAAAAGTGAGGATGTGTTCATGGGTTCAATATCCATTTAGGAATCATATGACAGAGGGGAAGAAGGTCCTGAATCATTGAGTGTGTGGCATCAGCCTTCCTGATGGTAGCAATGAGAAGAGGTTCTAAGTGATGGGAGTACTTAATAATGGACATCGCCTTTCTGAGGCACAGCTTCTTGAAGATGTCTTAGGTATTAGTGATAGGGTCTTTAGGAAGGCATATGGTGCATTGGTCTTCATTAGTTGGGGGATTGAGCAAGGCCAGTGAGGTAATGTTGCAGCTCTACAAAACTCTGGTAGACCACAGTTAGAGTGTTGTGTTCTGTTCTGGTCTCCTCATTAAAGGAATGATATCACAACTTTAGAGAGGATGAAGAGGAGATTTACCAAGACGTTGCCTGGATTAGAGAACATGTCTTATAAGGAGAGGTTGATAGAGCTTGGGCTTTTCTCTTTGGAACAAAGGAGGGTGAGAGGTGACTTGATAAAGGAGTACGGAATGGTAAGATGAATAGATGAAGTAGATCACCAGAGAACTTTTCCCATGACGGAAATTTCTGATTCGAGGGAGTATAATTTTAAGCTAAATGGAAGGAAGTATAGGGGGAATGACAGATGTATGTTTTTTACACAGAATGATGGGTGCGTGCTGGAGTCTGAGTTTTTCTAGCCTCTATTCATTGCATTCAGGTGCTTTGCACTGCTAAAAGTATTAAATCAATACCACTCAGGAAAAGAAGATGTAACTTTGACATTGTTCGTCCTGTTTATCTATCAATGTGCCGTGGAGAATATGCTGACTGGTTGCATCACCGCCTGGTAAGGAGGCTGCAATGTGCAGGATGAAAAGAGGCTGCACAGGTTTGTAGATCCATCACGGTCACAACCTCCCCACCTCTGAGAACATCTTCAAAAGGCAGTGGCTCAGGAAGGCAGCACCTATCACTAAGGGCCTTCACCATGAGAACCAAGCTCTCTTCTCAGTGCTGTTGTCAGGGAGCAGATGCAGGAGCGTGAAGACACCACTCAGCATTTTAGGAACAGCTCCCTTCCCTGTCTCTTCAGGTTTCTGATCGGCCCATGAACCTACGAACACAACCTCAATGTTCCTCTTTAACACTATTTATTTTTATTCTAACTTATAGATTTTTTTAAAAGTCTTGCACTGTATTGCTGTCACAAAACATCAACTTTAACAACATGTAGCCATAAGACCACAGGAGCAGAATTAGGCCATTCAGCCCATTGAGTTTGCTCCACCATTCCATCTTGGCTGATTTATTATCCCTCTCAACCCCATTCCCCTGCTTTCTCCTGGTAAACTTTAACACCCTGACTATTCAAGAACCTATCACTCTCCGCTTTAAAAATACCGAATGACTTGGCCTCCACAGGCATCTGTGACAATGAATTCCACAGATTACCATCCCCTGGCTAAAGAAATTTCTCCTCATCTCTGCTCTGAAGGGATATACTTCTGTTCTGAGGCTATGCCCTCTGGTCCTAGACTTCCCCACTACAGGAAACATCCTCCCCACGTCCACTCTATCTAAGCCTTTCAATATTTGGTAAGTCAGTGATAATAAACCTGATTTTGATCTTTCCTTTTGGAAGTTGAATAGTGGGGTTTGAAATTCACTGGTAATTGCCTTATTATTGTCACTTGTGCTGAGGTACAGGGAAAAGCAGTTAGTTGTTTGCCTGCTGTCCAGGCAGAGACCCCAATGCATCTGGAGTGCCGAACAAGGTAACCCTCGCACTCCACTTCATTGTGTGTTCCGGAGAATGAGGCGAGCTGTCAATCAGATGGGCAGCAGCAGTGCTGGGATGGACCCATTTCCGTCTCAGTGAGTGGGGATGACAACACCGGGGTGGGGGTGGGGGGGGGGGGGGTGCACATTGGAGGAGTCTGCTGAAGCTGAGATAACATACACACAGCTGGGTTGATCACATACCTCACTGTTTCATGAATAATATTGGGAGAAACAAAAATCAAGAAAGGAATTAAGCAGGTGCTCAAGTTCCTCGTGACTCGTAACGGCTTGAAACTGATTTTATTGTGGTGACGCTTAAAACAAACTCTTCTTCCTAGAGCATAGGAGAGTACAGCACAGGACGAAGCCCTTCAGCCTGTAATGTCTGTGTTACTCACACAGCCGAGCCAAAATGAAGATCTGCCAACCTGTGACCTCTGTCTCTCGATTTCCTGACTGCTCACAGGCCTGTCTAAGTGCATCTTAAATGTCACCACTTCCTCTGGCAGCATGTTCCTAGCACCTGCCATCCTTGTGCAAAAAGAACTTCAAGGGTTTGTTTATTATCAAAGTACACATCTCTGAGATTCTTCTTCTCCCGATAGCCACGAAATCTGGAACAGAGAGAATGGCAACACAATCATCAATCCCCAAACCTCCCCTCGTCTGTCCAACAAAAACAGAACAGGAACATTGACTCCCAAATCCCCTCCCCCACACAAAAAATGAGAAAGATCGGGTGAAAAGCATAGAATATAAAAAACTATAAGTCTGAAAAAAGTCCATAGTCCATATCCAAAATGCAGAAATCCTCAGTAACTTTCTCCAGGCAAATGTGGAAACTGTGTGGTGATTTCTTTTGAATTTATAGTCCTTTAACATCTTTGGACTATTTTTACTGTGCCCACGGTCTGTTTTTTTATCAATTATGCTATTGTTTGCACTGTTGTAACTATATGTTGTAATTATGTGGTTTTTGCAGGTCTTGTAGCTTTAGTTTTTGGTCTTGTTTTGTCTGGTGGATTTGGAGTTCCTTTCCGGGGAACGCACTAGGCGGTAGCGCGATATTAATACGCAGCAGCCTCTCCGGACTCTGGATTGGGGATTGCCAAACGTTACGTGGATTTTCTGGTGTAGTCTGTTTTGTCATATGCTTTTGTGATATCATTCTGGGGGAACGTTGTCTCATTTTTTAACTGCATTGCAATTGTGGTTTCTAAATGACAATAAACTGAATCTGAATCTGAATCTGAAATAGGCTCCCCTCTCCAGCAGCAAAGCAATCCCACCAGCGATTCAAAGGCCTCAATGTTTCAATTACCCTCATCGCATTAATTGGTGAATAGTGGAAGCTTTAGTCAGTGGAATGGAGTCGAATGTCAGCTTGCGACCTGTCCTGTGGGCTTTATGCCTCGAGGCTCGCGCTTGCTGCCTCCTGGAGTCCTCTCGGAGACAGCCAAGCGCTGGATCGCACAACTGATCTCCAAACTGCAAAATACAGGCTCCATCAGTTCCAAAAGCATACTCAGGATGCAAAACAAATGTAAAAGACATAAAGGAAGTGAAATAAATACTTTCATGTTCTATCCAGAAGATGTCGACTGTGCGAGCATTTTGCGCAGGTGCCATCTTGACCGGAAGTTACCCAACTTGCTGCGTAACTCTCCTAAACTTCTTCACCCTCTCATTTTAAAGCAGGGGTTCCCAACCTGTTTTATGTCATGGAGCCTTACCACTTACCAAAGGGTCCATGGACCCCAGTTTGGGATCTACTGCCTTAAAGCCATGCCCCTTGTTATTTGACAGTTTCACCCTTGGTAAAAGACTCTAATTATCTACTAGGACAAGTCAAAGTCAAGTCAAAGCAGATTTATAAATCAAAGTACATATATGTCACCATATCCTACCCTGAGATTCATTTTCTTGTGGGCATACCCAATAAATCAAAGAAAGACTGCACCAACTTGGGTGTTCAATCACTGTGCGAAAGATAATAAGCTGTGAAAATACAAAAAGAAGGAAATAATCATAATAAATAAATAAGCAATAAATATCAAGAACAAGAGATGAAGAGTCTTTGAAAGTGAGTTTGTTGGTTGTTGGAACATTTCAACGATGGGGCAAGTGAAGTTGAGTGAAGTTATCCCCTTCGGTTCAAGAACCTGTTGGTTGATGGGTAATAACTGTTCCTGAACTTGATAAAGAGAAGGGATTAAAAGATGAATGAATCAGGACTGGAAAGGAAGGGGCAAGGAGCCAGAATGAAAGGGTAGTGGTGGGGTGAGGAGTACTAGCTGGTAGGTGATAGGTGAGTCCAGGTGAGGGTGAAGATGGGAGGTTATTCCAGCCTCTCTGCCCCCTTCCCTTTCAGATTCCTTCCTCTCGAGACCGTTACCTTTCCTACCCACCTGACTTCACCTATCACCTTAGACTATAAGGCATAGGAGTAGAATTAGGCCATTCAGCCCATCAAGTCTGCTTCTCCATTGCATCATGGTTGTTGCTTGATCCCACTCAACCCCATACACCTGCCTTCTCATCATATCCTTTGATGCCTTGACTGATCAGGAAACTAGCAGCCTCTGCCTTAGGTATACCCATGGACCCACCTTCTCCCCTCCTCACCATTTTAATCTGGCGTCTTGCTCCTTCCTTTCCCATCCTAAACAAGGGTCTCAGCCTGAAAAGTCGTCTTTTTATTCTGCTCCATAAATCCTGCCTGACTTGCTGAGTTCCTCTAGCATTCTGTGTGAAATACTCAAATCCTTCTTGGCAGATGTGCTGTTATCATTCTACTGGGGCCTGTGTTTTTCTGCTGAGTGGCTGGAAGGAAGAAGCACTACCATCGGCTTTCATATCTACAAGCTAGCATGAGTAGACATTAGCCTGAGATCCCACACCTGGCAGTCCTCCAGAATCTCAGCTGATTAATATGGATTAGTCAATAGGGAAAAACACTGATTATGACATTCCTCTCTTTCTACCAATGATGACAACTCCTTCTCTGATAATAGTAAAATTAGAGTTGATGTACTGACGGAAAAGTTATCAATAAAAAATACCCATCTTACGAAATTGGAAGACAATAAGTAATAGGAGCAGAATTAGGCCATTTGGCCCATCGTGTATGCTCCGCCATTCCAACATGGCTGATTTATTATCCCTCTCAACTCCATTCTCCTGCCTTCTCCCCATAACCTTTGACACTCCTACTAATCAAGAGTCTATTGTCCTTTACAGCTGTCCTTAGCAATGAATTCCACAGATTCACAACACGCTGTCTGAAGAAATTCCTCCTCACCTCTGGCAGTGTGTGGTACCAAGTTGCTTCAAGCAGGCATCAAGCATAGCGGCAGCCAAGAAGAGCACGGTAACTTGTCTAAATGACTATCGCCCAGTGGCACGTACATCCACGTTGATTAAGTGTTTTGAGAGGCTGGTGTTGAAGCATATCAGCTCCTTTTGACTGAAATGTCGACTGTTTATTCCTTTCCATAGATGCTGCCTGAACTGCTGAATTCTGCCAGCATTTTGAGACTGTTACTCTGAGAGAGAAAGGCAGGTTTTATGCTAATGATGTATACATTATTGATACTGAATTATTTTTTCATCAGCAATTAAGAGCTATTTAGGCTATTCGAGCTCTAGACTTCCCACTGTGAGCCATTCCATCTCTCTCTCTACCCATTAGGCATTACTACATCTTTGACCAAGGGCGTCCTGAGTCTCACATTTTGTCAAATAACACTGCTGTGAACATCTTGAAGTGAGTGTCTGACTCTGTAAAAAGCTGGTACATATATGCAAAAACAAAAGAATAATGGAATTCAAAAATTAAAGCAGCAAGTAAGTGGAGGCACTCAGTGGGAAAGGCACCATCTCTTTAGAGCGAGGCCGAATTACCGTTTCAGGGCAATGATTGCCATCAAAGTTCAATGTAAATTTATTATCAAAACATGAATACCATTATAGAACTTTGAGATTCGTTTTTCTGCAAGCACCCATAGCAAAATAAAGAAATACAGTAGAATCTATGATAAGCCACAGAAAACAAAGAAGGACCAACATTGAATTTGCAGAAGTGGACAAGTCGTACAAATAATAAAGAAAAGTACACAAACACTGAGAAGCTGGGCTGCAGAGTCTCTGAATGTGAGTCCACAGGCTGCAGAGTCAGTTCCGTGCTGAGGGAAGTGACGCTGTCCATGTGAGCCTGGAGCCCAGTGATTCTAGAGCAAGAGATGTTCCTGATAGTGACGGCGTTGGACCTAAACTCCCACTTTAATTCCAGTTCCCATTCCAATATGTCCATCCATGGCCTCTGCCAGTGTTGGGATAAAGCCACACTTAGGCTGAAGGAACAACACCTTATATTGCGTTTGGGTAGCCTCCAACCTGATGGAATGAACATTGATTTCTCAAACTTTCAGTAATGCCCCCCTACTTCACCATTTCCCATCCCCTTGTCCCTCTCTTGCCCACCCATTACCTCTATCTGGTGCTTCCCCCTCCTTTTTTCCCCTGGCCTTCTGACTCTTTCACCAATCAACTTCCCAGCTCTTTGCTTCATCCCTCGTCTTCCAAGTTTCGCCCATCACCTGGCGTTTCACTGACCCCTCCCTCCACCTTTCAAATCTACTCCTCAGCTTTCGTTCTCCAGTCTTGCCGAAGGGCCTTGACCCAAAACGGCGACTGTATTTTTTTTTTCCGTAGGTGCTGACTGACCTGCTGAGTTCCCTCCATCATTTTGCGTGTGTTGCTTGGGTTTCCAGCATCTGCAGGTTTTCTCCCGTTTTGTGGCTGATTCGATATTTGCATGAACGAGCAGATGAGCAGGTGTGCCTAATAAAGTGGCCACTGAGTGTATGTTGCAACCACAAGGAGGAACAACAAGGGTGTGTGTCACTCTAGAAGGTAGCGTAAGCGTAATCAAGAAGTTTGTGTGGAAACATGACGCACTGCTAGTTGGGAGAGGCAGTGAGATCACTGTTATGACTAGAGGTTAAAGGCATGCTGCACTGATTTTAATCTCTGTTTGGAAGTATAAATACATTAAGCTTCTATCTTCCTTTATAATCTTATTTATTTTGTATTTATTTCACTAGTTACGTGTCCCTTGGAACATTTGGGAGCTTGTCACACTGCCAATTAATTTTGAAGTGTAATTATCAAAGTGCAAAGTAAATTTACTATCAAAGTACAGGTATGTCACAATTTTCTAGTGGGCATACTGGGTAAATCTATAATAGAATAATAAGCATAACAGAATCAATGAAAGATCTCACCAACCGAGCATTCAATCATTGTGTAAAAGACAACAAACTGCAAATGTGAAAAGAAAGAAATAATAATAATAATCATCATCATCATCATCATCATCATCATAAATAAGCAATAGGTATCAAGAATATTAGATGAAGAATCCTTGACAATGAGTCCATTGGTTGTGGGAACATGTCAATGATGAGGTAAATGAGGTTGAGTGAAGTTCTCTCCTTTGGTTCAAGAGCCTGATGGTTGAAGATAGTAACTGTTCCTGAACCTGGTGGTGTGAGTCCCGAGGCTCCTGTACCTTCTTCCTGATGGCAGCAGTGAGAAGAAAGTGTGACCTGGTGGTGGGTGTCCCTGATGATGGATGCTGCTTTCCTGTGACTACACTCTGCGTGGGGAGGTCTTCATTCATAATGTTCATTTAAAGCAACTTAATTATGATCTGAAGGGAATTACAGCAGCTGTTCTGAATCACTCCACAGAGAGCAATGCACTGAATTGCTATTGTACCAGTATGCACATTTTTCATGGTCTTATTTCAGCAAAGCTTATCAGTTGCATATATTTAGAACTTTGGAATGTAATGCGGATGCCATGGTCTCGCAGTGGTTAGCATAATGCAATTACGACTCGAGGCGTCTCAGAGTCCGAAATTCAATTCTGGTGCCAACTGAAAGGAGTTTGTACATTCTCCCCGTAAATTGCATGGGTTTCCTCGGGGTGCGCTGGTTTCCTCCCACAGTCCAAAGACACACTGGTTAGTATGCTAGTTGCTCTTTGTAAGTTGTCCTGTGATTAGGCTAGTGTTCAGCAGGTGGGTTGCTGGGAGGCACAGCTCATTGAGCCTGAAGGGCCTGTTCTGCACTGTATTTCTGAATGAATGAATAAGTGAGTGAATGAATGAATGAATGAATGAATGAATGAATGAATGAATGAATGAAGCAAGCATGTGAACAAGGAGGTGGAATATTTTCCATACTAGTGCATCTAATATATTTCCACTTTTTCCTCAGTGGAATGGACTATTCAATTGACCTTTTATACAGTAAGAGATTAACTTTATTTGCATATGTACAATGATATGGGATTAAAATATCAGCTATGATAAAATGGCGGAGCAGACTCAATGGGCTGACTTGCCTAATCACACCGCAATTTCATATGGCCTAGTATATTTAAAGTGGAGTTTGATAGGTTCTTGATTAGTAAATATGTTAAAAGTTATGGAGAGAAAACAGGAAAACAGGGTTGAGAGGATGATACATCAGCCATGATGGAATGGTGGAGCAGACTCAATGGGCCGAATGGCCTAATTCTGCTCCTATGTCTTGTGGTCCTACATTGAAGCATCAAAACGTACTGTAAATTTCGACATCTGTGTCAATGCCCAACGTAGTCTGGGGGCAGCCCGCAGGTGTCGCCGTGCTCGCAGCAGCAACTTAAATTCCAGTGAGTACAGGCCCAAAGTTGCCAAATGCTCCTCCTATGTTAACCTCTTCATTCCCAGAATCATCCCCGTGAACCTTCTCTGCACTCTCCAATGACAACACATCCTTTCTGAGATATGAGGCCAAAAACAGTTGACAATACTCCAAGTGTGGCCTGACCAGAGTCTGATAAAGGCTCAATATTGTCTCCTTGCTTTTATATTCTATTCCCCTTGAAATAAATGCCAACATTGCGTTTGTCTTCTTTACCACAGACTCAACCTGTAAATCAACCTTCTGGGAATCTTGGAGAATGGGCAAGGAAATGGCAGATGGAAGTGAAGTGAAGTATATGGCCATGCACATTGGTAGAAGGAATAAAGATATAGACTATTTTCTAAGCAGGGTGTAAATCAGAGGTGCAAATGCACTTGAATGTCCTCATGCGGCATTCCTTAAATGCTAACGTGTGAGATGAGTCTGTGGTAAGGAAAGCAAATGCAATGTTAGCATTTATTTTTGGAGGACTAGAAATTGAGAGCATACTGACCTACTGCAAGACAGGATGGTACATTAGCTGCAACAAGATCAACCAAAAAAGCACTTCAGCGAGTGATAAGGACTGCACAGGACATCATTGGAACACAACTACCAGATATGAAAACCATCTTGCGACTCGCAATGTCTATGGCGGGCTCACAAGATGGTGACGGACTCATCCAACCCCAGTAATCACCTGTTGAATCTGCTACCATCCTGCAGGAGAAAGAGAAGCACCTTTGCACAGACATCCGGGCTGGAAAACAGTTTCTTTCCCCCCACCGCTGTCGTGCAACTGAACTATGCCCCATTTTAGAGCTGTTTGTCTTTAACTCAGTTGTAACTTACATGTCACTCCAAATAACTCAGAGGTTATTTTAAATGTAGTCATTGTGATTTTAGTAATTTAGTATTTTCCAAGATGGCGGCGCGACACAGCTTGCAGCGGCCACTCCGGAGCTGATTATCTGTTATTTGTGAAGTGGGGTGCCGCGCGCAATCATAATCGATTGAAAACGGACGTGGGAGCATGGAGGAACGTCGGGAAATCTCCAGGAAGACCTTCTTCGTTGCTGCTGCTGCTGTGAGGTCCGGGACTCTGCTGGGAAGAACAGGCCCCCAGTCATTGGGGTCGTGTTGCCGATGGCCGTTGGCGGGGGCGTCTTAATATGCTTGGCAGAGGATGGTGCTCAGAGAAGCTGTGCCAGAGGGGATGGTCGTTGGCTTGGAGTTTCGACGGACTCGGAGTCCGCTGCGGTCAGGTCGCTTTCGGTGTGTGCTGTGTCTGTGAGCTGGGTTTGACAGAGCTTTCATTGTGTGCTGCGTCTGCGAGGCTGAGTCGGGCGGCGCCGTGGAAGTCCATAGCGGGGGTATTTCCTTCTGCCGCCTGTGTGGGATGGCGAGTCTGTCGGGACCTTGGGGAATTGTGGAAACTGTGGTGATTTCTTTTGAACTTACAGTCCTTTAACATCTTTGGACTATTTTTACTGTGCCCATGGTCTGTTTTTTTTTAATCAATTATGCTATTGTTTGCACTGTTGTAACTATATGTTGTAACTATGTGGTTTTGTGCAGGTCTTGTAGCTTTAGTGTTTGGTCTTGTTTGTCTGGTGGATTTGGAGCTTCTTTCCGGGGAACGCGCTAAGACGGTAGCGCGATATTAATACGCAGCAGCCTCTCCGGACTCTGGATTGGGGATTGCCAAACGTTATGTGGATTTTCTAGTGTAGTCTGTTTTGTCATGTGCTTTTGTGATATCATTCTGGGGGAACATTGTCTCATTTTTTAACTGCATTGCATTTGTGGTTTCTAAATGACAATAAACTGAATCTGAATCTGAATCTGAATAGCCAGTATGTTATTCTGCACTGAATGGAGTAGCTCTCCAATCTTATTGTCCTCAGCTATGACAATATAGCTCGAACTAATAAAAGCAAGGATGCAATGCTGAGGCTTTATAAGGCATTGGTCAGACCACACTTCAAAGTTCAAAAATTCAAAGTAGATATCAAAGTACACATATGTCATCATATACAAACCTGAGATTCATTTTCTTGTGGCCATACTCAATAAATCCATAAAATAATAATAACCCTAACTGTTGTGTTTTTAATATTTGCATCATCTTGAATATATATTGTTTGATTAAGCATTCTTGTTCAATTAAATAATTAATTCTGGGTTATATGTAAAATTATATTAATTGCATATGTCATCACACTACCACATGATACATGTGCTCCTCGCTTAAAGTAAACTCCCACGTCTTCTTTTGAAATAATGTAATGTTTTTGAAGTTACAGAACATAACACCGGTGACAAGGTAATTTTAAAATGAACCTGAGACTGCTACCTTCCTGTTAGAGCAGAGATGTTTGAACGTTAAAAAAATCATTGCGAGCTACGGCGAGTAATAAGAAACAGATAGCACGTGCACAGATGGGTCGCGTTTTTTTAAAAAAAGCAGCGTTCTTCCGCAGGGAAGGCACAATTGAGTTTTTTTTTAAAATAAACGCCATAAATGGAAGATTTCAAGGTTCATAAAGATTGAGTACTAGGTGATAATAATCATTCAAAAAAAAATCAGAAATGACTGGCTAAATTGGAAAGATCGATGAGTTTGATTATACAAAGGATAACTGGCTCATGTATACCGAGCTATTAGAACAGTATTTTAAGCAAATGAAATAGCCAATGAGAAGCGAGTGCCAATTTTGCTAAGTTCATTGGATTTAAAGGCGTACAGATTGCTTCGAAGTTCAACTGCTCCAACAAAGCCATCAGAAATCAGCTACGCTGCTACGGAAAAAGTAATACAGGAACATTTAAAGCCAGAGCTACTGTTGATTGCAGAACTCTTCACATTTCATAAGTGGAATCAAAAAGAAGGGGAGTCCATTTCAACGTACATTGCTGAACTGAAGAGATTGTCCCAGCAGCGTCAGTTTGGTAATGGGTTTAATGATATGCCAGGAGATTGTTTAGTTTGTGGAATCTTACAAGGAAGCATTCAAAAATGGCTCCTAACTGAAGCACAACTAACGTTTAAAAGAGCAGTGGAAATCGCTGTTTCAATGGAAACAGCAGACAGAGACACAATTGAGGTGTAGTTAGGAATGAAAGTGAGTGTGTACAAAATTGCAATGTCTAAACCAAAACCAGCCTGGCTGAACAAATTGTGTTAACACTGTGGCAGGGGTTCACATTCACCAGATAAATGCAGGTGTAAAGGCAAAACCTGTAGAACACATACCAAGAGCATGTCAGGCAAACAAAAATAAATGGACTGCACAGGGAAGAGAAAATGATAAAAAGTCAAGTTTCAAAAAGAGCATGTTGTTGATGAAAAATCTGATAACAAGTGATTGACACAGGATTCTGTAATCTTGAGATCGTTCCTGACAAATTTTTCTAGAGAAGTGGTTGCCTTCTTTTGAGCAGTGTCTTTACATGATGGTAGACCCCAGCCATTGACAATCCCTTCAGAGATTGTCTGCCTGGCATCAGTGGTTGCATAACTAGGACTTGTGATCTGCACCAGCTGCTCCCATGGCTTCACAAGACCCTGAACTGGGGGCTAAGCAGGTGCCGCACCTTGCCCAAGGGTGACTGCAGGTTAGCAGAGGGAAGGAGCCCCTTACACCTCCTTTAGGAGAGATGTATTTCCACCTGTCACATAAAAATAATAATGAATAAATAAGTAATGAATAATATTAAAAACAGGAGCTGCAGTGTCCTTGAAAGTGAGTCCACTGGTTCTTGAATTAGTTCAGTGGTGGGGTGAGGGAAGTTATTAACTACTTCAGCTCAGGAGCCAGAATGTTGAGGAGTAATAACTGACAAGATCAAGCATACTGATATTTTGATCACCAAATTCAAAATGCTGGAAGAATTCAGCAGGTCTGGCCTTAGGGTGATTAATCTGTAGAATTCATGCCACATTTACCACTCTCTGTGTAAAAAATAACCCTACTTCTGACATTCCCCCCCCTGCCGCCCCCATAAAGTGGAGGAAATGTACATACATCAGTAAAACAAAATGAAAGAAAAATGCTGCAGATGCTGGAAACCTGAGATAAAAACCGATGACACAAGAAACACACAGCAGGTCAGGCAGCATATGCAGAGAGAATGAAATAATTAATGTTTCGGCTGTAAAGATCTTCATCAGGATTGGATTGGGTGTAAAATCTGCAATGTCATCTTTGGATTAATGAAATTCTAATTCTGTTTTTCACTCCCCAGATTTCTGACTACTGAGCATTTCCACTTAAGGCAGGATCTCTGTGCAATGTTCCAATGTTCCATCCAAAGGTTGTGATGGCATAATCACAAAAATAATTTTGTTTTAACATTCTATTTGATTCATTTTTTTTGGTTGAACTCCATCAATGACTCAATCTCAGTATGAAGAAGCATTCTAGCTGAGAAAAGGTGCCAGATGCGGAGGAGGTGATGGCTAAGGTTGTTTTCCTATTTGCATAAGTAGTTACATAAACTACTCATGGGCTGCGCCAACTAATTTTCACAACCAGTTGGGGAACAGATGTCATGTTTGAAGACAAAATCCATAACCCTTTCTAATTCCAGCCATTGCCATTGGGAAAAAAAAGTAGTGAAGGTGGAAATTGTCATTTAAATGTTCTTTTAGAGGGAGGGGGCTCCCAATCTGTGGTCCACCAACCCCTCAGTTAATAGTAGGGGTCCTTGGCATAAAAAAGGTTGGGGACCCCTGGTTTACAGGGTACTTGTATGAGTACCATTTCTGTTTCGGACAAGGCTCTGAATGAGGGAGTTGCTCAGTTTGCCAAGTCGATGATCTCCTATCAATGTCATAATTTGGACATGGGACATGGGCCAGGGAATCAGAATCAGGTTTATTATCATTGATATACACTCAGTGTTCACTTCATTAGTTACCACTTTTCCCTAATAAAGTGGCCACTGAGTGTATGTTGATGATCTTCTGCTGCTGTAGCCCGTCCATTTCAAGTTTCGAAGCTCTGTGCATTCAGAGATGCTCTTCTGAATACCACTGTTGGAACGCGTGGTTGTTTGAGTTACTGTCACCTTCCCGTCAACTTGAACCACTCTGGCCGTCCTAATTACCAAGGCTCTTTTGCCCAAAGAACTGCTGCTAACTGGATGTTGTTTGTATCGTCCTCTGAAAACTCTAGAGACTGTTGAGCATGAAAATCCCAGGAGATCAGCAGTTTCTGAGATACTCGAACCACCCTGTCTGGCACCAACAATCATTCCATGGTCAATGTCACTTAGATCACATTTCCTCCCCATTCTGATGTTTGGCCTGAACCTCCTGACCACGTCTGCACATTTTTATGCAGTGAGTTGCTGCCCCAGGATGTCTGATTAGGTATTTCCATGAACAAGCAGGTGTACATGGGTGTTGCTAACAAAGTATACCTAAATAAGGTTAGTGCAATCATTTTCCAGCGCCAGCAATCGTTGCTCCTGTTGCTGCCTTACAGTAGTGACTGTTCATGGACATGGTGGTGTGGGTCTTAAGGCTTCTGTTCCTCCTGCAGAGAGAAGAGAGCTTGGACTGGATGGGGGTGAGTCGGATCTTTAATGATGTGTGGCAGTGCTTCATGTAACCGTGCTCAATGATGGGAAGGGCTTTGCCTAGGATGGACTGGGCCGTTTCCACCACTTTCTGTAGCCCTTTCCGTTCCTGGGCATTGGTGTTTCCAGGCCATAATGCAACCTGTTGGGATATTCCTAACTGATATTCTGCACTGCGCATTCCAGAAAAAGTTCACAGTTCAAAGTAAATTTATTATCGAAGTACATTTATGTCGCCACATACAAACCTGAGACGCACTTTCTTGTGAGCAATCACAGAAGAAGCACAATGGAATTAATGAAAAACTACACATAAACAAAGACAAACAACCAAAGTGCAAGTGCAAAAAGAGAATCAAAATAAAAAATAATAAATAAAAACCGAGAACATGAGTTGTAGAGTCCTTGAAAGTGAGTCGATAGGTTGTGAAATCAGTTGAGGTGAGTGAAGTTATCCCCTTTGTGTCGGGAGCCTGACGGTTGAAGGGTATTAACGGTTCCTCAACCAGGTGGTGTGGGATCGAAGGCTCCTGTCCCTCCAGCAAGAAAAGAGCATGGCAGATGTGCTCAACGGGGGGAGGGCTTTGCCTGTGATGAATAGGGCCATATCACTACTTTTTGTATCAATGTAACATTACAAGGAAAAAAGGACCTAAGAGCTTAAAAAGCTCATGGGTTACATCAAATCTGAAGAAAATTCCTCCATTTAACAATCCCATTGATTTCATTATGCATCAGAAACAGAACGGACTCGCTGACTTGTGACCATGACGTCAGTGCTCAAAGATAGCTTACAATGGATTACTGATTACTTAGCAATTGGATATGTAAACAGTCATATGCACCCTGAAATTTATTTAGGGATGGTGGAGAAGCCTGTGACGTTCTCAACGGACCAGTTGCAAACAATATTCTCATCAGGAGATTTACCGTGGAGTTAAAATGCCCCTCCCTTCCAGTGTGACCTCTACTTGAGGTAATTTTTCCTTGGCTTTTGATGTAACAGCAATGCGTTTGAAGGACTCACCTCTCATCTTATCACAAGTTTATAATCAATTTTGTATAAGATGTGTATATTTTACAGGACAAAAGAATGTGACTTTCAATTCATTGTCTGACTCAGATTGTTCCACATCTGTGATTTTATGGATAAGGCTTTAGCTTAGACTTTGTTTACTTGCTGGAAAGGTAAATTTGAACTGCAGGAGCTATTATAGGGACAGAGTGAAGGAATCCAACTCCATGTGCTCATTTGACTAAAGACATACTGTACAGTTAATGGACACCAATAGATAATGGCTGCTCCTATTTATTTAACGATACGGTGTGGAGAGGGCCCCACTGGCCCTTTGAGCCACACTACCCCAGCAACCCCTAACAACTACG
The DNA here is from genome assembly GCF_048418815.1 of Hemitrygon akajei. NCBI lineage: Eukaryota > Metazoa > Chordata > Chondrichthyes > Myliobatiformes > Dasyatidae > Hemitrygon > Hemitrygon akajei. The sequence continues at coordinate 186,973,309 of NC_133126.1, read as the reverse complement.
ATTTAACCCTAACCTAATCACGGGACAATTCACTATGAGCAATTAACCTACCCCAGTACGTTATCTGGACTGTGGGAGGAAACCTGAGCACCCGGGGAAAACCCTTGCATTCCACAGGGAGGACGTGCAGACTCCTTACAAATGGTGGCGGAACTGAACTCCGAACTCCGACGCCCCAAGCTGTAGTATTGTTGCGCTACTCGCTACGCTACTGGGCGTCTTCTTAGACATCTGTAGGAAATCACTATGGCCAATATTTATTGATCAATTCATCGGGTCTTACAAGCCACCGTAAGTCTGGTTCATTAGCGAGACCGACAGCAGAGGAGCTGCGCGGTCAAGGAACTCCGGGCCCTCCTATCGCGGTGTCAGCTTTTACAGCCACCCGGGGAGAAGGTGCCGGTAGTACTGTGCGAGAGTGTGCTGGAGTCTGTGCCAGGTTAAGAGCCTAGTCCCTGCAGGCTGACTCTCCTGTCAATACTGCCCTCCAGTATTTACTCCCCCGAAGACAAATTGGATTACCATTGCCTGCGGCTGACCCAGCACGAGGTGAGGAACTGCTGTGTGCTTATTTTTATGGAAACATGGCTCCAGGATAACATCCCATGCACCATCAATCTTCAGGTCTTGCCAGTCAGGGACTTATGCTAATGTTATTTGGTGACTGTTTTGTGCTTTATTGAAATTACATGTGCTATATGTGCTGTGTGAGGCTATATGTACTGAATTTTGCATTTGTACCCAGAGGGGCAATTTTTCATTTATCATGTGTGTGGTTGAATGACAATAAACTTGAACTTGATTTACAGTCATTTTGATAATGTTTTCTTTTTTGCCCATTAAAAGTCCTAATAAGAACATCAGAACATACGAAATAGGAGCAGGAGTAGGCCATCCGGCCCATCAAGCCTGCCCCGCCATTCAATAAGATCATGGCTGATCTGTCCATAAAATCTGTCCTCAGCTCTAAAATTCTCATCCTTATTTTCAATGTACTCTATCCTATCTCTAGCCCCATGTGAATTTCCCAGTTCCAACGTAGTCACTATTTCCATCACTCCACCACCTGCCTCTCTGAATCTCTTTACCTCTGTTTCCCCTCTCTTTATCACCTTTAAAATGCCTCAGTAAGATTACCCCTTCTACCAGTTATAGGAATCAGTGTCAAACTTCTGTTTGCAAATGGTTAACTTTTTTATTTTATTGAGATGCAGCACAGAACAGGCCCTTCCGGCTCTTTTAGCCTCACTGCCCAGCAATTCCCTGATGTAATCCTAGCCTAATTACGGACAATTTGCAATGACCAATTAGCCTACCAACTGGTATGCCTTTGGACTGTGGGAGGAAACCGGAGCACCCAGAGGAAATCGACAGGGTCACACGGGAGGACATATGAAGTCCTTAATTGAAGCTATCCCAAAAGAAGTTAAAAACATATTGAAGAAAGTTTTGAGGAACTTGGCAGAATGCCTCCATACAAAGTACATTTTGGGAAAATACTACAGGCACGTTGTACCTTCTAGACGAATTAGACCCTGACAAGGTATGCATTACATCACTGGGAAGTTTTCATTCCTCCATCTCCAGTTATTCACTCAGCTACAAGCCTTTCAATATCGGGATTCAGGACTGAAATGTATTTGTCACATGTACGTCAATGCACACAGCGAAAAGCATTGTTTGCGTTAACAACCGACGCACCCAAGGGTGTTCTGGGGGCAGCCCGCAAGTGTCACCACACATTCGACGCCAACATAGCTTGTCATCAAACAGAACACATCAAGCGACTATACAATCACAGCAAAACAATCCCCTTTCCTCCTTACAACCAACCAACCCACCCTCGCATGGACTGTCCTCCAACCCCAGCACAGGCCTGAGGGCCTCCAGGCTCCAGTCTCCAGGTTTTGGACTGTGGGCTAGCCGATGACGGTCTGTTGAAGTGAATCGGTTAGCTGCAGTATTGAATTGACTTTATTTCTTAACATTCTTCGCATACGTGAGGAATAAAATTCTTTCCATTATGTCTCCGTCTGAATGTGCAATGTGCAAATTATAGTAATTTGTAATAAACAGTATGTACAGTAAGATATACAACAGTCAATATAGCTTAGAAATACAATTGTGTCAGTGTGAGTGAATCAGTCAGATGGCCTGGTGGAAGAAGCTGTCCCGGAGCCTGTTGGTTCTGGTTTTAATGCTGTGGTACCGTTTCCCGGATGGTAGCAGCTGGAACGGTTTGTGGTTGGGGTGACTTGGGTCCCCAATGATCCTTTGGGTCCTTTTTATGCACCCGTCTTTGTAAATGTCCTGAATAGTGGGAAGTTCACATCCTCAGATGCGCTGGGCTGTCCGCACAACTCTCTGCAGAGTCCTGAGACTGAGGGAGGTACAGTTCCCATTCCAGGCAGTGATGCAGCCAGTCAGGATGCTCTCGATGGCTTCCCTGAATCTTCCAGCTGCTCCCTGCGAACGGTTCACAAGTGAAGCTGCTCTTAGGGGTCAGGGTTTCTACCTTGTAATAATGACACTTGAAGAGGACACAGCCGGAGAGAGGTAACATCTGCGACGATGTGACATCAGACAAGCAGGTCAGTGGTCCTGCGCTTGCTTAAAGGCGTTTTCGGATGAGAATGCGGATGGGTTTTCCACCTGGTTCTGCAAGTCTGAATTTATGCATAGCTACAGCCCATTGTCAGTACATGATTCTCATTTCAATTGCTGTGCTGTTGAGTGTGAGCGCGTAAGCGGGCTGTGAAAGACTGATTGAAAAAGATGGAAAGCCCTGGCATAAAGAAAGTACTTGAGCAAGCGTTTTCTCTCAGGGAGCCTCTGCAAGTCTGGATGCTGCCATATCAACAGAGACAGTTCAAACCCATTTTGAGGCATTAATATGCATACTTCATACTCAATGCAGTCTCTGACTCATTCATAGAGGGGGATACAGTGTGACGACTTCTGTTTATTCAGGGTATGCAACCTTGGCCCTCCAAGGTCAAGTAGCTTACTGTGGCTGAATTCATAAGCAAGGCCCGGTTTGTTAAAAAGTTGTCTCCTGCTGAACGTGACACACACACACAGTCGGTGCAATGCTGTAACCCTGAGTTACAGACAATAATCTCACACTACACCCCCACCCCCACTTCTGAGGATAGTCCAAGCACAAAGCAGCACACACACACACAAGATGCTGGAGGGACTCAGCGGGTCAGGCAGCGTCCATGGATTCGGGCCGAGACCCTTCCCCAGGACTGGAAAGGAAGGGGAAAGAGGTGAGAATAAAAAGGTGGGGCGGAGGGGAAGGAGGATAGCTGGAAGATGATAGGTGAGGCCAGGTGGGTTGGAAAGGTAAAGGGCTGCAGAAGAAGGAGTCTGATAGGAGAGGAGAGTGGACCATCGTGCTCAACCTTTCTCCCTTGAGTTCTGACTCAGTCCATTCAGTGAAGAAAGAATAGCAAAATAGTTCCAGGTCTGGATGGTACTGGCTTATGTACCGAGATTCAGTGAAAAGTCTGTGCTGCATACTGTTCATACAGATTAAATCATTACATTGGAGGTGAAACAAAAAGGCAGAATAAAGTGTAAAAGCTCCAGAGAAAATGCGGCGTAGGTAAGCAATGAAGTGCAAGGTCATTACTGCATAGATTGTGAGGTTCAGACACTTATTGTACAAGATGTTTGTTCAAGAGTCTAACAGCAGTAGGATAGGAGCTGTTTTTGAGCCTAGTGGTACGGGCTTCCGGGCTTTTATATCTTCTGCCTGATGGGAGAGGGGAGAAGAGTAACTTTGCCGAGGCAGCCTGAAGTGCAGACCAAGTCTTTCGGGGGGAGGGAGGTTCCTGCGATGTGCTGAGGTGTGCCCACAACTCTGCGATTTATCGTGATCACGTGCAGAGCAGTTACCATACCAAGCCGTTATGCATCCAGACAGGATGCTTTCTTCGGTCATCGATAAAGGTTGGTGGAAGTTGATGGGGGACATGCCAAATTTCTTTAGCCTCCCGAGAAAGCAGAAGTGTTGGTAAGCTTTCTTGGCCAAGACATGAATGTGGTTGGACCAAGACAGTCCATTGGTGATATTCACACCTAGGAACTTGAAGCTCTCAACCAGGTTAGTGACGGTGAAGGAATTTGCTGGCACGTAGGTTCTCAAGTATTCCAGATAGTACAGGTGGGTCACCTGGGTGGTAATGCTGATGTACGGTGTCTACAGTGAGATGTCCTACACCCAAGCTCTTAACACTTAGGCTGGCTTTTGGAAACTATAGATAGCCTTTGGTGATCCCCAAAGAAGCTTTGGAATAAAATTTAATTTATGAAACAAACTAAAATGCAGTAGAAATCTGAAATAAAATCAGAAAGTGGAAATAAATGCAGGCCAGACAGCATCAGTTGGGGGATTGAGTTCAGGAGCTGAAAGGCATCTTGCTTCATACACCGGTGTGTTCTCTGCAGTTACCTGATGAGGTAACCATTGCCTTTGGCCAGGAGCAGACGTTGTCAGGTGGTGCTCAACCTTCACAGAGTGGTTCGACCCTTAACCACTACACTCTCCAGTCAGCAGTGTTGGGCAAGTCACTGCCATCTGCTCCTCACTTTCAGCTCAACTCCTCTCGCCTGCTCCAAATCCAGCCAGAGGCTCTTTCTGCTTCCTCCCCCATCCTGCCAGCTGCTTGGCTCTTGCCCTTTTTCATCAGGGCCCGGCGCAGACAGCAACCTCCATCCTGACCTTGCCGGGAACCCATTTTGTCCAGGTGCCCTGTGACCCCAAATGCATTGCCTTCGATAACTACATTTCGTCCTCACGGTTCCGTACCTCTGCCTGGACCATGTCACGCCTGTGCCTTGTACTTGCACTCCCCCATTGTCGGAAGTGTGCAGAGCCGAGGCCTTGCGTCCCAGGCACGGGTTGCCGAAGATGTCTGTCATTTGCGGCGAACTCACTGCCCGGTCTATGGCTGGGTTGATGGCCCACTTTTGGCCTGATCTTGTTGTGACTCCCGCTTGGTTTATTAGCTTGTCATGGGAGCCCCTCGGTGTTAACACAACTCTACACTTTTCCACCTTGAATTCTTCTACTTGCGATGACAACGGGAGCCGTGGCTGGCCTGATCTTATGTAGAGCCCCACTGGAGAAAAATTTGGGGGGATCCCCAGCCACCTCTGCAGGTGCTCGTTAACTTTCCTCTCGAAGTGGTCAAGGGGACCTCGTATACTGTGAAAAGCCAGAAAAGCCTCTATCAAGGCCATGATAGATGACCATGTTGATACACTCATGTCTTAAGGTTACTAGGAAGTCTGGTTTTGTTCGGCCACTCTTCAGTCTGCGTTACAGTCCCGGTAGTGTTGGCGCTGTCCGTCTTTGCTGCGCTAAACCACTTTCCCAGACACTTTACTGGGTTGCCCTCCATGGATAGAATGACTTCTCCCTGTACTTGAAGACTACACTTGCTAGTAACCTTGCCCTTTTGATCACCATGCACCTGGACTTCCTGGCCGAAGTTCGTCCTAGCCCAGGTAGTTATGTTATCTAGGTTTCCAATACCCACCTTGCTTGGACGTGGGTTACAGTGGTTACCCTCATGTTATCCATGAACCCCTGTATTGCAGGTTGTCAGACACTGGGCCTCGGGTTACGTCTGGTGCTGCTGATATGAGGAGTTCATTCCCATGACAAACAATTTGGGGGAGATGGTACAGCTGGTTGGAATGATTGTTGGTGCTAGATGGTACCTCAAACACTGCTGATCTCCTAAGATTTTCATGCACAGCATTCTCTAGAGTTTAGAGAGAAAAGTGCAAATAACAGAAAAAAACACACACATCCAGTGAGCAGCAGTTCTGTGGGAAAAGAGGCACCTTGCTAATGTGAGAGGTCAGAGGAGAATGGCCCGACAGATTCAAGCTGACAGGAAGGTGACAGTAACTCAGATAACCACACGTTACAACAGTGGTGTGCAGAAGGGCATCTCTGAACACACTACGCATCGAACCTTGAAGTGGATGGGCTACAGCAGCAGAAAACTGCAAACATACACTCAGTGCCCACTTTGTTAGGTACAGGAGGCACCTGGTCACCTGATAAAATGGCCACTCAGTATATGTACTGTATGTAGGGAGAAGCAGAGTTGATGTTTAGACCATATGGCCACAAGACAGAAGAGCATAATTAGGCCATTCGGCCCATTAGGTATGCTCCGCTATTGCATCATGGCTGATTTATTAACCCTCTTAACCCCATTGTCTTGCCTTCTCCTTGTAACCTTTGATACCCTGACTATCACCCTCTGCTTTAAATATTCCCAATGACCTGGTCTCCACAGCTGTCTGTGGCAATTAATTCCACAGATTCACCATCCTCTGGCTAAAGAAAATCCTCCTCACCTGTGTTCTAAATGGATAGCCCTCTGTTCTGAAGCTGTGCCCTCTGGTCCTAGACTCCCCCACTATAGGGAACATCTTCTCCTCATCCACTCTGTCTAGGCCTTCCAATATTTGATAGGTTTCAATGATATTCCCCACTTATTCTTCTAAACTCCAATGGATGCAGGTCCAGAGCCATCAAATGCTCTTGGTATGTCAACCTTTTCATTCCCAAAATCAATCTCGTGAGCCTCCTCTGGCCCCTCTTCAATGCCAGCACATCTTTTTGGAGCTAAGGGACCCGAAACTGCTCACAATCTGACCAATGACCTTTAAAGCCTCAGCATTACATCATGGCTTTTATAGTCTAGTCCTCTCGGAATGAGAGACCTTACAGAACAATGGCAATGAGTCAGAACTTAGAAGAAGCTTTAAAATGCAGAGGAAGTGATAGAGGAATGGAGGGAAAGGAGAAGACAGATAGGATGGAAGGCAGGAGAGGTTGACTAAACAAAGGAATGAAGATGCAGGCATGCGGGAACATAACGGAAAAAGCTGGAGAAAGTATCTTTCACATACAGGATAATGGTGAATCGAATGTTGTTGCAAATGATAGGATGGAATACCATGATGAGAAACACAGTGGATCAGAAAAGAGACGAGCGCAGAAAGCAAATTAATTAATGGGCTTAAGTCAAGTTACCGGAGGCAGGCTGGAAC